>NC_133325.1:120487547-121687547 GCF_042186555.1 Aquarana catesbeiana
CAGTCTCTGACCATCTCCTGTAGTATGTCTGCAGTCTCTGACCATCTCCTGTACTATGTCTGCAGTCTCTGATCATCTCCTGTATTATGTCTGCAGTCTCTGATCATCTCCTGTACTATGTCTGCAGTCTCTGATCATCTCCTGTACTATGTCTGCAGTATCTGATCATCTCTTATATCCTGTCTGCAGTCTCTGACCATTTCCTGTAGTATGTCTGCAGTCTCTGACCACCTCCTGTAGTATGTCTGCAGTCTCTGACCATCTCCTGTACTATGTCTGCAGTCTCTGATCATCTCTTATATCCTGTCTGCAGTCTCTGACCATCTCCTGTAGTATGTCTGCAGTCTCTGACCATCTCCTGTACTATGTCTGCAGTCTCTGATCATCTCCTGTACTATGTCTGCAGTCTCTGATCATCTCTTATATCCTATCTGCAGTCTCTGACCATCTCCTGTACTATGTCTGCAGTCTCTGACCATCTCCTGTACTATGTCTGCAGTCTCTGATCATCTCCTGTACTATGTCTGCAGTCTCTGACCATCTCCTGTAGTATGTCTGCAGTCTCTGACCATCTCCTGTACTATGTCTGCAGTCTCTGATCATCTCCTGTTTTATGTCTGCAGTCTCTAATCATCTCCTGTACTATGTCTGCAGTCTCTGATCATCTCCTGTACTATGTCTGCAGTCTCTGATCATCTCTTATATCCTGTCTGCAGTCTCTGACCATCTCCTGTAGTATGTCTGCAGTCTCTGACCACCTCCTGTAGTATGTCTGCAGTCTCTGACCATCTCCTGTACTATGTCTGCAGTCTCTGATTATCTCTTATATCCTGTCTGCAGTCTCTGACCATCTCCTGTAGGATGTCTGCAGTCTCTGACCATCTCCTGTAATATGTCTGCAGTCTCTGATCATCTCCTGTACTATGTCTGCAGTCTCTGATCATCTCTTATATCCTGTCTGCAGTCTCTGACCATCTCCTGTAGTATGTCTGCAGTCTCTGACCATCTCCTGTACTATGTCTGCAGTCTCTGATCATCTCTTATATCCTGTCTGCAGTCTCTGACCATCTCCTGTAGTATGTCTGCAGTCTCTGACCATCTCCTGTACTATGTCTGCAGTCTCTGATCATCTCCTGTACTATGTCTGCAGTCATTCAGAGTGAGCTGACTCCCGATCAGAGGAACCATTGCTGTATCGCTGGGTCAGGTGAGAGGGCCGATCGGCCATTATCTACTAACATTCATAGGAAATGCAGTCTCTGATCATCTCCTGTATTATGTCTGCAGTCTCTGATCATCTCTTGTAGTATGTCTGCAGTCTCTGATCATCTCTTGTACTATGTCTGCAGTCTCTGATCATCTCCTGTAGTATGTCTGCAGTCTCTGATCATCTCCTGTATTGTGTCTGCAGTCTCTGATCATCTCCTGTACTATGTCTGCAGTCTCTGACCATCTCCTGTACTATGTCTGCAGTCTCTGATCATCTCCTTTAGTATGTCTGCAGTCTATGACCATCTCCTGTACTATGTCTGCAGTCTCTGACCATCTCCTGTACTATGTCTGCAGTCTCTGATCATTTCCTGTACTATGTCTGCAGTCTCTGACCATTATGTCTCTGCAGTCTCTGATCATCTCCTGTAGTATGTCTGCAGTCTATGTTCATCTCCTGTACTATGTCTGCAGTCTCTGACTATCTCCTGTACTATGTCTGCAGTCTCTGATCATCTCCTGTACTATGTCTGCAGTCTCTGACCATTATGTATTATGTCTGCAGTCTCTGACCATCTCCTGTAGTATGTCTGCAGTCTCTGACCATCTCCTGTACTATGTCTGCAGTCTCTGATCATCTCTTATATCCTGTACTATGTACTACCATCTCCTGTACTATGTCTGCAGTCTCTGATCATCTCTTATATCCTGTCTGCAGTCTCTGACCATCTCCTGTAGTATGTCTGCAGTCTCTGACCATCTCCTGTACTATGTCTGCAGTCTCTGACCATCTCCTGTACTATGTCTGCAGTCTCTGACCATCTCCTGTAGTATGTCTGCAGTCTCTGACCATCTCCTGTACTATGTCTGCAGTCTCTGATCATCTCCTGTATTATGTCTGCAGTCTCTGATCATCTCCTGTACTATGTCTGCAGTCTCTGATCATCTCCTGTAATATGTCTGCAGTCTCTGATCATCTCTTATATCCTGTCTGCAGTCTCTGACCATCTCCTGTAGTATGTCTGCAATCTCTGACCACCTCCTGTAGTATGTCTGCAGTCTCTGACCATCTCCTGTACTATGTCTGCAGTCTCTGATCATCTCTTATATCCTGTCTGCAGTCTCTGACCATCTCCTGTAGTATGTCTGCAGTCTCTGACCATCTCCTGTACTATGTCTGCAGTCTCTGATCATCTCCTGTACTATGTCTGCAGTCTCTGATCATCTCTTATATATCCTATCTGCAGTCTCTGACCATCTCCTGTACTATGTCTGCAGTCTCTGACCATCTCCTGTACTATGTCTGCAGTCTCTGACCATCTCCTGTACTATGTCTGCAGTCTCTGACCATCTCCTGTACTATGTCTGCAGTCTCTGACCATCTCCTGTAGTATGTCTGCAGTCTCTGACCATCTCCTGTACTATGTCTGCAGTCTCTGATCATCTCCTTTATTATGTCTGCAGTCTCTGATCATCTCCTGTACTATGTCTGCAGTCTCTGATCATCTCCTGTACTATGTCTGCAGTCTCTGATCATCTCTTATATCCTGTCTGCAGTCTCTGACCATCTCCTGAAGTATGTCTGCAGTCTCTGACCACCTCCTGTAGTATGTCTGCAGTCTCTGACCATCTCCTGTACTATGTCTGCAGTCTCTGATCATCTCTTATATCCTGTCTGCATTCTCTGACCATCTCCTGTAGTATGTCTGCAGTCTCTGACCATCTCCTCTACTATGTCTGCAGTCTCTGATCATCTCCTGTACTATGTCTGCAGTCTCTGATCATCTCTTATATCCTATCTGCAGTCTCTGACCATCTCCTGTACTATGTCTGCAGTCTCTGACCATCTCTTGTACTATGTCTGCAGTCTCTGACCATCTCCTGTACTATGTCTGCAGTCTCTGACCATCTCCTGTAGTATGTCTGCAGTCTCTGACCATCTCCTGTAGCATGTCTGCAGTCTCTGACCATCTCCTGTACTATGTCTGCAGTCTCTGATCATCTCCTGTATTATGTCTGCAGTCTCTGATCATCTCCTGTACTATGTCTGCAGTCTCTGATCATCTCCTGTACTATGTCTGCAGTCTCTGATCATCTCCTGTATTATGTCTGCAGTCTCTGATCATCTCCTGTACTATGTCTGCAGTCTCTGACCATCTCCTGTACTATGTCTGCAGTCTCTGATCATCTCCTGTAGTATGTCTGCAGTCTATGACCATCTCCTGTACTATGTCTGCAGTCTCTGACCATCTCCTGTACTATGTCTGCAGTCTCTGACCATCTCCTGTACTATGTCTGCAGTCTCTGATCATTTCCTGTACTATGTCTGCAGTCTCTGACCATTATGTCTCTGCAGTCTCTGATCATCTCCTGTAGTATGTCTGCAGTCTATGACCATCTCCTGTACTATGTCTGCAGTCTCTGACCATCTCCTATACTATGTCTGCAGTCTCTGATCATCTCTTATATCCTATCTGCAGTCTCTGACCATCTCCTGTACTATGTCTGCAGTCTCTGACCATCTCCTGTACTATGTCTGCAGTCTCTGACCATCTCCTGTAGTATGTCTGCAGTCTCTGACCATCTCCTGTAGCATGTCTGCAGTCTCTGACCATCTCCTGTACTATGTCTGCAGTCTCTGATCATCTCCTGTATTATGTCTGCAGTCTCTGATCATCTCCTGTACTATGTCTGCAGTCTCTGATCATCTCCTGTACTATATCTGCAGTCTCTGATCATCTCCTGTATTATGTCTGCAGTCTCTGATCATCTCCTGTACTATGTCTGCAGTCTCTGACCATCTCCTGTAGTATGTCTGCAGTCTCTGACCATATCCTGTAGTATGTCTGCAGTCTCTGATCATCGCTTGCATTATGTCTGCAGTCTCTCATCATCTCCTGTATTATGTCTGCAGTCTCTGATCATCTCCTGTATTATGTCTGCAGTCTCTGATCATCTCCTGTACTATGTCTGCAGTCTCTGACCATCTCCTATACTATGTCTGCAGTCTCTGATCATCTCTTATATCCTGTCTGCAGTCTCTGACCATCTCCTGTAGTATGTCTGCAGTCTCTGACCATCTCCTGTACTATGTCTGCAGTCTCTGATCATCTCTTATATCCTGTCTGCAGTCTCTGACCATCTCCTGTAGTATGTCTGCAGTCTCTGACCATCTCCTGTACTATGTCTGCAGTCTCTGATCATCTCCTGTACTATGTCTGCAGTCATTCAGAGTGAGCTGACTCCCGATCAGAGGAACCATTGCTGTATCGCTGGGTCAGGTGAGAGGGCCGATCGGCCATTATCTACTAACATTCATAGGAAATGCAGTCTCTGATCATCTCCTGTATTATGTCTGCAGTCTCTGATCATCTCTTGTAATATGTCTGCAGTCTCTGATCATCTCTTGTACTATGTCTGCAGTCTCTGATCATCTCCTGTAGTATGTCTGCAGTCTCTGATCATCTCCTGTATTGTGTCTGCAGTCTCTGATCATCTCCTGTACTATGTCTGCAGTCTCTGACCATCTCCTGTACTATGTCTGCAGTCTCTGATCATCTCCTGTAGTATGTCTGCAGTCTATGACCATCTCCTGTACTATGTCTGCAGTCTCTGACCATCTCCTGTACTATGTCTGCAGTCTCTGATCATTTCCTGTACTATGTCTGCAGTCTCTGACCATTATGTCTCTGCAGTCTCTGATCATCTCCTGTAGTATGTCTGCAGTCTATGACCATCTCCTGTACTATGTCTGCAGTCTCTGACCATCTCCTGTACTATGTCTGCAGTCTCTGATCATCTCCTGTACTATGTCTGCAGTCTCTGACCATTATGTATTATGTCTGCAGTCTCTGACCAACTCCTGTAGTATGTCTGCAGTCTCTGACCATCTCCTGTACTATGTCTGCAGTCTCTGATCATCTCTTATATCCTGTACTATGTACTACCATCTCCTGTACTATGTCTGCAGTCTCTGATCATCTCTTATATCCTGTCTGCAGTCTCTGACCATCTCCTGTAGTATGTCTGCAGTCTCTGACCATCTCCTGTACTATGTCTGCAGTCTCTGACCATCTCCTGTACTATGTCTGCAGTCTCTGACCATCTCCTGTAGTATGTCTGCAGTCTCTGACCATCTCCTGTACTATGTCTGCAGTCTCTCATCATCTCCTGTATTATGTCTGCAGTCTCTGATCATCTCCTGTACTATGTCTGCAGTCTCTGATCATCTCCTGTACTATGTCTGCAGTCTCTGATCATCTCTTATATCCTGTCTGCAGTCTCTGACCATCTCCTGTAGTATGTTTGCAGTCTCTGACCACCTCCTGTAGTATGTCTGCAGTCTCTGACCATCTCCTGTACTATGTCTGCAGTCTCTGATCATCTCTTATATCCTGTCTGCAGTCTCTGACCATCTCCTGTAGTATGTCTGCAGTCTCTGACCATCTCCTGTACTATGTCTGCAGTCTCTGATCATCTCCTGTACTATGTCTGCAGTCTCTGATCATCTCTTATATATCCTATCTGCAGTCTCTGACCTTCTCCTGTACTATGTCTGCAGTCTCTGACCATCTCCTGTACTATGTCTGCAGTCTCTGATCATCTCCTGTACTATGTCTGCAGTCTCTGACCATTATGTATTATGTATGCAGTCTCTGACCATCTCCTGTAGTATGTCTGCAGTCTCTGACCATCTCCTGTAGTATGTCTGCAGTCTCTGACCATCTCCTGTACTATGTCTGCAGTCTCTGACCATCTCCTGTACTATGTCTGCAGTCTCTGACCATCTCCTGTAGTATGTCTGCAGTCTCTGACCATCTCCTGTACTATGTCTGCAGTCTCTGATCATCTCCTGTATTATGTCTGCAGTCTCTGATCATCTCCTGTACTATGTCTGCAGTCTCTGATCATCTCCTGTACTATGTCTGCAGTCTCTGATCATCTCTTATATCCTGTCTGCAGTCTCTGACCATCTCCTGTAGTAGGTCTGCAGTCTCTGACCACCTCCTGTAGTATGTCTGCAGTCTCTGACCATCTCCTGTACTATGTCTGCAGTCTCTGATCATCTCTTATATCCTGTCTGCAGTCTCTGACCATCTCCTGTACTATGTCTGCAGTCTCTGATCATCTCCTGTACTATGTCTGCAGTCTCTGACCATTATATCTCTGCAGTCTCTGATCATCTCCTGTAGTATGTCTGCAGTCTATGACCATCTCCTGTACTATGTCTGCAGTCTCTGACCATCTACTGTACTATGTCAGCAGTCTCTGATCATCTCCTGTACTATGTCTGCAGTCTCTGACCATTATGTATTATGTCTGCAGTCTCTGACCATCTCCTGTAGTATGTCTGCAGTCTCTGACCATCTCCTGTAGTATGTCTGCAGTCTCTGACCATCTCCTGTACTATGTCTGCAGTCTCTGATCATCTCTTATATCCTGTACTATGTACTACCATCTCCTGTACTATGTCTGCAGTCTCTGATCATCTCTTATATCCTGTCTGCAGTCTCTGACCATCTCCTGTAGTATGTCTGCAGTCTCTGACCATCTCCTGTACTATGTCTGCAGTCTCTGACCATCTCCTGTACTATGTCTGCAGTCTCTGACCATCTCCTGTAGTATGTCTGCAGTCTCTGACCATCTCCTGTACTATGTCTGCAGTCTCTGATCATCTCCTGTATTATGTCTGCAGTCTCTGATCATCTCCTGTACTATGTCTGCAGTCTCTGATCATCTCCTGTACTATGTCTGCAGTATCTGATCATCTCTTATATCTTGTCTGCAGTCTGTGACCATTTCCTGTAGTATGTCTGCAGTCTCTGACCACCTCCTGTAGTATGTCTGCAGTCTCTGACCATCTCCTGTACTATGTCTGCAGTCTCTGATCATCTCTTATACTCTGTCTGCAGTCTCTGACCATCTCCTGTAGTATGTCTGCAGTCTCTGACCATCTCCTGTACTATGTCTGCAGTCTCTGATCATCTCCTGTACTATGTCTGCAGTCTCTGATCCTCTCTTATACTCTGTCTGCAGTCTCTGACCATCTCCTGTACTATGTCTGCAGTCTCTGACCATCTCCTGTACTATGTCTGCAGTCACTGATCATCTCCTGTACTATGTCTGCAGTCTCTGACCATTATGTATTATGTCTGCAGTCTCTGACCATCTCCTGTAGTATGTCTGCAGTCTCTGACCATCTCCTGTAGTATGTCTGCAGTCTCTGACCATCTCCTGTACTATGTCTGCAGTCTCTGATCATCTCTTATATCCTGTACTATGTACTACCATCTCCTGTACTATGTCTGCAGTCTCTGATCATCTCTTATATCCTGTCTGCAGTCTCTGACCATCTCCTGTAGTATGTCTGCAGTCTCTGACCATCTCCTGTAGTATGTCTGCAGTCTCTGACCATCTCCTGTACTATGTCTGCAGTCTCTGATCATCTCCTGTATTATGTCTGCAGTCTCTGATCATCTCCTGTACTATGTCTGCAGTCTCTGATCATCTCCTGTACTATGTCTGCAGTATCTGATCATCTCTTATATCCTGTCTGCAGTCTCTGACCATTTCCTGTAGTATGTCTGCAGTCTCTGACCACCTCCTGTAGTATGTCTGCAGTCTCTGACCATCTCCTGTACTATGTCTGCAGTCTCTGATCATCTCTTATATCCTGTCTGCAGTCTCTGACCATCTCCTGTAGTATGTCTGCAGTCTCTGACCATCTCCTGTACTATGTCTGCAGTCTCTGATCATCTCCTGTACTATGTCTGCAGTCTCTGATCATCTCTTATATACTATCTGCAGTCTCTGACCATCTCCTGTACTATGTCTGCAGTCTCTGACCATCTCCTGTACTATGTCTGCAGTCTCTGATCATCTCCTGTACTATGTCTGCAGTCTCTGACCATCTCCTGTAGTATGTCTGCAGTCTCTGACCATCTCCTGTACTATGTCTGCAGTCTCTGATCATCTCCTGTATTATGTCTGCAGTCTCTGATCATCTCCTGTACTATGTCTGCAGTCTCTGATCATCTCCTGTACTATGTCTGCAGTCTCTGATCATCTCTTATATCCTGTCTGCAGTCTCTGACCATCTCCTGTAGTATGTCTGCAGTCTCTGACCACCTCCTGTAGTATGTCTGCAGTCTCTGACCATCTCCTGTACTATGTCTGCAGTCTCTGATTATCTCTTATATCCTGTCTGCAGTCTCTGACCATCTCCTGTAGGATGTCTGCAGTCTCTGACCATCTCCTGTAATATGTCTGCAGTCTCTGATCATCTCCTGTACTATGTCTGCAGTCTCTGATCATCTCTTATATCCTGTCTGCAGTCTCTGACCATCTCCTGTAGTATGTCTGCAGTCTCTGACCATCTCCTGTACTATGTCTGCAGTCTCTGATCATCTCTTATATCCTGTCTGCAGTCTCTGACCATCTCCTGTAGTATGTCTGCAGTCTCTGACCATCTCCTGTACTATGTCTGCAGTCTCTGATCATCTCCTGTACTATGTCTGCAGTCATTCAGAGTGAGCTGACTCCCGATCAGAGGAACCATTGCTGTATCGCTGGGTCAGGTGAGAGGGCCGATCGGCCATTATCTACTAACATTCATAGGAAATGCAGTCTCTGATCATCTCCTGTATTATGTCTGCAGTCTCTGATCATCTCTTGTAGTATGTCTGCAGTCTCTGATCATCTCTTGTACTATGTCTGCAGTCTCTGATCATCTCCTGTAGTATGTCTGCAGTCTCTGATCATCTCCTGTATTGTGTCTGCAGTCTCTGATCATCTCCTGTACTATGTCTGCAGTCTCTGACCATCTCCTGTACTATGTCTGCAGTCTCTGATCATCTCCTGTAGTATGTCTGCAGTCTATGACCATCTCCTGTACTATGTCTGCAGTCTCTGACCATCTCCTGTACTATGTCTGCAGTCTCTGATCATTTCCTGTACTATGTCTGCAGTCTCTGACCATTATGTCTCTGCAGTCTCTGATCATCTCCTGTAGTATGTCTGCAGTCTATGACCATCTCCTGTACTATGTCTGCAGTCTCTGACTATCTCCTGTACTATGTCTGCAGTCTCTGATCATCTCCTGTACTATGTCTGCAGTCTCTGACCATTATGTATTATGTCTGCAGTCTCTGACCATCTCCTGTAGTATGTCTGCAGTCTCTGACCATCTCCTGTACTATGTCTGCAGTCTCTGATCATCTCTTATATCCTGTACTATGTACTACCATCTCCTGTACTATGTCTGCAGTCTCTGATCATCTCTTATATCCTGTCTGCAGTCTCTGACCATCTCCTGTAGTATGTCTGCAGTCTCTGACCATCTCCTGTACTATGTCTGCAGTCTCTGACCATCTCCTGTACTATGTCTGCAGTCTCTGATCATCTCTTATATCCTGTACTATGTACTACCATCTCCTGTACTATGTCTGCAGTCTCTGATCATCTCTTATATCCTGTCTGCAGTCTCTGACCATCTCCTGTAGTATGTCTGCAGTCTCTGACCATCTCCTGTAGTATGTCTGCAGTCTCTGACCATCTCCTGTACTATGTCTGCAGTCTCTGATCATCTCCTGTATTATGTCTGCAGTCTCTGATCATCTCCTGTACTATGTCTGCAGTCTCTGATCATCTCCTGTACTATGTCTGCAGTATCTGATCATCTCTTATATCCTGTCTGCAGTCTCTGACCATTTCCTGTAGTATGTCTGCAGTCTCTGACCACCTCCTGTAGTATGTCTGCAGTCTCTGACCATCTCCTGTACTATGTCTGCAGTCTCTGATCATCTCTTATATCCTGTCTGCAGTCTCTGACCATCTCCTGTAGTATGTCTGCAGTCTCTGACCATCTCCTGTACTATGTCTGCAGTCTCTGATCATCTCCTGTACTATGTCTGCAGTCTCTGATCATCTCTTATATACTATCTGCAGTCTCTGACCATCTCCTGTACTATGTCTGCAGTCTCTGACCATCTCCTGTACTATGTCTGCAGTCTCTGATCATCTCCTGTACTATGTCTGCAGTCTCTGACCATCTCCTGTAGTATGTCTGCAGTCTCTGACCATCTCCTGTACTATGTCTGCAGTCTCTGATCATCTCCTGTATTATGTCTGCAGTCTCTGATCATCTCCTGTACTATGTCTGCAGTCTCTGATCATCTCCTGTACTATGTCTGCAGTCTCTGATCATCTCTTATATCCTGTCTGCAGTCTCTGACCATCTCCTGTAGTATGTCTGCAGTCTCTGACCACCTCCTGTAGTATGTCTGCAGTCTCTGACCATCTCCTGTACTATGTCTGCAGTCTCTGATTATCTCTTATATCCTGTCTGCAGTCTCTGACCATCTCCTGTAGGATGTCTGCAGTCTCTGACCATCTCCTGTAATATGTCTGCAGTCTCTGATCATCTCCTGTACTATGTCTGCAGTCTCTGATCATCTCTTATATCCTGTCTGCAGTCTCTGACCATCTCCTGTAGTATGTCTGCAGTCTCTGACCATCTCCTGTACTATGTCTGCAGTCTCTGATCATCTCTTATATCCTGTCTGCAGTCTCTGACCATCTCCTGTAGTATGTCTGCAGTCTCTGACCATCTCCTGTACTATGTCTGCAGTCTCTGATCATCTCCTGTACTATGTCTGCAGTCATTCAGAGTGAGCTGACTCCCGATCAGAGGAACCATTGCTGTATCGCTGGGTCAGGTGAGAGGGCCGATCGGCCATTATCTACTAACATTCATAGGAAATGCAGTCTCTGATCATCTCCTGTATTATGTCTGCAGTCTCTGATCATCTCTTGTAGTATGTCTGCAGTCTCTGATCATCTCTTGTACTATGTCTGCAGTCTCTGATCATCTCCTGTAGTATGTCTGCAGTCTCTGATCATCTCCTGTATTGTGTCTGCAGTCTCTGATCATCTCCTGTACTATGTCTGCAGTCTCTGACCATCTCCTGTACTATGTCTGCAGTCTCTGATCATCTCCTGTAGTATGTCTGCAGTCTATGACCATCTCCTGTACTATGTCTGCAGTCTCTGACCATCTCCTGTACTATGTCTGCAGTCTCTGATCATTTCCTGTACTATGTCTGCAGTCTCTGACCATTATGTCTCTGCAGTCTCTGATCATCTCCTGTAGTATGTCTGCAGTCTATGACCATCTCCTGTACTATGTCTGCAGTCTCTGACTATCTCCTGTACTATGTCTGCAGTCTCTGATCATCTCCTGTACTATGTCTGCAGTCTCTGACCATTATGTATTATGTCTGCAGTCTCTGACCATCTCCTGTAGTATGTCTGCAGTCTCTGACCATCTCCTGTACTATGTCTGCAGTCTCTGATCATCTCTTATATCCTGTACTATGTACTACCATCTCCTGTACTATGTCTGCAGTCTCTGATCATCTCTTATATCCTGTCTGCAGTCTCTGACCATCTCCTGTAGTATGTCTGCAGTCTCTGACCATCTCCTGTACTATGTCTGCAGTCTCTGACCATCTCCTGTACTATGTCTGCAGTCTCTGACCATCTCCTGTACTATGTCTGCAGTCTCTGACCATCTCCTGTAGTATGTCTGCAGTCTCTGACCATCTCCTGTACTATGTCTGCAGTCTCTGATCATCTCCTGTATTATGTCTGCAGTCTCTGATCATCTCCTGTACTATGTCTGCAGTCTCTGATCATCTCCTGTAATATGTCTGCAGTCTCTGACCATCTCCTGTACTATGTCTGCAGTCTCTGATCATCTCCTGTACTATGTCTGCAGTCTCTGATCATCTCTTATATATCCTATCTGCAGTCTCTGACCATCTCCTGTACTATGTCTGCAGTCTCTGACCATCTCCTGTACTATGTCTGCAGTCTCTGACCATCTCCTGTACTATGTCTGCAGTCTCTGACCATCTCCTGTACTATGTCTGCAGTCTCTGACCATCTCCTGTAGTATGTCTGCAGTCTCTGATCATCTCCTGTACTATGTCTGCAGTCTCTGATCATCTCCTGTACTATGTCTGCAGTCTCTGATCATCTCTTATATCCTGTCTGCAGTCTCTGACCATCTCCTGTAGTATGTCTGCAGTCTCTGATCATCTCCTGTACTATGTCTGCAGTCTCTGATCATCTCCTGTAATATGTCTGCAGTCTCTGACCATCTCCTGTACTATGTCTGCAGTCTCTGATCATCTCCTGTACTATGTCTGCAGTCTCTGATCATCTCTTATATATCCTATCTGCAGTCTCTGACCATCTCCTGTACTATGTCTGCAGTCTCTGACCATCTCCTGTACTATGTCTGCAGTCTCTGACCATCTCCTGTACTATGTCTGCAGTCTCTGACCATCTCCTGTACTATGTCTGCAGTCTCTGACCATCTCCTGTAGTATGTCTGCAGTCTCTGATCATCTCCTGTACTATGTCTGCAGTCTCTGATCATCTCCTGTACTATGTCTGCAGTCTCTGATCATCTCTTATATCCTGTCTGCAGTCTCTGACCATCTCCTGTAGTATGTCTGCAGTCTCTGACCACCTCCTGTAGTATGTCTGCAGTCTCTGACCATCTCCTGTACTATGTCTGCAGTCTCTGATCATCTCTTATATCCTGTCTGCAGTCTCTGACCATCTCCTGTAGTATGTCTGCAGTCTCTGACCATCTCCTCTACTATGTCTGCAGTCTCTGATCATCTCCTGTACTATGTCTGCAGTCTCTGATCATCTCTTATATCCTATCTGCAGTCTCTGACCATCTCCTGTACTATGTCTGCAGTCTCTGACCATCTCTTGTACTATGTCTGCAGTCTCTGACCATCTCCTGTACTATGTCTGCAGTCTCTGACCATCTCCTGTAGTATGTCTGCAGTCTCTGACCATCTCCTGTAGCATGTCTGCAGTCTCTGACCATCTCCTGTACTATGTCTGCAGTCTCTGATCATCTCCTGTATTATGTCTGCAGTCTCTGATCATCTCCTGTACTATGTCTGCAGTCTCTGATCATCTCCTGTACTATGTCTGCAGTCTCTGATCATCTCCTGTATTATGTCTGCAGTCTCTGATCATCTCCTGTACTATGTCTGCAGTCTCTGACCATCTCCTGTACTATGTCTGCAGTCTCTGATCATCTCCTGTAGTATGTCTGCAGTCTATGACCATCTCCTGTACTATGTCTGCAGTCTCTGACCATCTCCTGTACTATGTCTGCAGTCTCTGACCATCTCCTGTACTATGTCTGCAGTCTCTGATCATTTCCTGTACTATGTCTGCAGTCTCTGACCATTATGTCTCTGCAGTCTCTGATCATCTCCTGTAGTATGTCTGCAGTCTATGACCATCTCCTGTACTATGTCTGCAGTCTCTGACCATCTCCTATACTATGTCTGCAGTCTCTGATCATCTCTTATATCCTATCTGCAGTCTCTGACCATCTCCTGTACTATGTCTGCAGTCTCTGACCATCTCCTGTACTATGTCTGCAGTCTCTGACCATCTCCTGTAGTATGTCTGCAGTCTCTGACCATCTCCTGTAGCATGTCTGCAGTCTCTGACCATCTCCTGTACTATGTCTGCAGTCTCTGATCATCTCCTGTATTATGTCTGCAGTCTCTGATCATCTCCTGTACTATGTCTGCAGTCTCTGATCATCTCCTGTACTATATCTGCAGTCTCTGATCATCTCCTGTATTATGTCTGCAGTCTCTGATCATCTCCTGTACTATGTCTGCAGTCTCTGACCATCTCCTGTAGTATGTCTGCAGTCTCTGACCATATCCTGTAGTATGTCTGCAGTCTCTGATCATCGCCTGCATTATGTCTGCAGTCTCTCATCATCTCCTGTATTATGTCTGCAGTCTCTGATCATCTCCTGTATTATGTCTGCAGTCTCTGATCATCTCCTGTACTATGTCTGCAGTCTCTGACCATCTCCTATACTATGTCTGCAGTCTCTGATCATCTCTTATATCCTGTCTGCAGTCTCTGACCATCTCCTGTAGTATGTCTGCAGTCTCTGACCATCTCCTGTACTATGTCTGCAGTCTCTGATCATCTCTTATATCCTGTCTGCAGTCTCTGACCATCTCCTGTAGTATGTCTGCAGTCTCTGACCATCTCCTGTACTATGTCTGCAGTCTCTGATCATCTCCTGTACTATGTCTGCAGTCATTCAGAGTGAGCTGACTCCCGATCAGAGGAACCATTGCTGTATCGCTGGGTCAGGTGAGAGGGCCGATCGGCCATTATCTACTAACATTCATAGGAAATGCAGTCTCTGATCATCTCCTGTATTATGTCTGCAGTCTCTGATCATCTCTTGTAATATGTCTGCAGTCTCTGATCATCTCTTGTACTATGTCTGCAGTCTCTGATCATCTCCTGTAGTATGTCTGCAGTCTCTGATCATCTCCTGTATTGTGTCTGCAGTCTCTGATCATCTCCTGTACTATGTCTGCAGTCTCTGACCATCTCCTGTACTATGTCTGCAGTCTCTGATCATCTCCTGTAGTATGTCTGCAGTCTATGACCATCTCCTGTACTATGTCTGCAGTCTCTGACCATCTCCTGTACTATGTCTGCAGTCTCTGATCATTTCCTGTACTATGTCTGCAGTCTCTGACCATTATGTCTCTGCAGTCTCTGATCATCTCCTGTAGTATGTCTGCAGTCTATGACCATCTCCTGTACTATGTCTGCAGTCTCTGACCATCTCCTGTACTATGTCTGCAGTCTCTGATCATCTCCTGTACTATGTCTGCAGTCTCTGACCATTATGTATTATGTCTGCAGTCTCTGACCAACTCCTGTAGTATGTCTGCAGTCTCTGACCATCTCCTGTACTATGTCTGCAGTCTCTGATCATCTCTTATATCCTGTACTATGTACTACCATCTCCTGTACTATGTCTGCAGTCTCTGATCATCTCTTATATCCTGTCTGCAGTCTCTGACCATCTCCTGTAGTATGTCTGCAGTCTCTGACCATCTCCTGTACTATGTCTGCAGTCTCTGACCATCTCCTGTACTATGTCTGCAGTCTCTGACCATCTCCTGTAGTATGTCTGCAGTCTCTGACCATCTCCTGTACTATGTCTGCAGTCTCTCATCATCTCCTGTATTATGTCTGCAGTCTCTGATCATCTCCTGTACTATGTCTGCAGTCTCTGATCATCTCCTGTACTATGTCTGCAGTCTCTGATCATCTCTTATATCCTGTCTGCAGTCTCTGACCATCTCCTGTAGTATGTTTGCAGTCTCTGACCACCTCCTGTAGTATGTCTGCAGTCTCTGACCATCTCCTGTACTATGTCTGCAGTCTCTGATCATCTCTTATATCCTGTCTGCAGTCTCTGACCATCTCCTGTAGTATGTCTGCAGTCTCTGACCATCTCCTGTACTATGTCTGCAGTCTCTGATCATCTCCTGTACTATGTCTGCAGTCTCTGATCATCTCTTATATATCCTATCTGCAGTCTCTGACCTTCTCCTGTACTATGTCTGCAGTCTCTGACCATCTCCTGTACTATGTCTGCAGTCTCTGATCATCTCCTGTACTATGTCTGCAGTCTCTGACCATTATGTATTATGTATGCAGTCTCTGACCATCTCCTGTAGTATGTCTGCAGTCTCTGACCATCTCCTGTAGTATGTCTGCAGTCTCTGACCATCTCCTGTACTATGTCTGCAGTCTCTGACCATCTCCTGTACTATGTCTGCAGTCTCTGACCATCTCCTGTAGTATGTCTGCAGTCTCTGACCATCTCCTGTACTATGTCTGCAGTCTCTGATCATCTCCTGTATTATGTCTGCAGTCTCTGATCATCTCCTGTACTATGTCTGCAGTCTCTGATCATCTCCTGTACTATGTCTGCAGTCTCTGATCATCTCTTATATCCTGTCTGCAGTCTCTGACCATCTCCTGTAGTAGGTCTGCAGTCTCTGACCACCTCCTGTAGTATGTCTGCAGTCTCTGACCATCTCCTGTACTATGTCTGCAGTCTCTGATCATCTCTTATATCCTGTCTGCAGTCTCTGACCATCTCCTGTACTATGTCTGCAGTCTCTGATCATCTCCTGTACTATGTCTGCAGTCTCTGACCATTATATCTCTGCAGTCTCTGATCATCTCCTGTAGTATGTCTGCAGTCTATGACCATCTCCTGTACTATGTCTGCAGTCTCTGACCATCTACTGTACTATGTCAGCAGTCTCTGATCATCTCCTGTACTATGTCTGCAGTCTCTGACCATTATGTATTATGTCTGCAGTCTCTGACCATCTCCTGTAGTATGTCTGCAGTCTCTGACCATCTCCTGTAGTATGTCTGCAGTCTCTGACCATCTCCTGTACTATGTCTGCAGTCTCTGATCATCTCTTATATCCTGTACTATGTACTACCATCTCCTGTACTATGTCTGCAGTCTCTGATCATCTCTTATATCCTGTCTGCAGTCTCTGACCATCTCCTGTAGTATGTCTGCAGTCTCTGACCATCTCCTGTACTATGTCTGCAGTCTCTGACCATCTCCTGTACTATGTCTGCAGTCTCTGACCATCTCCTGTAGTATGTCTGCAGTCTCTGACCATCTCCTGTACTATGTCTGCAGTCTCTGATCATCTCCTGTATTATGTCTGCAGTCTCTGATCATCTCCTGTACTATGTCTGCAGTCTCTGATCATCTCCTGTACTATGTCTGCAGTATCTGATCATCTCTTATATCTTGTCTGCAGTCTGTGACCATTTCCTGTAGTATGTCTGCAGTCTCTGACCACCTCCTGTAGTATGTCTGCAGTCTCTGACCATCTCCTGTACTATGTCTGCAGTCTCTGATCATCTCTTATACTCTGTCTGCAGTCTCTGACCATCTCCTGTAGTATGTCTGCAGTCTCTGACCATCTCCTGTACTATGTCTGCAGTCTCTGATCATCTCCTGTACTATGTCTGCAGTCTCTGATCATCTCTTATACTCTGTCTGCAGTCTCTGACCATCTCCTGTACTATGTCTGCAGTCTCTGACCATCTCCTGTACTATGTCTGCAGTCACTGATCATCTCCTGTACTATGTCTGCAGTCTCTGACCATTATGTATTATGTCTGCAGTCTCTGACCATCTCCTGTAGTATGTCTGCAGTCTCTGACCATCTCCTGTAGTATGTCTGCAGTCTCTGACCATCTCCTGTACTATGTCTGCAGTCTCTGATCATCTCTTATATCCTGTACTATGTACTACCATCTCCTGTACTATGTCTGCAGTCTCTGATCATCTCTTATATCCTGTCTGCAGTCTCTGACCATCTCCTGTAGTATGTCTGCAGTCTCTGACCATCTCCTGTAGTATGTCTGCAGTCTCTGACCATCTCCTGTACTATGTCTGCAGTCTCTGATCATCTCCTGTATTATGTCTGCAGTCTCTGATCATCTCCTGTACTATGTCTGCAGTCTCTGATCATCTCCTGTACTATGTCTGCAGTATCTGATCATCTCTTATATCCTGTCTGCAGTCTCTGACCATTTCCTGTAGTATGTCTGCAGTCTCTGACCACCTCCTGTAGTATGTCTGCAGTCTCTGACCATCTCCTGTACTATGTCTGCAGTCTCTGATCATCTCTTATATCCTGTCTGCAGTCTCTGACCATCTCCTGTAGTATGTCTGCAGTCTCTGACCATCTCCTGTACTATGTCTGCAGTCTCTGATCATCTCCTGTACTATGTCTGCAGTCTCTGATCATCTCTTATATACTATCTGCAGTCTCTGACCATCTCCTGTACTATGTCTGCAGTCTCTGACCATCTCCTGTACTATGTCTGCAGTCTCTGATCATCTCCTGTACTATGTCTGCAGTCTCTGACCATCTCCTGTAGTATGTCTGCAGTCTCTGACCATCTCCTGTACTATGTCTGCAGTCTCTGATCATCTCCTGTATTATGTCTGCAGTCTCTGATCATCTACTGTACTATGTCTGCAGTCTCTGATCATCTCCTGTACTATGTCTGCAGTCTCTGATCATCTCTTATATCCTGTCTGCAGTCTCTGACCATCTCCTGTAGTATGTCTGCAGTCTCTGACCACCTCCTGTAGTATGTCTGCAGTCTCTGACCATCTCCTGTACTATGTCTGCAGTCTCTGATTATCTCTTATATCCTGTCTGCAGTCTCTGACCATCTCCTGTAGGATGTCTGCAGTCTCTGACCATCTCCTGTAATATGTCTGCAGTCTCTGATCATCTCCTGTACTATGTCTGCAGTCTCTGATCATCTCTTATATCCTGTCTGCAGTCTCTGACCATCTCCTGTAGTATGTCTGCAGTCTCTGACCATCTCCTGTACTATGTCTGCAGTCTCTGATCATCTCTTATATCCTGTCTGCAGTCTCTGACCATCTCCTGTAGTATGTCTGCAGTCTCTGACCATCTCCTGTACTATGTCTGCAGTCTCTGATCATCTCCTGTACTATGTCTGCAGTCATTCAGAGTGAGCTGACTCCCGATCAGAGGAACCATTGCTGTATCGCTGGGTCAGGTGAGAGGGCCGATCGGCCATTATCTACTAACATTCATAGGAAATGCAGTCTCTGATCATCTCCTGTATTATGTCTGCAGTCTCTGATCATCTCTTGTAGTATGTCTGCAGTCTCTGATCATCTCTTGTACTATGTCTGCAGTCTCTGATCATCTCCTGTAGTATGTCTGCAGTCTCTGATCATCTCCTGTATTGTGTCTGCAGTCTCTGATCATCTCCTGTACTATGTCTGCAGTCTCTGACCATCTCCTGTACTATGTCTGCAGTCTCTGATCATCTCCTGTAGTATGTCTGCAGTCTATGACCATCTCCTGTACTATGTCTGCAGTCTCTGACCATCTCCTGTACTATGTCTGCAGTCTCTGATCATTTCCTGTACTATGTCTGCAGTCTCTGACCATTATGTCTCTGCAGTCTCTGATCATCTCCTGTAGTATGTCTGCAGTCTATGACCATCTCCTGTACTATGTCTGCAGTCTCTGACTATCTCCTGTACTATGTCTGCAGTCTCTGATCATCTCCTGTACTATGTCTGCAGTCTCTGACCATTATGTATTATGTCTGCAGTCTCTGACCATCTCCTGTAGTATGTCTGCAGTCTCTGACCATCTCCTGTACTATGTCTGCAGTCTCTGATCATCTCTTATATCCTGTACTATGTACTACCATCTCCTGTACTATGTCTGCAGTCTCTGATCATCTCTTATATCATGTCTGCAGTCTCTGACCATCTCCTGTAGTATGTCTGCAGTCTCTGACCATCTCCTGTACTATGTCTGCAGTCTCTGACCATCTCCTGTACTATGTCTGCAGTCTCTGACCATCTCCTGTACTATGTCTGCAGTCTCTGACCATCTCCTGTAGTATGTCTGCAGTCTCTGACCATCTCCTGTACTATGTCTGCAGTCTCTGATCATCTCCTGTATTATGTCTGCAGTCTCTGATCATCTCCTGTACTATGTCTGCAGTCTCTGATCATCTCCTGTAATATGTCTGCAGTCTCTGACCATCTCCTGTACTATGTCTGCAGTCTCTGATCATCTCCTGTACTATGTCTGCAGTCTCTGATCATCTCTTATATATCCTATCTGCAGTCTCTGACCATCTCCTGTACTATGTCTGCAGTCTCTGACCATCTCCTGTACTATGTCTGCAGTCTCTGACCATCTCCTGTACTATGTCTGCAGTCTCTGACCATCTCCTGTACTATGTCTGCAGTCTCTGACCATCTCCTGTAGTATGTCTGCAGTCTCTGACCATCTCCTGTACTATGTCTGCAGTCTCTGATCATCTCCTTTATTATGTCTGCAGTCTCTGATCATCTCCTGTACTATGTCTGCAGTCTCTGATCATCTCCTGTACTATGTCTGCAGTCTCTGATCATCTCTTATATCCTGTCTGCAGTCTCTGACCATCTCCTGTAGTATGTCTGCAGTCTCTGACCACCTCCTGTAGTATGTCTGCAGTCTCTGACCATCTCCTGTACTATGTCTGCAGTCTCTGATCATCTCTTATATCCTGTCTGCAGTCTCTGACCATCTCCTGTAGTATGTCTGCAGTCTCTGACCATCTCCTCTACTATGTCTGCAGTCTCTGATCATCTCCTGTACTATGTCTGCAGTCTCTGATCATCTCTTATATCCTATCTGCAGTCTCTGACCATCTCCTGTACTATGTCTGCAGTCTCTGACCATCTCTTGTACTATGTCTGCAGTCTCTGACCATCTCCTGTACTATGTCTGCAGTCTCTGACCATCTCCTGTAGTATGTCTGCAGTCTCTGACCATCTCCTGTAGCATGTCTGCAGTCTCTGACCATCTCCTGTACTATGTCTGCAGTCTCTGATCATCTCCTGTATTATGTCTGCAGTCTCTGATCATCTCCTGTACTATGTCTGCAGTCTCTGATCATCTCCTGTACTATGTCTGCAGTCTCTGATCATCTCCTGTATTATGTCTGCAGTCTCTGATCATCTCCTGTACTATGTCTGCAGTCTCTGACCATCTCCTGTACTATGTCTGCAGTCTCTGATCATCTCCTGTAGTATGTCTGCAGTCTATGACCATCTCCTGTACTATGTCTGCAGTCTCTGACCATCTCCTGTACTATGTCTGCAGTCTCTGACCATCTCCTGTACTATGTCTGCAGTCTCTGATCATTTCCTGTACTATGTCTGCAGTCTCTGACCATTATGTCTCTGCAGTCTCTGATCATCTCCTGTAGTATGTCTGCAGTCTATGACCATCTCCTGTACTATGTCTGCAGTCTCTGACCATCTCCTATACTATGTCTGCAGTCTCTGATCATCTCTTATATCCTATCTGCAGTCTCTGACCATCTCCTGTACTATGTCTGCAGTCTCTGACCATCTCCTGTACTATGTCTGCAGTCTCTGACCATCTCCTGTAGTATGTCTGCAGTCTCTGACCATCTCCTGTAGCATGTCTGCAGTCTCTGACCATCTCCTGTACTATGTCTGCAGTCTCTGATCATCTCCTGTATTATGTCTGCAGTCTCTGATCATCTCCTGTACTATGTCTGCAGTCTCTGATCATCTCCTGTACTATATCTGCAGTCTCTGATCATCTCCTGTATTATGTCTGCAGTCTCTGATCATCTCCTGTACTATGTCTGCAGTCTCTGACCATCTCCTGTAGTATGTCTGCAGTCTCTGACCATATCCTGTAGTATGTCTGCAGTCTCTGATCATCGCCTGCATTATGTCTGCAGTCTCTCATCATCTCCTGTATTATGTCTGCAGTCTCTGATCATCTCCTGTATTATGTCTGCAGTCTCTGATCATCTCCTGTACTATGTCTGCAGTCTCTGACCATCTCCTATACTATGTCTGCAGTCTCTGATCATCTCTTATATCCTGTCTGCAGTCTCTGACCATCTCCTGTAGTATGTCTGCAGTCTCTGACCATCTCCTGTACTATGTCTGCAGTCTCTGATCATCTCTTATATCCTGTCTGCAGTCTCTGACCATCTCCTGTAGTATGTCTGCAGTCTCTGACCATCTCCTGTACTATGTCTGCAGTCTCTGATCATCTCCTGTACTATGTCTGCAGTCATTCAGAGTGAGCTGACTCCCGATCAGAGGAACCATTGCTGTATCGCTGGGTCAGGTGAGAGGGCCGATCGGCCATTATCTACTAACATTCATAGGAAATGCAGTCTCTGATCATCTCCTGTATTATGTCTGCAGTCTCTGATCATCTCTTGTAATATGTCTGCAGTCTCTGATCATCTCTTGTACTATGTCTGCAGTCTCTGATCATCTCCTGTAGTATGTCTGCAGTCTCTGATCATCTCCTGTATTGTGTCTGCAGTCTCTGATCATCTCCTGTACTATGTCTGCAGTCTCTGACCATCTCCTGTACTATGTCTGCAGTCTCTGATCATCTCCTGTAGTATGTCTGCAGTCTATGACCATCTCCTGTACTATGTCTGCAGTCTCTGACCATCTCCTTTACTATGTCTGCAGTCTCTGATCATTTCCTGTACTATGTCTGCAGTCTCTGACCATTATGTCTCTGCAGTCTCTGATCATCTCCTGTAGTATGTCTGCAGTCTATGACCATCTCCTGTACTATGTCTGCAGTCTCTGACCATCTCCTGTACTATGTCTGCAGTCTCTGATCATCTCCTGTACTATGTCTGCAGTCTCTGACCATTATGTATTATGTCTGCAGTCTCTGACCAACTCCTGTAGTATGTCTGCAGTCTCTGACCATCTCCTGTACTATGTCTGCAGTCTCTGATCATCTCTTATATCCTGTACTATGTACTACCATCTCCTGTACTATGTCTGCAGTCTCTGATCATCTCTTATATCCTGTCTGCAGTCTCTGACCATCTCCTGTAGTATGTCTGCAGTCTCTGACCATCTCCTGTACTATGTCTGCAGTCTCTGACCATCTCCTGTACTATGTCTGCAGTCTCTGACCATCTCCTGTAGTATGTCTGCAGTCTCTGACCATCTCCTGTACTATGTCTGCAGTCTCTGATCATCTCCTGTATTATGTCTGCAGTCTCTGATCATCTCCTGTACTATGTCTGCAGTCTCTGATCATCTCCTGTACTATGTCTGCAGTCTCTGATCATCTCTTATATCCTGTCTGCAGTCTCTGACCATCTCCTGTAGTATGTTTGCAGTCTCTGACCACCTCCTGTAGTATGTCTGCAGTCTCTGACCATCTCCTGTACTATGTCTGCAGTCTCTGATCATCTCTTATATCCTGTCTGCAGTCTCTGACCATCTCCTGTAGTATGTCTGCAGTCTCTGACCATCTCCTGTACTATGTCTGCAGTCTCTGATCATCTCCTGTACTATGTCTGCAGTCTCTGATCATCTCTTATATATCCTATCTGCAGTCTCTGACCTTCTCCTGTACTATGTCTGCAGTCTCTGACCATCTCCTGTACTATGTCTGCAGTCTCTGATCATCTCCTGTACTATGTCTGCAGTCTCTGACCATTATGTATTATGTATGCAGTCTCTGACCATCTCCTGTAGTATGTCTGCAGTCTCTGACCATCTCCTGTAGTATGTCTGCAGTCTCTGACCATCTCCTGTACTATGTCTGCAGTCTCTGACCATCTCCTGTACTATGTCTGCAGTCTCTGACCATCTCCTGTAGTATGTCTGCAGTCTCTGACCATCTCCTGTACTATGTCTGCAGTCTCTGATCATCTCCTGTATTATGTCTGCAGTCTCTGATCATCTCCTGTACTATGTCTGCAGTCTCTGATCATCTCCTGTACTATGTCTGCAGTCTCTGATCATCTCTTATATCCTGTCTGCAGTCTCTGACCATCTCCTGTAGTAGGTCTGCAGTCTCTGACCACCTCCTGTAGTATGTCTGCAGTCTCTGACCATCTCCTGTACTATGTCTGCAGTCTCTGATCATCTCTTATATCCTGTCTGCAGTCTCTGACCATCTCCTGTACTATGTCTGCAGTCTCTGATCATCTCCTGTACTATGTCTGCAGTCTCTGACCATTATATCTCTGCAGTCTCTGATCATCTCCTGTAGTATGTCTGCAGTCTATGACCATCTCCTGTACTATGTCTGCAGTCTCTGACCATCTACTGTACTATGTCAGCAGTCTCTGATCATCTCCTGTACTATGTCTGCAGTCTCTGACCATTATGTATTATGTCTGCAGTCTCTGACCATCTCCTGTAGTATGTCTGCAGTCTCTGACCATCTCCTGTAGTATGTCTGCAGTCTCTGACCATCTCCTGTACTATGTCTGCAGTCTCTGATCATCTCTTATATCCTGTACTATGTACTACCATCTCCTGTACTATGTCTGCAGTCTCTGATCATCTCTTATATCCTGTCTGCAGTCTCTGACCATCTCCTGTAGTATGTCTGCAGTCTCTGACCATCTCCTGTACTATGTCTGCAGTCTCTGACCATCTCCTGTACTATGTCTGCAGTCTCTGACCATCTCCTGTAGTATGTCTGCAGTCTCTGACCATCTCCTGTACTATGTCTGCAGTCTCTGATCATCTCCTGTATTATGTCTGCAGTCTCTGATCATCTCCTGTACTATGTCTGCAGTCTCTGATCATCTCCTGTACTATGTCTGCAGTATCTGATCATCTCTTATATCTTGTCTGCAGTCTGTGACCATTTCCTGTAGTATGTCTGCAGTCTCTGACCACCTCCTGTAGTATGTCTGCAGTCTCTGACCATCTCCTGTACTATGTCTGCAGTCTCTGATCATCTCTTATACTCTGTCTGCAGTCTCTGACCATCTCCTGTAGTATGTCTGCAGTCTCTGACCATCTCCTGTACTATGTCTGCAGTCTCTGATCATCTCCTGTACTATGTCTGCAGTCTCTGATCATCACTTATACTCTGTCTGCAGTCTCTGACCATCTCCTGTACTATGTCTGCAGTCTCTGACCATCTCCTGTACTATGTCTGCAGTCACTGATCATCTCCTGTACTATGTCTGCAGTCTCTGACCATTATGTATTATGTCTGCAGTCTCTGACCATCTCCTGTAGTATGTCTGCAGTCTCTGACCATCTCCTGTAGTATGTCTGCAGTCTCTGACCATCTCCTGTACTATGTCTGCAGTCTCTGATCATCTCTTATATCCTGTACTATGTACTACCATCTCCTGTACTATGTCTGCAGTCTCTGATCATCTCTTATATCCTGTCTGCAGTCTCTGACCATCTCCTGTAGTATGTCTGCAGTCTCTGACCATCTCCTGTAGTATGTCTGCAGTCTCTGACCATCTCCTGTACTATGTCTGCAGTCTCTGATCATCTCCTGTATTATGTCTGCAGTCTCTAATCATCTCCTGTACTATGTCTGCAGTCTCTGATCATCTCCTGTACTATGTCTGCAGTATCTGATCATCTCTTATATCCTGTCTGCAGTCTCTGACCATTTCCTGTAGTATGTCTGCAGTCTCTGACCACCTCCTGTAGTATGTCTGCAGTCTCTGACCATCTCCTGTACTATGTCTGCAGTCTCTGATCATCTCTTATATCCTGTCTGCAGTCTCTGACCATCTCCTGTAGTATGTCTGCAGTCTCTGACCATCTCCTGTACTATGTCTGCAGTCTCTGATCATCTCCTGTACTATGTCTGCAGTCTCTGATCATCTCTTATATCCTATCTGCAGTCTCTGACCATCTCCTGTACTATGTCTGCAGTCTCTGACCATCTCCTGTACTATGTCTGCAGTCTCTGATCATCTCCTGTACTATGTCTGCAGTCTCTGACCATCTCCTGTAGTATGTCTGCAGTCTCTGACCATCTCCTGTACTATGTCTGCAGTCTCTGATCATCTCCTGTATTATGTCTGCAGTCTCTGATCATCTCCTGTACTATGTCTGCAGTCTCTGATCATCTCCTGTACTATGTCTGCAGTCTCTGATCATCTCTTATATCCTGTCTGCAGTCTCTGACCATCTCCTGTAGTATGTCTGCAGTCTCTGACCACCTCCTGTAGTATGTCTGCAGTCTCTGACCATCTCCTGTACTATGTCTGCAGTCTCTGATTATCTCTTATATCCTGTCTGCAGTCTCTGACCATCTCCTGTAGGATGTCTGCAGTCTCTGACCATCTCCTGTAATATGTCTGCAGTCTCTGATCATCTCCTGTACTATGTCTGCAGTCTCTGATCATCTCTTATATCCTGTCTGCAGTCTCTGACCATCTCCTGTAGTATGTCTGCAGTCTCTGACCATCTCCTGTACTATGTCTGCAGTCTCTGATCATCTCTTATATCCTGTCTGCAGTCTCTGACCATCTCCTGTAGTATGTCTGCAGTCTCTGACCATCTCCTGTACTATGTCTGCAGTCTCTGATCATCTCCTGTACTATGTCTGCAGTCATTCAGAGTGAGCTGACTCCCGATCAGAGGAACCATTGCTGTATCGCTGGGTCAGGTGAGAGGGCCGATCGGCCATTATCTACTAACATTCATAGGAAATGCAGTCTCTGATCATCTCCTGTATTATGTCTGCAGTCTCTGATCATCTCTTGTAGTATGTCTGCAGTCTCTGATCATCTCTTGTACTATGTCTGCAGTCTCTGATCATCTCCTGTAGTATGTCTGCAGTCTCTGATCATCTCCTGTATTGTGTCTGCAGTCTCTGATCATCTCCTGTACTATGTCTGCAGTCTCTGACCATCTCCTGTACTATGTCTGCAGTCTCTGATCATCTCCTGTAGTATGTCTGCAGTCTATGACCATCTCCTGTACTATGTCTGCAGTCTCTGACCATCTCCTGTACTATGTCTGCAGTCTCTGATCATTTCCTGTACTATGTCTGCAGTCTCTGACCATTATGTCTCTGCAGTCTCTGATCATCTCCTGTAGTATGTCTGCAGTCTATGACCATCTCCTGTACTATGTCTGCAGTCTCTGACTATCTCCTGTACTATGTCTGCTGTCTCTGATCATCTCCTGTACTATGTCTGCAGTCTCTGACCATTATGTATTATGTCTGCAGTCTCTGACCATCTCCTGTAGTATGTCTGCAGTCTCTGACCATCTCCTGTACTATGTCTGCAGTCTCTGATCATCTCTTATATCCTGTACTATGTACTACCATCTCCTGTACTATGTCTGCAGACTCTGATCATCTCTTATATCCTGTCTGCAGTCTCTGACCATCTCCTGTAGTATGTCTGCAGTCTCTGACCATCTCCTGTACTATGTCTGCAGTCTCTGACCATCTCCTGTACTATGTCTGCAGTCTCTGACCATCTCCTGTAGTATGTCTGCAGTCTCTGACCATCTCCTGTACTATGTCTGCAGTCTCTGATCATCTCCTGTATTATGTCTGCAGTCTCTGATCATCTCCTGTACTATGTCTGCAGTCTCTGATCATCTCCTGTACTATGTCTGCAGTCTCTGATCATCTCTTATATCCTGTCTGCAGTCTCTGACCATCTCCTGTAGTATGTCTGCAATCTCTGACCACCTCCTGTAGTATGTCTGCAGTCTCTGACCATCTCCTGTACTATGTCTGCAGTCTCTGATCATCTCTTATATCCTGTCTGCAGTCTCTGACCATCTCCTGTAGTATGTCTGCAGTCTCTGACCATCTCCTGTACTATGTCTGCAGTCTCTGATCATCTCCTGTACTATGTCTGCAGTCTCTGATCATCTCTTATATATCCTATCTGCAGTCTCTGACCATCTCCTGTACTATGTCTGCAGTCTCTGACCATCTCCTGTACTATGTCTGCAGTCTCTGACCATCTCCTGTACTATGTCTGCAGTCTCTGACCATCTCCTGTACTATGTCTGCAGTCTCTGACCATCTCCTGTAGTATGTCTGCAGTCTCTGACCATCTCCTGTACTATGTCTGCAGTCTCTGATCATCTCCTTTATTATGTCTGCAGTCTCTGATCATCTCCTGTACTATGTCTGCAGTCTCTGATCATCTCCTGTACTATGTCTGCAGTCTCTGATCATCTCTTATATCCTGTCTGCAGTCTCTGACCATCTCCTGTAGTATGTCTGCAATCTCTGACCACCTCCTGTAGTATGTCTGCAGTCTCTGACCATCTCCTGTACTATGTCTGCAGTCTCTGATCATCTCTTATATCCTGTCTGCAGTCTCTGACCATCTCCTGTAGTATGTCTGCAGTCTCTGACCATCTCCTCTACTATGTCTGCAGTCTCTGATCATCTCCTGTACTATGTCTGCAGTCTCTGATCATCTCTTATATCCTATCTGCAGTCTTTGACCATCTCCTGTACTATGTCTGCAGTCTCTGACCATCTCTTGTACTATGTCTGCAGTCTCTGACCATCTCCTGTACTATGTCTGCAGTCTCTGACCATCTCCTGTAGTATGTCTGCAGTCTCTGACCATCTCCTGTAGCATGTCTGCAGTCTCTGACCATCTCCTGTACTATGTCTGCAGTCTCTGACCATCTCCTGTATTATGTCTGCAGTCTCTGATCATCTCCTGTACTATGTCTGCAGTCTCTGATCATCTCCTGTACTATGTCTGCAGTCTCTGATCATCTCCTGTATTATGTCTGCAGTCTCTGATCATCTCCTGTACTATGTCTGCAGTCTCTGACCATCTCCTGTACTATGTCTGCAGTCTCTGATCATCTCCTGTAGTATGTCTGCAGTCTATGACCATCTCCTGTACTATGTCTGCAGTCTCTGACCATCTCCTGTACTATGTCTGCAGTCTCTAATCATTTCCTGTACTATGTCTGCAGTCTCTGACCATTATGTCTCTGCAGTCTCTGATCATCTCCTGTAGTATGTCTGCAGTCTATGACCATCTCCTGTACTATGTCTGCAGTCTCTGACCATCTCCTATACTATGTCTGCAGTCTCTGATCATCTCTTATATCCTATCTGCAGTCTCTGACCATCTCCTGTACTATGTCTGCAGTCTCTGACCATCTCCTGTACTATGTCTGCAGTCTCTGATCATCTCCTGTACTATATCTGCAGTCTCTGATCATCTCCTGTATTATGTCTGCAGTCTCTGATCATCTCCTGTACTATGTCTGCAGTCTCTGACCATCTCCTGTAGTATGTCTGCAGTCTCTGACCATATCCTGTAGTATGTCTGCAGTCTCTGATCATCGCCTGTATTATGTCTGCAGTCTCTCATCATCTCCTGTATTATGTCTGCAGTCTCTGATCATCTCCTGTACTATGTCTGCAGTCTCTGACCATCTCCTGTACTATGTCTGCAGTCTCTGACCATCTCCTGTACTATGTCTGCAGTCTCTGACCATCTCCTATACTATGTCTGCAGTCTCTGATCATCTCTTATATCCTGTCTGCAGTCTCTGACCATCTCCTGTAGTATGTCTGCAGTCTCTGACCATCTCCTGTACTATGTCTGCAGTCTCTGATCATCTCTTATATCCTGTCTGCAGTCTCTGACCATCTCCTGTAGTATGTCTGCAGTCTCTGACCATCTCCTGTACTATGTCTGCAGTCTCTGATCATCTCCTGTACTATGTCTGCAGTCATTCAGAGTGAGCTGACTCCCGATCAGAGGAACCATTGCTGTATCGCTGGGTCAGGTGAGAGGGCCGATCGGCCATTATCTACTAACATTCATAGGAAATGCAGTCTCTGATCATCTCCTGTATTATGTCTGCAGTCTCTGATCATCTCTTGTAATATGTCTGCAGTCTCTGATCATCTCTTGTACTATGTCTGCAGTCTCTGATCATCTCCTGTAGTATGTCTGCAGTCTCTGATCATCTCCTGTATTGTGTCTGCAGTCTCTGATCATCTCCTGTACTATGTCTGCAGTCTCTGACCATCTCCTGTACTATGTCTGCAGTCTCTGATCATCTCCTGTAGTATGTCTGCAGTCTATGACCATCTCCTGTACTATGTCTGCAGTCTCTGACCATCTCCTGTACTATGTCTGCAGTCTCTGATCATTTCCTGTACTATGTCTGCAGTCTCTGACCATTATGTCTCTGCAGTCTCTGATCATCTCCTGTAGTATGTCTGCAGTCTATGACCATCTCCTGTACTATGTCTGCAGTCTCTGACCATCTCCTGTACTATGTCTGCAGTCTCTGATCATCTCCTGTACTATGTCTGCAGTCTCTGACCATTATGTATTATGTCTGCAGTCTCTGACCAACTCCTGTAGTATGTCTGCAGTCTCTGACCATCTCCTGTACTATGTCTGCAGTCTCTGATCATCTCTTATATCCTGTACTATGTACTACCATCTCCTGTACTATGTCTGCAGTCTCTGATCATCTCTTATATCCTGTCTGCAGTCTCTGACCATCTCCTGTAGTATGTCTGCAGTCTCTGACCATCTCCTGTACTATGTCTGCAGTCTCTGACCATCTCCTGTACTATGTCTGCAGTCTCTGACCATCTCCTGTAGTATGTCTGCAGTCTCTGACCATCTCCTGTACTATGTCTGCAGTCTCTGATCATCTCCTGTATTATGTCTGCAGTCTCTGATCATCTCCTGTACTATGTCTGCAGTCTCTGATCATCTCCTGTACTATGTCTGCAGTCTCTGATCATCTCTTATATCCTGTCTGCAGTCTCTGACCATCTCCTGTAGTATGTTTGCAGTCTCTGACCACCTCCTGTAGTATGTCTGCAGTCTCTGACCATCTCCTGTACTATGTCTGCAGTCTCTGATCATCTCTTATATCCTGTCTGCAGTCTCTGACCATCTCCTGTAGTATGTCTGCAGTCTCTGACCATCTCCTGTACTATGTTTGCAGTCTCTGATCATCTCCTGTACTATGTCTGCAGTCTCTGATCATCTCTTATATATCCTATCTGCAGTCTCTGACCTTCTCCTGTACTATGTCTGCAGTCACTGACCATGTCCTGTACTATGTCTGCAGTCTCTGATCATCTCCTGTACTATGTCTGCAGTCTCTGACCATTATGTATTATGTATGCAGTCTCTGACCATCTCCTGTAGTATGTCTGCAGTCTCTGACCATCTCCTGTAGTATGTCTGCAGTCTCTGACCATCTCCTGTACTATGTCTGCAGTCTCTGACCATCTCCTGTACTATGTCTGCAGTCTCTGACCATCTCCTGTAGTATGTCTGCAGTCTCTGACCATCTCCTGTACTATGTCTGCAGTCTCTGATCATCTCCTGTATTATGTCTGCAGTCTCTGATCATCTCCTGTACTATGTCTGCAGTCTCTGATCATCTCCTGTACTATGTCTGCAGTCTCTGATCATCTCTTATATCCTGTCTGCAGTCTCTGACCATCTCCTGTAGTAGGTCTGCAGTCTCTGACCACCTCCTGTAGTATGTCTGCAGTCTCTGACCATCTCCTGTACTATGTCTGCAGTCTCTGATCATCTCTTATATCCTGTCTGCAGTCTCTGACCATCTCCTGTACTATGTCTGCAGTCTCTGATCATCTCCTGTACTATGTCTGCAGTCTCTGACCATTATATCTCTGCAGTCTCTGATCATCTCCTGTAGTATGTCTGCAGTCTATGACCATCTCCTGTACTATGTCTGCAGTCTCTGACCATCTACTGTACTATGTCAGCAGTCTCTGATCATCTCCTGTACTATGTCTGCAGTCTCTGACCATTATGTATTATGTCTGCAGTCTCTGACCATCTCCTGTAGTATGTCTGCAGTCTCTGACCATCTCCTGTAGTATGTCTGCAGTCTCTGACCATCTCCTGTACTATGTCTGCAGTCTCTGATCATCTCTTATATCCTGTACTATGTACTACCATCTCCTGTACTATGTCTGCAGTCTCTGATCATCTCTTATATCCTGTCTGCAGTCTCTGACCATCTCCTGTAGTATGTCTGCAGTCTCTGACCATCTCCTGTACTATGTCTGCAGTCTCTGACCATCTCCTGTACTATGTCTGCAGTCTCTGACCATCTCCTGTAGTATGTCTGCAGTCTCTGACCATCTCCTGTACTATGTCTGCAGTCTCTGATCATCTCCTGTATTATGTCTGCAGTCTCTGATCATCTCCTGTACTATGTCTGCAGTCTCTGATCATCTCCTGTACTATGTCTGCAGTATCTGATCATCTCTTATATCTTGTCTGCAGTCTGTGACCATTTCCTGTAGTATGTCTGCAGTCTCTGACCACCTCCTGTAGTATGTCTGCAGTCTCTGACCATCTCCTGTACTATGTCTGCAGTCTCTGATCATCTCTTATACTCTGTCTGCAGTCTCTGACCATCTCCTGTAGTATGTCTGCAGTCTCTGACCATCTCCTGTACTATGTCTGCAGTCTCTGATCATCTCCTGTACTATGTCTGCAGTCTCTGATCATCTCTTATACTCTGTCTGCAGTCTCTGACCATCTCCTGTACTATGTCTGCAGTCTCTGACCATCTCCTGTACTATGTCTTCAGTCTCTGATCATCTCCTGTACTATGTCTGCAGTCTCTGACCATTATGTATTATGTCTGCAGTCTCTGACCATCTCCTGTAGTATGTCTGCAGTCTCTGACCATCTCCTGTAGTATGTCTGCAGTCTCTGACCATCTCCTGTACTATGTCTGCAGTCTCTGATCATCTCTTATATCCTGTACTATGTACTACCATCTCCTGTACTATGTCTGCAGTCTCTGATCATCTCTTATATCCTGTCTGCAGTCTCTGACCATCTCCTGTAGTATGTCTGCAGTCTCTGACCATCTCCTGTACTATGTCTGCAGTCTCTGACCATCTCCTGTACTATGTCTGCAGTCTCTGACCATCTCCTGTAGTATGTCTGCAGTCTCTGACCATCTCCTGTACTATGTCTGCAGTCTCTGATCATCTCCTGTATTATGTCTGCAGTCTCTGATCATCTCCTGTACTATGTCTGCAGTCTCTGATCATCTCCTGTACTATGTCTGCAGTATCTGATCATCTCTTATATCTTGTCTGCAGTCTGTGACCATTTCCTGTAGTATGTCTGCAGTCTCTGACCACCTCCTGTAGTATGTCTGCAGTCTCTGACCATCTCCTGTACTATGTCTGCAGTCTCTGATCATCTCTTATACTCTGTCTGCAGTCTCTGACCATCTCCTGTAGTATGTCTGCAGTCTCTGACCATCTCCTGTACTATGTCTGCAGTCTCTGATCATCTCCTGTACTATGTCTGCAGTCTCTGATCATCTCTTATACTCTGTCTGCAGTCTCTGACCATCTCCTGTACTATGTCTGCAGTCTCTGACCATCTCCTGTACTATGTCTGCAGTCTCTGATCATCTCCTGTACTATGTCTGCAGTCTCTGACCATTATGTATTATGTCTGCAGTCTCTGACCATCTCCTGTAGTATGTCTGCAGTCTCTGACCATCTCCTGTAGTATGTCTGCAGTCTCTGACCATCTCCTGTACTATGTCTGCAGTCTCTGATCATCTCTTATATCCTGTACTATGTACTACCATCTCCTGTACTATGTCTGCAGTCTCTGATCATCTCTTATATCCTGTCTGCAGTCTCTGACCATCTCCTGTAGTATGTCTGCAGTCTCTGACCATCTCCTGTACTATGTCTGCAGTCTCTGACCATCTCCTGTACTATGTCTGCAGACTCTGACCATCTCCTGTAGTATGTCTGCAGTCTCTGACCATCTCCTGTACTATGTCTGCAGTCTATGATCATCTCCTGTATTATGTCTGCAGTCTCTGATCATCTCCTGTACTATGTCTGCAGTCTCTGATCATCTCCTGTACTATGTCTGCAGTCTCTGATCATCTCTTATATCCTGTCTGCAGTCTCTGACCATCTCCTGTAGTATGTCTGCAGTCTCTGACCACCTCCTGTAGTATGTCTGCAGTCTCTGACCATCTCCTGTACTATGTCTGCAGTCTCTGATCATCTCTTATATCCTGTCTGCAGTCTCTGACCATCTCCTGTAGTATGTCTGCAGTCTCTGACCATCTCCTGTACTATGTCTGCAGTCTCTGATCATCTCCTGTACTATGTCTGCAGTCTCTGATCATCTCTTATATCCTATCTGCAGTCTCTGACCATCTCCTGTACTATGTCTGCAGTCTCTGACCATCTCCTGTAGTATGTCTGCAGTCTCTGACCATCTCCTGTAGCATGTCTGCAGTCTCTGACCATCTCCTGTACTATGTCTGCAGTCTCTGATCATCTCCTGTATTATGTCTGCAGTCTCTGATCATCTCCTGTACTATGTCTGCAGTCTCTGATCATCTCCTGTATTATGTCTGCAGTCTCTGATCATCTCCTGTACTATGTCTGCAGTCTCTGACCATCTCCTGTACTATGTCTGCAGTCTCTGATCATCTCCTGTAGTATGTCTGCAGTCTATGACCATCTCCTGTACTATGTCTGCAGTCTCTGACCATCTCCTGTACTATGTCTGCAGTCTCTGATCATTTCCTGTACTATGTCTGCAGTCTCTGACCATTATGTCTCTGCAGTCTCTGATCATCTCCTGTAGTGTGTCTGCAGTCTATGACCATCTCCTGTACTATGTCTGCAGTCTCTGACCATCTCCTGAACTATGTCTGCAGTCTCTGATCATCTCCTGTACTATGTCTGCAGTCTCTGACCATTATGTATTATGTCTGCAGTCTCTGACCATCTCCTGTAGTATGTCTGCAGTCTCTGACCATCTCCTGTAGCATGTCTGCAGTCTCTGACCATCTCCTGTACTATGTCTGCAGTCTCTGATCATCTCCTGTATTATGTCTGCAGTCTCTGATCATCTCCTGTACTATGTCTGCAGTCTCTGATCATCTCCTGTACTATGTCTGCAGTCTCTGATCATCTCTTATATCCTATCTGCAGTCTCTGACCATCTCCTGTACTATGTCTGCAGTCTCTGACCATCTCCTGTACTATGTCTGCAGTCTCTGACCATCTCCTGTACTATGTTTGCAGTCTCTGACCATCTCCTGTAGTATGTCTGCAGTCTCTGACCATCTCCTGTACTATGTCTGCAGTCTCTGATCATCTCCTGTATTATGTCTGCAGTCTCTGATCATCTCCTGTACTATGTCTGCAGTCTCTGATCATCTCCTGTACTATGTCTGCAGTCTCTGATCATCTCCTGTATTATGTCTGCAGTCTCTGATCATCTCCTGTACTATGTCTGCAGTCTCTGACCATCTCCTGTACTATGTCTGCAGTCTCTGATCATCTCCTGTAGTATGTCTGCAGTCTATGACCATCTCCTGTACTATGTCTGCAGTCTCTGACCATCTCCTGTACTATGTCTGCAGTCTCTGATCATTTCCTGTACTATGTCTGCAGTCTCTGACCATTATGTCTCTGCAGTCTCTGATCATCTCCTGTAGTGTGTCTGCAGTCTATGACCATCTCCTGTACTATGTCTGCAGTCTCTGACCATCTCCTGAACTATGTCTGCAGTCTCTGATCATCTCCTGTACTATGTCTGCAGTCTCTGACCATTATGTATTATGTCTGCAGTCACTGACCATCTCCTGTAGTATGTCTGCAGTCTCTGACCATCTCCTGTAGTATGTCTGCAGTCTCTGACCATCTCCTGTACTATGTCTGCAGTCTCTGATCATCTCTTATATCCTGTACTATGTACTGCCATCTCCTGTACTATGTCTGCAGTCTCTGATCATCTCTTATATCCTGTCTGCAGTCTCTGACCATCTCCTGTAGTATGTCTGCAGTCTCTGACCATCTCCTGTACTATGTCTGCAGTCTCTGACCATCTCCTGTACTATGTCTGCAGTCTCTGACCATCTCCTGTAGTATGTCTGCAGTCTCTGACCATCTCCTGTAGCATGTCTGCAGTCTCTGACCATCTCCTGTACTATGTCTGCAGTCTCTGATCATCTCCTGTATTATGTCTGCAGTCTCTGATCATCTGCTGTACTATGTCTGCAGTCTCTGATCATCTCCTGTACTATGTCTGCAGTCTCTGATCATCTCTTATATCCTATCTGCAGTCTCTGACCATCTCCTGTACTATGTCTGCAGTCTCTGACCATCTCCTGTACTATGTCTGCAGTCTCTGACCATCTCCTGTACTATGTTTGCAGTCTCTGACCATCTCCTGTAGTATGTCTGCAGTCTCTGACCATCTCCTGTAGCATGTCTGCAGTCTCTGACCATCTCCTGTACTATGTCTGCAGTCTCTGATCATCTCCTGTACTATGTCTGCAGTCTCTGATCATCTCCTGTACTATGTCTGCAGTCTCTGATCATCTCCTGTATTATGTCTGCAGTCTCTGATCATCTCCTGTACTATGTCTGCAGTCTCTGACCATCTCCTGTAGTATGTCTGCAGTCTCTGACCATCTCCTGTAGTATGTCTGCAGTCTCTGATCATCGCCTGTATTATGTCTGCAGTCTCTGATCATCTCCTGTATTATGTCTGCAGTCTCTGAACATCTCCTGTACTATGTCTGCAGTCTCTGACCATCTCCTGTACTATGTCTGCAGTCTCTGACCATCTCCTGTACTATGTCTGCAGTCTCTGATCATCTCTTATATCCTGTCTGCAGTCTCTGACCATCTCCTGTAGTATGTCTGCAGTCTCTGACCATCTCCTGTACTATGTCTGCAGTCTCTGATCATCTCCTGTACTATGTCTGCAGTCATTCAGAGTGAGCTGACTCCCGATCAGAGGAACCATTGCTGTATCGCTGGGTCAGGTGAGAGGGCCGATCGGCCAATATCTACTAACATTCATAGGAAATGCAGTCTCTGATCATCTCCTGTATTATGTCTGCAGTCAGTCTCTGATCATCTCTTGTACTATGTCTGCAGTCTCTGATCATCTCCTGTAGTATGTCTGCAGTCTCTGATCATCTCCTGTATTGTGTCTGCAGTCTCTGATCATCTCCTGTACTATGTCTGCAGTCTCTGACCATCTCCTGTACTATGTCTGCAGTCTCTGATCATCTCCTGTAGTATGTCTGCAGTCTATGACCATCTCCTCTACTATGTCTGCAGTCTCTGACCATCTCCTGTACTATGTCTGCAGTCTCTGATCATTTCCTGTACTATGTCTGCAGTCTCTGACCATTATGTCTCTGCAGTCTCTGATCATCTCCTGTAGTATGTCTGCAGTCTATGACCATCTCCTGTACTATGTCTGCAGTCTCTGATCATCTCCTGTACTATGTCTGCAGTCTCTGACCATTATGTATTATGTCTGCAGTCTCTGACCATCTCCTGTAGTATGTCTGCAGTCTCTGACCATCTCCTGTAGTATGTCTGCAGTCTCTGACCATCTCCTGTACTATGTCTGCAGTCTCTGATCATCTCTTATATCCTGTACTATGTACTACCATCTCCTGTACTATGTCTGCAGTCTCTGATCATCTCTTATATCCTGTCTGCAGTCTCTGACCATCTCCTGTAGTATGTCTGCAGTCTCTGACCATCTCCTGTACTATGTCTGCAGTCTCTGACCATCTCCTGTACTATGTCTGCAGACTCTGACCATCTCCTGTAGTATGTCTGCAGTCTCTGACCATCTCCTGTATATGTCTGCAGTCTCTGATCATCTCCTGTATTATGTCTGCAGTCTCTGATCATCTCCTGTACTATGTCTGCAGTCTCTGATCATCTCCTGTACTATGTCTGCAGTCTCTGATCATCTCTTATATCCTGTCTGCAGTCTCTGACCATCTCCTGTAGTATGTCTGCAGTCTCTGACCACCTCCTGTAGTATGTCTGCAGTCTCTGACCATCTCCTGTACTATGTCTGCAGTCTCTGATCATCTCTTATATCCTGTCTGCAGTCTCTGACCATCTCCTGTAGTATGTCTGCAGTCTCTGACCATCTCCTGTACTATGTCTGCAGTCTCTGATCATCTCCTATACTATGTCTGCAGTCTCTGATCATCTCTTATATCCTATCTGCAGTCTCTGACCATCTCCTGTAATATGTCTGCAGTCTCTGACCATCTCCTGTACTATGTCTGCAGTCTCTGACCATCTCCTGTACTATGTCTGCAGTCTCTGACCATCTCCTGTAGTATGTCTGCAGTCTCTGACCATCTCCTGTAGCATGTCTGCAGTCTCTGACCATCTCCTGTACTATGTCTGCAGTCTCTGATCATCTCCTGTATTATGTCTGCAGTCTCTGATCATCTCCTGTACTATGTCTGCAGTCTCTGATCATCTCCTGTACTATGTCTGCAGTCTCTGATCATCTCCTGTATTATGTCTGCAGTCTCTGATCATCTCCTGTACTATGTCTGCAGTCTCTGACCATCTCCTGTACTATGTCTGCAGTCTCTGATCATCTCCTGTAGTATGTCTGCAGTCTATGACCATCTCCTGTACTATGTCTGCAGTCTCTGACCATCTCCTGTACTATGTCTGCAGTCTCTGATCATTTCCTGTACTATGTCTGCAGTCTCTGACCATTATGTCTCTGCAGTCTCTGATTATCTCCTGTAGTGTGTCTGCAGTCTATGACCATCTCCTGTACTATGTCTGCAGTCTCTGACCATCTCCTGAACTATGTCTGCAGTCTCTGATCATCTCCTGTACTATGTCTGCAGTCTCTGACCATTATGTATTATGTCTGCAGTCTCTGACCATCTCCTGTAGTATGTCTGCAGTCTCTGACCATCTCCTGTAGTATGTCTGCAGTCTCTGACCATCTCCTGTACTATGTCTGCAGTCTCTGATCATCTCTTATATCCTGTACTATGTACTACCATCTCCTGTACTATGTCTGCAGTCTCTGATCATCTCTTATATCCTGTCTGCAGTCTCTGACCATCTCCTGTAGTATGTCTGCAGTCTCTGACCATCTCCTGTACTATGTCTGCAGTCTCTGACCATCTCCTGTACTATGTCTGCAGTCTCTGACCATCTCCTGTAGTATGTCTACAGTCTCTGACCATCTCCTGTAGCATGTCTGCAGTCTCTGACCATCTCCTGTACTATGTCTGCAGTCTCTGATCATCTCCTGTATTATGTCTGCAGTCTCTGATCATCTCCTGTACTATGTCTGCAGTCTCTGATCATCTCCTGTACTATGTCTGCAGTCTCTGATCATCTCTTATATCCTATCTGCAGTCTCTGACCATCTCCTGTACTATGTCTGCAGTCTCTGACCATCTCCTGTACTATGTCTGCAGTCTCTGACCATCTCCTGTACTATGTCTGCAGTCTCTGACCATCTCCTGTAGTATGTCTGCAGTCTCTGACCATCTCCTGTAGCATGTCTGCAGTCTCTGACCATCTCCTGTACTATGTCTGCAGTCTCTGATCATCTCCTGTACTATGTCTGCAGTCTCTGATCATCTCCTGTACTATGTCTGCAGTCTCTGATCATCTCCTGTATTATGTCTGCAGTCTCTGATCATCTCCTGTACTATGTCTGCCGTCTCTGACCATCTCCTGTAGTATGTCTGCAGTCTCTGACCATCTCCTGTAGTATGTCTGCAGTCTCTGATCATCGCCTGTATTATGTCTGCAGTCTCTGATCATCTCCTGTATTATGTCTGCAGTCTCTGAACATCTCCTGTACTATGTCTGCAGTCTCTGACCATCTCCTGTACTATGTCTGCAGTCTCTGACCATCTCCTGTACTATGTCTGCAGTCTCTGATCATCTCTTATATCCTGTCTGCAGTCTCTGACCATCTCCTGTAGTATGTCTGCAGTCTCTGACCATCTCCTGTACTATGTCTGCAGTCTCTGATCATCTCCTGTACTATGTCTGCAGTCATTCAGAGTGAGCTGACTCCCGATCAGAGGAACCATTGCTGTATCGCTGGGTCAGGTGAGAGGGCCGATCGGCCATTATCTACTAACATTCATAGGAAATGCAGTCTCTGATCATCTCCTGTATTATGTCTGCAGTCAGTCTCTGATCATCTCTTGTACTATGTCTGCAGTCTCTGATCATCTCCTGTAGTATGTCTGCAGTCTCTGATCATCTCCTGTATTGTGTCTGCAGTCTCTGATCATCTCCTGTACTATGTCTGCAGTCTCTGACCATCTCCTGTACTATGTCTGCAGTCTCTGATCATCTCCTGTAGTATGTCTGCAGTCTATGACCATCTCCTGTACTATGTCTGCAGTCTCTGACCATCTCCTGTACTATGTCTGCAGTCTCTGATCATTTCCTGTACTATGTCTGCAGTCTCTGACCATTATGTCTCTGCAGTCTCTGATCATCTCCTGTAGTATGTCTGCAGTCTATGACCATCTCCTGTACTATGTCTGCAGTCTCTGACCATCTCCTGTACTATGTCTGCAGTCTCTGATCATCTCCTGTACTATGTCTGCAGTCTCTGACCATTATGTATTATGTCTGCAGTCTCTGACCATCTCCTGTAGTATGTCTGCAGTCTCTGACCATCTCCTGTAGTATGTCTGCAGTCTCTGACCATCTCCTGTACTATGTCTGCAGTCACTGATCATCTCTTATATCCTGTACTATGTACTACCATCTCCTGTACTATGTCTGCAGTCTCTGATCATCTCTTATATCCTGTCTGCAGTCTCTGACCATCTCCTGTAGTATGTCTGCAGTCTCTGACCATCTCCTGTACTATGTCTGCAGTCTCTGACCATCTCCTGTACTATGTCTGCAGTCTCTGACCATCTCCTGTAGTATGTCTGCAGTCTCTGACCATCTCCTGTACTATGTCTGCAGTCTCTGATCATCTCCTGTATTATGTCTGCAGTCTCTGATCATCTCCTGTACTATGTCTGCAGTCTCTGATCATCTCCTGTACTATGTCTGCAGTATCTGATCATCTCTTATATCCTGTCTGCAGTCTCTGACCATTTCCTGTAGTATGTCTGCAGTCTCTGACCACCTCCTGTAGTATGTCTGCAGTCTCTGACCATCTCCTGTACTATGTCTGCAGTCTCTGATCATCTCTTATATCCTGTCTGCAGTCTCTGACCATCTCCTGTAGTATGTCTGCAGTCTCTGACCATCTCCTGTACTATGTCTGCAGTCTCTGATCATCTCCTGTACTATGTCTGCAGTCTCTGATCATCTCCTGTACTATGTCTGCAGTCTCTGATCATCTCCTGTATTATGTCTGCAGTCTCTGATCATCTCCTGTACTATGTCTGCAGTCTCTGACCATCTCCTGTAGTATGTCTGCAGTCTCTGATCATCGCCTGTATTATGTCTGCAGTCTCTGATCATCTCCTGTATTATGTCTGCAGTCTCTGATCATCTCCTGTACTATGTCTGCAGTCTCTGACCATCTCCTGTACTATGTCTGCAGTCTCTGACCATCTCCTGTACTATGTCTGCAGTCTCTGATCATCTCTTATATCCTGTCTGCAGTCTCTGACCATCTCCTGTAGTATGTCTGCAGTCTCTGACCATCTCCTGTACTATGTCTGCAGTCTCTGATCATCTCCTGTACTATGTCTGCAGTCATTCAGAGTGAGCTGACTCCCGATCAGAGGAACCATTGCTGTATCGCTGGGTCAGGTGAGAGGGCCGATCGGCCATTATCTACTAACATTCATAGGAAATGCAGTCTCTGATCATCTCCTGTATTATGTCTGCAGTCTCTGATCATCTCTTGTAGTATGTCTGCAGTCTCTGATCATCTCTTGTACTATGTCTGCAGTCTCTGATCATCTCCTGTAGTATGTCTGCAGTCTCTGATCATCTCCTGTACTATGTCTGCAGTCTCTGACCATCTCCTGTACTATGTCTGCAGTCTCTGATCATCTCCTGTAGTATGTCTGCAGTCTATGACCATCTCCTGTACTATGTCTGCAGTCTCTGACCATCTCCTGTACTATGTCTGCAGTCTCTGATCATTTCCTGTACTATGTCTGCAGTCTCTGACCATTATGTCTCTGCAGTCTCTGATCATCTCCTGTAGTATGTCTGCAGTCTATGACCATCTCCTGTACTATGTCTGCAGTCTCTGACCATCTCCTGTACTATGTCTGCAGTCTCTGATCATCTCCTGTACTATGTCTGCAGTCTCTGACCATTATGTATTATGTCTGCAGTCTCTGACCATCTCCTGTAGTATGTCTGCAGTCTCTGACCATCTCCTGTAGTATGTCTGCAGTCTCTGACCATCTCCTGTACTATGTCTGCAGTTTTTGATCATCTCTTATATCCTGTACTATGTACTACCATCTCCTGTACTATGTCTGCAGTCTTTGATCATCTCTTATATCCTGTCTGCAGTCTCTGACCATCTCCTGTAGTATGTCTGCAGTCTCTGACCATCTCCTGTACTATGTCTGCAGTCTCTGACCATCTCCTGTACTATGTCTGCAGTCTCTGACCATCTCCTGTAGTATGTCTGCAGTCTCTGACCATCTCCTGTACTATGTCTGCAGTCTCTGATCATCTCCTGTATTATGTCTGCAGTCTCTGATCATTTCCTGTACTATGTCTGCAGTCTCTGATCATCTCCTGTACTATGTCTGCAGTATCTGATCATCTCTTATATCCTGTCTGCAGTCTGTGACCATTTCCTGTAGTATGTCTGCAGTCTCTGACCACCTCCTGTAGTATGTCTGCAGTCTCTGACCATCTCCTGTACTATGTCTGCAGTCTCTGATCATCTCTTATATCCTGTCTGCAGTCTCTGACCATCTCCTGTAGTATGTCTGCAGTCTCTGACCATCTCCTGTACTATGTCTGCAGTCTCTGATCATCTCCTGTACTATGTCTGCAGTCTCTGATCATCTCTTATATCCTATCTGCAGTCTCTGACCATCTCCTGTACTATGTCTGCAGTCTCTGACCATCTCCTGTACTATGTCTGCAGTCTCTGATCATCTCCTGTACTATGTCTGCAGTCTCTGACCATTATGTATTATGTCTGCAGTCTCTGACCATCTCCTGTAGTATGTCTGCAGTCTCTGACCATCTCCTGTAGTATGTCTGCAGTCTCTGACCATCTCCTGTACTATGTCTGCAGTCTCTGATCATCTCTTATATCCTGTACTATGTACTACCATCTCCTGTACTATGTCTGCAGTCTCTGATCATCTCTTATATCCTGTCTGCAGTCTCTGACCATCTCCTGTAGTATGTCTGCAGTCTCTGACCATCTCCTGTACTATGTCTGCAGTCTCTGATCATCTCCTGTATTATGTCTGCAGTCTCTGATCATCTCCTGTACTATGTCTGCAGTCTCTGATCATCTCCTGTACTATGTCTGCAGTCTCTGATCATCTCTTATATCCTGTACTATGTACTGCCATCTCCTGTACTATGTCTGCAGTCTCTGATCATCTCTTATATCCTGTCTGCAGTCTCTGACCATCTCCTGTAGTATGTCTGCAGTCTCTGACCATCTCCTGTACTATGTCTGCAGTCTCTGACCATCTCCTGTACTATGTCTGCAGTCTCTGACCATCTCCTGTAGTATGTCTGCAGTCTCTGACCATCTCCTGTAGCATGTCTGCAGTCTCTGACCATCTCCTGTACTATGTCTGCAGTCTCTGATCATCTCCTGTATTATGTCTGCAGTCTCTGATCATCTGCTGTACTATGTCTGCAGTCTCTGATCATCTCCTGTACTATGTCTGCAGTCTCTGATCATCTCTTATATCCTATCTGCAGTCTCTGACCATCTCCTGTACTATGTCTGCAGTCTCTGACCATCTCCTGTACTATGTCTGCAGTCTCTGACCATCTCCTGTACTATGTTTGCAGTCTCTGACCATCTCCTGTAGTATGTCTGCAGTCTCTGACCATCTCCTGTAGCATGTCTGCAGTCTCTGACCATCTCCTGTACTATGTCTGCAGTCTCTGATCATCTCCTGTACTATGTCTGCAGTCTCTGATCATCTCCTGTACTATGTCTGCAGTCTCTGATCATCTCCTGTATTATGTCTGCAGTCTCTGATCATCTCCTGTACTATGTCTGCAGTCTCTGACCATCTCCTGTAGTATGTCTGCAGTCTCTGACCATCTCCTGTAGTATGTCTGCAGTCTCTGATCATCGCCTGTATTATGTCTGCAGTCTCTGATCATCTCCTGTATTATGTCTGCAGTCTCTGAACATCTCCTGTACTATGTCTGCAGTCTCTGACCATCTCCTGTACTATGTCTGCAGTCTCTGACCATCTCCTGTACTATGTCTGCAGTCTCTGATCATCTCTTATATCCTGTCTGCAGTCTCTGACCATCTCCTGTAGTATGTCTGCAGTCTCTGACCATCTCCTGTACTATGTCTGCAGTCTCTGATCATCTCCTGTACTATGTCTGCAGTCATTCAGAGTGAGCTGACTCCCGATCAGAGGAACCATTGCTGTATCGCTGGGTCAGGTGAGAGGGCCGATCGGCCAATATCTACTAACATTCATAGGAAATGCAGTCTCTGATCATCTCCTGTATTATGTCTGCAGTCAGTCTCTGATCATCTCTTGTACTATGTCTGCAGTCTCTGATCATCTCCTGTAGTATGTCTGCAGTCTCTGATCATCTCCTGTATTGTGTCTGCAGTCTCTGATCATCTCCTGTACTATGTCTGCAGTCTCTGACCATCTCCTGTACTATGTCTGCAGTCTCTGATCATCTCCTGTAGTATGTCTGCAGTCTATGACCATCTCCTCTACTATGTCTGCAGTCTCTGACCATCTCCTGTACTATGTCTGCAGTCTCTGATCATTTCCTGTACTATGTCTGCAGTCTCTGACCATTATGTCTCTGCAGTCTCTGATCATCTCCTGTAGTATGTCTGCAGTCTATGACCATCTCCTGTACTATGTCTGCAGTCTCTGATCATCTCCTGTACTATGTCTGCAGTCTCTGACCATTATGTATTATGTCTGCAGTCTCTGACCATCTCCTGTAGTATGTCTGCAGTCTCTGACCATCTCCTGTAGTATGTCTGCAGTCTCTGACCATCTCCTGTACTATGTCTGCAGTCTCTGATCATCTCTTATATCCTGTACTATGTACTACCATCTCCTGTACTATGTCTGCAGTCTCTGATCATCTCTTATATCCTGTCTGCAGTCTCTGACCATCTCCTGTAGTATGTCTGCAGTCTCTGACCATCTCCTGTACTATGTCTGCAGTCTCTGACCATCTCCTGTACTATGTCTGCAGACTCTGACCATCTCCTGTAGTATGTCTGCAGTCTCTGACCATCTCCTGTATATGTCTGCAGTCTCTGATCATCTCCTGTATTATGTCTGCAGTCTCTGATCATCTCCTGTACTATGTCTGCAGTCTCTGATCATCTCCTGTACTATGTCTGCAGTCTCTGATCATCTCTTATATCCTGTCTGCAGTCTCTGACCATCTCCTGTAGTATGTCTGCAGTCTCTGACCACCTCCTGTAGTATGTCTGCAGTCTCTGACCATCTCCTGTACTATGTCTGCAGTCTCTGATCATCTCTTATATCCTGTCTGCAGTCTCTGACCATCTCCTGTAGTATGTCTGCAGTCTCTGACCATCTCCTGTACTATGTCTGCAGTCTCTGATCATCTCCTATACTATGTCTGCAGTCTCTGATCATCTCTTATATCCTATCTGCAGTCTCTGACCATCTCCTGTAATATGTCTGCAGTCTCTGACCATCTCCTGTACTATGTCTGCAGTCTCTGACCATCTCCTGTACTATGTCTGCAGTCTCTGACCATCTCCTGTAGTATGTCTGCAGTCTCTGACCATCTCCTGTAGCATGTCTGCAGTCTCTGACCATCTCCTGTACTATGTCTGCAGTCTCTGATCATCTCCTGTATTATGTCTGCAGTCTCTGATCATCTCCTGTACTATGTCTGCAGTCTCTGATCATCTCCTGTACTATGTCTGCAGTCTCTGATCATCTCCTGTATTATGTCTGCAGTCTCTGATCATCTCCTGTACTATGTCTGCAGTCTCTGACCATCTCCTGTACTATGTCTGCAGTCTCTGATCATCTCCTGTAGTATGTCTGCAGTCTATGACCATCTCCTGTACTATGTCTGCAGTCTCTGACCATCTCCTGTACTATGTCTGCAGTCTCTGATCATTTCCTGTACTATGTCTGCAGTCTCTGACCATTATGTCTCTGCAGTCTCTGATTATCTCCTGTAGTGTGTCTGCAGTCTATGACCATCTCCTGTACTATGTCTGCAGTCTCTGACCATCTCCTGAACTATGTCTGCAGTCTCTGATCATCTCCTGTACTATGTCTGCAGTCTCTGACCATTATGTATTATGTCTGCAGTCTCTGACCATCTCCTGTAGTATGTCTGCAGTCTCTGACCATCTCCTGTAGTATGTCTGCAGTCTCTGACCATCTCCTGTACTATGTCTGCAGTCTCTGATCATCTCTTATATCCTGTACTATGTACTACCATCTCCTGTACTATGTCTGCAGTCTCTGATCATCTCTTATATCCTGTCTGCAGTCTCTGACCATCTCCTGTAGTATGTCTGCAGTCTCTGACCATCTCCTGTACTATGTCTGCAGTCTCTGACCATCTCCTGTACTATGTCTGCAGTCTCTGACCATCTCCTGTAGTATGTCTACAGTCTCTGACCATCTCCTGTAGCATGTCTGCAGTCTCTGACCATCTCCTGTACTATGTCTGCAGTCTCTGATCATCTCCTGTATTATGTCTGCAGTCTCTGATCATCTCCTGTACTATGTCTGCAGTCTCTGATCATCTCCTGTACTATGTCTGCAGTCTCTGATCATCTCTTATATCCTATCTGCAGTCTCTGACCATCTCCTGTACTATGTCTGCAGTCTCTGACCATCTCCTGTACTATGTCTGCAGTCTCTGACCATCTCCTGTACTATGTCTGCAGTCTCTGACCATCTCCTGTAGTATGTCTGCAGTCTCTGACCATCTCCTGTAGCATGTCTGCAGTCTCTGACCATCTCCTGTACTATGTCTGCAGTCTCTGATCATCTCCTGTACTATGTCTGCAGTCTCTGATCATCTCCTGTACTATGTCTGCAGTCTCTGATCATCTCCTGTATTATGTCTGCAGTCTCTGATCATCTCCTGTACTATGTCTGCCGTCTCTGACCATCTCCTGTAGTATGTCTGCAGTCTCTGACCATCTCCTGTAGTATGTCTGCAGTCTCTGATCATCGCCTGTATTATGTCTGCAGTCTCTGATCATCTCCTGTATTATGTCTGCAGTCTCTGAACATCTCCTGTACTATGTCTGCAGTCTCTGACCATCTCCTGTACTATGTCTGCAGTCTCTGACCATCTCCTGTACTATGTCTGCAGTCTCTGATCATCTCTTATATCCTGTCTGCAGTCTCTGACCATCTCCTGTAGTATGTCTGCAGTCTCTGACCATCTCCTGTACTATGTCTGCAGTCTCTGATCATCTCCTGTACTATGTCTGCAGTCATTCAGAGTGAGCTGACTCCCGATCAGAGGAACCATTGCTGTATCGCTGGGTCAGGTGAGAGGGCCGATCGGCCATTATCTACTAACATTCATAGGAAATGCAGTCTCTGATCATCTCCTGTATTATGTCTGCAGTCAGTCTCTGATCATCTCTTGTACTATGTCTGCAGTCTCTGATCATCTCCTGTAGTATGTCTGCAGTCTCTGATCATCTCCTGTATTGTGTCTGCAGTCTCTGATCATCTCCTGTACTATGTCTGCAGTCTCTGACCATCTCCTGTACTATGTCTGCAGTCTCTGATCATCTCCTGTAGTATGTCTGCAGTCTATGACCATCTCCTGTACTATGTCTGCAGTCTCTGACCATCTCCTGTACTATGTCTGCAGTCTCTGATCATTTCCTGTACTATGTCTGCAGTCTCTGACCATTATGTCTCTGCAGTCTCTGATCATCTCCTGTAGTATGTCTGCAGTCTATGACCATCTCCTGTACTATGTCTGCAGTCTCTGACCATCTCCTGTACTATGTCTGCAGTCTCTGATCATCTCCTGTACTATGTCTGCAGTCTCTGACCATTATGTATTATGTCTGCAGTCTCTGACCATCTCCTGTAGTATGTCTGCAGTCTCTGACCATCTCCTGTAGTATGTCTGCAGTCTCTGACCATCTCCTGTACTATGTCTGCAGTCACTGATCATCTCTTATATCCTGTACTATGTACTACCATCTCCTGTACTATGTCTGCAGTCTCTGATCATCTCTTATATCCTGTCTGCAGTCTCTGACCATCTCCTGTAGTATGTCTGCAGTCTCTGACCATCTCCTGTACTATGTCTGCAGTCTCTGACCATCTCCTGTACTATGTCTGCAGTCTCTGACCATCTCCTGTAGTATGTCTGCAGTCTCTGACCATCTCCTGTACTATGTCTGCAGTCTCTGATCATCTCCTGTATTATGTCTGCAGTCTCTGATCATCTCCTGTACTATGTCTGCAGTCTCTGATCATCTCCTGTACTATGTCTGCAGTATCTGATCATCTCTTATATCCTGTCTGCAGTCTCTGACCATTTCCTGTAGTATGTCTGCAGTCTCTGACCACCTCCTGTAGTATGTCTGCAGTCTCTGACCATCTCCTGTACTATGTCTGCAGTCTCTGATCATCTCTTATATCCTGTCTGCAGTCTCTGACCATCTCCTGTAGTATGTCTGCAGTCTCTGACCATCTCCTGTACTATGTCTGCAGTCTCTGATCATCTCCTGTACTATGTCTGCAGTCTCTGATCATCTCCTGTACTATGTCTGCAGTCTCTGATCATCTCCTGTATTATGTCTGCAGTCTCTGATCATCTCCTGTACTATGTCTGCAGTCTCTGACCATCTCCTGTAGTATGTCTGCAGTCTCTGATCATCGCCTGTATTATGTCTGCAGTCTCTGATCATCTCCTGTATTATGTCTGCAGTCTCTGATCATCTCCTGTACTATGTCTGCAGTCTCTGACCATCTCCTGTACTATGTCTGCAGTCTCTGACCATCTCCTGTACTATGTCTGCAGTCTCTGATCATCTCTTATATCCTGTCTGCAGTCTCTGACCATCTCCTGTAGTATGTCTGCAGTCTCTGACCATCTCCTGTACTATGTCTGCAGTCTCTGATCATCTCCTGTACTATGTCTGCAGTCATTCAGAGTGAGCTGACTCCCGATCAGAGGAACCATTGCTGTATCGCTGGGTCAGGTGAGAGGGCCGATCGGCCATTATCTACTAACATTCATAGGAAATGCAGTCTCTGATCATCTCCTGTATTATGTCTGCAGTCTCTGATCATCTCTTGTAGTATGTCTGCAGTCTCTGATCATCTCTTGTACTATGTCTGCAGTCTCTGATCATCTCCTGTAGTATGTCTGCAGTCTCTGATCATCTCCTGTACTATGTCTGCAGTCTCTGACCATCTCCTGTACTATGTCTGCAGTCTCTGATCATCTCCTGTAGTATGTCTGCAGTCTATGACCATCTCCTGTACTATGTCTGCAGTCTCTGACCATCTCCTGTACTATGTCTGCAGTCTCTGATCATTTCCTGTACTATGTCTGCAGTCTCTGACCATTATGTCTCTGCAGTCTCTGATCATCTCCTGTAGTATGTCTGCAGTCTATGACCATCTCCTGTACTATGTCTGCAGTCTCTGACCATCTCCTGTACTATGTCTGCAGTCTCTGATCATCTCCTGTACTATGTCTGCAGTCTCTGACCATTATGTATTATGTCTGCAGTCTCTGACCATCTCCTGTAGTATGTCTGCAGTCTCTGACCATCTCCTGTAGTATGTCTGCAGTCTCTGACCATCTCCTGTACTATGTCTGCAGTTTTTGATCATCTCTTATATCCTGTACTATGTACTACCATCTCCTGTACTATGTCTGCAGTCTTTGATCATCTCTTATATCCTGTCTGCAGTCTCTGACCATCTCCTGTAGTATGTCTGCAGTCTCTGACCATCTCCTGTACTATGTCTGCAGTCTCTGACCATCTCCTGTACTATGTCTGCAGTCTCTGACCATCTCCTGTAGTATGTCTGCAGTCTCTGACCATCTCCTGTACTATGTCTGCAGTCTCTGATCATCTCCTGTATTATGTCTGCAGTCTCTGATCATTTCCTGTACTATGTCTGCAGTCTCTGATCATCTCCTGTACTATGTCTGCAGTATCTGATCATCTCTTATATCCTGTCTGCAGTCTGTGACCATTTCCTGTAGTATGTCTGCAGTCTCTGACCACCTCCTGTAGTATGTCTGCAGTCTCTGACCATCTCCTGTACTATGTCTGCAGTCTCTGATCATCTCTTATATCCTGTCTGCAGTCTCTGACCATCTCCTGTAGTATGTCTGCAGTCTCTGACCATCTCCTGTACTATGTCTGCAGTCTCTGATCATCTCCTGTACTATGTCTGCAGTCTCTGATCATCTCTTATATCCTATCTGCAGTCTCTGACCATCTCCTGTACTATGTCTGCAGTCTCTGACCATCTCCTGTACTATGTCTGCAGTCTCTGATCATCTCCTGTACTATGTCTGCAGTCTCTGACCATTATGTATTATGTCTGCAGTCTCTGACCATCTCCTGTAGTATGTCTGCAGTCTCTGACCATCTCCTGTAGTATGTCTGCAGTCTCTGACCATCTCCTGTACTATGTCTGCAGTCTCTGATCATCTCTTATATCCTGTACTATGTACTACCATCTCCTGTACTATGTCTGCAGTCTCTGATCATCTCTTATATCCTGTCTGCAGTCTCTGACCATCTCCTGTAGTATGTCTGCAGTCTCTGACCATCTCCTGTACTATGTCTGCAGTCTCTGATCATCTCCTGTATTATGTCTGCAGTCTCTGATCATCTCCTGTACTATGTCTGCAGTCTCTGATCATCTCCTGTACTATGTCTGCAGTCTCTGATCATCTCCTGTATTATGTCTGCAGTCTCTGATCATCTCCTGTACTATGTCTGCAGTCTCTGACCATCTCCTGTACTATGTCTGCAGTCTCTGACCATCTCCTGTACTATGTCTGCAGTCTCTGATCATCTCCTGTACTATGTCTGCAGTCTCTGACCATTATGTATTATGTCTGCAGTCTCTGACCATCTCCTGTAGTATGTCTGCAACCTCTGACCATCTCCTGTAGTATGTCTGCAGTCTCTGACCATCTCCTGTACTATGTCTGCAGTCTCTGATCATCTCTTATATCCTGTACTATGTACTACCATCTCCTGTACTATGTCTGCAGTCTCTGATCATCTCTTATATCCTGTCTGCAGTCTCTGACCATCTCCTGTAGTATGTCTGCAGTCCCTGACCATCTCCTGTACTATGTCTGCAGTCTCTGACCATCTCCTGTACTATGTCTGCAGACTCTGACCATCTCCTGTAGTATGTCTGCAGTCTCTGACCATCTCCTGTACTATGTCTGCAGTCTCTGATCATCTCCTGTATTATGTCTGCAGTCTCTGATCATCTCCTGTACTATGTCTGCAGTCTCTGATCATCTCCTGTACTATGTCTGCAGTCTCTGATCATCTCTTATATCCTGTCTGCAGTCTCTGACCATCTCCTGTAGTATGTCTGCAGTCTCTGACCACCTCCTGTAGTATGTCTGCAGTCTCTGACCATCTCCTGTGCTATGTCTGCAGTCTCTGATCATCTCTTATATCCTGTCTGCAGTCTCTGACCATCTCCTGTAGTATGTCTGCAGTCTCTGACCATCTCCTGTACTATGTCTGCAGTCTCTGATCATCTCCTGTACTATGTCTGCAGTCTCTGATCATCTCTTATATCCTATCTGCAGTCTCTGACCATCTCCTGTAATATGTCTGCAGTCTCTGACCATCTCCTGTACTATGTCTGCAGTCTCTGACCATCTCCTGTACTATGTCTGCAGTCTCTGACCATCTCCTGTAGTATGTCTGCAGTCTCTGACCATCTCCTGTAGCATGTTTGCAGTCTCTGACCATCTCCTGTACTATGTCTGCAGTCTCTGATCATCTCCTGTATTATGTCTGCAGTCTCTGATCATCTCCTGTACTATGTCTGCAGTCTCTGATCATCTCCTGTACTATGTCTGCAGTCTCTGATCATCTCCTGTATTATGTCTGCAGTCTCTGATCATCTCCTGTACTATGTCTGCAGTCTCTGACCATCTCCTGTACTATGTCTGCAGTCTCTGATCATCTCCTGTAGTATGTCTGCAGTCTATGACCATCTCCTGTACTATGTCTGCAGTCTCTGACCATCTCCTGTACTATGTCTGCAGTCTCTGATCATTTCCTGTACTATGTCTGCAGTCTCTGACCATTATGTCTCTGCAGTCTCTGATCATCTCCTGTAGTGTGTCTGCAGTCTATGACCATCTCCTGTACTATGTCTGCAGTCTCTGACCATCTCCTGAACTATGTCTGCAGTCTCTGATCATCTCCTGTACTATGTCTGCAGTCTCTGACCATTATGTATTATGTCTGCAGTCTCTGACCATCTCCTGTAGTATGTCTGCAGTCTCTGACCATCTCCTGTAGTATGTCTGCAGTCTCTGACCATCTCCTGTACTATGTCTGCAGTCTCTGATCATCTCTTATATCCTGTACTATGTACTACCATCTCCTGTACTATGTCTGCAGTCTCTGATCATCTCTTATATCCTGTCTGCAGTCTCTGACCATCTCCTGTAGTATGTCTGCAGTCTCTGACCATCTCCTGTACTATGTCTGCAGTCTCTGACCATCTCCTGTACTATGTCTGCAGTCTCTGACCATCTCCTGTAGTATGTCTGCAGTCTCTGACCATCTCCTGTAGCATGTCTGCAGTCTCTGACCATCTCCTGTACTATGTCTGCAGTCTCTGATCATCTCCTGTATTATGTCTGCAGTCTCTGATCATCTCCTGTACTATGTCTGCAGTCTCTGATCATCTCCTGTACTATGTCTGCAGTCTCTGATCATCTCTTATATCCTATCTGCAGTCTCTGACCATCTCCTGTACTATGTCTGCAGTATCTGACCATCTCCTGTACTATGTCTGCAGTCTCTTACCATCTCCTGTACTATGTCTGCAGTTTCTGACCATCTCCTGTAGTATGTCTGCAGTCTCTGACCATCTCCTGTAGCATGTCTGCAGTCTCTGACCATCTCCTGTACTATGTCTGCAGTCTCTGACCATCTCCTGTACTATGTCTGCAGTCTCTGATCATCTCCTGTACTATGTCTGCAGTCTTTGATCATCTCCTGTATTATGTCTGCAGTCTCTGATCATCTCCTGTACTATGTCTGCAGTCTCTGACCATCTCCTGTAGTATGTCTGCAGTCTCTGACCATCTCCTGTAGTATGTCTGCAGTCTCTGATCATCGCCTGTATTATGTCTGCAGTCTCTGATCATCTCCTGTATTATGTCTGCAGTCTCTGAACATCTCCTGTACTATGTCTGCAGTCTCTGACCATCTCCTGTACTATGTCTGCAGTCTCTGACCATCTCCTGTACTATGTCTGCAGTCTCTGATCATCTCTTATATCCTGTCTGCAGTCTCTGACCATCTCCTGTAGTATGTCTGCAGTCTCTGACCATCTCCTGTACTATGTCTGCAGTCTCTGATCATCTCCTGTACTATGTCTGCAGTCATTCAGAGTGAGCTGACTCCCGATCAGAGGAACCATTGCTGTATCGCTGGGTCAGGTGAGAGGGCCGATCGGCCATTATCTACTAACATTCATAGGAAATACAGTCTCTGATCATCTCCTGTATTATGTCTGCAGTCAGTCTCTGATCATCTCTTGTACTATGTCTGCAGTCTCTGATCATCTCCTGTAGTATGTCTGCAGTCTCTGATCATCTCCTGTATTGTGTCTGCAGTCTCTGATCATCTCCTGTACTATGTCTGCAGTCTCTGACCATCTCCTGTACTATGTCTGCAGTCTCTGATCATCTCCTGTAGTATGTCTGCAGTCTATGACCATCTCCTGTACTATGTCTGCAGTCTCTGACCATCTCCTGTACTATGTCTGCAGTCTCTGATCATTTCCTGTACTATGTCTGCAGTCTCTGACCATTATGTCTCTGCAGTCTCTGATCATCTCCTGTAGTATGTCTGCAGTCTATGACCATCTCCTGTACTATGTCTGCAGTCTCTGACCATCTCCTGTACTATGTCTGCAGTCTCTGATAATCTCCTGTACTATGTCTGCAGTCTCTGACCATTATGTATTATGTCTGCAGTCTCTGACCATCTCCTGTAGTATGTCTGCAGTCTCTGACCATCTCCTGTACTATGTCTGCAGTCTCTGATCATCTCTTATATCCTGTACTATGTACTACCATCTCCTGTACTATGTCTGCAGTCTCTGATCATCTCTTATATCCTGTCTGCAGTCTCTGACCATCTCCTGTAGAATGTCTGCAGTCTCTGACCATCTCCTGTACTATGTCTGCAGTCTCTGACCATCTCCTGTACTATGTCTGCAGTCTCTGACCATCTCCTGTAGTATGTCTGCAGTCTCTGACCATCTCCTGTACTATGTCTGCAGTCTCTGATCATCTCCTGTATTATGTCTGCAGTCTCTGATCATCTCCTGTACTATGTCTGCAGTCTCTGATCATCTCCTGTACTATGTCTGCAGTATCTGATCATCTCTTATATCCTGTCTGCAGTCTCTGACCATTTCCTGTAGTATGTCTGCAGTCTCTGACCACCTCCTGTAGTATGCCTGCAGTCTCTGACCATCTCCTGTACTATGTCTGCAGTTTCTGATCATCTCTTATATCCTGTCTGTAGTCTCTGATCATCTCCTGTACTATGTCTGCAGTCTCTGATCATCTCCTGTACTATGTCTGCAGTCTCTGATCATCTCCTGTATTATGTCTGCAGTCTCTGATCATCTCCTGTACTATGTCTGCAGTCTCTGACCATCTCCTGTAGTATGTCTGCAGTCTCTGACCATCTCCTGTAGTATGTCTGCAGTCTCTGATCATCGCCTGTATTATGTCTGCAGTCTCTGATCATCTCCTGTATTATGTCTGCAGTCTCTGATCATCTCCTGTACTATGTCTGCAGTCTCTGACCATCTCCTGTAGTATGTCTGCAGTCTCTGACCATCTCCTGTACTATGTCTGCAGTCTCTGATCATCTCTTATATCCTGTCTGCAGTCTCTGACCATCTCCTGTAGTATGTCTGCAGTCTCTGACCATCTCCTGTAGTATGTCTGCAGTCTCTGACCATCTCCTGTACTATGTCTGCAGTCTCTGATCATCTCTTATATCCTGTACTATGTACTACCATCTCCTGTACTATGTCTGCAGTCTCTGATCATCTCTTATATCCTGTCTGCAGTCTCTGACCATCTCCTGTAGTATGTCTGCAGTCTCTGACCATCTCCTGTACTATGTCTGCAGTCTCTGACCATCTCCTGTAGTATGTCTGCAGTCTCTGACCATCTCCTGTACTATGTCTGCAGTCTCTGATCATCTCCTGTATTATGTCTGCAGTCTCTGATCATCTCCTGTACTATGTCTGCAGTCTCTGATCATCTCCTGTACTATGTCTGCAGTATCTGATCATCTCTTATATCCTGTCTGCAGTCTGTGACCATTTCCTGTAGTATGTCTGCAGTCTCTGACCACCTCCTGTAGTATGTCTGCAGTCTCTGACCATCTCCTGTACTATGTCTGCAGTCTCTGATCATCTCTTATATCCTGTCTGCAGTCTCTGACCATCTCCTGTAGTATGTCTGCAGTCTCTGACCATCTCCTGTACTATGTCTGCAGTCTCTGATCATCTCCTGTACTATGTCTGCAGTCTCTGATCATCTCTTATATCCTATCTGCAGTCTCTGACCATCTCCTGTACTATGTCTGCAGTCTCTGACCATCTCCTGTACTATGTCTGCAGTCTCTGATCATCTCCTGTACTATGTCTGCAGTCTCTGACCATTATGTATTATGTCTGCAGTCTCTGACCATCTCCTGTAGTATGTCTGCAGTCTCTGACCATCTCCTGTAGTATGTCTGCAGTCTCTGACCATCTCCTGTACTATGTCTGCAGTCTCTGATCATCTCTTATATCCTGTACTATGTACTACCATCTCCTGTACTATGTCTGCAGTCTCTGATCATCTCTTATATCCTGTCTGCAGTCTCTGACCATCTCCTGTAGTATGTCTGCAGTCTCTGACCATCTCCTGTACTATGTCTGCAGTCTCTGATCATCTCCTGTATTATGTCTGCAGTCTCTGATCATCTCCTGTACTATGTCTGCAGTCTCTGATCATCTCCTGTACTATGTCTGCAGTCTCTGATCATCTCCTGTATTATGTCTGCAGTCTCTGATCATCTCCTGTACTATGTCTGCAGTCTCTGACCATCTCCTGTACTATGTCTGCAGTCTCTGATCATCTCCTGTAGTATGTCTGCAGTCTATGACCATCTCCTGTACTATGTCTGCAGTCTCTGACCATCTCCTGTACTATGTCTGCAGTCTCTGATCATTTCCTGTACTATGTCTGCAGTCTCTGACCATTATGTCTCTGCAGTCTCTGATCATCTCCTGTAGTATGTCTTCAGTCTATGACCATCTCCTGTACTATGTCTGCAGTCTCTGACCATTATGTATTATGTCTGCAGTCTCTGACCATCTCCTGTAGTATGTCTGCAGTCTCTGACCATCTCCTGTAGTATGTCTGCAGTCTCTGACCATCTCCTGTACTATGTCTGCAGTCTCTGATCATCGCTTATATCCTGTACTACGTACTACCATCTCCTGTACTATGTCTGCAGTCTCTGATCATCTCTTATATCCTGTCTGCAGTCTCTGACCATCTCCTGTAGTATGTCTGCAGTCTCTGACCATCTCCTGTACTATGTCTGCAGTCTCTGAAAATCTCCTGTACTATGTCTGCAGTCTCTGACCATCTCCTGTAGTATGTCTGCAGTCTCTGACCATCTCCTGTAGCATGTCTGCAGTCTCTGACCATCTCCTGTACTATGTCTGCAGTCTCTGATCATCTCCTGTATTATGTCTGCAGTCTCTGATCATCTCCTGTACTATGTCTGCAGTCTCTGATCATCTCCTGTACTATGTCTGCAGTCTCTGATCATCTCTTATATCCTGTCTGCAGTCTCTGACCATCTCCTGTAGTATGTCTGCAGTCTCTGACCACCTCCTGTAGTATGTCTGCAGTCTCTGACCATCTCCTGTACTATGTCTGCAGTCTCTGATCATCTCTTATATCCTGTCTGCAGTCTCTGACCATCTCCTGTAGTATGTCTGCAGTCTCTGACCATCTCCTGTACTATGTCTGCAGTCTCTGATCATCTCCTGTACTATGTCTGCAGTCTCTGATCATCTCTTATATCCTATCTGCAGTCTCTGACCATCTCCTGTACTATGTCTGCAGTCTCTGACCATCTCCTGTACTATGTCTGCAGTCTCTGACCATCTCCTGTAGCATGTCTGCAGTCTCTGACCATCTCCTGTAGCATGTCTGCAGTCTCATACCATCTCCTGTACTATGTCTGCAGTCTCTGATCATCTCCTGTATTATGTCTGCAGTCTCTGATCATCTCCTGTACTATGTCTGCAGTCTCTGATCATCTCCTGTACTATGTCTGCAGTCTCTGATCATCTCCTGTATTATGTCTGCAGTCTCTGATCATCTCCTGTACTATGTCTGCAGTCTCTGACCATCTCCTGTAGTATGTCTGCAGTCTCTGACCATCTCCTGTAGTATGTCTGCAGTCTCTGATCATCGCCTGTATTATGTCTGCAGTCTCTGATCATCTCCTGTATTATGTCTGCAGTCTCTGATCATCTCCTGTACTATGTCTGCAGTCTCTGACCATCTCCTGTACTATGTCTGCAGTCTCTGACCATCTCCTGTACTACGTCTGCAGTCTCTGATCATCTCTTATATCCTGTCTGCAGTCTCTGACCATCTCCTGTAGTATGTCTGCAGTCTCTGACCATCTCCTGTACTATGTCTGCATTCTCTGATCATCTCCTGTACTATGTCTGCAGTCATTCAGAGTGAGCTGACTCCCGATCAGAGGAACCATTGCTGTATCGCTGGGTCAGGTGAGAGGGCCGATCGGCCATTATCTACTAACATTCATAGGAAATGCAGTCTCTGATCATCTCCTGTATTATGTCTGCAGTCTCTGATCATCTCTTGTAGTATGTCTGCAGTCTCTGATCATCTCTTGTACTATGTCTGCAGTCTCTGATCATCTCCTGTAGTATGTCTGCAGTCTCTGATCATCTCCTGTACTATGTCTGCAGTCTCTGACCATCTCCTGTACTATGTCTGCAGTCTCTGATCATCTCCTGTAGTATGTCTGTAATCTATGACCATCTCCTGTACTATGTCTGCAGTTTCTGACCATCTCCTGTACATTGTCTGCAGTCTCTTATCATTTCCTGTACTATGTCTGCAGTCTCTGACCATTATGTCTCTGCAGTCTCTGATCATCTCCTGTAGTATGTCTGCAGTCTATGACCATCTCCTGTACTATGTCTGCAGTCTCTGACCATCTCCTGTACTATGTCTGCAGTCTCTGATCATCTCCTGTACTATGTCTGCAGTCTCTGACCATTATGTATTATGTCTGCAGTCTCTGACCATCTCCTGTAGTATGTCTGCAGTCTCTGACCATCTCCTGTAGTATGTCTGCAGTCTCTGACCATCTCCTGTACTATGTCTGCAATCTCTGATCATCTCTTATATCCTGTACTATGTACTACCATCTCCTGTACTATGTCTGCAGTCTCTGATCATCTCTTATATCCTGTCTGCAGTCTCTGACCATCTCCTGTAGTATCTCTGCAGTCTCTGACCATCTCCTGTACTATGTCTGCAGTCTCTGACCATCTCCTGTAGTATGTCTGCAGTCTCTGACCATCTCCTGTATTATGTCTGCAGTCTCTGATCATCTCCTGTATTATGTCTGCAGTCTCTGATCATCTCCTGTACTATGTCTGCAGTCTCTGATCATCTCCTGTACTATGTCTGCAGTATCTGATCATCTCTTATATCCTGTCTGCAGTCTCTGACCATCTCCTGTAGTATGTCTGCAGTCTCTGACCATCTCCTGTACTATGTCTGCAGTCTCTGACCATCTCCTGTACTATGTCTGCAGTCTCTGACCATCTCCTGTAGTATGTCTGCAGTCTCTGACCATCTCCTGTACTATGTCTGCAGTCTCTGATCATCTCCTGTATTATGTCTACAGTCTCTGATCATCTTCTGTACTATGTCTGCAGTCTCTGATCATCTCCTGTACTATGTCTGCAGTATCTGATCATCTCTTATATCCTGTCTGTAGTCTGTGACCATTTCCTGTAGTATGTCTGCAGTCTCTGACCACCTCCTGTAGTATGTCTGCAGTCTCTGACCATCTCCTGTACTATGTCTGCAGTCTCTGATCATCTCTTATATCCTGTCTGCAGTCTCTGACCATTTCCTGTAGTATGTCTGCAGTCTCTGACCATCTCCTGTACTATGTCTGCAGTCTCTGATCATCTCCTGTACTATGTCTGCAGTCTCTGATCATCTCCTGTAGTATGTCTGCAGTCTCTGACCATCTCCTGTACTATGTCTGCAGTCTCTGATCATCTCCTGTACTATGGCTGCAGTCTCTGACCATCTCCTGTACTATGTCTGCAGTCTCTGATCATCTCCTGTACTATGTCTGCAGTCTCTGACCATTATGTATTATGTCTGCAGTCTCTGACCATCTCCTGTAGTATGTCTGCAGTCTCTGACCATCTCCTGTAGTATGTCTGCAGTCTCTGACCATCTCCTGTACTATGTCTGCAGTCTCTGATCATCTCTTATATCCTGTACTATGTACTACCATCTCCTGTACTATGTCTGCAGTCTCTGATCATCTCTTATATCCTGTCTGCAGTCTCTGACCATCTCCTGTAGTATGTCTGCAGTCTCTGACCATCTCCTGTACTATGTCTGCAGTCTCTGATCATCTCCTGTATTATGTCTGCAGTCTATGATCATCTCCTGTACTATGTCTGCAGTCTCTGATCATCTCCTGTACTATGTCTGCAGTCTCTGATCATCTCCTGTATTATGTCTGCAGTCTCTGATCATCTCCTGTACTATGTCTGCAGTCTCTGACCATCTCCTGTACTATGTCTGCAGTCTCTGATCATCTCCTGTAGTATGTCTGCAGTCTATGACCATCTCCTGTACTATGTCTGCAGTCTCTGACCATCTCCTGTACTATGTCTGCAGTCTCTGATCATTTCCTGTACTATGTCTGCAGTCTCTGACCATTATGTCTCTGCAGTCTCTGATCATCTCCTGTAGTATGTCTGCAGTCTATGACCATCTCCTGTACTATGTCTGCAGTCTCTGACCATTATGTATTATGTCTGCAGTCTCTGACCATCTCCTGTAGTATGTCTGCAGTCTCTGACCATCTCCTGTAGTATGTCTGCAGTCTCTGACCATCTCCTGTACTATGTCTGCAGTCGTTGATCATCTCTTATATCCTGTACTACGTACTACCATCTCCTGTACTATGTCTGCAGTCTCTGATCATCTCTTATATCCTGTCTGCAGTCTCTGACCATCTCCTGTAGTATGTCTGCAGTCTCTGACCATCTCCTGTACTATGTCTGCAGTCTCTGACCATCTCCTGTACTATGTCTGCAGTCTCTGACCATCTCCTGTAGTATGTCTGCAGTCTCTGACCATCTCCTGTAGCATGTCTGCAGTCTCTGACCATCTCCTGTACTATGTCTGCAGTCTCTGATCATCTCCTGTATTATGTCTGCAGTCTCTGATCATCTCCTGTACTATGTCTGCAGTCTCTGATCATCTCCTGTACTATGTCTGCAGTCTCTGATCATCTCTTATATCCTGTCTGCAGTCTCTGACCATCTCCTGTAGTATGTCTGCAGTCTCTGACCACCTCCTGTAGTATGTCTGCAGTCTCTGACCATCTCCTGTACTATGTCTGCAGTCTCTGATCATCTCTTATATCCTGTCTGCAGTCTCTGACCATCTCCTGTAGTATGTCTGCAGTCTCTGACCATCTCCTGTACTATGTCTGCAGTCTCTGATCATCTCCTGTACTATGTCTGCAGTCTCTGATCATCTCTTATATCCTATCTACAGTCTCTGACCATCTCCTGTACTATGTCTGCAGTCTCTGACCATCTCCTGTACTATGTCTGCAGTCTCTGACCATCTCCTGTAGCATGTCTGCAGTCTCTGACCATCTCCTGTAGCATGTCTGCAGTCTCTGACCATCTCCTGTACTATGTCTGCAGTCTCTGATCATCTCCTGTATTATGTCTGCAGTCTCTGATCATCTCCTGTACTATGTCTGCAGTCTCTGATCATCTCCTGTACTATGTCTGCAGTCTCTGATCATCTCCTGTATTATGTCTGCAGTCTCTGATCATCTCCTGTACTATGTCTGCAGTCTCTGACCATCTCCTGTAGTATGTCTGCAGTCTCTGACCATCTCCTGTAGTATGTCTGCAGTCTCTGATCATCGCCTGTATTATGTCTGCAGTCTCTGATCATCTCCTGTATTATGTCTGCAGTCTCTGATCATCTCCTGTACTATGTCTGCAGTCTCTGACCATCTCCTGTACTATGTCTGCAGTCTCTGACCATCTCCTGTACTACGTCTGCAGTCTCTGATCATCTCTTATATCCTGTCTGCAGTCTCTGACCATCTCCTGTAGTATGTCTGCAGTCTCTGACCATCTCCTGTACTATGTCTGCATTCTCTGATCATCTCCTGTACTATGTCTGCAGTCATTCAGAGTGAGCTGACTCCCGATCAGAGGAACCATTGCTGTATCGCTGGGTCAGGTGAGAGGGCCGATCGGCCATTATCTACTAACATTCATAGGAAATGCAGTCTCTGATCATCTCCTGTATTATGTCTGCAGTCTCTGATCATCTCTTGTAGTATGTCTGCAGTCTCTGATCATCTCTTGTACTATGTCTGCAGTCTCTGATCATCTCCTGTAGTATGTCTGCAGTCTCTGATCATCTCCTGTACTATGTCTGCAGTCTCTGACCATCTCCTTTACTATGTCTGCAGTCTCTGATCATCTCCTGTAGTATGTCTGCAGTCTATGACCATCTCCTGTATTATGTCTGCAGTCTCTGACCATCTCCTGTACATTGTCTGCAGTCTCTGATCATTTCCTGTACTATGTCTGCAGTCCCTGACCATTATGTCTCTGCAGTCTCTGATCATCTCCTGTAGTATGTCTGCAGTCTATGACCATCTCCTGTACTATGTCTGCAGTCTCTGACCATCTCCTGTACTATGTCTGCAGTCTCTGATTATCTCCTGTACTATGTCTGCAGTCTCTGACCATTATGTATTATGTCTGCAGTCTCTGACCATCTCCTGTAGTATGTCTGCAGTCTCTGACCATCTCCTGTAGTATGTCTGCAGTCTCTGACCATCTCCTGTACTATGTCTGCAGTCTCTGATCATCTCTTATATCCTGTACTATGTACTACCATCTCCTGTACTATGTCTGCAGTCTCTGATCATCTCTTATATCCTGTCTGCAGTCTCTGACCATCTCCTGTAGTATGTCTGCAGTCTCTGACCATCTCCTGTACTATGTCTGCAGTCTCTGACCATCTCCTGTAGTATGTCTGCAGTCTCTGACCATCTCCTGTACTATGTCTGCAGTCTCTGATCATCTCCTGTATTATGTCTGCAGTCTCTGATCATCTCCTGTACTATGTCTGCAGTCTCTGATCATCTCCTGTACTATGTCTGCAGTATCTGATCATCTCTTATATCCTGTCTGCAGTCTCTGACCATTTCCTGTAGTATGTCTGCAGTCTCTGACCACCTCCTGTAGTATGTCTGCAGTCTCTGACCATCTCCTGTACTATGTCTGCAGTCTCTGATCATCTCTTATATCCTGTCTGCAGTCTCTGACCATCTCCTGTAGTATGTCTGCAGTCTCTGACCATCTCCTGTACTATGTCTGCAGTCTCTGATCATCTCCTGTACTATGTCTGCAGTCTCTGATCATCTCTTATATCCTATCTGCAGTCTCTGACCATCTCCTGTACTATGTCTGCAGTCTCTGACCATCTCCTGTACTATGTCTGCAGTCTCTGATCATCTCCTGTACTATGTCTGCAGTCTCTGACCATTATGTATTATGTCTGCAGTCTCTGACCATCTCCTGTAGTATGTCTGCAGTCTCTGACCATCTCCTGTAGTATGTCTGCAGTCTCTGACCATCTCCTGTACTATGTCTGCAGTCTCTGATCATCTCTTATATCCTGTACTATGTACTACCATCTCCTGTACTATGTCTGCAGTCTCTGATCATCTCTTATATCCTGTCTGCAGTCTCTGACCATCTCCTGTAGTATGTCTGCAGTCTCTGACCATCTCCTGTACTATTTCTGCAGTCTCTGACCATCTCCTGTACTATGTCTGCAGTCTCTGACCATCTCCTGTACTATGTCTGCAGTCTCTGATCATCTCCTGTAGTATGTCTGCAGTCTATGACCATCTCCTGTACTATGTCTGCAGTCTCTGACCATCTCCTGTACTATGTCTGCAGTCTCTGATCATTTCCTGTACTATGTCTGCAGTCTCTGACCATTATGTCTCTGCAGTCTCTGATCATCTCCTGTAGTGTGTCTGCAGTCTATGACCATCTCCTGTACTATGTCTGCAGTCTCTGACCATCTCCTGAACTATGTCTGCAGTCTCTGATCATCTCCTGTACTATGTCTGCAGTCTCTGACCATTATGTATTATGTCTGCAGTCTCTGACCATCTCCTGTAGTATGTCTGCAGTCTCTGACCATCTCCTGTAGTATGTCTGCAGTCTCTGACCATCTCCTGTACTATGTCTGCAGTCTCTGATCATCTCTTATATCCTGTACTATGTACTACCATCTCCTGTACTATGTCTGCAGTCTCTGATCATCTCTTATATCCTGTCTGCAGTCTCTGACCATCTCCTGTAGTATGTCTGCAGTCTCTGACCATCTCCTGTACTATGTCTGCAGTCTCTGACCATCTCCTGTACTATGTCTGCAGTCTCTGACCATCTCCTGTAGTATGTCTGCAGTCTCTGACCATCTCCTGTAGCATGTCTGCAGTCTCTGACCATCTCCTGTACTATGTCTGCAGTCTCTGATCATCTCCTGTATTATGTCTGCAGTCTCTGATCATCTCCTGTACTATGTCTGCAGTCTCTGATCATCTCCTGTACTATGTCTGCAGTCTCTGATCATCTCTTATATCCTATCTGCAGTCTCTGACCATCTCCTGTACTATGTCTGCAGTATCTGACCATCTCCTGTACTATGTCTGCAGTCTCTTACCATCTCCTGTACTATGTCTGCAGTTTCTGACCATCTCCTGTAGTATGTCTGCAGTCTCTGACCATCTCCTGTAGCATGTCTGCAGTCTCTGACCATCTCCTGTACTATGTCTGCAGTCTCTGACCATCTCCTGTACTATGTCTGCAGTCTCTGATCATCTCCTGTACTATGTCTGCAGTCTTTGATCATCTCCTGTATTATGTCTGCAGTCTCTGATCATCTCCTGTACTATGTCTGCAGTCTCTGACCATCTCCTGTAGTATGTCTGCAGTCTCTGACCATCTCCTGTAGTATGTCTGCAGTCTCTGATCATCGCCTGTATTATGTCTGCAGTCTCTGATCATCTCCTGTATTATGTCTGCAGTCTCTGAACATCTCCTGTACTATGTCTGCAGTCTCTGACCATCTCCTGTACTATGTCTGCAGTCTCTGACCATCTCCTGTACTATGTCTGCAGTCTCTGATCATCTCTTATATCCTGTCTGCAGTCTCTGACCATCTCCTGTAGTATGTCTGCAGTCTCTGACCATCTCCTGTACTATGTCTGCAGTCTCTGATCATCTCCTGTACTATGTCTGCAGTCATTCAGAGTGAGCTGACTCCCGATCAGAGGAACCATTGCTGTATCGCTGGGTCAGGTGAGAGGGCCGATCGGCCATTATCTACTAACATTCATAGGAAATGCAGTCTCTGATCATCTCCTGTATTATGTCTGCAGTCAGTCTCTGATCATCTCTTGTACTATGTCTGCAGTCTCTGATCATCTCCTGTAGTATGTCTGCAGTCTCTGATCATCTCCTGTATTGTGTCTGCAGTCTCTGATCATCTCCTGTACTATGTCTGCAGTCTCTGACCATCTCCTGTACTATGTCTGCAGTCTCTGATCATCTCCTGTAGTATGTCTGCAGTCTATAACCATCTCCTGTACTATGTCTGCAGTCTCTGACCATCTCCTGTACTATGTCTGCAGTCTCTGATCATTTCCTGTACTATGTCTGCAGTCTCTGACCATTATGTCTCTGCAGTCTCTGATCATCTCCTGTAGTATGTCTGCAGTCTATGACCATCTCCTGTACTATGTCTGCAGTCTCTGACCATCTCCTGTACTATGTCTGCAGTCTCTGATAATCTCCTGTACTATGTCTGCAGTCTCTGACCATTATGTATTATGTCTGCAGTCTCTGACCATCTCCTGTAGTATGTCTGCAGTCTCTGACCATCTCCTGTACTATGTCTGCAGTCTCTGATCATCTCTTATATCCTGTACTATGTACTACCATCTCCTGTACTATGTCTGCAGTCTCTGATCATCTCTTATATCCTGTCTGCAGTCTCTGACCATCTCCTGTAGAATGTCTGCAGTCTCTGACCATCTCCTGTACTATGTCTGCAGTCTCTGACCATCTCCTGTACTATGTCTGCAGTCTCTGACCATCTCCTGTAGTATGTCTGCAGTCTCTGACCATCTCCTGTACTATGTCTGCAGTCTCTGATCATCTCCTGTATTATGTCTGCAGTCTCTGATCATCTCCTGTACTATGTCTGCAGTCTCTGATCATCTCCTGTACTATGTCTGCAGTATCTGATCATCTCTTATATCCTGTCTGCAGTCTCTGACCATTTCCTGTAGTATGTCTGCAGTCTCTGACCACCTCCTGTAGTATGCCTGCAGTCTCTGACCATCTCCTGTACTATGTCTGCAGTTTCTGATCATCTCTTATATCCTGTCTGTAGTCTCTGATCATCTCCTGTACTATGTCTGCAGTCTCTGATCATCTCCTGTACTATGTCTGCAGTCTCTGATCATCTCCTGTATTATGTCTGCAGTCTCTGATCATCTCCTGTACTATGTCTGCAGTCTCTGACCATCTCCTGTAGTATGTCTGCAGTCTCTGACCATCTCCTGTAGTATGTCTGCAGTCTCTGATCATCGCCTGTATTATGTCTGCAGTCTCTGATCATCTCCTGTATTATGTCTGCAGTCTCTGATCATCTCCTGTACTATGTCTGCAGTCTCTGACCATCTCCTGTAGTATGTCTGCAGTCTCTGACCATCTCCTGTACTATGTCTGCAGTCTCTGATCATCTCTTATATCCTGTCTGCAGTCTCTGACCATCTCCTGTAGTATGTCTGCAGTCTCTGACCATCTCCTGTAGTATGTCTGCAGTCTCTGACCATCTCCTGTACTATGTCTGCAGTCTCTGATCATCTCTTATATCCTGTACTATGTACTACCATCTCCTGTACTATGTCTGCAGTCTCTGATCATCTCTTATATCCTGTCTGCAGTCTCTGACCATCTCCTGTAGTATGTCTGCAGTCTCTGACCATCTCCTGTACTATGTCTGCAGTCTCTGACCATCTCCTGTAGTATGTCTGCAGTCTCTGACCATCTCCTGTACTATGTCTGCAGTCTCTGATCATCTCCTGTATTATGTCTGCAGTCTCTGATCATCTCCTGTACTATGTCTGCAGTCTCTGATCATCTCCTGTACTATGTCTGCAGTATCTGATCATCTCTTATATCCTGTCTGCAGTCTGTGACCATTTCCTGTAGTATGTCTGCAGTCTCTGACCACCTCCTGTAGTATGTCTGCAGTCTCTGACCATCTCCTGTACTATGTCTGCAGTCTCTGATCATCTCTTATATCCTGTCTGCAGTCTCTGACCATCTCCTGTAGTATGTCTGCAGTCTCTGACCATCTCCTGTACTATGTCTGCAGTCTCTGATCATCTCCTGTACTATGTCTGCAGTCTCTGATCATCTCTTATATCCTATCTGCAGTCTCTGACCATCTCCTGTACTATGTCTGCAGTCTCTGACCATCTCCTGTACTATGTCTGCAGTCTCTGATCATCTCCTGTACTATGTCTGCAGTCTCTGACCATTATGTATTATGTCTGCAGTCTCTGACCATCTCCTGTAGTATGTCTGCAGTCTCTGACCATCTCCTGTAGTATGTCTGCAGTCTCTGACCATCTCCTGTACTATGTCTGCAGTCTCTGATCATCTCTTATATCCTGTACTATGTACTACCATCTCCTGTACTATGTCTGCAGTCTCTGATCATCTCTTATATCCTGTCTGCAGTCTCTGACCATCTCCTGTAGTATGTCTGCAGTCTCTGACCATCTCCTGTACTATGTCTGCAGTCTCTGATCATCTCCTGTATTATGTCTGCAGTCTCTGATCATCTCCTGTACTATGTCTGCAGTCTCTGATCATCTCCTGTACTATGTCTGCAGTCTCTGATCATCTCCTGTATTATGTCTGCAGTCTCTGATCATCTCCTGTACTATGTCTGCAGTCTCTGACCATCTCCTGTACTATGTCTGCAGTCTCTGATCATCTCCTGTAGTATGTCTGCAGTCTATGACCATCTCCTGTACTATGTCTGCAGTCTCTGACCATCTCCTGTACTATGTCTGCAGTCTCTGATCATTTCCTGTACTATGTCTGCAGTCTCTGACCATTATGTCTCTGCAGTCTCTGATCATCTCCTGTAGTATGTCTGCAGTCTATGACCATCTCCTGTACTATGTCTGCAGTCTCTGACCATTATGTATTATGTCTGCAGTCTCTGACCATCTCCTGTAGTATGTCTGCAGTCTCTGACCATCTCCTGTAGTATGTCTGCAGTCTCTGACCATCTCCTGTACTATGTCTGCAGTCTCTGATCATCGCTTATATCCTGTACTACGTACTACCATCTCCTGTACTATGTCTGCAGTCTCTGATCATCTCTTATATCCTGTCTGCAGTCTCTGACCATCTCCTGTAGTATGTCTGCAGTCTCTGACCATCTCCTGTACTATGTCTGCAGTCTCTGAAAATCTCCTGTACTATGTCTGCAGTCTCTGACCATCTCCTGTAGTATGTCTGCAGTCTCTGACCATCTCCTGTAGCATGTCTGCAGTCTCTGACCATCTCCTGTACTATGTCTGCAGTCTCTGATCATCTCCTGTATTATCTCTGCAGTCTCTGATCATCTCCTGTACTATGTCTGCAGTCTCTGATCATCTCCTGTACTATGTCTGCAGTCTCTGATCATCTCTTATATCCTGTCTGCAGTCTCTGACCATCTCCTGTAGTATGTCTGCAGTCTCTGACCACCTCCTGTAGTATGTCTGCAGTCTCTGACCATCTCCTGTACTATGTCTGCAGTCTCTGATCATCTCTTATATCCTGTCTGCAGTCTCTGACCATCTCCTGTAGTATGTCTGCAGTCTCTGACCATCTCCTGTACTATGTCTGCAGTCTCTGATCATCTCTTATATCCTATCTGCAGTCTCTGACCATCTCCTGTACTATGTCTGCAGTCTCTGACCATCTCCTGTACTATGTCTGCAGTCTCTGACCATCTCCTGTAGCATGTCTGCAGTCTCTGACCATCTCCTGTAGCATGTCTGCAGTCTCATACCATCTCCTGTACTATGTCTGCAGTCTCTGATCATCTCCTGTATTATGTCTGCAGTCTCTGATCATCTCCTGTACTATGTCTGCAGTCTCTGATCATCTCCTGTACTATGTCTGCAGTCTCTGATCATCTCCTGTATTATGTCTGCAGTCTCTGATCATCTCCTGTACTATGTCTGCAGTCTCTGACCATCTCCTGTAGTATGTCTGCAGTCTCTGACCATCTCCTGTAGTATGTCTGCAGTCTCTGATCATCGCCTGTATTATGCCTGCAGTCTCTGATCATCTCCTGTATTATGTCTGCAGTCTCTGATCATCTCCTGTACTATGTCTGCAGTCTCTGACCATCTCCTGTACTATGTCTGCAGTCTCTGACCATCTCCTGTACTACGTCTGCAGTCTCTGATCATCTCTTATATCCTGTCTGCAGTCTCTGACCATCTCCTGTAGTATGTCTGCAGTCTCTGACCATCTCCTGTACTATGTCTGCATTCTCTGATCATCTCCTGTACTATGTCTGCAGTCATTCAGAGTGAGCTGACTCCCGATCAGAGGAACCATTGCTGTATCGCTGGGTCAGGTGAGAGGGCCGATCGGCCATTATCTACTAACATTCATAGGAAATGCAGTCTCTGATCATCTCCTGTATTATGTCTGCAGTCTCTGATCATCTCTTGTAGTATGTCTGCAGTCTCTGATCATCTCTTGTACTATGTCTGCAGTCTCTGATCATCTCCTGTAGTATGTCTGCAGTCTCTGATCATCTCCTGTACTATGTCTGCAGTCTCTGACCATCTCCTGTACTATGTCTGCAGTCTCTGATCATCTCCTGTAGTATGTCTGTAATCTATGACCATCTCCTGTACTATGTCTGCAGTTTCTGACCATCTCCTGTACATTGTCTGCAGTCTCTTATCATTTCCTGTACTATGTCTGCAGTCTCTGACCATTATGTCTCTGCAGTCTCTGATCATCTCCTGTAGTATGTCTGCAGTCTATGACCATCTCCTGTACTATGTCTGCAGTCTCTGACCATCTCCTGTACTATGTCTGCAGTCTCTGATCATCTCCTGTACTATGTCTGCAGTCTCTGACCATTATGTATTATGTCTGCAGTCTCTGACCATCTCCTGTAGTATGTCTGCAGTCTCTGACCATCTCCTGTAGTATGTCTGCAGTCTCTGACCATCTCCTGTACTATGTCTGCAGTCTCTGATCATCTCTTATATCCTGTACTATGTACTACCATCTCCTGTACTATGTCTGCAGTCTCTGATCATCTCTTATATCCTGTCTGCAGTCTCTGACCATCTCCTGTAGTATCTCTGCAGTCTCTGACCATCTCCTGTACTATGTCTGCAGTCTCTGACCATCTCCTGTAGTATGTCTGCAGTCTCTGACCATCTCCTGTATTATGTCTGCAGTCTCTGATCATCTCCTGTATTATGTCTGCAGTCTCTGATCATCTCCTGTACTATGTCTGCAGTCTCTGATCATCTCCTGTACTATGTCTGCAGTATCTGATCATCTCTTATATCCTGTCTGCAGTCTCTGACCATCTCCTGTAGTATGTCTGCAGTCTCTGACCATCTCCTGTACTATGTCTGCAGTCTCTGACCATCTCCTGTACTATGTCTGCAGTCTCTGACCATCTCCTGTAGTATGTCTGCAGTCTCTGACCATCTCCTGTACTATGTCTGCAGTCTCTGATCATCTCCTGTATTATGTCTACAGTCTCTGATCATCTTCTGTACTATGTCTGCAGTCTCTGATCATCTCCTGTACTATGTCTGCAGTATCTGATCATCTCTTATATCCTGTCTGCAGTCTGTGACCATTTCCTGTAGTATGTCTGCAGTCTCTGACCACCTCCTGTAGTATGTCTGCAGTCTCTGACCATCTCCTGTACTATGTCTGCAGTCTCTGATCATCTCTTATATCCTGTCTGCAGTCTCTGACCATTTCCTGTAGTATGTCTGCAGTCTCTGACCATCTCCTGTACTATGTCTGCAGTCTCTGATCATCTCCTGTACTATGTCTGCAGTCTCTGATCATCTCCTGTAGTATGTCTGCAGTCTCTGACCATCTCCTGTACTATGTCTGCAGTCTCTGATCATCTCCTGTACTATGGCTGCAGTCTCTGACCATCTCCTGTACTATGTCTGCAGTCTCTGATCATCTCCTGTACTATGTCTGCAGTCTCTGACCATTATGTATTATGTCTGCAGTCTCTGACCATCTCCTGTAGTATGTCTGCAGTCTCTGACCATCTCCTGTAGTATGTCTGCAGTCTCTGACCATCTCCTGTACTATGTCTGCAGTCTCTGATCATCTCTTATATCCTGTACTATGTACTACCATCTCCTGTACTATGTCTGCAGTCTCTGATCATCTCTTATATCCTGTCTGCAGTCTCTGACCATCTCCTGTAGTATGTCTGCAGTCTCTGACCATCTCCTGTACTATGTCTGCAGTCTCTGATCATCTCCTGTATTATGTCTGCAGTCTATGATCATCTCCTGTACTATGTCTGCAGTCTCTGATCATCTCCTGTACTATGTCTGCAGTCTCTGATCATCTCCTGTATTATGTCTGCAGTCTCTGATCATCTCCTGTACTATGTCTGCAGTCTCTGACCATCTCCTGTACTATGTCTGCAGTCTCTGATCATCTCCTGTAGTATGTCTGCAGTCTATGACCATCTCCTGTACTATGTCTGCAGTCTCTGACCATCTCCTGTACTATGTCTGCAGTCTCTGATCATTTCCTGTACTATGTCTGCAGTCTCTGACCATTATGTCTCTGCAGTCTCTGATCATCTCCTGTAGTATGTCTGCAGTCTATGACCATCTCCTGTACTATGTCTGCAGTCTCTGACCATTATGTATTATGTCTGCAGTCTCTGACCATCTCCTGTAGTATGTCTGCAGTCTCTGACCATCTCCTGTAGTATGTCTGCAGTCTCTGACCATCTCCTGTACTATGTCTGCAGTCGTTGATCATCTCTTATATCCTGTACTACGTACTACCATCTCCTGTACTATGTCTGCAGTCTCTGATCATCTCTTATATCCTGTCTGCAGTCTCTGACCATCTCCTGTAGTATGTCTGCAGTCTCTGACCATCTCCTGTACTATGTCTGCAGTCTCTGACCATCTCCTGTACTATGTCTGCAGTCTCTGACCATCTCCTGTAGTATGTCTGCAGTCTCTGACCATCTCCTGTAGCATGTCTGCAGTCTCTGACCATCTCCTGTACTATGTCTGCAGTCTCTGATCATCTCCTGTATTATGTCTGCAGTCTCTGATCATCTCCTGTACTATGTCTGCAGTCTCTGATCATCTCCTGTACTATGTCTGCAGTCTCTGATCATCTCTTATATCCTGTCTGCAGTCTCTGACCATCTCCTGTAGTATGTCTGCAGTCTCTGACCACCTCCTGTAGTATGTCTGCAGTCTCTGACCATCTCCTGTACTATGTCTGCAGTCTCTGATCATCTCTTATATCCTGTCTGCAGTCTCTGACCATCTCCTGTAGTATGTCTGCAGTCTCTGACCATCTCCTGTACTATGTCTGCAGTCTCTGATCATCTCCTGTACTATGTCTGCAGTCTCTGATCATCTCTTATATCCTATCTACAGTCTCTGACCATCTCCTGTACTATGTCTGCAGTCTCTGACCATCTCCTGTACTATGTCTGCAGTCTCTGACCATCTCCTGTAGCATGTCTGCAGTCTCTGACCATCTCCTGTAGCATGTCTGCAGTCTCTGACCATCTCCTGTACTATGTCTGCAGTCTCTGATCATCTCCTGTATTATGTCTGCAGTCTCTGATCATCTCCTGTACTATGTCTGCAGTCTCTGATCATCTCCTGTACTATGTCTGCAGTCTCTGATCATCTCCTGTATTATGTCTGCAGTCTCTGATCATCTCCTGTACTATGTCTGCAGTCTCTGACCATCTCCTGTAGTATGTCTGCAGTCTCTGACCATCTCCTGTAGTATGTCTGCAGTCTCTGATCATCGCCTGTATTATGTCTGCAGTCTCTGATCATCTCCTGTATTATGTCTGCAGTCTCTGATCATCTCCTGTACTATGTCTGCAGTCTCTGACCATCTCCTGTACTATGTCTGCAGTCTCTGACCATCTCCTGTACTACGTCTGCAGTCTCTGATCATCTCTTATATCCTGTCTGCAGTCTCTGACCATCTCCTGTAGTATGTCTGCAGTCTCTGACCATCTCCTGTACTATGTCTGCATTCTCTGATCATCTCCTGTACTATGTCTGCAGTCATTCAGAGTGAGCTGACTCCCGATCAGAGGAACCATTGCTGTATCGCTGGGTCAGGTGAGAGGGCCGATCGGCCATTATCTACTAACATTCATAGGAAATGCAGTCTCTGATCATCTCCTGTATTATGTCTGCAGTCTCTGATCATCTCTTGTAGTATGTCTGCAGTCTCTGATCATCTCTTGTACTATGTCTGCAGTCTCTGATCATCTCCTGTAGTATGTCTGCAGTCTCTGATCATCTCCTGTACTATGTCTGCAGTCTCTGACCATCTCCTTTACTATGTCTGCAGTCTCTGATCATCTCCTGTAGTATGTCTGCAGTCTATGACCATCTCCTGTATTATGTCTGCAGTCTCTGACCATCTCCTGTACATTGTCTGCAGTCTCTGATCATTTCCTGTACTATGTCTGCAGTCCCTGACCATTATGTCTCTGCAGTCTCTGATCATCTCCTGTAGTATGTCTGCAGTCTATGACCATCTCCTGTACTATGTCTGCAGTCTCTGACCATCTCCTGTACTATGTCTGCAGTCTCTGATTATCTCCTGTACTATGTCTGCAGTCTCTGACCATTATGTATTATGTCTGCAGTCTCTGACCATCTCCTGTAGTATGTCTGCAGTCTCTGACCATCTCCTGTAGTATGTCTGCAGTCTCTGACCATCTCCTGTACTATGTCTGCAGTCTCTGATCATCTCTTATATCCTGTACTATGTACTACCATCTCCTGTACTATGTCTGCAGTCTCTGATCATCTCTTATATCCTGTCTGCAGTCTCTGACCATCTCCTGTAGTATGTCTGCAGTCTCTGACCATCTCCTGTACTATGTCTGCAGTCTCTGACCATCTCCTGTAGTATGTCTGCAGTCTCTGACCATCTCCTGTACTATGTCTGCAGTCTCTGATCATCTCCTGTATTATGTCTGCAGTCTCTGATCATCTCCTGTACTATGTCTGCAGTCTCTGATCATCTCCTGTACTATGTCTGCAGTATCTGATCATCTCTTATATCCTGTCTGCAGTCTCTGACCATTTCCTGTAGTATGTCTGCAGTCTCTGACCACCTCCTGTAGTATGTCTGCAGTCTCTGACCATCTCCTGTACTATGTCTGCAGTCTCTGATCATCTCTTATATCCTGTCTGCAGTCTCTGACCATCTCCTGTAGTATGTCTGCAGTCTCTGACCATCTCCTGTACTATGTCTGCAGTCTCTGATCATCTCCTGTACTATGTCTGCAGTCTCTGATCATCTCTTATATCCTATCTGCAGTCTCTGACCATCTCCTGTACTATGTCTGCAGTCTCTGACCATCTCCTGTACTATGTCTGCCGTCTCTGATCATCTCCTGTACTATGTCTGCAGTCTCTGACCATTATGTATTATGTCTGCAGTCTCTGACCATCTCCTGTAGTATGTCTGCAGTCTCTGACCATCTCCTGTAGTATGTCTGCAGTCTCTGACCATCTCCTGTACTATGTCTGCAGTCTCTGATCATCTCTTATATCCTGTACTATGTACTACCATCTCCTGTACTATGTCTGCAGTCTCTGATCATCTCTTATATCCTGTCTGCAGTCTCTGACCATCTCCTGTAGTATGTCTGCAGTCTCTGACCATCTCCTGTACTATTTCTGCAGTCTCTGACCATCTCCTGTACTATGTCTGCAGTCTCTGACCATCTCCTGTAGTATGTCTGCAGTCTCTGACCATCTCCGGTACTATGTCTGCAGTCTCTGATCATCTCCTGTATTATGTCTGCAGTCTCTGATCATCTCCTGTACTATGTCTGCAGTCTCTGATCATCTTCTGTACTATGTCTGCAGTCTCTGATCATCTCTTATATCCTGTCTGCAGTCTCTGACCATCTCCTGTAGTATGTCTGCAGTCTCTGACCACCTCCTGTAGTATGTCTGCAGTCTCTGACCATCTCCTGTACTATGTCTGCAGTCTCTGATCATCTCTTATATCCTGTCTGCAGTCTCTGACCATCTCCTGTAGTATGTCTGCAGTCTCTGACCATCTCCTGTACTATGTCTGCAGTCTCTGACCATCTCCTGTAGTATGTCTGCAGTCTCTGACCATCTCCTGTACTATGTCTGCAGTCTCTGATCATCTCTTATATCCTGTACTACGTACTACCATCTCCTGTACTATGTCTGCGGTCTCTGATCATCTCTTATATCCTGTCTGCAGTCTCTGACCATCTCCTGTAGTATGTCTGCAGTCTCTGACCATCTCCTGTACTATGTCTGCAGTCTCTGACCATCTCCTGTACTATGTCTGCAGTCTCTGACTATCTCCTGTAGTATATCTGCAGTCTCTGACCATCTCCTGTAGCATGTCTGCAGTCTCTGACCATCTCCTGTACTATGTCTGCAGTCTCTGATCATCTCCTGTATTATGTCTGCAGTCTCTGATCATCTCCTGTACTATGTCTGCAGTCTCTGATCATCTCCTGTACTATGTCTGCAGTCTCTGATCATCTCTTATATCCTGTCTGCAGTCTCTGACCATCTCCTGTAGTATGTCTGCAGTCTCTGACCACCTCCTGTAGTATGTCTGCAGTCTCTGACCATCTCCTGTACTATGTCTGCAGTCTCTGATCATCTCTTATATCCTGTCTGCAGTCTCTGACCATCTCCTGTAGTATGTCTGCAGTCTCTGACCATCTCCTGTACTATGTCTGCAGTCTCTGATCATCTCCTGTACTATGTCTGCAGTCTCTGATCATCTCTTATATCCTATCTGCAGTCTCTAAACATCTCCTGTACTATGTCTGCAGTCTCTGACCATCTCCTGTACTATGTCTGCAGTCTCTGACCATCTCCTGTACTATGTCTGCAGTCTCTGACCATCTCCTGTAGCATGTCTGCAGTCTCTGACCATCTCCTGTAGCATGTCTGCAGTCTCTGACCATCTCCTGTACTATGTCTGCAGTCTCTGATCATCTCCTGTATTATGTCTGCAGTCTCTGATCATCTCCTGTACTATGTCTGCAGTCTCTGATCATCTCCTGTACTATGTCTGCAGTCTCTGATCATCTCCTGTATTATGTCTGCAGTCTCTGATCATCTCCTGTACTATGTCTGCAGTCTCTGACCATCTCCTGTAGTATGTCTGCAGTCTCTGACCATCTCCTGTAGTATGTCTGCAGTCTCTGATCATCGCCTGTATTATGTCTGCAGTCTCTGATCATCTCCTGTATTATGTCTGCAGTCTCTGATCATCTCCTGTACTATGTCTGCAGTCTCTGACCATCTCCTGTACTATGTCTGCAGTCTCTGACCATCTCCTGTACTATGTCTGCAGTCTCTGATCATCTCTTATATCCTGTCTGCAGTCTCTGACCATCTCCTGTAGTATGTCTGCAGTCTCTGATCATCTCCTGTACTATGTCTGCAGTCTCTGACCATCTCCTGTACTATGTCTGCAGTCTCTGATCATCTCCTGTACTATGTCTGCAGTCATTCAGAGTGAGCTGACTCCCGATCAGAGGAACCATTGCTGTATCGCTGGGTCAGGTGAGAGGACCGATCGGCCATTATCTACTAACATTCATAGGAAATACAGTCTCTGATCATCTCCTGTATTATGTCTGCAGTCTCTGATCATCTCTTGTAGTATGTCTGCAGTCTCTGATCATCTCCTGTACTATGTCTGCAGTCTCTGATCATCTTCTGTACTATGTCTGCAGTCTCTGATCATCTCTTATATCCTGTCTGCAGTCTCTGACCATCTCCTGTAGTATGTCTGCAGTCTCTGACCACCTCCTGTAGTATGTCTGCAGTCTCTGACCATCTCCTGTACTATGTCTGCAGTCTCTGATCATCTCTTATATCCTGTCTGCAGTCTCTGACCATCTCCTGTAGTATGTCTGCAGTCTCTGACCATCTCCTGTACTATGTCTGCAGTCTCTGATCATCTCCTGTACTATGTCTGCAGTCTCTGATCATCTCTTATATCCTATCTGCAGTCTCTGACCATCTCCTGTACTATGTCTGCAGTCTCTGACCATCTCCTGTACTATGTCTGCAGTCTATGACCATCTCCTGTACTATGTCTGCAGTCTCTGACCATCTCCTGTAGTATGTCTGCAGTCTCTGACCATCTCCTGTAGCATGTCTGCAGTCTCTGACCATCTCCTGTACTATGTCTGCAGTCTCTGATCATCTCCTGTATTATGTCTGCAGTCTCTGATCATCTCCTGTACTATGTCTGCAGTCTCTGATCATCTCCTGTACTATGTCTGCAGTCTCTGATCATCTCCTGTATTATGTCTGCAGTCTCTGATAATCTCCTGTACTATGTCTGCAGTCTCTGACCATCTCCTGTACTATATCTGCAGTCTCTGATCATCTCCTGTAGTATGTCTGCAGTCTATGACCATCTCCTGTACTATGTCTGCAGTCTCTGACCATCTCCTGTACTATGTCTGCAGTCTCTGATCATTTCCTGTACTATGTCTGCAGTCTCTGACCATTATGTCTCTGCAGTCTCTGATCATCTCCTGTAGTGTGTCTGCAGTCTATGACCATCTCCTGTACTATGTCTGCAGTCTCTGACCATCTCCTGAACTATGTCTGCAGTCTCTGATCATCTCCTGTACTATGTCTGCAGTCTCTGACCATTATGTATTATGTCTGCAGTCTCTGACCATCTCCTGTAGTATGTCTGCAGTCTCTGACCATCTCCTGTAGTATGTCTGCAGTCTCTGACCATCTCCTGTACTATGTCTGCAGTCTCTGATCATCTCTTATATCCTGTACTATGTACTACCACCTCCTGTACTATGTCTGCAGTCTCTGATCATCTCTTATATCCTGTCTGCAGTCTCTGACCATCTCCTGTAGTATGTCTGCAGTCTCTGACCATCTCCTGTACTATGTCTGCAGTCTCTGACCATCTCCTGCACTATGTCTGCAATCTCTGACCATCTCCTGTAGTATGTCTGCAGTCTCTGACCATCTCCTGTAGCATGTCTGCAGTCTCTGACCATCTCCTGTACTATGTCTGCAGTCTCTGATCATCTCCTGTATTATGTCTGCAGTCTCTGATCATCTCCTGTACTATGTCTGCAGTCTCTGATCATCTCCTGTACTATGTCTGCAGTCTCTGATCATCTCTTATATCCTATCTGCAGTCTCTGACCATCTCCTGTACTATGTCTGCAGTCTCTGACCATCTCCTGTACTATGTCTGCAGTCTCTGACCATCTCCTGTACTATGTCTGCAGTCTCTGACCATCTCCTGTAGTATGTCTGCAGTCTCTGACCATCTCCTGTAGCATGTCTGCAGTCTCTGACCATCTCCTGTACTATGTCTGCAGTCTCTGATCATCTCCTGTACTATGTCTGCAGTCTCTGATCATCTCCTGTACTATGTCTGCAGTCTCTGATCATCTCCTGTATTATGTCTGCAGTCTCTGATCATCTCCTGTACTATGTCTGCAGTCTCTGACCATCTCCTGTAGTATGTCTGCAGTCTCTGACCATCTCCTGTAGTATGTCTGCAGTCTCTGATCATCGCCTGTATTATGTCTGCAGTCTCTGATCATCTCCTGTATTATGTTTGCAGTCTCTGAACATCTCCTGTACTATGTCTGCAGTCTCTGACCATCTCCTATACTATGTCTGCAGTCTCTGACCATCTCCTGTACTATGTCTGCAGTCTCTGATCATCTCTTATATCCTGTCTGCAGTCTCTGACCATCTCCTGTAGTATGTCTGCAGTCTCTGACCATCTCCTGTACTATGTCTGCAGTCTCTGATCATCTCCTGTACTATGTCTGCAGTCATTCAGAGTGAGCTGACTCCCGATCAGAGGAACCATTGCTGTATCGCTGGGTCAGGTGAGAGGGTCGATCGGCCATTATCTACTAACATTCATAGGAAATGCAGTCTCTGATCATCTCCTGTATTATGTCTGCAGTCAGTCTCTGATCATCTCTTGTACTATGTCTGCAGTCTCTGATCATCTCCTGTAGTATGTCTGCAGTCTCTGATCATCTCCTGTATTGTGTCTGCAGTCTCTGATCATCTCCTGTACTATGTCTGCAGTCTCTGACCATCTCCTGTACTATGTCTGCAGTCTCTGATCATCTCCTGTAGTATGTCTGCAGTCTATGACCATCTCCTGTACTATGTCTGCAGTCTATGACCATCTCCTGTACTATGTCTGCAGTCTCTGATCATTTCCTGTACTATGTCTGCAGTCTCTGACCATTATGTCTCTGCAGTCTCTGATCATCTCCTGTAGTATGTCTGCAGTCTATGACCATCTCCTGTACTATGTCTGCAGTCTCTGACCATCTCCTGTACTATGTTTGCAGTCTCTGATCATCTCCTGTACTATGTCTGCAGTCTCTGACCATTATGTATTATGTCTGCAGTCTCTGACCATCTCCTGTAGTATGTCTGCAGTCTCTGACCATCTCCTGTAGTATGTCTGCAGTCTCTGACCATCTCCTGTACTATGTCTGCAGTCTCTGATCATCTCTTATATCCTGTACTATGTACTACCATCTCCTGTACTATGTCTGCAGTCTCTGATCATCTCTTATATCCTGTCTGCAGTCTCTGACCATCTCCTGTAGTATGTCTGCAGTCTCTGACCATCTCCTGTACTATGTCTGCAGTCTCTGACCATCTCCTGTACTATGTCTGCAGTCTCTGACCATCTCCTGTAGTATGTCTGCAGTCTCTGACCATCTGCTGTAGCATGTCTGCAGTCTCTGACCATCTCCTGTACTATGTCTGCAGTCTCTGATCATCTCCTGTATTATGTCTGCAGTCTCTGATCATCTCCTGTACTATGTCTGCAGTCTCTGATCATCTCCTGTACTATGTCTGCAGTCTCTGATCATCTCTTATATCCTATCTGCAGTCTCTGACCATCTCCTGTACTATGTCTGCAGTCTCTGATCATCTCCTGTACTATGTCTGCAGTCTCTGATCATCTCCTGTACTATGTCTGCAGTCTCTGATCATCTCCTGTATTATGTCTGCAGTCTCTGATCATCTCCTGTACTATGTCTGCAGTCTCTGATCATCTCCTGTACTATGTCTGCAGTATCTGATCATCTCTTATATCCTGTCTGCAGTCTCTGACCATTTCCTGTAGTATGTCTGCAGTCTCTGACCACCTCCTGTAGTATGTCTGCAGTCTCTGACCATCTCCTGTACTATGTCTGCAGTCTCTGATCATCTCTTATATCCTGTCTGCAGTCTCTGACCATCTCCTGTAGTATGTCTGCAGTCTCTGACCATCTCCTGTACTATGTCTGCAGTCTCTGATCATCTCCTGTACTATGTCTGCAGTCTCTGATCATCTCTTATATCCTATCTGCAGTCTCTGACCATCTCCTGTACTATGTCTGCAGTCTCTGACCATCTCCTGTACTATGTCTGCAGTCTCTGATCATCTCCTGTACTATGTCTGCAGTCTCTGACCATTATGTATTATGTCTGCAGTCTCTGACCATCTCCTGTAGTATGTCTGCAGTCTCTGACCATCTCCTGTAGTATGTCTGCAGTCTCTGACCATCTCCTGTACTATGTCTGCAGTCTCTGATCATCTCTTATATCCTGTACTATGTACTACCATCTCCTGTACTATGTCTGCAGTCTCTGATCATCTCTTATATCCTGTCTGCAGTCTCTGACCATCTCCTGTAGTATGTCTGCAGTCTCTGACCATCTCCTGTACTATGTCTGCAGTCTCTGACCATCTCCTGTACTATGTCTGCAGTCTCTGACCATCTCCTGTAGTATGTCTGCAGTCTCTGACCATCTCCTGTACTATGTCTGCAGTCTCTGATCATCTCCTGTATTATGTCTGCAGTCTCTGATCATCTCCTGTACTATGTCTGCAGTCTCTGATCATCTCCTGTACTATGTCTGCAGTCTCTGATCATCTCTTATATCCTGTCTGCAGTCTCTGACCATCTCCTGTAGTATGTCTGCAGTCTCTGACCACCTCCTGTAGTATGTCTGCAGTCTCTGACCATCTCCTGTACTATGTCTGCAGTCTCTGATCATCTCTTATATCCTGTCTGCAGTCTCTGACCATCTCCTGTAGTATGTCTGCAGTCTCTGACCATCTCCTGTACTATGTCTGCAGTCTCTGATCATCTCCTGTACTATGTCTGCAGTCTCTGATCATCTCTTATATCCTATCTGCAGTCTCTGACCATCTCCTGTACTATGTCTGCAGTCTCTGACCATCTCCTGTACTATGTCTGCAGTCTCTGACCATCTCCTGTACTATGTCTGCAGTCTCTGACCATCTCCTGTAGTATGTCTGCAGTCTCTGACCATCTCCTGTAGCATGTCTGCAGTCTCCGACCATCTCCTGTACTATGTCTGCAGTCTCTGATCATCTCCTGTATTATGTCTGCAGTCTCTGATCATCTCCTGTACTATGTCTGCAGTCTCTGATCATCTCCTGTACTATGTCTGCAGTCTCTGATCATCTCCTGTATTATGTCTGCAGTCTCTGATCATCTCCTGTACTATGTCTGCAGTCTCTGACCATCTCTTGTACTATGTCTGCAGTCTCTGACCATCTCTTGTAGTATGTCTGCAGTCTCTGACCATCTCCTGTAGTATGTCTGCAGTCTCTGATCATCGCCTGTATTATGTCTGCAGTCTCTGATCATCTCCTATATTATGTCTGCAGTCTCTGATCATCTCCTGTACTATGTCTGCAGTCTTTGATCATCTCCTGTACTATGTCTGCAGTCTCTGACCATCTTCTGTAATATGTCTGGGGGCTCTTTCTAACAGACTCTCTAACAGAAGCCCTCTGTGTGTGCATCAGAGAGACTCCCCTCCAGGTCTCATTAGTGTACCCTCTTCCTGTATTTTCTTTATTAAAAGATCACAGGAGGATCCCAGGGTAACAAAGACTTCTTAGGGGAGCATCTCTGTGTTTGAGTCGTTGCCATAGAAACATTTGTAAAGGGGAGGAGTTGGTAGGATGACCACGCCCAAGTGGGGGCGCCAGAAATATTTCGGCGCCGGTGACCCTAGGATCGGTCCTGGTGTTCAGGGTGATGTGCAGTGTTAGTTTTCCACCACACATAGCATTTTGCTTTTAGGCCAAAAAGTTCAATTTTGGTCTCATCTGACCAGAGCACCTTCTTCTATGTTTTTGCTGTGTCCCCCACATGGCTTCTCGCAAACTACAACTGGGACTTTTGAAGGCTTTCTTTCAACAATGGCTTTCTTCTTGCCAAAGGTCAGTTTTGTGGGGAGCACGACTAATAGTTGTCCTGTGGACAGATTCTCCCACCTGAGCTGTGGATCTCTGCAGCTCCTCCAGAGTTATCATGGGCCTCTTGGCTGCTTCTCTGATGAATGTTCTCCTTGCCCGGCCTGTCAGTTTATGTGGACGGCCATGTCTTGGTAGGTTTGCAGTTGTGCCATACTCTTTCCATTTTCGGATGATGGATTGAACAGTGCTCCGTGAGATGTTCAAAGCTTGGCATATTTTTTTTATAACCTAACCCTGCTTTAAATTTCTCCACAACTTTATCCCTGACCTGGCTGGTGTGTTCCCTGGCCTTCATGATGCTGTTTGTTCACTAAGGATCTCTAACAAACCTCTGCTTCACAGAGCAGCTGTATTTATACTGAGATTAAATTACACACAGGTGGACTCTATTTACTAATTAGGTAACTTCTGAAGACAATTGGTTCCATCAGATTTTAGTTAGGGGTATCAGAGTAAAGGGGGCTGAATACAAATGCACCCCACACCTTTCACATATTTATTTGTAAAAAAAATTGAAAAACATTTATCATTTTCCTTTCACTTCAAAATTATGTGCCGCTTTGTGTTGGTCTATCACATAAAATCCCAATAAAATACATTTACATTTTTGGTTGTAACATGACAAAATGTGGAAAATGTCATAGGGTATGAATACTTTTTCAAGGCACTGTATGTATTCTGCTACATATTTTTGGAAAAAAAATCCCAATAAGCGTATACTGATTGGTTTGCGCAAACGTTATTGCGTCTACAAACTATATATACTAGCAATGGCAGCGATCAGCGACTTATAGCGGGACTGCTATATTGCGGTGGACATTCACACTCTAACTGACACTTTTGACACTTTTTGGGGACCAGTGATACTAATACAGTGATCAGTGCTAAAAAATTTGCACTATACTAATGACACTGGCTAGGAAGGGGTTAAGATCAGGGCAGTCAAAGGGTTAACTGTGTGCCTAGCCTGTGTTTTACTACAGTGTGTGAGGTGCTTTTATTAGGGGAAGACATGGATCCTAGTCCCTGCTTTGCAGAGACACAGGATCCATGTCTTCCCCCCTGTCAGAATAGTGATCTGTCTTGTTTACATAGGCAGACCGCAGTTCTGTGTCTCTGCAGGGTGGTTGGCAGGTGCTGGCGGACATCAAGTCCACGGTACCCACTGTGTATAATCACAGCGAGAGCGTAAAACTGCTATAGGGCGGTCAGCAAGTGGTTACTTATGACAGAGCTATTGTCAAATAAAGAGGCCCATATTGGCAACATAAACATTGCTCTGGCCTACAGAGGACATACAGTGTGAGAGCTGCAATGTTTAATCTCTACCTGCTCACGGTCTCTACTTTTCATCCTGACATATGGTGTGCACCTAGCAGGCTCCAGCTACACCCTTTAGAAACTCAGAATCTGAAAAATGCAGGTCTATGAGTATACCCGCTCTTTTTCATTCTCAGAGAGGGAGGGCGCACCTCATGGAATCATATAAGAGGCCCAGAAGCTCAGTGAAAAAAAACCTGACAAATTTGGTTGCAAGGTAAGACATAAAACAAACAGATTTCAGTGCAACTGAACTCAAAAATGGAAGATCTGCCATGTTATAGGAACATTTTAAAAATGTTTAAGTAGAATTTTGGAATTTGGGCCTACTACTAAAAATTCTTAAACAGAGGCGGCTCTAGGCTTTGTGAGGCCTTAGGCAAAACCTAGACATGAGGCCCAAACACGCCCATAATGGGAAAAATAATTAAATCGATAAAAAAATTAACTGTATAAATTGCATTAAGAACTTTAAAGTGCTGGTGTCAGTGTTCTCTATCTCTGTGCTGGTGTCAGTGTTCTCTATCTCTGTGCTGGTGTCAGTGTTCTCTATCTCGGTGCTGGTGTCAGTGTTCTCTATGTCAGTGCTCTCTATTTCAGTGCTGGTGTCAGTGTTCTCTATGTCAGTGCTGGTGTCAGTGTTCTCTATGTCAGTGCTGGTGTCAGTGTTCTCTATGTCAGTGCTGGTGTCAGTGTTCTCTATGTCAGTGCTCTCTATCTCGGTGCTGGTGTCAGTGTTCTCTATGTCAGCACTGGTGTCAGTGTTCTCTATGTCAGTGCTCTCTATCTTGGTGCTGGTGTCAGTGTTCTCTATGTCAGCACTGGTGTCAGTGTTCTCTATGTCACTGCTCTCTATCTCGGTGCTGGTGTCAGTGTTCTCTATGTCAGCGCCGGTGTCAGTGTTCTCTATGTCAGTGCTCTCTATCACGGTGCTGGTGTCAGTGTTCTCTATGTCAGCGCTGGTGTCAGTGTTCTCTATGTCAGTGCTCTCTATCACGGTGCTGGTGTCAGTGTTCTCTATGTCAGTGCTGGTGTCAGTGTTCTCTATGTCAGCGCTGGTGTCAATGTTCTCTATGTCAGTGCTCTCTATCACGGTGCTGGTGTCAGTGTTCTCTATGTCAGTGCTGGTGTCAGTGTTCTCTATGTCAGCACTGGTGTCAGTGTTCTCTATGTCAGTGCTCTCTATCTTGGTGCTGGTGTCAGTGTTCTCTATGTCAGCGCCGGTGTCAGCGTTCTCTATGTCAGTGCTCTCTATCACGGTGCTGGTGTCAGTGTTCTCTATGTCAGCGCCGGTGTCAGTGTTCTCTATGTCAGTGCTCTCTATCACGGTGCTGGTGTCAGTGTTCTCTATGTCAGTGCTGGTGTCAGTGCTCTCTATGTCAGTAGTGGTGTCAGTGCTCTCTATCTCGGTGCTGGTGTCAGTGTTCTCTATGTCAGCACTGGTGTCAGTGTTCTCTATGTCAGTGCTGGTGTCAGTGTTCTCTATGTCAGTGCTGGTGTCAGTGTTCTCTGTCAGTGCTGGTGTCAGTGTTCTTTATGTCAGTGCTATCTATCTCGGTGTTGGTGTCAGTGTTCGCTATGTCACTGCTGGTGTCAGTGTTCTCTATGTCAGTGCTGGTGTCAGTGCTCTCTATGTCAGTGCTGGTGTCAGTGTTCTCTGTCAGTGCTGGTGTCAGTGTTCTCTATGTCAGTGCTCTCTATCTCGGTGCTGGTTTCAGTGTTCGCTATGTCAGTGCTGGTGTTAGTGCTCTCTATGTCGGTGCTGGTGTCAGTGTTCTCTATGTCAGTGCTGGTGTCAGTGCTCTCTATGTCAGTGCTGGTGTCAGTGCTCTCTTTGTCGGTGCTGGTGTCAGTGTTCTCTGTCAGTGCTGGTGTCAGTGTTCTCTATGTCAGTGCTCTCTATCTCGGTGCTGGTATCAGTGTTCGCTATGTCAGTGCTGGTGTCAGTGTTCTCTATGTCAGTGCTGGTGTCAGTGCTCTCTATGTCAGTGCTGGTGTCAGTGCTCTCTATGTCGGTGCTGGTGTCAGTGTTCTCTATGTCAGTGTTCTCTATGTCAGTGCTGGTGTCAGTGCTCTCTATCTCGGTGCTGGTGTCAGTGTTCTCTATGTCAGTGCTGGTGTCAGTGCTCTCTATCTCGGTGCTGGTGTCAGTGAAGGAGATAGCAGCGGAGAAGCCAATCAGCAGGCATTGCCAGCACAGGATGAAGAGCACCCGCCCACCATGGCTGAGGATCAGCACTGGACTGGGCTGGGACGTCCCGAACCCACAGTGGAGCCCTGCATAGGTGGGGGTAATGGCAGGGTGGAGGGAGGGGTCAGGGGCTGTCAATCATAGGTTGGCACACTGGCACAGGAGTGAGCTGCCTTGACTGTGGCACTGATTATCCGGAAGAAGGGAGTGGAGGGTATGAGGCAGGGGGTGGAAATAAAGGCAAGTGGCTGAGGAATGCTGGAGGAGCAGGGATGAGGGGTTGGCTCTCTCTGATGATAGTGGTGGCTGGCTGCAGAAGAGGTTGTGGCATGGTAGATGTCAGTGGTGTATTTAGGTTTTGTGCTGCCCTAGGCCTGACTAAACCCATGCACCCCTAATTTAAATATGACCCACCCCTTCTTGTCAAGGCCACACCCCTTTGAGTTTAAGTCCCGCCCTGTAATCTGTAAACCACACCCCTTCCCTTTTAAGCTCCACCTTTTCATCTTAGAGCTCCACCTCTTCCTCTCTCTACATTAAAAGTGGGTACCAAGTGTAGCCTCATCACTGCCCTTCAATGCAGCCTCATCAGTACCCATCAGCGCAGCCTCACCGGTGCCCATCAGCGCAGCCTCACCAGTGCCCATCAGGGCAGTCTCGCCATTACCCATCAGCACAGCCTCACCAGTGCCCATCATCGCAGCTTCACCAGTGCCCGTCAATGCAGCCTCATCAGTGCCCATCAATGCCTCCTCATCAGTGCCCATCAGCACAGCCTCACCAGTGCCCATCAGCACAGCCTCACCAGTGCCCATCAATGCAGCCTCACCAGTGCCCATCAGGGCAGCCTCCCCAGTGCCCATCAGGGCAGTCTCGCCAGTACCCATCAGCACAGCCTCACCAGTGCCCATCATCGCAGCTTCACCAGTGCACATCAGCGCAGCCTCACCAGTGCCCATCAATGCAGCCTCACCAGTGCCCGTCAATGCAGCCTCACCAGTGCCCGTCAATGCAGCCTCATCAGTGCCCATCAATGCCTCCTCATCAGTGCCCATCAATGCAGCCTCATCAGTGCAGGTTATCAGGGGCCATCAGTGCGGCCTCATCAATGCCCATCACTGTAGCAAATCAGTGCTACCTTATAAGTACAGCTGAAGAGTGCCGCCTAATCAGTAGCAATCAGTGCTTTATCCTCTTTAGAGCCTTTTCACACTGAAAGCGCCCCGGCGGTAAAGCGGCGCTATTTTTAGCGTCGGTTTAGCAGCGCTATTCAGCCGATAGTGGGGCGGTTTTAAAAGGGTTAAATCTGCCTGCAAAACACTGCTGCAGCGCTGCTTTGCAGGTTGTTTTAACCCTTTTTCGACCGCTAGCGGGGGGTTAAAACCGCCCCACTAGCGGCCGAAAACCCCTGCAAAAACTACGGTAAAGCGTCACTAAAAATAGCGGTGCTTTACCGCCGACAGCCCCGACGCCCCAGTGTGAAAGGGCTCTTAGTGAAAGTTCATGTACTGCAAAGTTTGCAGTACATGAACTTTCACTGAAGGTGGACTGTGTAATGAGTTTGTAGCATGGATCACTTTTATTGCAATATCATGATCTGTATATTCATTTCCATATTGAGCACAGATTGGCTGCTTGGCACATGCACCCAAGCAGCCAATCTGTGCTCATGGTCATGATATTGCAATAAAAGTGATCCCATGCATGTGCACTTTACTGTACAAGAGTAATAGTAATTTAATCTACAGTATTTTACCTGCTGTCCTGGCTATGGGGTAGGGGGTTCCCCTCGTGCTTCTCTCTCTCTCTCTCTCTCTCCTCCTGTCATCAGACCCTGCCCGAGACGAGCGATGCAGGAAAGCCGAACGGAGGAGGGTAGAGGGCGGAGCTTTAGGCTCCGCCTCCGCCCGTCCAAATTAAATGCAGCAAGTCACCGCGGCCGCTTATGGGGGCGCGAGTCGCCCCCCCCGCCAAGCACGCCATTTACACCACAGGAAGCCGGCCGCCGGAGCCTGCATCTGTGCGGGAGAAGGCCGCGGGACTCGGGAAGGCGGGCAGGGGGGGCGTTTTTTCGCCGCCCCCCCCGCAAAGTGCCGCCCTAGGCCTAAATACAGCACTGGTAGATGTGCCTCTCCCTGCAGCTGGAGCCCCGAATCCCGACATCCCTGCACTGATTGACAGCCCCAGGGCAGCCTGGACACCTCTTCAGCTCCTCTCTCTTCCCTCCCTCTTCTATCGGCTCCAGCACAGCCCTGGGGAGGCTTCCTCCCCATCGGGACCCTCCTCTCCCCCTCTGCTTACCAGTCAGGCGCCGGATGACTCCTCCGGGTGTGCCGGAATCACTCAGTGGAGCACTTCAGTGGAAGGTGAGGGGGGGCGATCTGCGGCTCTGGAGCAGCGGGAATATTTGTATTGTCATTTTGCTTTGGCTGCTGTAATGAGTCGCCTCCCCTTCTGCTCCCCCGGACAACACAGTGCTTGCCACGCCTTCTCCCCAAGACACAGCCACGGCTCCGTCTTCTCTCTCCACGGAGCTCACGGGCAGTTCTGCTGGCCGAGTGGCCGGAGCAAAGCACCACCGCAGCGGCATTGTCAGCAGAGGTGGCTCTGAAATTAGGCAAATTAGGTGATTGCGAGGCCCCTGAGAGTGCGGGGCCTTAGGCCACCGCCTAATTTGTCTAATTAGAGAGTTGCCTCTGTTCTTAAACATATTTCCTATCTCCTCCTCCCACCTATCTGTGTAAAAAATATCTGTGTACTTACCTTTTTTAATCTGCTTTGGTCACATGATCCTGCAGCCATCATGTGACCAGACTGGAGTGAACTAAAAAAAAGATCTATTTTACACAAAGTAGGCAGGATAGGTAGGGGGGGGGCAGAGGGAACATTTTTAAGACTAATGCCACGTACACACGGTCGGACTTTACGGCAGACTTTGCCCGGCGGACTTTTCGACGGACTTTACGACGGACTTTCTGAATGAATGGACTTGCCTACACACAATCCACCAAAGTACGTCGAATTCGTACGTGATGACGTATGACCGGACTAAAACAAGGAAGTTCATAGCCAGTAGCCAATAGCTGCCCTAGCGTGGCTTTTTGTCCGTTGAACTAGCATACAGACGAGCGGACTTTTCGACCGGACTCGATTTCGACGGATTGATTTAAAACATGTTTCAAATCTAAGTCCGTCCAACTTTTGAGAAAACAAAGTCCGCTGGAGCCCACACATGATCGAATTGTCCGACGAAATCCCGTCCGCCGGGCAAAGTCTGCCGTAAAGTCCGCTCGTGTGTACGCGGCATTATATGTACACTTTGGCGTTCCTCCTGAAAAATATCAAATACTTTGTAGTATGTGAGGGTACTTAGGCACTCCTGTTCCTAGAGCCTTATGCCGTGTACACACGGCAGGACTTCCCGACAGAAAAAGTCCGATGGGAGCTTTTGGTCGGACATTCCGACCGTGTGTATGCCCCATCAAACTTTTTCTGTTGGCATTTCCGACGGACTCAGATATAGAACATGTTCTAAATTCGTGTGTACGCGGCATTATAGATGTATGAGACCCAAGACACTGTATGCTGGGATGCTAGTTCCGGGAGCAGATATAGAGAAAGATTTGGTTATGTCATTACTGTGTTACTCACTGATCTCCTTGCCGAAGGCTCTGACATGAGAAGGCAAAGTCCTGCCTTTACCAAGATGGACACACAGAGACACAGTGCAGAACAAGGCTTGGTATGTCAGTAGTGGGGAAAGACCCACTGCAGGGAGAGCACAAACAATGCTTGAGACTAGTCCTTTGTCAAGCTTCTTTCGCCACAGCTTCAAGAGTTCAGCTCCTCTTTAAAAGAGCGGACTTGGAGGGATGTTGGAGATGCGTAGCTGGCTGTCAGGGCTGGGGTCAGCCCTTCCTCCTATGAGCTGGCCGCAAAACTGTCGGCTAATTGCCAGCTCCTATCTCTCCACGGTTACTCAGCTGTTGATGATACCCTGCTCATCAGTCCTGCTTACTTAAGCTGTCCGGTCAAGAGGAGCTCTGCCTTCGCCTTGGTCAACATCACAGAAACTATCTCCTGCGATCCTGTTCAAGACTTGCTTTGCTGACATCCCTTCTGGCTCCAGATCCTGCTTGATGTTCCACTACATTGATCCCTGACTTCTGGCTTGGCTGACTATCCATTCTGGTTTCTGACATTGGCTATGTTTTGACTACATTTGTTCTTTTTACTTTTATTATTAAACAAGTGTAATTTAACTATACTTCTGTCTCGGCCTGATTTCATGGTTTCTGACAGTAGGCGAAAGCCATGAATTCAGAAGATGCAGTCAATCCACTTGTTGGTAATATTTTTTCCAGATTGGGAGAACTGGATCACCGCATGGATCAGTTTGCCATGGCGTTACAAATGCTCCTGAGTCACACAGCTTACCTGGAATCTCCCACTGTGGCCCCGGTACAACCTATGTTGCAGGCCGACCCTGCTGCTGCTCTAGTCTCTGTGCAGGCACCCGCCTCGAGTATTACCTCTATAAGAGGTATGTCTGGTTCCGCTCCTCTTCCCCAGCAATTTGGGGATGATCCAGTCCAATGCAGACTGTTTCCCAACCAGGTTGAGATATACTTTGTGATGCTGCCCCAGGCGCTTCCCACGGACAGAAGCAAAGTAGGTTTCGTGATATCTTTGCTTTCTGAGAGAGCCTTTGCCTGGGCAAACCCTCTATGGGAGACGCAAAAACCTGTTGTCTTGAGCTACCCTGAGTTTGTGGCTTCGTTTAAAAGGGTATGTGACGTTCCCGCACACTCCGCTTCTGCTGCCAAGTGCCTCATGTCCATCGAACAGAGTACGAGAACCGTTGCCAACTATTATCAGAAGTTTATTCGTAAGTTTTCGTCTCTGGTCAAGCCCTTGACTGATATGACCAGAAAGGACGGTAACCCACAGAGTTGGTTTCTGGAGTCCATTAAGGCCTTTGAGAGTCTAAAGGCTGCCTTTGTTTCTGCTACTGTGTTGGCACATCCTGATTCTACGATACCTTTTATCATTGAGGTTGATGCTTCTGAGACTGGTGTTGGCGCCCTTCTGTCTCAACGTCCTACCTCTAAGAGCGCTATGCATCCTTGTGGCTACTTTTCCAAGAAATTATCACCTGCAGAGTTCAATTACGAGATTGGTGACGGAGAGCTGTTGGCAATCATTGTAGCCCTGAGAGCATGGAGACATCTCCTCGGAGGTACCACTGTGCCGGTTCTCATTCTTACTGACCATAAGAATCTCACATTCTTGTCTGAGGCTAAACGCCTCTCTCCCAGAAGGACGCGATGGGCTCTTTTCTTGTCAAATTTCAATTACATTGTCTCATTCTTACCCAGTACCAAGAATGTAAGGGCTGACGCCTTATCACAACAATTTTCCTCCACTTCCAAGTTGGAGTCAGTTCCGGATCCTGTGATTCCTCCTAATCATATTCTGGCTACGGTTCGCACCAGTCTCACTTCTCCTTTGGGTGACAAAATTCTTGCTGCTCAGGTCCATGCTCCTTGTGACCGCTGCTTTGTCCCAGAGAGTCTCCGTACTGCTGTGTTCCAGACTTACCATTCTCCCAAGGCTGCTGGCCACCCTGGGAAGAATCAACTCTTTTGGGCCATTTCCTAACAATACTGGTGGCCTAGTCTACGTGCTGATGTAACTGCCTTCGTAGCTGCCTATTCTGTGTGTGTTCAGAGTAAGACTCCACAACACCCTCCAGTGGGCCTCCTACAAACCTTACCCAATGGAGAGAGGCCCTGGACCCACCTGTCTATGGATTTCATTGTGGAGTTACCAACTCCCAGTTATCCTTATGGTGGTTGACCGGTACTCAAATATGCGTCATTGTATTCCACAGAAGTTGCCCACTTCTAAGCAACTGGCTTACAATTTTGCTTGGGAGATCTTTTGCTAACATGGGCTACCCAAGGTGATTGTCTCGGACAGGAGTAGTCAGTTTGTGTCCCGGTTCTGGCGAGCCTTTTGTGCACAGTTGGGAATTCAGCTTGCTTTCTCCTCTGCATATCACCCACAGTCTAATGGGGCCACAGAATGAGCCAATCAGTCCTTGGAGCAATTCCTACGTTGCTATATTTCTGACCATCATAACAACTGGTCAGACCTATTACCATGGGCAGAGTTTGCTCACAACAGTGCCTTGAATTTTGCTTCCCGATTGTCCCCGTTTATGGTGAATTATGGTTTCCAACCTTCCATGTTGCCTGACTCGTTTGTTCCGCAGAATATTCCTGCGTTAGAGGAGCATCTCTGTGGTCTTCGTTCCACTTGGGCACAAGTCCAGGAGGCTTTGCGACATGCTAATGATAGGTGAAGATGAGAAAAATTCTGGACAGCCGCACTCCAAAAATTAGCCTTTATTCATAAAAAATATGATCAAAAATGCTAATGATAGGTACAGACTCCATGCTGACCACAGACGCCTGCCTGCGCCTTCATCCCAGGTTGGGGGCAGGGTCCGGCTGTCATCTCACAACCTCCGACTTTGTGTTCCCTCACTGAAGTTCGCACCTCAGTTTATTGGGCCTTTCCTTATTCTTTGCAGGATTAACCCAGTGGCTTACGCATTAGCCCTTCCTTCTAATATGCATATTTCGAATGTATTTCATGTCTCCTTATTAAAACCTTTCGTCTGCAACCACTTTACTACCTTGGTGCCAAGTCCTCACCTTGTACAGATTGAGAACCATCAGGAGTATGAAGTACAGTCTATTGTTGACTCCCATAGGTTTCGTGGGCACATACAGTACCTGGTGCATTGGAAAGGGTACAGTCTGGAGAAACACTCTTGGGTCTCCCGCTTGGACGTACATGCCCTTGTCCTCCTCCGTGATTTCCATAGACGTTTTCCCCTCAAGCCTGGTGGTCCTCCCAGGGGGTGGGGTCGTTGAGGAGGGGGTACTGTCAGGGCTGGGCTCAGCCTTTCCTTCTCTTAGCTGGCCGCTCAGCTGTCGGCTAGTTGCCAGCTCCTATCTCTTCACAGTTACTCAGCTGTTGATGATATCCTGCTCGTCAGTCCTGCATATTTAAGCCGTCCAGTCCAGAGGAGCTCTGCATTCGCCTTGGTCAACATCACAGAAACCATCTCCTGCAATCCTGTTCAAGGCTTGCTTTGCTGACATCCCTTCTGGTTCCAGATCCTGCTTGCTTTTCCACTACATTGATCCCTGACTTCTGGCTTGGCTGACTATCCATTTCGGTTACTGACTTTGGCTATGTTTTGACTATGTTTGTTCTTTTTACTTTTATTATTAAACAAGTGTGATTTAACTGTACCTCTGTCTCGGTCTGATTTCATGGTTTCTGACACTGGCCCAACTGACTCTACTCACTTATTCTGGAACTGTCTCTTTCGATTCAAATATTTTGGGATGAACTCTCACGTTTCATTTTCCAGCTCATTGACAAATGCCTGTTGGGCCTAATTAATCCCCTAGCCCCACCTAGAGCTCATAGAGTACTATTAGGACTCCTTTATTTTACACCAGGAAAGCCATAGTACTGAAATGGAAATCTCCCATTGCCCTCTCCTTATGCCCCGTACACACGGTCGGATTTTCCGATGGAAAATGTGTGATAGGACCTTGTTGCCGGAAATTCCGACCGTGTGTGGGCTCCATCACACATTTTCCATCGGATTTTCCGACACACAAAGTTTGAGAGCAGGATATAAAATTTTCCGACAACAATATCCATTGTCGGAAATTCCGATCGTGTGTACACAAATCCGATGGACAAAGTGCCACGCATGCTCAGAATAAATAAAGAGATGAAAGCTATTGGCCACTGCCCCGTTTATAGTCCCAACGTATGTGTTTTACGTCACCACGTTCAGAACGATCGGATTTTCCGACAACTTTGTGTGACCGTCAGTGGTGTATTTAGGTTTTGTGCTGCCCTAGGCCTGACTAAACGCATGCACCCCCCTAATTTAAATACGACCCACCCCATCCTGCCGAGGCCACACCCCTTCCTGTTTAAGACCCACCCTATCATCTGTAAACAACACCCCTTCCTCTTTAGGCTCATTTGGCACCTTTCAGGGGGGAACGGGTACCTGTTTCTGACAGGTACCCTTCCTCACTTCCGGGAGACTGCGCTGTCCCCTCTGAAATTTGCCCCCCCTCCTCCTTCCTCCACTGTGCCCATCAATTGCAGCCTCACTGTGCCCCATCAAACTCAGCCACTGCGCCCATCAAATGCAGCCACTGTGCCCATCAAACGCAGCCACTGTACCCATAAAATGCTGCCACTGTGCCATCAAATGCAGTCACTGTGCCCATCAAATGCAGCCACTGTGCCCATCAAACGCAGCCACTGTGCCCATCAAATGCAGCCACTGTGCCCTCAAACGCAGCCACTGTGCCCATCAAATGCTGCCACTGTGCCCTCAAACACAGCCACTGTGCCCATCAAATGCTGCCACTGTGCTATCAAACGCAGCCACTGTGCTATCAAACGCAGCCACTGTGCCCATTAATTGCAGCCACTGTGCCCATCAAATGCAGCCACTGTGCCCATCAAACGCAGCCACTGTGCCCCATCAAACGCAGCCACTGTGCCCATCAAACGCAGCCACTGTGCCCATCAAACGCAGCCACCGTGCCCATCAAATGCAGCCACCGTGCCCATCAAACGCAGCCACCGTGCCCATCAAACGCAGCCACTGTGCCCCATCAAACGCAGCCACTGTGCCATCAAACGTAGCCATTGTGCCATCAAACGCAGCCACTGTGCCCATCAAACGTAGCCACTGTGCCCATCAAACGCAGCCACTGTGCCCATCAAACGCAGCCACTGTGCCCATCAAACGCAGCCACCGTGCCCATCAAACGCAGCCATCGTGCCCATCAAATGCAGCCACCGTGCCCATCAAATGCAGCCATTGTGCCATCAAACGTAGCCATTGTGCCCTCAAACGCAGCCACTGTGCCCGTCAAACGCTGCCACTGTGCCCATCAAACGCTGCCACTGTGCCCATCAAATTCTGCCAGTGCCCATAACACTGATATACTTCATTAAATCACTGTACCTGCTGTCCTGGGGGTTTCCCTCGTGCTCCTCTCTCTCCTCCTGACATCACAGCCCCAGGGCCGAGGAGACGATTCACTGCAGGAAAGCAGTGCAGGGGAGGGTAGGCGGACTTAAGGCTCCACCTGTCACCTGTTGCTAATGGGGGCGCCGCCCCCCGCATGAGAGAAAGCCCCCCCACCCATCTTGCTGATTCCCGGCTCCCGCTGCTGCCTCCCGCACACATGCAGCCCACGGCGGCCGGCTTTCTGTAGCGGCGCCGTGGTGTATGGGCGTGCTTGTCAGAGAGTAGGGGGGCGTGAGATACACGCCCCCATTCTCTGCCAAGCACGCCCATACACAGTGGCGCCGCTACAGAAACCTGGCCGCTGTGGGCTGCATGTGTGCGGGAGGCAGCAGCGGGAGCCAGGAATCAGCAAGACGGGTGGGGGGGCTCTCTCTCATGCGGGGGGGCGGCCCTTTTTGCCGCCCCCCGCAAAGTGCCGCCCTAGGCCTTGTTGGCCTAGGCCAAAACACAGCCCTGGTGACCGTGTGTATGCAAGACAAGTTTGAGCCAACATCTGTCGGAAAAAATCCTAGGATTTTGTTGTCGGAATGTCCGAACAAAGTCCGACCGTGTGTACGGGGAATTAGAGTATTGGAAGTATTTGGTCAATTCAGCCATCCCACTTCGGTCAATTCAGCCACCCCACTTCAGCACATACCTCACAGGATCTAGGCTAGGCCCACATTAATGAAAATGTCTTTGAATGGCTCTGCAGGGAGTTGGTCGGGTGTAAAGTTATGGTTTACTATTCATATCTTACTGAAGCTGCTCCAGTGTGAGCTCCTCCATATCCCAAGAGATGCAATTGGATGCTTGCCTAATCGGTTTTGCTCCTGTATGTTTTCCTGCCTTGAACCAAGTACGCCCGGATGTTTAAGTTCTAGGTTTTTTGTTGTATTTAGTACACTTTGTAAGCTTGATGTACTGTCCAAGCCAGGGTATGCCCAATTGGCTCTGTTTTGTACATTTTTACAAGACAAAAATCAATAAAAAAAAAATTTGGAAGAAAAAAGAAGGAGCTGATTTTCTAGCTATGAAATAATCGAGAAGAACAATTTCCTCAATGGTATTATATTTTATTAGTTGCTTTTTCTTGTTAACTGGAATATCTCTTTAAGATTTTTTTAGTTTTGTTTAAAATGTGCTTAGACTTCAGCCAGTTTTTTTATATAAATTCTTTATTCATAGAAAGACGAGAAAGATGTAGACTAGATCCACAAATATGATGTTATATCCTGGATATTCTTGGGAATGTTCAAACCCTCATATGGTTTTGTCTTATGATAAACAGGCGTAAAAAAAGATATTTCCAGAGGGGGTTTGTCTTGATTGCATCAAATTCATCTTTTTTGCTGTAAGAAAGATCAAATGGAGAAAGACAAAGAGTGGGATGTGTAGTGAGGGCCGATGCATAGTTAGTTTATACTATTTATCGCAAGTTAGGGGAACTCTTTCTGCAGTCTATGACTGTCAGAGGATAGGCTTGTAATGGATGTGGAGAAGAGGTACAGGAGAAGGGGGATGCAGAAAGGAAAAGAGGACATAAAGAGAAGAAAGCTTTAGTGGGAGGCAGCATATGAAGAAAAAAGAAAACCCGGGAGGTGGGGGAAGGGGTTAGTGTGCCATTAATCTTCCTGAGTCATTCAGAAGGACTTTGCTTTAGGAGGATCTAAATTAGTTCCAGTAGAACCAGGTGGCTCTTGTACAAGAAGTATGTTTTTAAAACCATTTGCAATGGCTACCCAGGATTCAAAGGTTGGGCTGTTTGGGGATCTCCACAAGGCAAGGATGCAGGATGTAGCTGTTTACAGTAAATGGACAAGGGATTTTATTTTTTTTTTTTATGGGGAATAGGTTTTTGGTAGAGCATAAAAGGGCTGGGCCCTTAAATTCAACCTCTAGGTACACTAATGTTTTATTTAAAGCCCTAAAATATTCTGTAACGCTGGCACATAGTGTAAATGATTTCTTACTAGGAAAGCTAACTGTGAGCCCCACTTACTACAGCTTATCCTACTTATCGTTAAGTACGATAGGAGCTGCACTTCCAGCTGCATCAGAACAGAGTTTCTGACAGACACCAATTCCGGTGTTATGCCTCCTCCTTCTCTTCCCTCTGTCCCTTTGCCATTCATAAAGCAGCCTGTGCAGGATTTATAGCAGAGAAGGAGTATTTTTTTCTTGCTGTTTACTTGTGAATAATGTCTTAAAATCTTGTGTCTATTTTTATAAGAAGGAGAAATACTCCCATCTCTCAAGCTATTTAACAAAATATATGTCATCGGTTGGGTATGTGTATTCTGACCCAACAAAGTTTTTCAAAGTCTGCCATTGGGTGTAAAAATTGTGTGTTATGTAAAAAAATAGCTTGAGAAGTTATCAAATGCATGGGCTTTTACTTCTGGGCAGGTGATAAAACATAAGCAGCAACCTTGTGGTAGTTTAGTCCCATCTGGATTCCAGAAAAGTTTTGATGGGTGCAAGGGAAGCTAAGTAACTATAAAAAACTCTGGAACAGTATATGTACAGTGCCTTGAGAGAGTATTCCTACCCTTTGAAATGTTCCACATTTTGTCATGTTACAACCAAAAACATAAATGTGTTTTAGCCCTAATTCACATTGGTGTGATTTGACATGCGATCTGACATGTCAAATCGCATGTCAAATCGGCAGCAAATGCCGTTAATGGCACCGTCCTAATCGGTGCCACACCGCATATGCGGCACCGCACTGACTTCAAAAAGTCGTTTCTGTACTACTTTTTGAGATTTTGGGGTGTGATTTCCATTGACATCTGTGCAGAAACCCATACAGAGGTCTCTGAAATCGCCACCGAAATCGGGACTGAAATGCGGGAATGAAATGGTGCGAGTTCAGCATCAAGTCACAGGACTGGCTAGAAGGACTGGACTGTAGGAAAAAAAGGTGAGTATAGTGTTAAAAAACAACTACGATTCAGGAGAAGGGGGTGGATGGTCTTTTTTTGTGCAGGGACTGGTCTTTTTATTTTAAAACATATTTATCAAGGCAGTAGTATATATATGCACACAGCAGAAAAGTATTCAGTGGTATGAAGAACATTGTTATCACACGAAAAAATTGTTTGTTAGAATAAGAGAGTTGTTAAAGTGTTACTAAACCCACAACAGTAAAATCAGTATGTATATGCAGTATAGCTGGGGTAGGCAACCTTGGCCCTCCAGCTGTGGTGAAACTACAAATCCCATCATGCCTCTGCCTCTAGGAGTTATGCCTGTTATTGTTAGGGTCTTGCAATGTCTCATGGGACTTGTAGTTTCAAAACAGCTGAAGGGCCGAGGTTGCCTACCCTTGCAGTAAAGCATGCTTGTTATACTCACTGTGAAGCCTAAGGCGTTAATCCTCTGCATTGTGTAAAAAGGCTGCTTGATCCTGTCTTCTCTGATCCTCCCCTTCTTCCACTGTCCCCAATCCATCTCCTTATAAGACAGAGCATTTGCAGTCACTCTGCACATGCTCAGTTTGGTGTGTATTGCTAGACAGTTTTTTTTCTTAGGTGGGTGCATGTGATCGGCACAGGTCCAATCAGCACTGTCCAGACAGAGGGTCAGGGGGTCCTGCAGCCTCATAGGACAGTCAGAGTAGAATGAAAACTCCTCCTACAAGCTTTAATCAGACACTCATAGAAGTCACAAGGCTGCTATACTGCTGATGAGAAAAGGTATTTAGCAGTTTATATTTACTAAAAGAATCGCATTTCCATGTTCTGTGTACTATGGAAGACCAGATATAGTGAATGCAGGGTCCTGGGTTTAGTAACACTTTAACCACTTCCCACCCGGCCTATAGCAGATTGACGGCCGGGAAGTGGTTCTGTAATCCTGACTGGGCGTCATATGACGTCCAGTTAGGACGGGGGCGCGCTGCGCGGCGATCGTGAGTGTGGCGTAACAGTCTGACACTCTGCATCTCCGATCTTGGTAAGGAGCCTCTGACAGAGGCTTCTTACCGTGTGAACAGCTGTGACCAATCACAGCTGATCATTGCATGAACCAGGAAGTGCTGGTAAACAGCATTCCTCGGTTCGCGCTGACAGGGAGATCTGATCGGCGGCTCTCCCTGTCAGAGGGTGGGGGGTCTGTGCTGATAATCAGCACATTGGTTATCAGCACAACCCCCATCAGATGTGCCCATCAGCTGCCAATCAGTGCCCAACAGCTGCCAGTCAGTGCCCCCCTCAATAAAGTCTCTCAGTGCCCACCACAGTGCCAATCAGTGCCCACTACAGTGCCAGAGCCCACCACAGTGCCAATCAGTGCCCAGCAGTAACACCCGTCAGTACCTCATCATCAGTGCTGCCCATCAGTCTGTAAGTGCCAATCAGTGCCGCCGGTCAGTACCCATTAGTGCCGCCTGTCAGTGCCCATCAGTGCCACCTATTAGTGCCCATCAGTACTGCCTATCAGTGCCAAATATGGGTGGTGCCCATCAGTGCTGCATATCAGTGCCACCTATCAGTGCCCATTAATTCTACATATCAGTGCATCTTCATCAGTACCACCTTATCAGTGCCAATTCATCAGTGCCTATCAGTGCCTCCTCATCAGCACCCGTCAGTGAAGGAGAAAACAAAATTTTATGACAGAAACTAAGAAAAACTTTTTTTTTTTCAAAAATTTCGGTCTTTTTTAGTTTGTTTAGCAAAAAATATAAACCCCAGAGGTGATCAAATACCACCAAAAGAAATCTCTATTTCTCTAATCTATATTTAGCCCGTGTCCTCAATCTGTTATGGGAGGCGGATCATCCATGAATCAAAATGTGACATCCTACCCACTGTGTTCTTTTTTAGTTACTGGGCATGGAGGAGGAGGGAGGGACTGACTGGGCTGTCATTTAGGATCTGTATAAATGCCCAAATTTTGATGTTAATACCATGTGACCTGGCTAGCTCTAATCAACCAGGAAATGTTCTCTTCAGCAATAGAGACCAAACTGAGCATGTGCAACCTTACCACTCTGACATGCAATATTATACGAAACAGGGGATTGAAGTAGAACAACATACTGAGCTTGGGAAGTGGTTCCTTCAAGATAAGTGGTGATGCTTTTATAGCTCTCAATCTTCCAATCTTTGTCAGACTTTATGGGGTTTGATGACGGCTTTGCTCTAATAGTTGAGTCCTTGCATCCCAATAGAGCATGGTATAATGACCAAATGGTGCAATTATAGTATTGCTATGTCCTTAAGTACCCTTTCCAGGTGCCAAGTTGTTATGGGAAAGCAACATTTTTTATTGGGAGCATGCAGAATCACTCACGAAATCAGAAAATCCATTCCTGATGATCTGGAAGCACAAATAAATAGTACATGATTGCAGTTGTGAAATACTCAGAGGATAAAAACTTTGCTTCCATTCTATCTATTTTTGAACTGTCTCAGGGCCGTTGAGATGACTCGGGAAATTTCAGACAATAAAAACTTGATTGGAGAGGAAGAGATCCAATTATTCTTCACTTGTTGACATTTAGCTTGGGCACCATTTAGGTAGCAGAGTTAAATTTAGACATCTAATTGAAGAAGCTAGTATTGCTGGTAATTAGACTCAGTTGCCAGCTGTTTGCACATACACAGCAGAGTGATTAAGAATTGATGAATTCACGCGGAGGGCACATTTAGTGGGCTATTTCCTTTAATTTCCTTTTTGAAAGACTCCAAACATTATACATGCAACTCTTCCTCTCTTGGCACCAGTAAATATAATTTGAAATGAAACAAGTTATGTCATTAGCTCCAGAGGAAGACATGTTCCTAAAAGTAGAATGTTCCATTAAGACAAACATAATCTGATGTCATGGAATGCTTTATTTTCTAGCCAAAGAGTTTTCACTGATGTAAATCTACTTTATCACATGTGATATAACACTTATGGACAATATTATTACAGAAGAGGTGCCTGCTAGTTATATGTTATAAAACAGTTCATATCGTACAGTGGAACTAAAGGCAAAAAGTAAAAAATTGCAAACAGGCAGGCTTTTTATTGAAGAGGAGACATGCAATGTCTATTCTGCAATAAAATACACTTACTGTATCTGCTTGTTTGCAAGCGTAGCTCTCCTGCACATGAGTGGGAGCGATGTTATCCTGCGCCAGGCCAATCAATATGGCAGAAGACCGACACCCAGAAGAAGCCAGTGAGAGGATGCTGGTGCTGGCAAGGGACCTCTGGCATCAGATGATTAGAACTGAGGTAAGTATCTCTCTTTCTATTTTTTTTTTTCGTGATTTTTTATTATTTTCACAAAATTCAGTAACACATTCATGATACATAGAAAGGTGGAGGTGCATTCCATCAGAAGAGATAGTGTTCACAGAAGCTTACGCCATAACCCATGGTGACATGTAATGATGCAAGGACAGTGTGTTGAATATCAAGGTTGTTTTCTGTTCAAATTTTTTATTGGTAACATATCAAAAAACATGACAAAGTGTATTCATTGCTTTCAATTAACCAATACATCGTTGACATTGAATAAGGAATTCCAACGAAACATCCTTGGCGTTTGGGGTCTAAGAGAGGTTTAGAGCAGCAGTGTATTAAGCTCAAGGGAGAAATACCGTGTGGTTATCCTGATGTTGGTAGGAGTAATTCATTGTACCGATTTATCGTACTACCAATAGAGAGCTTGAGAAAAGGGGTTAGAAGGGAGGGGGGAAGAGAAGGGAACAGTCTAGAGAGAAAGAAAGAAGAAGAGGAAGAAGAGCTGCGAGGGGGAGGGAGGTCGAAGGTACTGCGAGGGACCCATGTCATAAGGTTTCACTCAAACTGGGGGGGGGGGGTGGCGGGGAGTTAAGGCTCTAAGAGGGTTTTATCGAATTCCGGGGGTAGAAAATGGTCTACCTAAGGCTGCCATATTTTAAGGTGGTGGGGAATTCTGTCTAGAATGGTGGCCTCAATTTTACCGTGAATCATAGCTTGAGTGACTCTATTTTTCGTTTCGAGAATGCAGAGATTTCCAGGCTCTGGCTATTGTCTGTTTGGCCGCCGTCATAAGCTGCAAGAGGAGATGGAGCCAGGCTCTAGTACAATCAAGGATGACATGATTCAACAGTGCTAAGGACGGGTCAGGGTCTAGAGTAACACTAAGCAGGGTAGAAGCCATAAGGAAGATTGCGGTTCCAGAATTGTGGCGCAACCGGGCACAACCACCATATGTGTATGTGCGTGCCCGTCTGGTCACAACCCCGGAAGCACACAGGGATAGCCCGGTACATATTTGGATATCCTTGCCCGGACCAAATACCACCTCATTAAGACCTTGTAATTTTTTTCAAGTGCAATGATATCAAGGTTGTTTTGAACATAGCTTACGATAGTTTTGTTTTTTGTTACTTTAAAAATTATGTTGTGCATTTGTAGCCACATATACTTCAAGATCAGTAATATACAGTACAATCAGTCTTATATCCACGAGCAGGCCATAGAAATTATTTGATCCAGGTGATACAAACAAGAGACAGCCTTGACTATTTAAAGCTTGAGTTAAACTCGTTAAGCGTTGGGCTTCATGAAAACTGTACTCTATAAAGAATCTCATAGAGAATAGGAATAATGTAAAGGGAAGTAGGAAGGGGAAATGAAGAAGAAGAGAGAAAGGGAGATGAAAGGGAGATGAAATGGAGATCTCCAGCCCTATCTCTATCTGGCTGTACCAGTATTCCAAGCAAGAACCTCCAGTAGGGATGAGCCCGATGTTCGAGTCTAGCGTAAGTTCGATTCGAACATCGTGTGTTCGCATGTTCGCTGAACAGCAAACAATATGCAGTGTTTGCGGCAAATTCGAAAGCAGCGGAACGCCGTCCGGAAAGTCTATGGGACACTAACATGAAAAACCAAAAGTTCTAATTTTAAAGGCTTATATACAAAAAAGTGTTTGGGGACCCGGGTACTGCCCCAGGGGACATGTATCAATGCAAAAAAGTTTTAAAAACTGACTTTTTTTGGGAGCTGTGTTTTTTTTTATAATGCTAAAGTGAAACAATAAAAATGAAGTATTCCTTTAAATATCGTGCCTGGGGGGTGTCTATAGTATGCCTGTAAAGTAGTGCATTTTTCCCATGTTTAAAACAATACCACAGCAAAATGTTTTCTAAAGGAAAAAAAGTAACTTAATACTGACCACGGCTGTAATGTATTGTCGGGTCAATAGAGATGAAAATCATTAAAAAAACGGCATGGGTTCCCCCCCCCCCCCAGTCCATTACTTGGCCCATTGGGTCTGGTGTCTGGTATGGACATTAAGGGGAACACTGCGCCAAAAATTTTAAAAAATGGCGTAGGGGTCCCCCCAAAATCCATACCAGGCCCTTCAGGTCTGGTATGGATTTTAAGGGGAACCCCGAGCCAAAATAAAAAAAAATGGTGTAGGGGTCCCCCCCAAAATCCATACCAGACCCTTATCCGAGCACGCAACCTGGCAGGCGAGGGGACGAGAATGCCCCCCCTTCCTGAACCATACCAGGCCACATCCCCTCAAAATGGGGAGGATGCGTTGAGGTCCCCCCAAAGCATCTTTCCCCATGTTGATGGGGACAAGGGCCTCATCCCCACAACCCTTGCCCGGTGGTTGTGGGGCTCTGCGGGCGGGGGGCTTATCGGAATCTGGAAGCCCCCTTTAACAGGGGAACCCCCAAATCCCGGCCCCCCCCCTAATGTGAATGGGTAACGGGTACAATGTACCCCTACACATTCAACAAAAAAAGTGTGAAAATTTTAAAGATGACAGTAGAAAATTTGGAACAAGTCCTTTATTAAAAAAAAACAAAATTGTCCCACGATGTCCATTCCATGTCCATTTTATTCGCCTCCGACGACCCGATAAAAAAAAATGAAAAAATTCTGCAGGGCCACCCGGTGACGTAAACGGGTGACCCACATCAGAAGGGGCGGGGTCACCCATTTACATCACGGGGAGCCCCACCCTCAGCTATATAACAGCTGTCATCGCGAAGAGGCTTCAGTCAGAGGGAGCCTCCCATGAAGGCAGAGTTTTTCCGTTCTTTTTTTCTTTTTATCGGGTTGCCGGATGCTGTGATCGAAGATGAATGGACATCGCGGTAAAGGTTTTTTTTGTTTTTTTTTTTGTTTTTTTTTTAATAAAGGACTTGTCCCAAATTGTCTACTGTCATTTTTACAATTTTGACACTTTTTTTGGCGAATGTGTAGGGGTACAATGTACCTGATACCAATTCACATGGGGGGGCGGGATCTGGGGGTCCCCTTGTTAAAGGGGGCTTCCAGATTCCGATAAGCCCCCCACCCACAGACCCCTACAACCACCAGGCAAGGGTTGTGGGGATGAGGCCCTTGTCCCCATCAACATGGGGACAAGGTGCTTTGGGGGGACCTCAAAGCATCCTCCCCATGTTAAGGGCATGTGGCCTGGTATGGTTCAGGAAGGGGGGGCGCTCTCCCGCCACCCCCCCCTTTCCTACGGCCTGCCAGGTTGCTTGTTTAGATAAGGGTCTGGTATGGATTTTGGGGGGGACCCCTACACCATTTTTTTTATTTTGGCGCAGGGTTCCCCTTAATATCCATACCAGACCTGAAGGGCCTGGTATGGATTTTGGGGGGACCCCCACACAATGTTTTTTTTAATTTGTGTGCGGGGTTCCCCTTAATATCCATACCAGACCCAAAGGGCCTGGTAATGGACTGGGGGGGGGGGACCCCATGCCGTTTTTTTCAATGATTTTTATCTATATTGCCAGGATCCGAGAATTCATTACAGCCGCGATCAGTTTTATATGACATTTTTTCCTTTAAAAATGTAATTTTGCTGTGGTACTGTTCTAAACATGGGAAAATGCGCTATTTTACAGGCAGACTAAGGACACACCCCAGGCACGATACCATTTCATTTAATTTTTGTTTCACTTTAAGCATTATTAAAATCACTGCTCCCGAAAAAACTGCCCTTTTTAAAAACTTTTTTTTGCAATGATGCATGTCACCTGGGGCAGGACCCGGGTCCCCAAACACTTTTTATGGCAATAACTTGCATGTAAGCCTTTAAAATTAGCACTTTTGATTTTTCATGTTCGTGTCCCATAGACTTTAACGGTGTCCTCGTGTTCGTATGAAATTTTTGCCTCTTTGCAAGTTCTGGTGCAAACCGAACCGGGGGGGATCCTGCTCATCCCTAACGTCCATGTACAAAAGCTGACATCATGGTGGATCTTGCACAAGAAGCCATAGCTCCCAAACTTTATAAAATTGCTGAGAATATGTGATAGTAATTTCTTGGTGGGTGTAGAAAAGTTTAGCAGAAGTAGGCCCAGCAGGTAAAGGGGTTCCATGAGTCAAAAATTTGGTGAATGAGAGCATTAACCATTTCCCAGTAGGATTTAATAAGCGAACATTGCTAAAATATGTGGTGGAGAGAGTCCAGTTCCCTTTTACATCTCCAGCTACTATTATCATTCAATGGGTAGATTGTGTGAAGCTCTGAAGCTCTGGAGTATGATACCAGCAATAAAGTATCTTATACAGGATTTTCTTTATAAAGGGTAAAGATAGAGCTTTTGGTTGCTTGAGACCAAATTATCATACCATGTCTCCAGAGGCAGCCCCACCCCCCTACCCCCCCCCCCCCCCCAAAAAAAAAAAATACTCTTCACTTTGCGCATGTAGGAATGTCTACCTGTGTTGCAGTGAGATTATATTCAGGACTTCTCCAGAATCTCTCCCATCCTCTGGATTTCCCTGCCCCGGAAATTCCGATCAACCCCTAACCTGTCCACCTTTAGGAGATCCCTGAAAACTCACTTATTCAGGGAAGCCTATCCCACACCCACCTAACAACTGTCCCTGAGCCACCCCCATCAAATCATTCCCCACATCTATTATCTTTTGTACCACCACCCCCTCCCTTTAGAATGTAAGCTCTACGAGCAGGACCCTCTTGTTCGTTCTGTATTTAACTGTACTGTAATTGTGCTGTCCCCCCTCTACATTGTAAGGCGCTGCGTAAACTGTTGGCGCGATATATAAATTGTGTATAATAATAATAATAATAATAATAAATAATATTCAAAACTGCAGACTGGTAACTGGACTGGGCAAAGTGATGTATTTTCTGTATTTGTTTTGCTTATTTGCTCAGAGTTGGGCTTTAAGCCAAGGCAGTGGTGACCATGGCCAATAAGTGATACTTGTCCAGTGGAAGGTCAAGAATGAATGCTCAAATAAAAATAAGGTGCAAGGAGAATCGATCAGAAAGCTAAAGTCGTTTATTCAATATTTATGTTACCTCCTAATGCATAATCATGCATACAGTATTATATTATATTCATATTCATGTTATTTCTGGAAACAAATCCCATTCTTGTTGATTCCAATTTTTCTCGGTATATTTCTGTTTGGTGTAGATTTTTTTAGAATATATTCTTTTATAAAGTCTGGCTCTGAATCTGATCTCAAAAAACTTTTTCTGCTGTGTCTGTCAACTCTTTCCACAGCATGATGAAATTCACTCTGGAATATGATCTTGTTTCTGTTCATTTCTTTGCAGTATCAATCACCACTGGATCTGAATACTGATTTATACACTAAACTATAAACTCACTTACAGCTTTGTTACATTCTAGTTTGCACCCTTTAGAGCCCATTCACACAGGGGCAACATGACTTCCAGCGCGACTTTGGGAGGCAACTTGGACACGACTTGAGTATGAATCACAGCCCGACTTGGGGTGACTTCAGCGCGACTTACAACACGACTTGAAGTCGCCTCCAGGACAGGGAACTTACAAGTGGCCAATCAGAGCTTATCAGCTCTTGTGACATCATTCTTGTTCCTGTAAAGTTGCCTCACTATGAACGGGGATCTGACTTGGAGGCGACTTCCATTGAAATCAATTGGTACAAGTCGCCTAGAAGTCGGATTGAAGTAGTACAGGAACCTTTTCTGAAGTTGGAGCGACTTCAGTAGTGTGCATTAAGACAGCTCTCATTCACTTACATTGATTTTATCATGTCGCGCGACTTGGGGCAACTTCGAGTTGGATCCAAAGTCGCTCCTGTGTGAATGGGCTCTCTGGTGTTTTTATAGTGCTTCCACAATGCCAACTGATACAAGCTAGAAGAATATTTTCCATCAACGAATTTTATCAGAAATACGCTGCATGCATTAATGATAAATATATAGAAAGGGGATACAGCTGGTAGAACTACAGGTAACTAGGAATGAGGTTGGTAATGAATTCTAACCTAAGTAATATTATGATAGCATCCTATTAGTGAACAAATTCACCCCTTATTCTAGAAACATCAAACATATCACAACACTAAAATATTCACACTTCATTCTTGATGACCCATAGCTTGCCCATCTCTTTCAACAATCTCCGCTTTTCAGTAATAAAAATGTGAGAAATCTCATTAGCATATTGATGAAAGGAGATACTAGAAAATAATAACAAACTAAATCATTTTTATGTGCCAGAAAAAATGATACCCACCATGACTGAGTTTCCTAAATTGAAATTGAATAATAATAGAGTTCATTGAAGAGTTAGAAAAGCTTAATAAAAGGCTGTATTTAAAGCTGGTTGTACACGTATCGAAATTCAGCTCGTTCAGCAGGAACTGACTGAGCCATCAAACACTGAATGACAGCTAGAGCATGGCCAGCCAGTTCTGGGAGGCCGTCATAATAGGTCCTCCCGAGATTGCACCTGCCGCACACCCACTGCGGAGTGTGGGCGGCATGCTCTGTGATCGCAGTATCCTCCAGACACTGCTGATCACAGATTGAGGTAAAGAGCCAATCAGCGGCTCTTTACCACGTGATAAGCTGTGTCCAATCACATCTGATCATAATGTAAACAGAAGCCGATTATTGGCTTTCCTTTCCTCACGTTGACAGCATGAAGGAGGGAGAAGAGAGCCGATAACCAGCTTCTGTAAAAGAGGGACATGTACACTGATCATCAGGGCACTGATAATCAGTATCCTGATTATCAGTGCAGTCCCAGCAGTGCCCACCAGTTCTGCCAATCTGTGCCCACCAGTGCTGTCAGTGCCCAACAGTGCCGCCTATCAGTACCCATCAATGCCACCTATCAGTGCCACCCATCAGTGCATCCTCATCTGTCTCCTCATCAGTGCCCACCAGTGCTGCCTGGTCAGTGCCCATCAGTGCAACCTATCAGTGCCCATCAGTACCGCCTAAACAGTGCTTCCTCATTAGTGCCCATCAGTACCGCCTAAACAGTGCTTCCTCATTAGTGCCCATCAGTGCTTCCTCATCAGTGCCCATCAGTGCTTCCTCATCCGTGCCCATCAGTGCAGCCTATCAGTGTCCATCAGTGCAGCCTATCAGTGCCCATCAGTGCAGCCTATCAGTGTCCATCAGTGCAGCCTATCAGTGCCCATCAGTGCAGCCTCATCAGCGCACATCAGTGAAAAAGAAAAATTACCGGTTTGCAAAATGTTATAACAAACTATGAAAACTTTTTTTTTGTGGTCTCTTTTTGTTTATTTAGCAGAAAATAAAAACCCAGTCATGAATAAAAATCACCAAAAGAAAGCTCTATTTGTGTGAAAAAAATGATAAAAAATTTTCTTGGGTACAGCGTTGCATTATTGCGCAATTGTCATTTAAAGTGCAACAGCGCTGAAAGCTGAAAATTGGCCTGGGCAGGAAGGGGTAAAAGTGGCACAGTAGGCAAGTGGTTAAAGTTGGCATTTTCTAATAAATGAACTATGTACCTGAACAGCCGTTGATCTATTAACATATTTTATAGCAAAACATACCGTATGTAGTGCAAGATTACTTTTGAAAAGGCTACCCTATTAGCATGTACAGACAGCTGTGCCATGAATAGTACAATCCTCTGTCATGTTAGACAAAACACTGACATTTGTGCAGTAAAGCAAGGAAGAAGACCAAGTTTAGTGTCTGACTCACCCCCATGTTGGTGATCGGACAGGAGAAGGTGAATGGGAGATGACAGTGATATCAAGAAGAAGGAAGGGACAATGTTACTTATGATGCACCATGAGAATAAGTTTGACACCTTGTTCAGCAGATTTGCCAGCAGTGACCTTGATTATGATAATGATGTAAAATTCATGTGGGGGCAGAGATGGATGCAAATGTGACCTTAGACTCAGACATGCTGGCAAACATAGAAAGATGCATACACTGTGTGCAGAGTGACAAGTATGAGATCAAGGGACGGCTACTGAATAATCACAGGTTGGGGATGAAAGTGATAGAATTACTCAGGACTTCTGAAGCTAAATGAAGACATTACAGAGCTACTCAATGCACTTTCTGAGTCAATTCTCAGTATGATAGCTCTCTGTCTTCTTTTCCAATACTTTTTTTTAACAAATGTGTGTGTTTTGGAGCACCCTCTATTGGTTCAAAAAGGCCTGTACATTTCCCACTACATTGTCACCTAACTGGCAAAAACAGCAACACCAGTAGCAACAAAGCACACTACCAATACAATTAAACATCTTTTAAAGAATATCATTTTCTTTATACATGGTAACAAATAATTACCATGGGATATTCTAAAATATGTAGTTCCAGTATGATATATTCGCCATACAGTATACATCAATCCTTATGAAATAATGTTGATTATGGGTGCAGAACGAATTCAATACAATATCCATGTGAAAGCCCCAATTCGATCAAAAGAGTCTAGATCTTCTTCAGGGGGCATAGTGGGATATCTTAATCCAAATACATAATGAATGAACATGACCGGAAACCATTAAAAGAACAGACACTCCCTCCGGACCACTGAGCGCCAGAGCAGACCAGAATAACCAACAAGGAAGGAGTCATGCCGACTCAGGATCTCTCTCCATGGGATCCACACTACCTGGGCACATACAGAAACATCTGGACTAGTGTGTTGGGGATTTACAAGATGATTAAATTCTTTCAACATGGAGGTCTAACTACCTAATGCCCTCACTTGTCTTGTCTTTGCTTGTCTTCTGTTTTTTTTTTTGCATGGGGATAGTGGCCCTTTTTGTTCTTTCCCCATTAGCATCTTGGGTCAGCATGACTCCTTGAGAGTTCCTTGTTAAGTATTCTGGTCTGTTTTGGTGCTTGGTAGTCCGGAGGGAATGTCTGTTCTATAAATGGTTCTGGTCATGTTTATTCATTAATTATATGGATTATAATATCCGGCTATGCTCCCTGAAGAAGATCTAAACTCTTCTGATCGAAACAGGTCAGGGCTTTCACCTGGATATTGTTTAATTATTAGTTCTGAACCCATGATTAACAATATTTCATAAGGATTGATGTATAGTGTATGGTGAATATATCATACTGGAACCACATATTTTAGGATATCCTAAGTTAATTATTTGTAACCATGTATAAATAAAATTATATTATATAAGATGTTTAATGTTTGGTTGCTGCCTCAAAGTCCCAATTAGTAGTGTCCAATAAGTAAAATAATAAAACCAGCTTTTGCTGCAATATTCATCTTCATTACAGAGATTAGTCCTCAGTACTTTTTTCCTGCCCCTAGATATCCTGATGGCCAGCATAATTTAACCCGCTTCTTCTGAGTCCAGGTTGTTCAGGATTTGTCCTAAGCTGTGACTGGACATTGAAAGGAGAAGCAGCACAGTGATGGCTGCATCTCTCTGTTTCTATCTCTTGAACTCCAGCCCAACTGTACAGTGACTGCTAGAGGATCATACCAGGTAAAGTTCAGGTACTTACACAGCTTGCATTTAAAAATACATTTGTTAATGTATTAATGTTTACTTAGCTGCATTAAATGGTGTCTTTCATATGTTCAGGTTTAAAGTTCACTTATCCCTAATTTTGTATGTGGTTACCTATAGGCCATAAGCATGCGTGTATGCAAAAGAATGTGCGTTTGCCTGGGGTGACATTTTTTAGGGGGGGCGGTATTGTTTTTTAGAGCCGACGGTCGGCTCTTTTGTTATAGCAATCAGAGCAGTTTATTAGCCGCTTGATTGCTATTTCAAGCAGCAGGAGGAGGTGTCCCCCCTCCCACCACCTTCCGTGGCTCTCCCAGGCTCTCCCGTTCCACCCGAGCGACCAGTAAAGCACAGTCGGGATCGGCATGACATCACTTCTTGTTTACTCGGGAACCATCGGTGCCAATTTTGAAAAATCCAAACCATTCAAAAACAGCGATCTTGGTGTTCTGAATGCTTTTAAGTGCAGAAGAGGGATTTGTGGTATTATAGACCCCAGATCTCTCCATAAAGAATACCTGTCACTACCTGTTGCTGTCACAAGGATGTTTACATTCCTTGTGACAGCAATAACAGTGATAAAAAAGTAAAAAATTAAAGCAACAGTGTAAAAAAAATACATTAATTAATTAATTAATGATAATTTTAAAAAGTGCCCCCCATCCTCCCACGCAAAGGTGAACATGCATGTCGGTCCCACACACATGCAAACAGCAATCGTTTTACACATGTGAGGTATCACCGCAAATGTCAGATCATTGGCAGCAATTCCAGCACCCGACCTCCTCTGTAATCTAAAGTGTTAACCTCTAAAAGCTTTTAAAAAATTGACGCCATTTGTCACCGTTGCACGGGCATACGCAATTTTAAAGTGGCTGGGGTGGGACAAATTTAGATGTGGGTGGGGGGGAACTGTTTTTAGTCTTGCCTAGGGCAACACAAAACCAAAATACACCACTGGTTCTGCTGATAGTGATATGATCGTGAGAGACGTTGGAAATAAGTTAGAAGCTTCTGTATGTTATGGACATGGCGCCAGAATCCTCCCAGTGCAAAGCAATTCCATGCAGAAGAAACCCACTTCCTTCATGGTATGATGTTGTCCTGGCTCCGATTGGCATTGTAGCACAGCTATACCCACTGTGCCACCTTAGCTCCACCAGTGTACACAAGAGAGTTTAAAAATAAAATACTTTTTGACATCTAGATGGCAACCCAATAATGTATCCGTGCCTTTCTTCAGAACCCATTTTTCAAGGAAACACCATACTTTGATGTAGCACTAACTCAAGGTGGAGCTGCTGGTTTAAAGCGGGTTGTTACCGTCACCTTTGTTACCTCAATTTCACCGGAACCGAGTCTAGGGTCCCGTTGAGCTTAATACCAGACAGTGTAGACACCAGACACTTGAGTATCTTTTCCAATGCTTTAATAAAGAGTAACTTAAGGAAGTAGCAGGAAAGAGGTAGAAGGCAAGTTGCAGGGAAGTTCAAATACCTTTTCTTGATCTAATATTGGAATTGGAATCTTGTAGATGAATGTACTCTCCTTTTAGAGTTGAATCTTTGCCCGCCCGGATAGGTTTCTCTCACTAACCTAGCAACCGGTACGCAGCATGAACAAAAGTCTCTGCCACAGACTTGAATGGAATAGAAACCCATACGATCCTCTGCCACAGGATGCAATGGTTTACGATGGATAGCACATACAGCACTAGAACCTTTAAGCCGACCCGGCAGTACTACTAGGTTAACTTTAGGATGCGTCCTCCAACTGAGTCACCAGGTCCCTCTCCAGACCAGCACTCTGCATGATCCTTCCATGACGGGTCCTCCCCTGGGATCTTCTCAGTTGCCCAGCTTCTTCCCGCAGGACAGACAGCACAGGACCCTTCCCTCGCTGCTGTGGTAGGCCCCAGACAGGCTTCTGGGCCCACCCACACGTGGCAGCATAGGGGTCCTCCTGGTCGGAGGACCACGCGGTAGTACTCCTATCACATACCTGTCGGCCAGGAGGGCCAGCAGGTGGAATGAAAGAAACCCTAAAACATGGTGTCTGTCCCATAAATACCCTCCCCCAGAATGCAACTCGGAGGACCACCTCCACTGAGTTATCTCCGGGACAGAAGAGCACCCATACGCTTCAGCGCGCTGCCTTTCCAACACCGACCCATGGCGACAACGACACCCACAGGCACAGTGTGAAACTACATGCAACACAGCCAAACTGGAACAGAGGCTAAATCTGACTATGTATGAAACAGATAACCCACTAAATTTACCTATAAGCGGTAGATAAAAATCTACCAGCGCTACATTGATTTCCACTATCCTGATTCTAAAAATGGCTAACTGTCTCTTTAAAGATTTCTTGGACTGTTTGTAGTTAAAGTAATGGACATTTAACTATTTGCATTAAATAAACACCATGGCAGATCAAGCCAACAACTTGGGATAATGAAATGTTCCCCAGGGACATGAAAATCAGCTTGTGACAGCACATTTCTCCAAACAGACGGTGCTATGCTTACTTTGCAATACTTCCTCCACATGATCAAAGAGATAATAGATTCATGTTACCAAAACACGCTAAAACATACACTTCCCTGGCAAGACAAACTTCATAGTTTATTTATCTTTAATTTGGCAGTAAATGCATAAGAAAAGAAAGAAGTAATTAGCATTTTATGATATGCCATTCCCCACTGCTGCTGTAGATACAGCTGTTTCATTCTGAAATAGTCCCAAGAATAACATTTCACTTAAAGCTTATCTATGGTCAAAATGTAAACTCATTATATTCATTTCCACATTCATATTCAATTAGTTTTAGCCTTCTCCTATTAACTGCTTGCTGCCCACCCACAGTACATTTACTGCGAAAGGGTGGCACAACCAGGGTAGGTGATGTACCCAAGGGCTTGATCCTGTGACCGCTGTGTCCACCATGACAGTGATCACATGATAACAATGTAAACAAAACAGCCATGAATGGATTCCATTCATGACTGTTTTGCTTGCTATTGGCATGCTGTGATTGGCCCACAGCTATCACGTGGTACCTGATCCAATCACAACACCCTGTGCCATGTGATTAGCTGTAGTCAATCACAGCATGTCATCAGTAAGCAAGCTATCATGAATTGAAAGCCACTTATGACAGTTAAAATTATTGCTTATAACAGTGATCACCACTACTACCAGCCCTACTCTGATGAAAGTATGTAAAAAAAACTGTAAAAAAAAGTTTACAAAAATTGATTTGCTTTTTTTTTTATATACATACTGCCACCGGTCAGTTTCCCTGATCACCGCCACACCAGTCATTCGATGAAGCTGTACTGCACTGGTAACAGTGGAGAAAAAAAAATTGTGGAAAAAATAATTATTTAATTTCTTAATTTTTCAAAAAATTGTGACAAAAATTACAACTTCAAAAAAACTCACCATGCATACATTGGATTGTCTACTTTCCAAAAAGGGGTCATTTTGGGGGTATTTGTATTGTATTGTCCTGGCATTTTAGGGCCTCAGTACATCAGGATTGACCAATTTTCAAATGTATCTACCATAGTTTATAACTTTCACAGACTAAATAATACACACTAATTTGGGTTAATTTCATGTTAGCCTAAATGTATTTGTTTGCAAAATTTTATAAGAGCAATGAAGAAAAACGTGTTTTTATTGTTTTTTTTTTTCAGGTATTTTTTAATTTACTGTATATAGCAAAAAAAAAACACCCTGTGGTGATTAAATACCACCAAAAGAAATCTCTATTTGTGTGAGAAAAAGTGTACATTTAATTTGTGTACAGTATTGCATGACTGTGCAATTGCCAGTTAACCGATTGACGACCGTATAACTTACCTATACGGTGGCAAGGCGGCTGCACCAGATCATGTACCTAGTACGTGATCTTACACTTCTGGGTAGAGGGCGCGCGTGGCACCAGCGACCCGGCCGTGCTGTGATTAAACACAGCAGATGTCGATCACCAGGTGCCGACCAATGGATTAGCACCGGCTCCCGGCGATCGTCATAAATGTACACAGGACAAGGCTCTGCCTATGTAAACAAGGCAGATCCCTGTTCCGTCAGCGGGGATGTAATAGATTTTCATTCCTCACAGAGCAGGGAATAAAATCTATTACTTCACCTAGTAAAAGCACCTAACAGTATTCAAAACACTGGCTAGGCACATATTTAACCCTTTTATTGCCCTTGATGTTAACCCCTTCCCAGCTAGTGTCATTAGTACAGTGACGGTGCATATTTTTAGCACTAATCACTGTATTAGTGTCACTGGTTCCCAAAAAGTGTCAAAAGTGTCGGTTAGTGTCTGAATGTCTGCCGCAATTTCCAAGTCCCACTATAAGTCGCTGGTCGCTACCATTACTAGTTAAAAAAAATAAAAGTATATATCCCATAGTTTGTAGATGCTATAACTTTTGCGTAAACCAATCAATATACACTTATTGGGTATTTTTTTTTACCGAAAACATGTAGCAGAATACATTTTGGCCTAAATTTGTGAAGAAATTTGATTTTTTTAATTCTTTTATTGGATATGTTTTATAGCAGAAAGTAAAAAATCTTGTTTTTTTATTTCACAATTGTTGGTATTTTTTGTTTCTTGTGCAAAAAATAAAAACGCAGTGGTGATCAAATACCACCAAAAGAAAGCTCTATTTGTGGGGAAAAAAAAGACATAAATTTTATTTGGGTACAGTGTCGCACGACCACGCAATTGTCAGTTAAAATAACACAGTGCTGTATTGCAAAAATGGCTTGGTCATGAAGGGGGATAAATCATAGAGGTCAAGTGGTTAAAGTGGCACAGTGCTGAAAAGCAAAAAATACCGTGGTCATGAAGTGGTAAAACTGTCTGGAGGTCAATTAATCTGAATGATCTTGAGGTTTGTAAACTTATTTTGTGAAGATCTCTACTTGCTTGAATTCTATGACATGTATTCACTATCCCAGATAGCAAGTAATTGTGCTACAAGTTTGAAAATGACTTGCTAAGCTCTTGTATTTTTTTTTATTATTTTGTTTTTTTTTAAATTAGGGTTAGTCATTTGTGCATATTTCTCTTTTTGTCTGTTTACCTTTTTGAATTAGTGCACTTCATCACTGTTTCACATATTATCGTATATTACTGCAATTTATGTTTTATGTTTTGTGTTTTTTATGTTTTTGTTTTTTTTTTTTAATTATTGTTCTTTTTCGTATTATAAATGTTCTTTTTTTATGTTTTATTTAAATGTTCACCCTAATAAAAAAAATAACTAAGATGTAATCCAGTGTTATGTATTGATTTTATTCAAAAATATTAATAAATGTTTTTTATAAAGATTAGTTTTGTCTTAATGCACTATTCAATGAACTGAGGTAATTTTTTTAGGGAAATGGGGCCAAAAAAGCTGAACTAAAAATATTTCAATGCAAGCTTTTTTTTTTTTTTTTTTTTCTACTTCAGCCACTTTGGCTTAGAATTTTCTGACAATTCACCTCTCTTCACTTATTAGTGAATAGACCCGATAAAAATGGACACTTGGGACAAACAAACAAGAAAAACTAGTGCCAAAGATATTAATGGAAGATTGAGGAATTAAATAAGATTGCTGCCACCTAAGTACCGGTGAATCACCAGCATCGGTGTGTGTAGCCTATTGCATGAGGGTGAGCACCTCAAAGATCAAACACACATGCGTGTGTGTGTGATATATATTACATATACATAGGGCTTTTTTTCAGCAGGAATGTGGGAGAACGCAGTTCCGGCACCTCCAAAAAAGATTGGCTGGGGTGTGCTGGAGGGTCTATTGATGCTGGGATCTATTTTTGCAGGGAGGTCTATTGTTGCTGGTGGGGGGATCTATTTTTCCTGGGGGGTGGGTCCTATGTTGCAGGGAGTCAATTGTTGGTCTACTGATGCTGGCTGTTGGGGGTCCATTGTTGCTGGGGTGTATCTATTGTTACTAGATCTATTTTACTGCCTTTCTTGTTATCATTAACAAATTCCATACAAAATACTTAGCACCACAAAATGATACTTGGTTCTGTATTCTCTAAAAGGGGTGGTACTGGGAGGTGGGTAAAGGGTGGAACCAAGGAACGGTGCTCACAGGTGGGTAGGGGTGGAGTCAAGGGCTGACTCAGAAGGGAGGAGTTCCTGCACCTATTCTCTGAGAAAAAAAGCCCTGCATATACATACAGACACACACTCTTATGGTAGAGCCGGTACAGTGAAAGAAGTACAGTAGCACTTCATGAATGGCAGAACTGATCAGAGGGAGGTATTTCCCATCTCCCTGCCTGTACACAGAGCGATAATGCTAATGCGCTTGGGGTAATTAGGGTGTGCCCAGGCACACCTGGCACACCCCCTGCGCATGCCTATGATCACCACCAGTTAATTGGCAAGAAAAAAAGAAGCAAGCAGCGCAAATCTATAATCCCACAATCTGGCGATAGTGAACCCACTGCTATTAACCTAATCCCTTACTGTACACATGTGAAATGCATTCAATCCAACAATCATGTATAATGATAAACTCTGTGTCATTGCATAAAATAATTCATCTATCATACAAAAATTATTTGTTTCTATGAAACAAACCAAGTGCAAATGCTGTTAAAAAAAAGCGCAAAAGAAAAAACTGTGTGCTGACACAGTGAACAAAAAGTGCTTAGTGCAAGAAAATATTATTCACTAGTAAAGCGCATGCATCAAAAATTCATATGTGTTCAAAATATTTGAAGTCCATTTTGAAATCCCAGGAAAAATCCAAGAAAGTGATAATAATAATCTTGGATTTTTCCTGCGAATGCAAAATGGACTGCAAATATTTTGAACACATATGAATTTTTGCTAATGAATAATATTTTCTTGCACTACGGACTTTTTGTTCACTGTGTCAGCACATAGTTTTTTCTTTTGCACTTTTTTTTTTAACGAAAGAAAAAAAAAAATGTTTGAATAAACCTTAAATCCATATTTTCCTTATGGACAGTTAAATGTATCACTGTTTTATGTGGGTAGCTCACAAAACATTCATCTGCTAAAGTATATGTGAAGGAAAAACTTTTTTTTTTAATTTTGGCTAGCATGAAGAAGGGTTAGGCACTCTGTCAATTGTTTTATTGCATTCTGAGTCCCAGCTGGGGAAATGCACTCCTTTTATCCTCCAAGACAATTGTCACTGTAAGCCTGGGTTCACACTTGTGCGGTGCAGGGCAGCACGTGTGATTTGCATAGGAATCACACCAAATTCCTATTCAAATCACATGCGATTCTTTGCAGTGTGATTTGAGCTCATTAATTTTGTATGAAAAAGGTGCAGGCATCTTTTTGTTTTCCGCATTGGAATTGGATCGCATGGGTGTTAACACCCATGCGATCCAATTCTTGCAATCACATTGCATGTTTTGACCTGTTTTGGGGTGTCACTAATTAAACATTGACACCAGTGGCAGATCGCGAGTGCGATTTCAATGTTGTGCGGGAAACAATCAGGATTCGCTGCATTTCCCACACCACATATATGTGAACCGGGGCTAACAGAAAGTCAAGGGTAAAGCTGCCTACACATTATACAATTTTCTTGTTCAATTTCCTTTACATTTAACTTCAACTATGTAGTGCAAGAGCCTGTCTGATTGCAAACAAATTGAAAGTGTTTAGGTCTGACCTCATATTATATGGTTTTGGTAAATCTAAAGGAAAATTGTACAAGAAAATTGTATAATGTGTAGCCAGCTTTATCCTTCCAATAGGAACACCTGTTATGGTGGAGTTCATTGTACTTTTGAGGTTTCATCAAAATTCCTTATGGTTCTCCAGGACAGGAAGTAAAGGGAAATGTCCCCAACAGTTTGTAACCCTTCCCTACTCTACCAAAAAGAAACAGTCTTGGCTTGTATTTATTCATTTTTTTATAAATGAATACAGGGCTTCCTCTAATTGGTGTGGAGATGTGTGGATAACGTCATGGATTGCCTTTGTATATGAATTGTCTTTTTGTGACATTTCAATAAAGTTAAACAAAAAAAAAAAGATTAACATTACAAAGCACTCCCCCTACACAATGTACACGACCAGCACTCATGTGTTTTAGCATGTGAGCTGGTATGCACAAGTGAATCAAATAAACTTTCCGAGTGGCAGTTTTGGGGTAAAGTTACCCGTTTGCTGATTATTACTTTTCCTTCAGATTCACATTTCAAAATAGTTTAGACTTTTCTTCTGTTATGCCATAGCAGAAAATGTCAGGGGATGTCTTTAAGGACCTGGTTGAATAAAGTCAGCAATTTTGTAGAAATGTCAAGTTTTTTTTATAGATTAGTGCGACTGCAATTCCTCAGGGGTATAATTGTCAGCAATTATTAGCCTCAATTACAGCCAATATTAATGGCTTCTCATCTGATTTGCAGGTTACTGCTTTGTTCAGTAGGACAGCCTTTTAGCGTGTATGTGAGGCCTTTGTACAGTTTATATGATATTCCTACTGAAAACGGCTGTGGGTGGTTGCCAAGCAACACGGATCTAAAAGCTGGGGAACTGCAAGTCACAGAACGAATAGGAACAGTGAGAATTTAAAATGTAAGAATAAGTGCAAATATGCTGTATCAGACTCTGCATTGTTCTCTGCGGCACCATTATTCCGGTGAACTGTGATCTCCTCCTACATAATAAAAGTTATTAGAATAACACTCTTACTTTTTCTCGTCTCCATAATTCTCATTCTGTGCAGTTCATTACTGCATGTAAAGCCTATATTTTTGGAATAGGTTACAGAATCCTGCTCTATTAAAGGGCACCTAATCTCAATTGGAAATTAAAAGCTATAGTCTTGCTGCATAGACTAGTAACAAATAATAAAAGAGTTGAAATATCTTTCACTGAGAACATGCTGCAGTTTACATACCCAAAAGACAAAGATTTTGGTTATTAGATCTGTGTAAAGTGAAAGGATTATTGTTCAAATTGGCAGAGCCTCAACTTTATTGGAGATCTTGTGAGAAAAAAATGTAATGTTGTTAATGTTGTTTAGATGTTAAGGCTCCCATAGATGGCTCAAGTTTGACTCCTGCTGAATTTAGTGAAATTCAAGAAGTGGGTGGCTCTGTAAGCACCACACTTGTGACAGACCTAAATTGTGGTCTATCATTAGAGAATGATCTGCTCTCTCCCTGGGCCATAGTCAGTGGGTAAAGGGCTTGCTCCTGGTCCTCACCAGATGCCCCTATCTTGGTTAGGTCTGTCACAACACTGTTCAGCAAACATCCATTTGAAATTGTTTGAGTCTGGTAGAAAATAATTGGCCAAACAGTGGCGGTACCTTATCGGATGCAATCATTGTTCCCTTGGTTGAAAGCTAAATGTAAACCAAGAGGCCAAGGATAGTGGTGATGTCAATGGGTGGGAGGTGCCCAGTGGTGTATTTAGGTTTTGTGCTGCCCTAGGCCTGACTAAACGCATGCACCCCCCTAATTTAAATACGACCCACCCCATCCTGCCGAGGCCACACCCCTTCCTGTTTAAGACCCACCCTATCATCTGTAAACAACACCCCTTCCTCTTTAGGCTCATTTGGCACCTTTCAGGGGGGAACGGGTACCTGTTTCTGACAGGTACCCTTCCCCACTTCCGGGAGACTGCGCTGTCCCCTCTGAAGTTTGCCCCCCCTCCTCCTTCCTCCGCTGGGCCATTCAGAAAGTGCAACGCGCTTCGCACATGTGCAGTAGGGAACCGGTCGGTTTCCCTTACCATGAATGATAGTGGCAAAACCCGAGAGCCAATCCGAAAATCGGCTGAGGTGTCGACATCGCTGGATCCCTGGACAGGTAAGTGTCTTAATATTAAAAGTCAGCAGCTACAGTATTTTTAGCTGCTGAGTTTTAATGCTATCACGGGGGGGGGGGGGTCTCACTGTGCCCCATCAAACGCCGTCACTGTGCCCATCAAATGCAGCCACTGTGCCCATCAAATGCAGCCACTGTGCCCATCAAATGCAGCCACTGTGCCCATCAAATGCAGCCACTGTGCCCTCAAACGCAGCCACTGTGCCCCATCAAACGCAGCCACTGTGCCCCATCAAATGCAGCCACTGTGCCCATCAAATGCAGCCACTGTGCCCATCAAATGCAGTCACTGTGCCCATCAAATGCAGCCACTGTGCCCATCAAATGCAGCCACTGTGCCCTCAAACGCAGCCACTGTGCCCCATCAAATGCAGCCACTGTGCCCCATCAAATGCAGCCACTGTGCCCCATCAAATGCAGCCACTGTGCCCATCAAATGCAGCCACTGTGCCCATCAAATGCAGCCACTGTGCCCATCAAATGCAGCCACTGTGCCCCATCAAACGCAGCCATTGTGCCCCATTAAACGCAGCCACTGTGCCCCATCAAACGTAGCCATTGTGCCATCAAACATAGCCATTGTGCCCCCAAACGCAGCCACTGTGCCCATCAATTGCAGCTACTGTGCCCATCAATTGCAGCCACTGTGCCCCATCAATTGCAGCCACTGTGCCCCATCAAACGCAGCCACTGTGCCCCATCAAACGCAGCCACTGTGCCATCAAACGCAGCCACTATGCCATCAAACGTAGCCACTGTGCCATCAAACGCAGCCATTGTGCCATCAAACGCAGCCACTGTGCCCATCAAATGCAGCCACTGTGCCATCAAACGCAGCCACTGTGCCCATCAAACGCAGCCACTGTGCCATCAAACGCAGCCACTGTGCCATCAAACGCAGCCACTGTGCCATCAAACGTAGCCACTGTGCCATCAAACGCAGCCACTGTGCCATCAAACGCAGCCACTGTGCCCATCAAACGCAGCCACTGTGCCCTCAAACACAGCCACTGTGCCCATCGAACGCTACCACTGTGCCTCAAACGCAGCCACTGTGCCCATCGAACGCTGCCACTGTGCCCATCAAATTCTGCCAGTGCCCATAATACTGATATACTTTATTAAATCACTGTACCTGCTGTCCTGGGGGTTTCCCTCGTGCTCCTCTCTCTCCTCCTGACGTCACAGCCCCAGGGCCGAGGAGAAGATTCACTGCAGGAAAGCAGTGCAGGGGAGGGTAGGTGGAGCTTAAGGCTCCACCTGTCACCTGTTGCATATGGGGGGCGCGAGTGACACACGCCGCCCCCCCACATGAGAGAAAGCCCCCCCCACCCGTCTGACTGATTCCCGGCTCCCGCTGCCGCCTCCCGCACACTTGCAGCCCACGGCGGCCGGCTTTCTGTAGCAGCGCTGCGGTGTATGGGCGTGCTTGTCAGAGAGTAGGGGGCGTGAGAAACACGCCCCCACCCTCTGCCAAGCACGCCCATACACAGCGGCGCCGCTACAGAAAGCCGGCCGCCGTGGGCTGCAAGTGTGCGGGAGGCGGCAGCGGGAGCCGGGAATCAGTCAGACGGGTGGGGGGCTTTCTCTCATGCGGGGGGGGCGGCCTATTTTGCTGCCCCCCGCAAAGTGCCGCCCTAGGCCTAGGCCTTGTCGGCCTAGGCCAAAACACAGCCCTGGAGGTGCCTACTGTCTGCAAGTGGCTCTGCTGCTTAATGTTCACAGAGATTATTCATGTACATCACTTCTTGTCTCTGTGTGCCTGGGTCAGATGAGACAGAGAACTGGGCCGCATGACCTTACAGACAGGGGCTGTTACTGCTGCTTGATTTTCACCCAGATCAGAAGCAGAGACTATTAGGCAAATATTCCTAGTTTAACTGCAGCTGCCCATAGCATAGTGTGAATCTAAATCCTTGTGACAGACTCAGTCTCAGTCCTATTGATGTTATATCACATTCACAGTGCCAAATACTTGAGCTAGATCTGTGCTACTGTGTGAGTGTAGTGGCCACCTTCCAGTATATATATATATATATATATATATATATATATATATATATATATATATATATATATATATATATATATATATATGCAGCTCCTGATATTTTAGTTAACCCTGTCTCTTCTGGTCTGGGATTCTATAGCTATTTTAAGTTCAGTAAGTTCAGGGCTCAATAACCAACATTGGCTACAGCCAGCTTAGGCGTTCCGATGACCACTTCTGATAGTTAGAGGTATGGTTGCATGTAAGATTAGAAACTTCTAGGGACCTAAGCAGAGAGTATCTGTGCAGAATTCCAACAGACTTCTATCTGGCCCTTTGCTTATACGACCTGTTTGTATTTTGAATGTACTGTTTCCCTACAGGTTTAGCACAATATCCCATTTGTCATACCCCCCCGCCCCACACACACACAGATACACACACACACACAAAAGCGGGCGACACTAGTTCCCCATTAGATCCTTCTTACTTTTGATTGCCGAGGCATAGCAGCTGGTTGATGTGAATACTGCTACTGGAGTGAACAGCTGCTATGGAATCCAATGGGGGGGGCTCAGCTCCCCATCAGGCTCCGCAAACCCACATTTCAAAACTCCTCTGCCATGCACCTGTCAGTAGCCAGAGTGGGAGGAAGGGAGTGTTCTGAAGAGGGATGGATACTCGGTTCCAACTCATTGATGTACCTGTATGTGAAAAGGTACGGGAATTGGGTGCAAGCACCAACACTTTTAGCGTGGGAACCAACAAAATCCTAAATGGGGGCCTACAACACCCTTTATGAAATCCTTGTGATTTAGGTTGTGTAGGTTTTAGGTCTTTTAGGCTAGATTCTAGATCTAGGTCTGTCTTTACCTCCCCTCTGAAAAGTCATCCATAGTGTGCCAGTTTTGAGAAACCAGTAGAGCAGCAGCTTTCAGGAGTTCAGGAGGCCATACTGCTACCTTCTGAATGCCTGATCTTTGTGTATGTCACTCAGTCACTGACCACTGTCCAATTTCTGTACTCACCATACCCCAGAACCAAGGTATTGCAGGTGTCCCCAGTTGCGTTGGTTAAAGATTTTTTGTAAGATTCAAAGATACAGTCTGACACCTAGAGAGACCCTACCAACTTAAACAATTACATGTAAAAGCACAGAATGTACATTATTCTGACTCCATGTTACAGTGGAGTCTATTTTACTCCATCTTTTTTCGTCTAGCCAAATTTTAGATGTTGTCCAATGTTCCCTTTCACTCCAACTTTGAATATATACATTGGGCCATTGCTCCAGTGATCGCCCCGGGATCATGTGCATTTTGGTGCTAGGTTGCTGAGGTATGTTCCACACCACATACAAAATGGAATATTGTATCACTATCTGTATAGATATATTTAAGTATTATTATTTTTCTTTAGAAGATTGCTGTATTGTGTTAATGCGTCCTAATGAAGCTAATCTTGGCGAAACACGTTGACACATGAAGACCTCTTTATTACTATTGGAATTATCAAGCAAGAACATTATAATCGCTTTATATGTACAGTCAATCCAATAAACACCAATATATTTACTTTTGTGAAATTTCTGTTTTTAACATATTTAAAATAATTTGTACAATAACATTTATGATTTCATATAAGACTCCATGTTTGGCCTATATAGTCTGACCTTTTTCTTATTTTTGGTTTACATATTCTGACTCCAGCTGTTGTAATAGTGATATAGCCCTTGCTGAGACCTTTAGGCCTGGCTTGTACAGCAGATGCAATCACCACGGACAGTCTTTATCAGATAGCTTAGCTCAGAAAACACCCTCATCCAAGGAGATATTTATTTATTGCAGCAGGTCTAGCAGACAACAAGGTGTAGCAGATTGAAAAGACAGTATTTGCAGTTCAAAACATGGTAATATGTTCCCGGATGCGAGCAGATTTCATGAGGCCTAAAGAGAAGTAGCCTTCTTTATCCCAACGAGACAGTGTGAGGGAAAAGGAAATACATCACAAATATGGGAGAGAGCCCAAATAAACAATGGCAAAGGAATTAAACTATGTAACATCTCAGTTCACAGTAATTTGAACATTAACCATGTGTATGCATTGTATTACATTTTCACACAACAAATCCAACAGCAAAGATCAAGTATTTCAAATGTTTACTTGCAAATTTTTTTCCATAAGCACATTTTATCTACTTGTAATGTGCCTTTAAACTTTTAGCTAGGAAAATGTGACTACTCTAGGCAGAGTCAGCTCCCCAGCACAGTTACCTCCCTTCTTGCATGTCATAGCCATCTTCTCTCGTGGGCATGTCTAATACTGTCTTTTGAACAGGCAAAAAATTTGTTTGAACATGCGAACACCGTTAAAGTCTATGGGACGCGAACGTGAAAAATCAAAAGTGCTCATATGTAAGCTATTGCCATAACAAGGGTTATATGCAAGCTATTGCCATAACAAGGGTGTTGGGGACCTGGGTCCTGTCCCAGGGGACATGTATCAATGCAGAAAAAAGTTTTAAAAACTGAAGTTTTTTCGGGAGCAGTGATTTTTTTTTTAATAATGCTTAAAGTGCAACAATAAAAATGAAATATTCCTTTAAATATCATGCCTGGGGGGTGTTCTTCGTATGCCTGTAAATTAGCACATCTTTCCCATGTTTATAACAGTGCCACAGCAAAATTACATGTCTAAAGGAAAAAATGTCATTTAAAACTGCTCGTGGCTGTAATGTATAGTCGGATCCTGGCAATATAGATAAAAATACCAAAAATAATGGCGTGGATGTCCCCCCAAAATCCATACCAGGCCCTTCGGTCTGGTATGGATATTAAGGGAAACCCCGCACCAATTTTTTAAAAAAAATGGCATGGGGGTCCCCCAGGCACTATATACTCTGAACAGCAGTATATATATACTATACGGCCTGCCCTATATACTCTGCAGAAAATTGGGCCTTAGGTGTTGGTGGTACCAGAACACTGTTGTAGTGATATAGTATATGTATTGGGTGGATATGATGTAGAGTGGGTATGATAATTAATATTTAAGTATTATTATAATGATGATGTAAGTACTCTTCCGCAGCAACCCAATTCTTCCAGAGAGATGCACTTTATTGACTTCCAACACAGAACAAAGTCCAAAGTCCACAGATGACAAAAAGATCCGACAGAGTAGATATAATTCAGAGCTCCATGTCTCAGGTCCGAGTGTGCATACACAGACAAGCCTCTCTCATACACAGACGAGCCTCACTCCCCAAACCTATAGACTGAATGCCGTGTTATATTCACTAAATATTGAATGGCTGAGCAATTTGATTGGCCGTTTCAATTTAGGACTTTGATTAGCTTTAGTCTTTCAAACAGACAACAACCCCCAGCCGTGAACAGCCGTGAACCACCCCAATTTGCACTCCCGCATATCAACATCAACAAGTTCCCTTTAGATATATGTAATTAGATTAGATGAAGAGATACCACCTGAATACCCTTTGAGATGTTCAAATAGACTTGCATAAGATTAACATATCAAAGAGTCTTCAGCTGTTAAATTAAAATTGAGTTGGTTTGGACAAAATAGACCATCGTCAACTCAATTCTGGCCTGGTCAACATTGGCTGCATGTGTACATACACACAACAATGTCCCACATAAATCAGTGAACATTACAACATATTACAACATATACCCCCACTTGGGTCGGTTCTAACTACTAGAACTGACCCATAAATCAAACAACAAAAAATATCATTACGATTTAAGGTACTGGATGCTTTACAATGGCTCATATAAAATATGAAGTTGAAACTGGTTACATCTCTCTTCACCAGCCTCTAAAATATCCCCATGAAACAGTTATTAGATAATATAACTTTTAGACCATGACTAGAAAAGGATTTGGTAAACATCAGTGGCCCATATAGCTGTTAGGCCTTATATCACATCAAGATCTTGAATATTGCGCAAAGATGAGCTGATGTCACAGTCCATCCTTTGGTCTGACTTCATCACATCTCTCACCATCTCACTGAAAGTAAACTTGGTATGCTCTGTGAACTCCAATCCACATAACTCCAGGATTTTTTCATCTCCAGGCTCAAGTTTTCCATTTTTAAAGATGCTTTTACGCAAACACTCTACTTTCATCTTTATAGTAAGAAGAACTATCAATGTACCAGAACTCACTTTCAAGGTAGTCCATCTTTGTTGATTGCCAGTCACAATTTGCTTTTGTAATTTGCTGTAGGCCGACCCCTCATTGCCTTCAATAAAGCAGTTACTTGGATCATTCAGTCCATAATTACACCTGAATGGTATACCAACACATACATATAGATATACCCCCACACGATGGTTCAGATAGAGTCATCAGTGTTTATCAGATCTTCTATCCAGACAAAGCGGCAGTGGAAATTCTTGCCAGTATCTTCACCATGAAAGGTAGAAAGGTCTTTTTCATCCATATATGTCATAGCCTTTAGCATATTATAAACAACTGCATCAACAAAGTTTCAAATCATGACTAGAGTGATGAATTTCACTCACCCCTCTTATAAATTTAGGAAAACCACCCAACATACTAAAATTTATGCTATGCCAAGCCATTGTGCAGCATCTCACCTTAGATGTCAAATATATTGATCAATACGCATTATGTAATATGTACAGATGTTATGAAAATTATTTTAGGTTAAAATGCTTCTCTTTGGTTTTTAAGATAAAAGTTCAAGAAATAAAACATAAAGAAAATAAAAAATGAAAAGCAAAATATATCAGGAAAAGGGAGAAAAATTAAAAATTAGGGCGTTGAAGAAAAAAGAAAAAAAGGTCCATTGCTTGATGAATTTCGAGAGAGTCCATGAATGCTTTATAATTCCATGTATAGTGATATATTGTCTATTCAGCATTTCTCCCATAATTCTCCCCCACTATTCAATTTCAGACTGTGCTTCTGCTATTCACATGCAAGCCTCTTCAGACGTCCCTGAAAGACAAAACTCTCCAACAAAACTAATTAGCAAGGTCCTTAAACATTGTTTGAAGTTAAAACAAAACACTATTTACACGTTTAAAGTTTGGAGCTAATTCACCCCCACTGCTAGAGAAGTGTCATCTGCATTCAAAAACAGATCTGAAGAATATACATCTTGTACATTCATGACACCCTGTACCCCCTTCAACTGCTCTAATAATGTATCACGTTCCCCTCTCATCTTGTCATACTCAATTTTCAGCTGGTCATATTTCTGTTTTAACTGAGAAAACGGTATCCAAGTCTTGGACCTTTTCTTATTATTAGTTTGTTCAGCTCTGTTTTTCATATTAATATCACCTATGTTTGACCCGGAGTGTCCTCTCTGGGTGTTATCATAGGATATTATCTTCTGATCTTTATGTTCAGTATTTGTCCTAAACAATGTGGCTAAATCAATTTTGACAGCCTGCTCATTTGACTTTCTCCATAAATGGTCTGCTCTCAACAATATGTCTTTTAAATCATGAGGATTTGGGGTAACTAATAAAATATTTTGTTTGATATCTTCATGCAACGCATCTAGAAACATACTCATATGTATCGAGCCCCCACGCTCAAATGCAAGATTATTACCGACCAATAATTCCATAATAGTTGCTATCCTGTGTGACAATTCATAGGGAGATTCATTTTGCATTTGTTGGATCCTCCCATGAATAGTAACATCAGAACGTACACCATACAAAACACATAATAATTCCAGTAATATGTCCCTTGTCCTCAGAGGCTGAATACAGATTTTTTTAATTCTCATCCAAAGACCACTTCCTAAAGAATGTTGCAAAACTCTTTCTAAGTCAGATGGGTTAAGATTGTACATATCTCTGACCTGCTGCACGTCACAAAACCATTTTAAAAATCTGTTTAAATCATGGTATGGAACCATTCCTATTTCTTTAAGAATTGCGTCTAATAATTTTGATTTCAAAGGCTTCATTACAAGCTGAACTTCACCTGTATTATTATTATTGTTATAAACTGTGGTAGTCACAGTGGGGGCAGCTGGTAATGAATTATCAGATTTAATATGAGGTTCTGTTTGCTGCAGATTGCTGAATCCAAGATTTGATGCATATCTGCATTCCTGAGATCTCTTCTCTAATTCCATAATTCTTAATTTTAATCTCTCATTTTCCTCTGATAATTCATCACAACGTTTAGACTTCTCAAGTAAAGCTTCTCCAATGGTAACCGCATGCAATTTTAAATTTACTGTCTCAGTGTCTGATTGGTTTTGTAACCTCTCACAAACATTGTTGCTATTATCAACTGCCTTCTGTAACTGGGTAATTTCCTCAACCTTATTATTCAAAGAACTTTCCATTGTTAAACAGCAAGATAACAAGCCCTGTATAATACAACCTTTTCTTTTACTTTCTGAAATTTTGCTATCAAAAACATTTTTCTCTAAAAATTCCTTCATCATCGTCCACGTCTGCTTACATTTTTCTGGAATTTCATAAGGACCGCCATGGCGCTTAATACATTTTAATACCCATCTGTTAACTTTATCAGAACTGACACTGGCTTCACACTGAGTAAGCATTTTGACTATATTACTAATAATTAAAAAAAGGAAATATTTTACTCACCGCATTAGTTACTCCTTCAGCTTCCACTTCAGGTCTTCTGGTACACGACACAGTCCTTTTTTTGTTGTTGTTTCCAGTCTCCAGAGAATAATTCTGGGGTTCCCAACTTGTTAAATTTTGTAGACCAGACTCTCTTATGTCACAACCAGACATTAGAGTCACAGCACAGCTCTTGGTTCTTCATCAGACTTCTGTCCACCTCACAGGATTGTTGTCACCACCGACTTCTGTTACTAAGTCCGAAAATGCTCTTCTGGTCGCTTGAACGGCACCAGTGTAGTGATATAGTATATGTATTGGGTGGATATGATGTAGAGTGGGTATGATAATTAATATTTAAGTATTATTATAATGATGATGTAAGTACTCTTCCGCAGCAACCCAATTCTTCCAGAGAGATGCACTTTATTGACTTCCAACACAGAACAAAGTCCAAAGTCCACAGATGACAAAAAGATCCGACAGAGTAGATATAATTCAGAGCCCCATGTCTTAGGTCCGAGTGTGCATACACAGACAAGCCTCTCTCATACACAGACGAGCCTCACTCCCCAAACCTATAGACTGAATGCCGTGTTATATTCACTAAATATTGAATGGCTGAGCAATTTGATTGGCCGTTTCAATTTAGGACTTTGATTAGCTTTAGTCTTTCAAACAGACAACAACCCCCAGCCGTGAACAGCCGTGAACCACCCCAATTTGCACTCCCGCATATCAACATCAACAAGTTCCCTTTAGATATATGTAATTAGATTAAATGAAGAGATACCACCTGAATACCCTTTGAGATGTTCAAATAGACTTGCATAAGATTAACACATCAAAGAGTCTTCAGCTGTTAAATTAAAATTGAGTTGGTTTGGACAAAATAGACCATCGTCAACTCAATTCTGGCCTGGTCAACATTGGCTGCATGTGTACATACACACAACAATATCCCACATAAATCGGTGAACATTACATCGGTGAACATTACAACAAGTTACTCTTGTTGGGTGCAGGAACAGGCCCTGCTGTAAAATATTAAATCAAGAATTGTAATTACATGCCCCTGTTAAACAGGGGCAGAAAAATTGGGCCTTGGGTGGTGGTGGTGGCACAACACTGTAACCCCTCACAGATACTCATGTTGGGCACAGGAACAGGCCCTGCTGTATAATATATCAAAAGTTGTAATTACATGCCCCTTTTAAACAGGGGCAGAAAATTTGTGACTATGGACAAGGAGTCGGTGGAATAGGCCGCTTTGGCAGCTGCGTTGGAAGGCAAACTACTCTGAGCCTGGGAGACAGAGGATGAGGACAACTTCGTTATCTACTCCACCAACTCTTCTGCATGTTGTGGCTCAATAACATGATTACCACTGTTGACTGTAGACACAGAGGCTGCTTGCCCTCTTTTAGTGGCCTGTGAGCGTCTGCCTCTCCTTGGTGGCCTTCCAGACATTATGTATTTTTTGTTTTGCAACACCACACTACACTGTATTAGATACTGTGTACACCGCTTGCACTGTATTAGCAACTGTACAACGGCTGCACTGTATTGTATATTGTGTACACCACCAGAAGTATAGTAGAAACTGTACACACTGTATTAGATACTGTGTACACCGCCTTCACTGTATTAGCAACTGTACACCACGGAATGCACTATAGATATAGGCTACACTGAATGCAGAATATATATACACACACACACACACACATATATATATATATATTTTTTTTTAATACATCACCTGAAGTGTATTAAAAGCAGTACACCACAGAATGCACTGTAGATATAGGCTACGCTGAATGCAGAGTGTATATATATATATATATATATATATATATATATATATATATATATATATATATATATGTACACACTAGACTGACTGTACAAATATATATATCACATACACTGCCACTAACTGAAAAACCCGCCTGCCTAATCTAACTCAAGCTATCTCTCTGTCCACGCCAACAATACTACACACGGCCGCTCTGTAAGTAGCCTTATATAGTGTGGAGCGTGGACTTAGACCCCCTGAGCCATGATTGGCCAAAGGCACCCCTGCCTTTGGCCAATTATGGCTCTCTCAGCAGAGAGCGCTGTGATTGGCCAAAGCATGCATGTCAGGTGCATGCTTTGGCCAATCATCATACAGCAATGCACTGCGATCTCGTTCCGCGGCACTCAAATTTTCTGTGAACGCCCCATATGTTCGGTTCAGTTTAGAACAAGCTAACACCCAAACACTTGCGTTCGACTCGAAAAACGTGGGCTCATCCCTAGTCTACATAAAGCAGGCTATTACAGGTAAATAACATGCAAGAAATATGTTAAATGCTCAAAAGATCTTATGGAAAGATGTTGTAATGAAAGGTCTTTTTAATGGTGCTTAAGCCTGGTACACAATGAGTTTTTTTTAGTTCAATCCAGTGGGCTGTCAGCTCCGGTTAGAACCACTGTACTAACTATGCAAAGTCTCCCCTGCTGAGCTGTTGTGTTCTAACAGGGGTACGGCCCTCCCACCAGAACACTCTGATCAGCGCTTTCCTCCATTGGCTGAGAGCGCTGATCGGGAGTCGCCAGCTGCTGGTTTTCCAGCATTCTTGTCCGACAGAAGCTTGCCAAACTGTTTCTGTTGGACAGGGTGTCATACACACGGGCCCAATGACAGCCGTTTTTTTTTTTTTTTTTTTAACTGGCCAAAGTCTCCTGACCTTCAGCCCATGTGTACTGGCTTTACTATCCTGTACTTATTTTAATCCACAGATCTGTAGACTGTTTAAAAACACAGTCACCTGTGCAGTGATAACATTAAAGCGGAACTTCACCAATAACAACCTGATAAAAAAAAATGTTCTTTAGCAAGGAACATACATTCCACAATAATTATTATGCTACCAAAATTAGTGTGTGCTGTAAATCACCTCCAGCATTGTTCCTGTTTCTTCTTGCTGGAAGCTGCCTTTTTTAGTGAAGCCCAGAGACCCTGAGCAGCAGTAAATCTTTAGGCTGTCAGCAGATCGGCCTCTAGTGACTCTCTAGTGAAAAATAGGAGGTTATTGAGTATGTGCAGTAATATGAAGTGATCTAGTAGGACTTAATTTTCCGAATAGTTCCACTTTAATCAACATTCCAGTGGAGAACTAGCAGAATTAGAACTACTAACAGGAGAAAAAGATACCATGTATCTTTTTCCCTATTTAAGAGAATAAACAACACTGGGTCAAGCTGTACAGTAACTGATCACTGTTTTAGCAAATCACAGACTGTCACAGCTATCATGTGACCAGGAGCCAGTCCTATTGGTTCTCAATCGATATTACAAGACCTGGAGCTGTTGGTGTCAGTTTGGTCTCTCTGCTGGGAGCGCTCTAAGCTCAAACACAGGTACACACATATGCGGCCATCATGGGCGTCCGCAGAACTTTTTTCAGGGGGGGGCATAATTTTATGGACACCCATGCTCGGCCCCTTTTCGACAATGTCATGAAGGGAGGGGCTTAGTCACTGCCACTGTGCCAAGCGCTGCCACTGTGCCATCAAACGCTGCCACTGTGCCATCAAACGCTGCCACTGTGCCATCAAACGCAGCCACTGTGCCATCAAACGCTGCCAGTGTGCCATCAAACGCTGCCACTGTGCCATCAAACGCAGCCACTGTGCCATCAAACGCTGCCAGTGTGCCATCAAACGCTGCCAGTGTGCCATCAAACGCTGCCAGTGTGCCATCAAATGCTGTCACTGTGCCATCAAATGCTGCCAGTGTGCCATCAAACGCTGCCAGTGTGCCATCAAATGCTGCCAGTGTGCCATCAAACGCTGCCAGTGTGCCATCAAACGCTGCCACTGTGCCATCAAATGCTGTCACTGTGCCATCAAATGCTGCCAGTGTGCCATCAAACGCTGCCAGTGTGCCATCAAATGCTGCCAGTGTGCCATCAAACGCTGCCAGTGTGCCATCAAATGCAGCCATTGTGCCATCAAACGCTGCCAGTGTGCCCATCATATGTTGCCAGTGTGCCCATCATATGCTGCCAGTGTGCCCATCATGATTGGCGGAGAGGCGGTTTAGTGTTAGGAAAGTGAATAGTCATTCGCTTTTCTAACACAGCTGAGTGACCTGCGAGCGCCAAGCATGGCGCTTGTAGGTCACCATTTTTGACGCCTGTTAGAGCCTATGGCTCTAATCGGGTGCTTAAAAAAACACCCCCCGCCGATGTAATTCAGGCGTCCTGCCCCCGAAATAGGGGCCGGGCGCCTGAGTAGGGGGTGGCAGCGGCGGCCATAGATAGATTCATGCAATGCATGAATCTATCTATAGGTGATAGAGGGGTGGCAGAAGAGAGGGGGCGGCGCTCCCGTGCACCCTTAATGCACAGGCCGCCATTGTGTTGTGGCCATATTTTGATCTTGATGAAAACAGCTATACAGACTGTATAATACAGTCTGTATAGCTTTTTCCATCAAGATCAAAATATGGCCACAACAGTTCCAGTTGTATTGAAATACAAAAAATTTTTACATAGTGGTATACAGCTACAGGCACTGCTGTTACCTGTGGTTCTTCAGGGTCGGGATAGTCCAGGCACTGGCAGTCACTCAGGCAGTGTATTCCCTGTTGTCCCGGGCACAGGTCACGCAGCTGTGACCTGTGGGAGGAGCCGGCGCCGCGCCGGCCGAATCGGCATAGCAGGCACAACATATTTTACACAGGCAGAGGCAGCAGCCAATCGAGGCGGCTCAGTGTAACATTAAGCAGAGCGGCGAGCGCAGAGGCTCGAGCGGCAGAGCCAATCTGATGCTCGGCCAGGGGTGAGGAGGGAGGGACGGTCACGCACGGCACAGCAGGTGCATGTAGTCGGAAAAGACAGCCCCAGCAGCAGCCAGGCTTTGAGAAAAAACACCACGGCTGCCGCGGAGGCGGCCGCGGCGGCCGTTGCAAGACAGGGATTTCAACACACAGATTCCAGGGGGGGGCAAATGACCCCCCTTGCCCTATGGTGCGGACGCCCATGGCGGCCATGCAAAACATTGCACAGAGCAGGTAAGTATGACATGCTTGTTATTATTTTTTGAATGTTTACAATCATTTTAACTATCTTGCTATTTTAATAACATGCAACCCAACCAACCACCACCTGTAAATCATTCTTTAAATAACTCCTATCATTAACAGATATTATATGTGGATGTCTATCAGACGTACAACTGTTTTTCAAATTCTTCAAATTGTCAACAGTCGAGACCTGACTTCTATAGATAGACCTACTTGGATATCAGATTGGCCAAGCAGTAAGTGGGCTCCTAGGTTTAATTCACATCAGGTCTCCATGTGCATGGAGTTTGCATGCTTTGCCCATAGTTGTCTGAGCACTTTGGGCTCTGTTCTGCTCCCACATTATAGCAAATTTACTGCCAGGTCAATGGACTTCCAAGAGTATTTGTCTCTGTAAGAACACAGCAGCAATAGTTGATTGTAAGCTCTGCTGAAGTGGATGGGTATGTGCTCTATGAAACACTGCAAAATAAGGTACAGTATATCTCTAAAAATCAGGGATAAATAGACTAGTACTATTCTCATAAAACATGTTCATGATAACGTTAAAGGGGTTGTAAACCTACGTGGCAGTGACCGGCCCCCCCAGTGTTACTTACCTGAGCCCTAGAACCTGACCCACAGGGACATGCTGTCTCTCTGCCCGGGGTTCTCGGCTCTTGATTGGATAGATTGATAGCAGCGCAGCCATTGGCTCCTGCTGCTGTCAATCAAATCCAATGACATGGGCGCCAGGGGGCAGGGCCGAGTCCTGTATTCGGCCTCTATGGACGCTGTATGCTGGACTCCGGAGTGCGCCCGCAAGGTAACCCCCCCGGGAGAACGCTTCTCCCAGGGGGTTATCTGATGTGGGGACAAGCCACGAGAGCCGCCGAGGGACCCCAGAAGAGCAGGTTCGGGCCCACTTTGTGCAAAACGAGCTGCACAGTGGAGGTAAGTATGATATGTTTGTTATTTAAAAAAAAAAAAAAGAATGAACCCTTGCAATCACTTTAATTAGTGACTCAAAATGTGGGATTTCATGCCACCTGGTGGTCAAATCTAAAATGGAAAGATGGTTTGTTTTTCTAGCTCATGCAAAGGCTTCCAAAGTCCATCCTAAGAAAACAAACGCTAAAAATAAATGCACAGATGCACAGGAAAAATTTGCATTTATTATTTATTTGCATAGGAGCTTAGTAAAAATTGCACTCATGATCAATGGATTCTGGGTGCCAGGCTCTTGCAGACTATACCTCTAGCTCTACAGTACTATGCAACAGTTTGAGGCTGGGTTCACTTATGGTGTGACCACGGTTCACAGCATGGGGTTCGCTGTGTCCCTGTTCACCAATTCAGGTGCGAATCAGGTCAGAATTTTTGCCTGAATTCGCACCTGAATCAGAACCAAAGACACACAGGACCCTTTTTAAATGCCGGCTGCGGCCGCCCCGAAGCTGTGTGAATCGGCTCCATTGACAGCCGGTCACACTCTCCTGTCATGCAGATTGTGGGAACCTGCATCCAATTCGCAGGGGTGAAGAAACGCTAAGTAAGAATGCTTTCAAAAATACTGTATATATTTTATTTGTTTATTTTTATTCATTTACAAAATGCAAACTGAGTGAACAAAAGAAAAATCTAAATCAAATCAATATTTTGAGTGAGTACCCTTTGACTTCAACCCAGCATCAATTCTAATGCTGGCCATACACTATACAGAAAATCGGCCGAACCCATTTTCGAAAAACGAACGTTCGACCGTGACCGCAAACGATCGTGCCATCATATAATGTCCGATAATCTGTTCAGTGGACATGAATAAATAATTTTGTGTTCGTTTTTTTACATATACCTAGTGCAGGCAGTTCGGACGGGAAACACATTAACCTTGCAATTTATCGTACGTTCGGCAGAAATTTTCCAAACATGCCGTTCGTTTTTTTCCCACAAAAACGTCACAAACGATTATCGATTTGTACCCACTAACTTGCCGAAAAACGAACGAAGTGTCCATACGAACGATTTTTCAGCCGATTTTTCGTATAGTGTATGGCCAGCATTACACTTGCACAAAGCCTGGGATTTTGTAGGATTAGAGTCAGGTGTATGATTAACCAATTATAGCAAGCAAGGCTAATGATCATCAATTTCATATGTAGGTTGAAACACAGTCATAGTAGGTGTATGGGGTAAATCCGCGCAATGAATTGAATGTTTTAGTTATGGATATGGCTGCTGCCTCTACACATACAATACCACCTAAGTGGAAAGTATTAGAAAATGGTAAAAAAGCAGGAGTAGTATGGCGCTGCGACTAAAACTGTGACTGGTGGTGAATATTTCTATGAAAAATGAAAATACAACAACTGGTGCTCCAATTGTTCAACAAAGATGCATAGTGCCCTTTAAATTAGGTAATAAAGTAGTTGTGGATATGGATACAATATCATCTAGGTGGAAAGTATTAGAAAATGATAAAAAAGCAGGAGTAGTAAGGCGCTGCCCTTATGGAGACAAAAAGATATTTTCTTCTTTGTAGTGAATGTATTGCCTAGTGTCCTTATAGAATTGCTTCTAAAACCTGTATGTGTTCAAAAATTGAATAAAACTGTGACTGGTGGCGAATATTTCTATTAGAAGTGAAAATACAACAACTGGTGCTCCAATTGTTCAACAAAGGTGCATTGTGCCCTCTAAATTAAGTAATAAAGTAGTTATGGATATGGATACAATATCATCTAGGTGGAAAGTGTTAAAAAGAAAAAAGAAAAAAAGAAAAAAGAAAAAAAGGAAAAAGGAAAAAAATGAAAAAAAGGAAAACAGGAATAAAGGCGCTGCCCTTATGGAGACAAAAAAAACGAGGGGTACCGAGGGAGAACTACAAGCCTTTTTCGATGAAATCAACTGCAATGCATATGGAATTTCCTTTTCCGGTAGCTGGAACAAACAAAGCATTAACTACCTAGATTTACAGATTTACAAAGAAAATGGAAACCTGAATACAAGGACCTTCTTTAACCACTTCCCTACCCGCCTATAGTAATATGACGTCCACAGATGGGATCTCCCATCCTGGGTGGACGTCATATGACGCCTCGGGTTCCCGGCCGCCTAGGGGGCGCGCGCGCGTGCCCGCCGCATTGCTCGGGACCCGGTGAGTGTGCCCGGCGGCCGCGATGTCCGCCGGGCACCCGCGATTGCCCGTTAACCGGGCCGGACCGTGGATCTCTGTGTGTAAACACAGAGATCCACGTCCTGTCAGCTCAGAGGAGAGCGATCTGTGTTCCCAGAACGGAGGAACACTGATCGGTCTCCTCCCCTTGTGCGTCCCCTCCCCCTACAGTTAGAAGCATTCCCTAAGAAACACATTTGACCCCTCCCCGTCCCCTAGTGGTTAACCCCTTCACTGCCTGTCACATTTACACAGTAATCAATGCAATTTTATAGCATTGATCGCTGTATAAATGTGAATGGTCCCAAAAATGTGTCAAAAGTGTCCGATGTGTCCACCATAATGTCGCAGTCACGAAAAAAAATTGCGATCGCCGCTATTACTAGTAAAAAAAAATAAATAAATATATTTTTTTAAAAAATGCCATAAATCTATCCCGTATTTTATAGACGCTATAACTTTTGCGCAAACCAATCAATATACGCTTATTGCGATTTTTTTTTACCAAAAATATGTAGAAGAATATGTATCGGCCGAAACTGAGGAAAAAATTAGTTTTTTTTTTTTTTAAATTGGGATATTTATTATAGCAAAAAGTAAAAAATATTGTGTTTTTTTCAAAATTGTCGCTCTTCTTTTGTTTATAGCGCAAAAAATAAAAACTGCAGAGGTGATCAAATACCACCAAAAGAAAGCTCTATTTGTGGGGGAAAAAGGGACGTCAATTTTGTTTGGGTACAACGTCGCATGACCGCGCAATTGTCGTTTAACCACATACCGACCGGGCCATAGCCGAAAGACGGCCACAGCGCGGTCGGCTTATCCTGGGAGGGCGTCCATGGACATCCTCCCAGAATACTGCTCTCGCGCGCCCCCTGGGGCGCGCACCCGAGAACTTCCATGACCGCCGGGTCCAGAGGACCTGGCGCATCACGGATCACGGTGAACGGCCGCTGATCGCGGCCGTTTACCATGTGATCGCTCTGTCAAATGACGGAGCGATCACATGTAAACAAACCGGCGTCATGTCATGATGCCAGTTCCTCCCTCCCCTCTCTGTTTCGATCGGTACAGAGGGGGAGGAGCGGGGGAGGGATAGGGTGGCCACGTGTCCCGGATTGCCCGGGATTGTCCCTTATTTTAGATATTTGTCCCGTGTCCCGGGTACCTTCATTCCGGGACAATACAGTGTCCCGGAATGAAAAAAAAACACACCGCCGCCGATTCTGTCTCCGAGTCTGACTGCCACCCTTATTATATCAGTATACACAAGTGCCTTAACTGGTTGCTAGGCTAGGGCCGCCCGCCCCGCGTCTAGCAACCAGTGACATCAGCTGGCACCGTCAGTCACGTGGGACTGGAGTCAGTGCAGTGGGCACTGGGCACCCACACGGCATGGCGGCGACGGCGCACTCGTCTAGACTCACTCTATGGCTGAGCAGCGCGCCTCTGAGAGAGAGAGCAGCCACCAGCCTGCCAGTGTCAGTGAGTCGGAGTCCACTTACTAGCCTGCCCTGTGCGCACCGCCCAGCCCCAGTCAGTGGTGGACAGTGCCTCCCGGAGCCGCCGAGCCGACTACAGCTACTCCAGCAGCTGAACATTGATTGCCACTACTGCCAGCCAGCAAGCGCAACCCTCCGAGCTGCCTGTCCTGAGAGAGTGAGTCGTCCATCCTCCTGATTGATCCGAGTCCTCCCTCCGGCTCCCTCCCGCCCACGAGGTCCGCCCGCCAGGCGCCAGAGTACTTCAGGTTAGTGTAACTTCCACACTACCTAGTGAGCAATGCACACACACTCCCTCTCAAATCTGCTGCTGTCCCCAGACCCCCACCCCCCTCAGTTCTGCTGCTGTCCCCCACACAGCCACACTCCCTCTCAGTTCTGCTGCTGTCCCCCACCCCCCTCAGATCTGCTGCTGTCTCCCACACTCCCTCTCAGTTCTGCTGCTCTCCCCCTCCATCTTTCCTCCATGTCCCCCTCCGTTCTTCCTCTGTGTCCCCCTCTGTTCTTCCTCCGTGTCCCCCTCCATTCTGCTGCTGTCCCCCTCCATTCTTCCTCCGTGTCCCCCTCCGTTCTTCCTCCGTGTCCCCCTCCGTTCTTCCTCTGTGTCCCCCTCCGTTCTTCCTCTGTGTCCCCCTCCGTTCTTCTTCTGTGTCCCCCTCCGTTCTTCCTCCGTGTCCCCCTCCGTTCTTCCTCCTTATCCCCCTCCGTTCTGCTGCTGTCCCCCTCCATTCTTCCTCCGTGTCCCCCTCCGTTATTCCTCCGTGTCCCCCTCCGTTCTTCCTCCGTGTCCCCCTCCGTTCTGCTGCTGTCCCCCTCCATTCTTCCTCCGTGTCCCCCTCCATTCTTCCTCCGTGTCCCCCTCCGTTATTCCTCCGTGTCCCCCTCCGTTATTCCTCCGTGTCCCCCTCCGTTCTTCCTCTGTGTCCCCCTCTGTTCTTCCTCCGTGTCCCCCTCCATTCTGCTGCTGTCCCCCTCCATTCTTCCTCCGTGTCCCCCTCCGTTCTTCCTCCGTGTCCCCCTCCGTTCTTCCTCCGTGTCCCCCTCCATTCTTCCTCTGTGTCCCCCTCCGTTCTTCCTCTGTGTCCCCCTCCGTTCTTCTTCTGTGTCCCCCTCCGTTATTCCTCCGTGTCCCCCTCCATTCTTCCTCCGTGTCCCCCTCCGTTCTGCTGCTGTCCCCCTCCATTCTTCCTCCGTGTCCCCCTCCGTTATTCCTCTGTGTCCCCCTCCGTTATTCCTCTGTGTCCCCCTCTGTTCTTCCTCCGTGTCCCCCTCCGTTCTTCCTCCGTGTCCCCCTCCGTTCTGCTGCTGTCCCCCTCCATTCTTCCTCCGTGTCCCCCTCCGTTCTTCCTCCGTGTCCCCCTTCGTTCTTCCTCCGTGTCCCCCTCCGTTCTGCTGCTGTCCCCCTCCGTTCTTCCTCTGTGTCCCCCTCCATTCTGCTGTCCCCCTCCGTTTCGCTGCTGTCCCCCTCTGTCCTGCTACATAGTTACATAGTTACATACATAGTTACATAGTAGGTGAGGTTGAAAAAGTCCATTAAGTCCAACCTATGTGTGTGATTATGTGTCAGTATTACATTGTATATCCCTGTATGTTGCGGTCATTCAGGTGATTATCTAATAGTTTCTTGAAGCTATCAATGCTCCCCGCTGAGACCACCGCCTGTGGAAGGGAATTCCACATCCTTGCCGCTCTTACAGTAAAGAACCCTCTACGTAGTTTAAGGTTAAACCTCTTTTCTTCTAATTGTAATGAGTGGCCACAAGTCTTATTAAACTCTCTTCTGCGAAAACGTTTTATCCCTATTGTGGGGTCACCAGTACAGTATTTGTAAATTGAAATCTGCTTTCCCCCTCCATTCTTCCTCCGTGTCCCCCTCCGTTCTGCTGCTGTCCCCCTCCGTCCTGCTGTCCCCCTCCGTTTTTCCTCCGTGTCCCTCTCCATCCTGCTGTCCCCCCAAAAATTGGCAAAAAAAGGGTATCAAAAACCATCCTTTTTGGGCGGCACGGGGGGGGGAGATGTGTCCCTGAATGGCAGTTTGGAAATGTGGTCACCCTAGGGAGGGATCGGATGGTAGCAGCGTTGTGGGCTGTATCTGTAGTGCCCACAACGCTGCTCTGTGACAAATACAGTCACATCCAGCCATCCATCCCTCCATGCTCAGCCATCCCTCCATACTATAATACCCCACAATAACTCTGCACTACTCCGCAACACCCCACAATACCCCACAATGCTCTGCAATACTCTGCACTACTCCGCAATACCCCGCACTACTCTGCAACACCCCACAATACCTCGCAATACCCCACAATACCCCGCACTACTCTGCAATACCCCGCAATACCCCACACTACTCTGCAACACCCCGCAATACCCCACAATACCCCGCACTACTCTGCAATACCCCACACTACTCTGCAACACCCCACAATACCCCGCAATACCCCACAATACTCCGCAACACCCCACAATAACCAGCAATACCCCACAATACTCTGCAATACCCCACAATACCCCGCAATACCCCACAATACTCCGCAACACCTCACAATAACCAGCAATACCCCACAATACTCCGCAACACCCCACAATATCCCGCAATACCCCACATTACTCCGCAACACCTCGCAATACCCCAAAATACTCCGCAACACCCCACAATACCCCACAATACCCCGCAATACCCCACAATACTCCGCAACACCCCACAATACCCCGCAATACCCCACAATACTCCACAACACCCCACAATACCCCACACTACTCTGCACTACTCTGCAACACCCCACAATACCCCACAATACTCCGCAACACCCCACAATACTCCGCAACACCCCACAATACTCAGCAACACCCCACAATACTCTTCAATACCCTGCAATACCCCGCAATACTCTGCACTACTCCGCAACACCCCGCAATACTCTGCACTACTCCGCAAAACCCCGCAATACTCTGCAATACTCTGTACTACTCCGCAACACCCTGCAACACCCTGCAATACTCTGCAATACTCTGCAACACCCCGCAATACTCTGCAACACCCTGCAATACCCAGCCATACCCAGTCATACTCTGCGATACCCTGCCATGCGCTGCCATACCCAGCCATACCCAGCCATGCGCAGCCATACCCAGCCATGCGCAGCCATACCCAGCCATGCGCAGCCATACTCAGCCTTGCGCAGCCATACTCAGCCTTGCGCAGCCATACCCAGCCATGCGCAGCCATACCCTGCCATGCGCAGCCATACCCAGCCATGCGCAGCCATGCTCAGCCATGCTCGGCCATATTCAGCTGTACTCAGCCTCTGTATGTGGCCAGGCTGTGGAAGTCTCACACATGGGGTATCGCCGTACTCAGGAGGAGTAGGTGAATCTATTTTGGGGTGTCATTTTTGCTATGTACATGCTATGTGTTCGAAATATTGTATAAATGGACAACTTTGTGTTAAAAAAAAAAGTGTTTTAACCACTTCCCGCCCGCGGGCCATCATACGACGTCCTTGACTTTGTGCGGGGATATCTGAATGATGGGTGCAGCTACAGGCATCATTCAGATATCATCTTTTTCAGCCGGCGATTCCCTACACCATAGGAATGATCATAGCGGCTATTCCACTGCTTGATCGTTCTTATGGGAGGCGAGAGGGGACCTCCCCCCCTTCCCGCCGCCCTCCGGTGCTTCTACCGTCTCACCGCTACGATCGAAGCCAGGATCGTTTTTTTTTTTTTTTTTTTTTTTAATTTCAGGCTTCCCAGCCTAGAGGTGAGATGTGGGGTCTTATTGACCCCATATCTCACTGTAAAGAGGACCTGTCATGCCATATTCCTATTACAAGGGATGTTTACATTCCTCGTAATAGGAATAAAAGTGATCAAAAAAATGTTTTTTTGGAAAAAAGTGTCAAACTAAAATAAATAAAGTAAAATGAACAATAAAAAAATAAAAAAAATTTTTTAAAGTGCCCCTGTCCGTGTGCTCGCATGCAGAAGCGAATGCACACGTAAGTCCCGCCCACATATGAAAACGGTGTTCAAACCACATATGTGAGGTATCGGTGCGAACGTTAGAGCGAGAGAAATCATTTTGGCCCTAGACCTCCTCTGTAACTCAAAACATGTAACCAGTAAAAAATGTTAAAGCGTCGCCTATGGGGATTTTTAAGTAGCAAAGTTTGGCGCCATTCCACGAGCGTGTGCAATTTTGAAGGGTGACATGTTAGGTATCTATTTACTCGGCGTAACTTCATCTTTCACATTATGCAAAAACATTGGGCCAACTTTACTGTTTTTGTTTTTTTTTAAAGCACAAAACTGTTTTTTCCCCCAAAAAAAGCGTTCAAAAAATTGCTGCGCAAATACCGTGCAAGATACAAAGTTGCAACAACCACCATTGTATTCTCTAGGGTCTTTGCTAAAAAAAACATATATAATGTTTTGGGGTTCTATGTAATTTTCTAGCAAATAAATGATTTTTACATTTAGGAGAGAAATGTCAGAATTGGCCTGGGTGCTCCAGAACGCCTGGAGGTGCTCCGTGCATGTTGGGCCTCTGTATGTGGCCACGCTGTGTAAAAATCTCACACATGTGGTATCTCCATACTCAGGATTAATAGAAGAATGTGTTTTGGGGTGTAATTTGTGGTATGCATATGCGGTGTGTGAGAAATAACCTGCTAATATGACATTTTTGTGGAAAAAAAATCTTGATTTTGCAAAGAATCGTGGGAAAAAATGACAACTTCAAAAAACTCACCATGCCTCTTACTAAATACCTTGGAATGTCTTCTTTCCAAAAAGGGGTCATTTGGGGGGTATTTGTACTTTTCTGGCATGTTAGGGTCTCAAGAATATAGATAGGCCATCAGTAATTTAGGTATGATCAATTTTCAGATATTGGCACCATAGCTTTTGGACTCTATAACTTTCACAAAGACCAAATAATTTACACAGATTTGTACTTATTTTTACCAAAGATATGTAGCAGTATAAATTGTGGCCAAAATTTAAGAAGAAAAATTACTAAATTTGCTAAATTTTATAACGGAAACAAAGAAAATTTCATTTTTTTACCGAATTTTCAGTCTTTTTTCTTTTATAGCGCAAAAAATAAAAAACCCAACGGTGATTAAATACCACCAAAAGAAAGCTCTATTTGTGTGAAAAAAAGAACAAAAATTTCATATGGGTACAGTGTTGCATGACTGAGTAATTGTCATTCAAAATGTGAGAGCACCGAAAGCTGAAAATTGGTCTGGTTAGGAAGGGAGTTTAAGTGCCCAGTGGGCAAGTGGTTAAAGTGCGACAGCGCTGAAAACTAAAAATTGGTCTGGGAAGGAAGGGGGTGAAAATGTCCGGTATTGAACCGGTTAAAAGTACTGACAGGAATGGGCAGGGCCAGACTGGCCTACCGGGATAGCGGGAAATATCCCGGTAGGCTGCCTGCTCCGAGGCCGCTGTCAGCTGGGAGCTCTGGAACTTTTTTTTTTTTTTTAAAAGAACAGCTGAGAGAGAAGCGACTGTGCTGTGATCAGGAGGCGGGGCTGGCTGAGGAAGTGTGTAGCAGCGAGGGCCGGAGGAGCAAGGAACCATCGTGCAGCAGGCAGTGTAACCCCCCCCCTCCAGCCCGCCACATTTAAATGTGCCGAGGTGCTGGACCGGGGATGAATGGGGCCGTCGGTAGGGAGATACACACAGTACCTGAAGCTGAGTAGATAGAGAGAAGGTATGACCACAGCCAAACGAATCCTGCAGCACACAAGAGCTCTGGCTGAATGGAAACAAGATCGTCGGGAGCAATGTCATATGTAATGCTGGCCGGCCGGTGTCATCCAGAAATCTCTGCCTTTGGGCAGTATGCAGGTTACCGATCAGCTTCCCCTCCCTCTTGTCTGGCTCCCTATGCTTTGTTTTTTTTTAGCTGGCCAGCATTCTGTGTCCTGGCTGTTAACCATTTCAGCTCAGCTATTTAGCCAGAGCTCTGTGTGTTCTGCACAGTTTGATGTTTTTTGGATGATTTATTGCTGATTCAGGCTGGAAGCTTCACAGACTCATTAACTGTTTAAAGTTCTCCACTAATTCTGACCAGTTCACTGTAAGACAATTTGAATTTTGGAAATTGGATGTGTTGCTGTCTTCTGGCACTTAGTTGTACTTTAAAAGGAGGATTACTAACTTGATCTTGAAGAGCTGGTTTAAGTAGAGTGGCGCAGCCCTACTATACGCGTTTACACTGAGTTCAGCCATACATGCAGTCCCTGCCCATCTCCTGTACTATGTCTGCAGTCCCTGCCCATCTCCTGTACTATGTCTGCAGTCTCTGACCATCCCCTGTATCATGTCTGCAAGGATGAGCTCCGGTGTGTTCGCACAGCCCACGTGCAGAGCCCGCCAGGAAGTCGGCGCTGCGCTAATCACAGTGCGCGGCTGCAGAGATCGGGAAATGTCTCACTGCCTTTGATTAGCACAGCGCAGTGCCGACTTCCTGGCGGGCTCTGCACATGGGCTGTGCAAACACGCCAGAGCTCATCCTTAGTTTGCAGTCTCTGACCATCTCCTCTAATGTGTCCGCATTCTCTGACCATCTCCTCTATCATGTCTGCAGTCTCTGACCATCTCTTGTATCATGTCTGCAGTCTCTGACCATCTCTTGTATCATGTCTGCAGTCTCTGACCATCTCTTGTATCATGTCTCTGACCATGTCCTCTGTCATGTCTGCAGTCTCTGACCATCTCCTCTATCATGTCTGCAGTCTCTGACCATCTCCTCTAATGTGTCCGCATTCTCTGACCATCTCCTCTATCATGTCTGCAGTCTCTGACCATCTCTTGTATCATGTCTGCAGTCTCTGACCATCTCCTGTACTATGTCTGCAGTCTCTGACCATCTCCTGTATCATGTCTGCAGTCTCTGACCATCTCTTGTATCATGTCTGCAGTCTCTGACCATCTCTTGTATCATGTCTGCAGTCTCTGACCATCTCTTGTATCATGTCTGCAGTCTCTGACCATCTCTTGTATCATGTCTGCAGTCTCTGACCATCTCCTGTATCATGTCTGCAGTCTCTGACCATCTCTTGTATCATGTCTGCAGTCTCTGACCATCTCTTGTATCATGTCTGCAGTCTCTGACCACCTCTTGTATCATGTCTGCAGTCTCTGACCATCTCCTGTACTATGTCTGCAGTCTCTGACCATCTCTTGTATCATGTCTGCAGTCTCTGACCATCTCTTGTATCATGTCTGCAGTCTCTGACCATCTCTTGTATCATGTCTGCAGTCTCTGACCACCTCTTGTATCATGTCTGCAGTCTCTGACCATCTCCTGTACTATGTCTGCAGTCTCTGATCATCTCCTGTACTATGTCTGCATTCTCTGACCATCTCCTGTACTATGTCTGCAGTCTCTGACCATCTCCTGTATCATGTCTGCAGTCTCTGACCTTCTCCTGTATCATGTCTGCAGTCTCTGACCTTCTCCTGTATCATGTCTGCAGTCTCTGACCTTCTCCTGTATCATGTCTGCAGTCTCTGACCTTCTCCTGTATCATGTCTGCAGTCTCTGACCTTCTCCTGTATCATGTCTGCAGTCTCTGACCTTCTCCTGTATCATGTTTGCAGTCTCTGACCTTCTCCTGTATCATGTCTGCAGTCTCTGACCTTCTCCTGTATCATGTCTGCAGTCTCTGACCTTCTCCTGTATCATGTCTGCAGTCTCTGACCTTCTCCTGTATCATGTCTGCAGTCTCTGACCTTCTCCTGTATCATGTCTGCAGTCTCTGACCTTCTCCTGTATCATGTCTGCAGTCTCTGACCTTTTCCTGTATCATGTCTGCAGTCTCTGACCTTCTCCTGTATCATGTCTGCAGTCTCTGACCATCTCTTGTAGTGTGTCTTACACACATACAAAAATGACATTTAAATCCTGCAAGGCTATTTAAACACCTGAACATATTAAAAAAATATGGGGATTTGGTCACGCTATATGGCAGCCCACTTACTGCGTCAAAGTACCCCTTAATTAGTGTGTCCTACAACCATTGGAGATACACTCCTCTTTTATGGGAGAACTGAAGGGACTCCTCCTATGAACTGGTGGACACTAATAAGAGGTAATGGGGGGGGTGGAGTTCTCCCATAAAAGAGGAGTGTATCTCCAATGGTTGAGACGCAGGATCTTTCATTTTTTACTAGTGTAGGACCCACTAATAATGGGGTACTTTGATGCAGTAAGTGGGCTGCCATATAGTGTGACCAAATCCCCATATTTTTTAAATATGTTCAGGTGTTTTTAAATATCCTTGCAGGATTTAAATGTCATTTTTGTATGTGTGCGCTGTAATATTTTGTACTGTTTGTTGGTCTTATCAGCGCCATCTTGAATGTAAACACATTTTTAGGGTGTGCCCCCCAAGTATGATTTTGTTTTTTACACATACAGAACTCGCATCACGCGTGTGTGTGTATATATGTATATATGTGTGTGTGTGTGTGTGTATATATATATATGTATATAGATATATGTATATATATTATGTTAGCATTTTATGCAATAAATGGGCATGTAGCCATTCACTTTCTGGAAAGAGGGAGAGGGAAGGGGGCAAGAAAGGAAATGATAGAGGGGAAAAAAAGACAATGCGTGGAAGAGAGAGGAAAAGAGGGGGAGGAACAAATAAAAAGGGAGAGACATAATAAGAGAGAGAACAAGAAAGATGGATAGAGAGAGAGATGGGGAAAAAAACAAGAAATTATGATAGAGAGAAATAAAGGGAAAAGAAAGGAGAACAGAGAGAAGGAGTGGTACATCCTAAAATACAGTATGAGTGGAAGAGACTCAGGGAGCGCTAAATGTCCGCCAGTTAGGGGTGCAATTTACTTGCCTTACCTTGGGTGCTGACAACCCACTCTATGCCCCTGGGGCTGGTATGAAATTATTTCCAGGGCTGGTTTTTATTCCCAGTCCGGCCCTGGGAATGGGTACATCCCAACCAGCAGCTGTCACCATCCACAATGGATAGGAAACATTCCAAAGGGACAACTAATGCGGATACATAGAAACTGTAGCAATGGAAACGATTATGAAGAACAAGCAGATATCATAATTAAGAGGTTTGTTGAAAAAGGCTATAACAAAAGGGAGCTAATAAACCTGAAGGAAAAGGTGAAAAAAATGGACAGAAATACACAACACTAATAGAAGGAAAACCAGCCGGTAACATCAAGAAAAAGGACAAAAACATAGGCATGGCCTTCTTAACGGGCTACAATAGACAATATAAAATCACAGAGTCCATAATCAAGAAACACTGGTCCATTTTACAATCAGATAAAATTCTAAACTCCATATTACCAAAAAAGCCTGGTTTCATCTACAGAAAAGCCCCTCCACTCAGAAATAAATTGGTGCATAACGCTCTGGACCCACCAAAACAGATTAAAATAATAAAAAACCTGAAAGGTTTTTTCAAGTGCGGAAAATGCCTACCGTGTAAAAGCAGTAAAAAAACTAATAGGAAAATAACAACATTCAGATCAGCAATTAATGGCAAAGAATATAACATAAAAGAGCTCATAACCTGCAACAGTACTCATGTGACCTATGTACTGGAATGTCCGTGCCATATACAATACGTGGGTCGGACGACAAGACAGCTACACGTTAGAATCAGGGAACACGTAACAAACATCAAAAACGGATATCCTAAACACAGCGTCTCAAGACATTTTAAAGATTATCACAATAAGGACCCGTCATGTATGGTATTCTATGGGATCGATAAAATTAAAGGACTATGGAGAGGTGAAAATAAAAAAATCAAAATCTCACAAAATGAGACCAATTGGATTTTCCTGATGGACACCCTCCAACCGGCAGGAATGAACATAGACGTGGATCTAAACTGTTTTCTCACAAATTTCTGGAAAAAATTTCTTAGCAACTAAAGAATTTTTTTAACAATCAATTATTTTTATTTCTTGTTCCTTGGATTGTCTATTTCTCACTGTCCATGAGACCTGAAACATGCACTTTAACCTCCTAAGAAACCCCCCCGTTCCCCACTCTAATTCAAAATAAGGTCACTTAGGGGCACATATACAGAATGGAATTTAAAGCCCCCAACTATACATAGACTATGGGTAATACACACACCCTCTTCCCTCCCTGCTTCTAATCTTAGTTTTAAAACACACATATAGGACAACCTCTCCAGGTTATATGCAGGTATATAAATATATATATAAGACTCACAATGTGTACTTTCATATTTTAACATATTTTAATATATTTTAATTTATTTTATACTTATTTTTAAATTTTTAATACGTTTATAATATCTAATTTTTGACATGCATGTTTAAACCTTAGAACATAGAGTAATAGTGGGACCAGTATGTGCATATACTTTTTTCCAAAAAAACGATTAGTAGTGGCTTGGGGGTGTCACCGACCCGGAAGTCGGCTTAGATTCCAATATGAAGTGGGGAAAGAAAGAATGCGGCCAGGCGTCAAGGGTGATGTTCTTTGCTGACACCTCTGACTCAACGTTCCCCCACTAACAGCTACCCGGGCTTCGGTCTACAAAATCCCCAAGAAAATGGCCGCCATAAGGACTCAATGGATAGTTCTACAAGGCTTCGGTCTGTAATATCCACAAGAAAATGGCTGCTAACAACCTAATGCACAGTCCTATTAGGCTTCGGTCTTCAAAATCCTAGCAAAAATGGCCGCCGATCCAATTGCACTTATTACTGGCCACACTATTTAAACTCAGGAGGTACAGCAAGATGAATGCCCCAGTAGAAGTCTGACGACGAAACGTGCGTAGGGCGGGTTACGAAGGTCTTGCAGCACCTCTAACAAAGGGAATTCGCTAACTTTTGACATGCTTGATTTGTTCATTTGAAATGTGAGTACATTTGTCTATTAAGTTTTAATAAAAGTTCTCCTATGGTTTTACGCGATGGGCATACCTTCTTTCCTTTACATGTAATTACTACACCACAATACGCAAGTAAAGTTTGGGGGATATCCTTGATTGCTACACAGTGGCAGACACTGTGACCATCCATACCCCTGTAGGAGAAAGGAGAATCCGGTGAGTGCAAGCATTGTCAGAGCATGCAGACAAGGCACTAATTAAAGAAACCAGCACCTGGATAAGAAGCTTTCCTACAGATATTTGACCCTCAAAGATTGAACACTACAAAATACTCCAAAAAGAACTTGTTTTATTCATAAACGGAACTTTTCCTATCCAACTAATACTGGTCACAGCACAAGAGTCACTATTTATGATGGATAATTTGCACAATGTTGTATGGATTTGTATGATTTAACACTGGTCAATTTAGTGATGCTGCACTATGCACTTTTGTTGAATAATTGAAGCACCTTAGCTTGCAATTGTACTTTTAACAGTAAGGACTTGGCACCAGTCACATATTTATTCATTTTTGGCACACACACTTTAGGAATTATAAAGTCATTATAAAGAGAGTTTTTTTGTCTCCATAAGGGTAGCGCCATATTATTCCTTTTTTCCTTTTTTTCTTTTTTCTTTTTTTCTTTTTAACACTTTCCACCTAGATGATATTGTATCCATATCCATAACTACTTTATTACTTAATTTAAAGGGCACAATGCACCTTTGTTGAACAATTGGAGCACCAGTTGTTGTATTTTCACTTCTAATAGAAATATTCACCACCAGTCACAGTTTTATTCAATTTTTGAACACATACAGGTTTTAGAAGCAATTCTATAAGGACACTAGGCAATACATTCACTACAAAGAAGAAAACATATTTTTGTCTCCATAAGGGCAGCACCATACTACTCCTGCTTTTTTACCATGAAACACAGTCATTAGCCACTTAAGGACCAGCCGCCGCAGTTGTACTGCAGCAGGTTGGCTCCCCTGCGCGAATCGCCGTCATTGTAAACAAGGCGGATCCCCATTCTGACAGATGACTTGACAGAGATCTATTGTTCCCAGTCATCAGGAACAGTGATCTCGGTCGTTTCCCAGGCAGCCCATCCCCCCTACAGTTAGAACACACCTAGGGAACACAGTTAACCCCTTGATTGCCCCCTAGTGTTAACCCCTTTCCTGCCAGTGTCAATTTTACATTGATCAGTACATTTTTATAGCACTGATTTTAATTTCACTAGTCCACAAAAAGTGTCATTTGGGGTCAGATTTGTCTGCCGCAATGTCGCAGCCACGTTAAAAATCGCAGATCGCCACCATTACCAGTAAAAACAATAAAATATAAAAAATAAAAGTCCTTAAATCTATCCCATAGTTTGTAGCCGCAATAACTTGCACAAACCAATCAATATACACCTATTGCGTGTTTTTTTACCAAAAATATGTAGAAGAATATATATCGGTCTAAACTGATGAATAAATTAGTTTTTTTAGGATATGTATTATAGCAAAAAGTTAAAAAAAATGTTTTTTTTCAAAATTATAACTCTTTTTTATAGCGCAAAAAATAAAAACCACAGAGGTGATCAAATACCACAAAAAGAAAGCACTATTTGTGGGGAAAAAAGGATGTCAATTTTGTTTGGGTACAGAGTTGCATGACCGGCGCAATTGTCAGTTAAAGTGACGCAGTGCTATATCGCAAACAAATGGCCTGGTCATTTAGGGGGAAAATTCTTCCGGTCCTTAAGTGGTTAACAGAAACAGCTGTGTAGGAGACCTAAAACTGGATGAGGAACAAACTCTGCAAGGTTGTGGAAGACAGCTTCATGGCATGACTGAGCACAGCAACCAGACACAAATTATATTGCATCAGCAAGGTCTCTCCCAGGCAACGATTTCAAAGCATACTGGGGTTTCAAGATGTGCTGTTCAAGCTCTTTTGAAGAAGCACAAAGAAGCAAACAATGTTGAGGACTGTAGATGCAGTGACCAGCCAAGGAAACTTAAAGTAGAACATGAAAGACACATCATGCTCACTTCCTTTAAAATCAGAAGATGTCCAGCAGTGAAATCAGCACAGAACTGGCAGGAAACCAATGGGACCCAGGAACACCCATCTGCTGTCCAGGGAATTCTGGCCAGAAGTGATCATCATGGATAAAAGCCATACCTCTGACGAGGAAACAAGGTTAAGCGACTCAACTATGTACAAAAACATAGCAAAGCAACTAGGGTGCAGAAAATGGCAAAATATGAAATATTGAAGGCCTGGAGAGCGGCACAATAATGAGGGTCTGCAGGCAACAGGGAAGCGTGGTGGAGGTTCCTTGAAAGTTTGGGGCTGCATTTCTGCAAATGGACTAGGAGTACAGTGATTATCGCATGCATGTTCCATTTAGAACTACAATTCTGTGACAGATGAGACTTGTAGTTCTTTCATTCATAGACCTCTGTGAATGGATAACCTGGCTTTGTGGGTGGAGTCCAGCACAACTGCTGCTGGGGAGAAGCTGTCCTGGATAAAGGGTGGTTTGGGGATGGGAGTCCCATCTGCACCATGTTAAGGCCTCATTCACACTGGTTTCTTGTAAATGCTGTTTATCCTGACAGGAGAAAATCAGCGTTATAAACTCTCCTAAGCTGCATTATTTCATAGTTTTTGAAATTATCGATGCTCCCCGCTGAAACAACTACCTGTGGAAGAGAGTTCCACATCCTTACTGCTTTTACAGTAAAGAACCGCCTACACAGTTTACGGTTAAACCGCTTTTCTTCTAATTTTAGTGAACGGCCGCGTGTCTTATTAAATTCCCTTTCGTGGAAAAGTTTTATCCCTATTGTGGGGTCACCAGTACAGTATTGGTACATTAAGATCATATACCCTCTCAAGCATCTCTTCTCTAGAGGGAACAAGTTCAGTGCATGTAACCTTTCTTCATAACTAATGTCCTCCAGTCCCTTTATTAGTTTTGTTGCCCTTCTCTGGACTCTCTCCAGTTCCAGCACATCCTTCCTGAGGACTGGTGCCCAGAACTGGACAGCATACTCCAGGTGCAGCCGGACCAGAGTCTTTTAGAGTGGGAGAATTATTGTTTTATCTCTGGAGTTAATGCCCCTTTTAATGCATGCCAGTATTCTGTTTGCTTGCAGCAGCTTGGCATTGCATGCCATTGCTGAGCCTATCTACTAAGACCCCCAGGTCCTTTTCCATCCTAGATTCCCCCAAAGGTTCTCCCCCAGTGAGCAGATTGCATTTATATTTTTGCCACCCAAATGCATTATTTTACATTTTTCTACATTAAACCTCAGTTGCCATGTAGTTGCCCACCCCATTAATTTGTTCAGATCTTCTTGCAAGGTTTCCACATCCTGAGGAGAAGTTATTGCCCTGCTTAGCTTTTTTTTTTTTTTTTTTTACAAGTGCTCCCTGCTTAGCTTAGTATCATCCACAAATACAGAGATTGAGCCGTTTATCCCATGCTCCAGGTTGTTTATGAATAAATTACATAGGATTGGTCCCAGGACAGAACCTTGGGGGGACCCCACTTCAATTACACCCTGGACCATTCCGAATGTAATGAAACGTCCCACACTCTGCTTGAATGCTTTCGTCATATACCGGTACCTCCTAATCTGAATATAGCTATCAGATATTCCAAACCGCTGACAACCAATAACAAGGCAGTACTCGTTTGGTTGCTCAACATGAGCTGTTTATTGAAACACATGTACAGAGAGGTAACACTCAGGGACAACCCCTCCCCTTTGCATTCAGGGCGGGGTAAACTGTCCAATAACAATAGACACACAGGTCAGGTGTATTCAAACTTCTCATCAGTAAACAGTCTTATCAGCAGGGAGGGGCTGCTGGAGGAATCCCCCCCCCCCCCATAGACAAACATACCATAATATACTTTTCTCCCTAGGCAGACAGACACAATAGAGCAATGGAATACAACCACACCCCAAATGACCCAGCAAAGAGACCACAGCAAGATAGGTAGAGACAATATACTATATATATATATATATATATATATATATATATATATATATGTATATATATATACACACACACACACAACATTCCAGTGTGGTTGTACAGTGAGTCCAGTTAGTACAGATCAGACTGGATTTCTCAGTCACCCTGTGCCCCTATTAGAGACACAGGGTGACTTAGACATAGGAGGTGTATGGGGAGCTGAAACAATGGTTTCTCAACCTCCCCAAGGGATTCTGGCTTCCACGGGCCCCCTGCCCAAAGTGACTCCTGCCACACAGAGTACTCCCCATTTATCACCACCCTCTGAACTCGCCCTGTAGCCAGTTTTCAATTTATGTACTCACCCTATGGTCCATGCCAACCTTACTTTGTACAGTAAATGTTTATGGGGAACTGTATCAAATGCTTTTGCAAAATCCAGATACACCACGTCTATGGGCCTTCCTTTATCTAACTGGCAGCTCACCTCCTCATTGAAGGTTAATAGATTGGTTGGCAAGAACGAATCCTCATGAATCCATGCTGATCACTGCTAATGATACCGTTGCCATTACTAAAATCTTGTATATAGTCCCTTATCATCCCCTCCAACAGCTTGCAAACAATTGATGTTAGGCTAACTGGTCTGTAATTCCCAGGAATGTATCTTTTAAATATTGGTGCTACATTGGCTTTTCTCCAATCAGCTGATACCATTCCAGTCAGTTGACTGTTCATAAAAATTAGGAACAATGGACTGGCAATTACTTGACTGAGTTCCTTAAGGACCCTCGGGTGCAAGCCATCTGGTCCCGGTGACTTATTAATGTTAAGATTTTCAAGTCTATTTCTAATTCTGTTCTCTGTTAGCCATTAGGGTACTTCCTGTGACATGTCATGAGGATAAACACATTGCAGTTTTGGTTACTGAGGAGAAAAATAAATTTATTACCTTCACCATCTCTCCATCCTTAGTAACCAGATTCCCTTCATCATTATTTATGGGAACAATATGATCTGATTTTCCTTTCTTACTATTTATGTACTTAAAGAATTTTTGGGGATTTTCTTTTACTCTCCTCCACTATGTCCCTATCGTGTTCTATCTTAGCTGCCCTGATTGCACCCTTACATTTCTTGTTGCATTCTTTGTAAAGTTGGAATGCTGATGATGATCCCTCAGCCTCATATTTTTTGAAGGCCTTTGCCTTTGCATTTATATGCATTTTTACATTGGAGTTAAGCCACCCAGGACTTTAATTAGCTCTTTTAAATTTATTTCCCATTGGGATGCACTGGCTAATGCCCTCATTTAATATGTTCTTAAAGCATACCCATTTTCCCTCCGTGTTCTTTGTTCCTAAGATTTTATCCCAATTAGTATCTTCTAGCACTGGAACGAATTAACCTGTGATTGCCATTTCCTAAATTGCCCTTTATTTCCACATCCGTGATCAGGTCTGTATTGTTGGTAATCAGTAGGTCTAGTAAGGCTTTGTTTCTAGTTGGTGCATCTGCTATCTCATCCATGAAATTGTCCTGCAAGACATTTAGGAACTGGTGAGCCTTAGATGAATGCGCGGTTCTTTCCACCCAGTCTATGTCTGGATAATTAAAATCCCCCATTATGACGACACTTCCCATCCTTTCCGCTAATCCAAATTGTGATAGAAGGTCAGCCACAGCCTCCTCCCTCTGGTTAGGGGGCCTATAGCATACCGTCTCCCGAACGCGATTGTAGGGCGTTCAGAAAACATCCTCTAAACTTCCCTGCTGATAAACTGCTAAAAACGTTCATGTGTGCATGTACACATAAGATAACATACAGGGGAGTTTAAGGGCAGAACCCTCCCCCCCCCGCTAAAACTCACAAAAACCCACTTGCCGACCAGCCGCCGCAGTTTACTGCGGCAGAATGGCACGGCTGGGCAAAATGACGTTATGAAACGTCGCTTCGCCCTGTGGCCCGCTGCTCACCCCCGGAGCCGATGCGAGTGCCTGGCGGATCCCGGTTCTCTGAGGGGAGAAGAGACTGATTGTGTGTTCATACAAAGTATGAACAGCGATCTGTCATCTCCCCTAGATAGTCCCCTAGATAGTACCATCCCTCCTTCAGTGAGAACACAGAGAGGGAACACAGTTAACCCCTTGATCGCCCCCTAGTGTTAACCCCTTTCCAGTGACATTTTTACAGTAATCAGTGCATTTTTATAGCACTGATCGCTGTATAAATGCCAATGGTCCCAAAAATGTGTCTGCCATAATGTCGCAGTCCTGATAAAAATCGCAGATGGCCGCCATTACTAGTAAAAAATAAAACAATAATAAAAATGCTATAAATCTATCCCCTATTTTGTAGACGCTATAACTTTTGCGCAAACCAATCAATATACGCTTATTGCAATTTTTATTACCAAAAATATGTAGAAGAATACATGTTAACCTAAACTGAGAAAAAATTAGCTTTTAAAAAAAAAAAAAAAAAAAAAAGGATATTTATTATAGCCAAAAGTACAAAATGTGTTGTTTTTCAAAATTGTCACTCTTTTTTTGTTTATAGCGTAAAAAATAAAAACCGCAAAGATGATCAAATCCCACCAAAAGAAAACTCTATTTGTGGGAAAAAAAGGACGTCAATTTTGTTTGGGTGCAGCGCTGCAGGACCGCGCACTTGTCAGTTAAAGTGACGCAGTACTAAATCGCAAAAAATGGCCTGGTCATTCAGCAGCCATTTGTCCCTCCAGGCCGCAGTTATATGACGTCTTTTCTTCCTGTGCCTCTAGGGTGGCGCACAGGCCCGCCGCTTCACTAGGCACCTGATGCGCGTGCCTGGCGGCCGCGATGTCCGCCGGGCACCCTCAATTGCCCATGAACACAGCAGGACCATGGATCTGTGTGTGTAAACACACAGATCTCCGTCCTGTCAGAGGAGAGGAGACCAATGGTGTGTTCCCAGTACAAAGGAACACCAATCGGTCTCCTCCCCTTGTGAGTCCCCGCCCCCTACAGTTAGAATCACTCCCTTGGAAAAATAATTAACCCCTTGATCACCCCCTAGTGTTAACCCCTTCCCTGCCAGTCACATTTACACAGTAATCAGTGCATTTTTTATTGCACCGATCCTGTATAAATGTGAATGGTCCCAAAATAGTGTCAAAAGTGTCCGCCGCAATATCGCAGTCATGATAAAGATTGCAGATCGCCGCCATTACTAGTAAAAAAAAAATAATAAAAATGCCATAAATTTATCCCCTATTTTGTAGACGCTATAACTTTTGCGCAAACCAATCAATATTTGCGATTTTGTTTTACTAAAAATATGTAGAAGAATACATATCAGCTTAAACTGAGGAAAAAATTTGTTTTTGTTTTTTTAATGGAATATTTATTATAGCAAAAAGTAAAAAATATTGTGTTTTTTTTCAAAATTGTCGCTCTTTTTTTTGTTTATAGAGCAAAGAATAAAAACCGCAGAGGTGATCTAAAAGAAAACTCTATTTGTGGGGAAAAAAAATATCAAAATTTCATATGGGCACAGTATTACATGACCGCGCAATTGTCATTCAAAATGTAACAGTGCTGAAAGCTGAAAATTGGTCTGGGCAGGAAGGGGGTGAAAATGCGCTGTATTGAAGTGGTTAAATATATTATCTCTCCTGCAGGTTAGACTACAAAGGGAAGATCTTGTTGGTTACTATTTGCAACAACTCAGTTATTCTAAGGTGTCCAATTGTCTTTTCTATGCTGCAATTAAAGCCCTAATCCATACTGTGTGCTATTGTCTGAACGGAACCTGTCAGGATAAAATGATGGAAGCTGTCTTTGTTGACTCAAAAAATACAGTTTTCAAATACATAGCACTATCCCACCCAATAAATATATCAAATGGATACTGTATCATATAAATATGAAAAAAGAAAAGAATTAATATCTCTTAACCACTTACCGACCGGCCACTGTATATATACGTCATTTTTTTGAAGATGGATATCTCGGTAACGGCAGCAGCTGCTGCCACAACCGAGGTATCCATGTTTAGGGCCGGCGGTTCTGTACACGATAATGGTGGTCTCAGCGGCGGGTTCGCCGCGAGATCACCGTTATCGGAGGCGGGAGAGGTGCCACCCCCCCTACCGCCGCTCTCCCGTGCCTTCCGCCGCTTACCAGAGCCGTCGGTAGCGGCGGAGGCGATCGGGTCCTTTCTCTTCTTAGGTATGGAGACGAGTGAGGCTAAGATGGCCCACACCCATCTCCATACCATGTGACGACTGAAGCGACGTCATTACGTCGGCTCCGCCCACTTGTCTTAAAGGCACAATTTTTTTTGTGTCATTTTTTTAAACGACACAGAGGACCTGTCATGCTTTTTTCTATTACAAGGGATGTTTACATTCCTTGTAATAGGAATAAAAGTGATCCAATTTTTTTTTTAAAAAAAACAGTGAAAAAATAAATAAAACAAAGTAAAATAATAAGAAAAAAAAAAATTTTTTTTAAAGCACCCTGTCCCGACGAGCTCGTGCGCAGAAGCGAACGCATACGCAAGTAGCGGCCGCATATGAAAACGGTGGTCAAACCACACATGTGAGGTGTCGCTGCAACCGGTAGAGCGAGAGAAATAATTCTAGCCCTAGACCTCCTCTGTAACGCAAAACATGCAACCTGTAGAATTTTTTAAACGTCGCCTATGGAGATTTTTTAGGGTAAAAGTTTGACGCAATTCCACGAGCGGGCGCAATTTTGAGGCGTGACATGTTGGGTGTCAATTTACTTGGTGTAACATTATATTTCACAATATAAAAAAAAATTGGGCTAACTTTACTGTTGTCTTATATTTTTATTCAAAAAAGTGAATTTTTTCCAAAAAAAGTGCGTTTATAAGACCGCTGCGCAAATACGGTGCAAAAAAAAGTATTGCAATGACCGCCATTTTATTCTCTAGGGTGTTAGAAAAAAAACAACATATAATGTTTGGGGGTTCTAAGTAATTTTCTAGCAAAAAAAACTGTTTTAAACATGTAAACACCTAAAATCCAAAACGAGGCTGGTCTTTAAGTGGTTAAATTCTAATAAATTAACATAATGCAGATATTATAAAGCACATAGTCAAGACTAGTGCAAATAATCAAATAATTCCTTGGTAATGACAATATATATATATATATATATATATATATATATATATATATATACACACACACACACACACACACACACACACACACACACACACACACACACACACACACACACACACACACACACACACACACACATACTGTATACAAAATGTGAAATCATGAAAAAAGTGCAAAATGTGTAATAACCAACAAGGAATTGTTTGCACCTTATTTTATTCGTAATTGCGCTCTGAATATATCCATTGTGATTACCAAGAAATTATCTGCATTATTTGCACTATTATTGATTGTGTGTTTTAAAATATTTATATAATGTTCATTTGATTGGAATCTGTAAGATATTCATTGATTTTGAGATATATTTATATCTTACATATAAATAGATTATATATAAATAGATATATTGTGTTGCAACGGCCCAGGCAAAATGCTGCCACCTTGTTCTGTAGCTGGTATACCTAGGGGATAAGAGCTTCACTGAACCAGAGATTCTTTCAGCTCTCTAGGGCCAGGCCAAGAGGTAACTGACACATGTACAGTGCCTTGAAAAACTATTCATACTCCTTGAAATTTTCCACATTTTGTCATGTTACAACCAAAAATGTAAATGTATTTTATTGGGATTTTATGTGATAGAGATAGACCAACACAAAGTGGTACAAAATTGTGAAGTAGAAAGAAAATGATAAATGGTTTTCAACATTTTTCACAAATAAATATGTGAAAAGTGTGGCGTGCATTTGTATTCAGCCCCCCTCAATTCTTTGTACAACCCCCTTTCGCTGCAATCACAGCTGCAAGTCTTTTTGGGGATGTCTCTACCAGCTTGCACATCTAGAGAGTGACATTTTTGCCCATTCTTCTTTGCAAAATAGCTCAAGCTCTGTCAGATTGGATGGAGAGTGTCTGTGAACAGCAATAATCAAGTCTTGCCACAGATTCTCAATTGGATTTAGGTCTGGACTTTTTACTGGGCCATTCTAAACACATGAATATGCTTTGATCTAAACCATTCCATTGTACCTCTGGCTGTATGTATGTTCAATTTTGGTCTCATCTGACCAGAACACCTTCTTCCACGTGTTTGCTGTGTCCCCCACATGGATTCTCGCAAACTGGAAAGGGACTTCTTATGGCTTTCTTTCAACAATGGCTTTCTTCTTGCCACTCTTCCATAAAGGCCAGATTGTGGAGTGCACGACTAATAGTTGTCCCGTGGACAGATTCTCCCACCTGAGCTGTGGATCTCTGCAGCTCCTCCAGAGTTACCATGGGCCTCTTGGCTGCTTCTCTGATTAATACTCTCCTTGCCCGGCCTGTCAGTTTAGGTGGACGGCCATGTCTTGGTAGGTTTGCAGTTGTGCCATACTCTTTCCATTTTCAGATGATGGATTGAACAGTGCTCTTTGAGATGTTCAAAGCTTGGCATATTTTTTTATAACCCAACCCCGCTTTAAACTTCTCCACAACTTTATCCCTGACCTGTCTGATGTGTTCCTTGGCCTTCATGATGCTGTTTGTTCACTAAGGTTCTCTAACAAACCTCTGAGGGCTTCACAGAACAGCTGTGTTTATACTGAGATTCAATTACACACAGGTGGACTCTATTTACAAACTAGGTAACTACGGAAGGCAATTGGTCTATCACATAAATCCCTCATAAAATACATTTATGTTTTTGGTTGTAACATGACAAAATATGGAAAATTTCAACGAGTATGAATACTTTTTCAAGGCACTGTATCTTGTTCCAGGGTGTGACAACGACAACAACCTGCTATCCTCCATTAGGCAGGGAAATTTTATACACGCGCCCTGCCTGGCACAAGTTCTCAAACTTATGGTGCAGTGCTTCCTAGTTAGCTACCTGCTGCAGGCCAGAAGAGAGTGTAGCCACCTTAGGCAGTCACACCCTGCAAGTTTTCACCTGGCAGAAATGCAGCGATAACACAAGCTGCCTGCCACCCATCTAATATGTGACATCCTTATGCACCAGCAGCATGCCAGTGAGGATCTGTGTGATTGTGGAATGAAAACATGCTCTGGAAAGCTGGGGTTCTTTTCACCATATCAGTGGCTCATGCTGCAGTATGCATGCAACACCTTGTTACCTTTTGAAGAGGCAACCAACATGGTGAACTGCAAAGAGGTGTGGATAAGCAACACAATCTCTCTGGTGTTCCTCCTGGAGTACACATACTGAGCTGAGTGATAGACTGGGCACAGGAGGCACAGCAGCAGGAGTAAGAGAAGGACTTTGTTGTCACAGACCCAGCAGATTCTAGACCTACTGCCATCGTCCCTGTAAGGTATAGGCAGCACAAAGCAGAGGAGAAATATGATGAGGTAGGAGGGTTGGAGTGGTAGTGGAGAGTAGGATGAAGAAATAGGGCAAGCTTCTTGGTGGACAATTTACCTCTCCCAAACCGTAGGAATTAATTACCCTAGGATTTGGACCATAAATGAGAGGGACCACTATTGGGTGGCCCTTTTGGGTCTCTGATACCAAATATAAATGGCAGATCTAATGCTTCTATTCCAGGCCACTTACAGAATGTGCTGGAGAAGAACCACAATTTCTGAGAATAGCATAATCCTATCATGCCCAACATGCCTCCGATCCTCAGATCCCTGAAAGCAGTACTAGTGGTGACAATGGCTGCCCCAGCAACACTTTTAATAAGTTTTTACAGCCACAGCAAACAGGCCCAGCTGTAGGCTGTACACACAGGAAGTACCTAAATCACATTATATCCAACTGCTTTGGGTTCAGGGCTGCTGCATAAAGTCTTTGAAGTGAACACCCCATAGACTATTGCATGTCCAGGATGGACCACTGGCCTGAGCTTGTGCAATATACAATGGAGCTCCCGGTTTGCCCTGCAGCCAGTAAACTGTCTGAGAGGGCCTTCAGTGCAGCAGGAGGTTTGGTTACAACACATATTGTCCAGCCACTCTACAATATGTGTGGCTATTTTCTATAAAATAATGTTTATTGAAAGAAAAATAGAATTTTTAAAACAGCTTACCTGTAAAATCCTTTTCTTTGAAGTACATCACAGGACACAGAGCCATAGTAGTTACTACCCTGTTTCCCCGAAAATAAGACCTAGCGTGATTGTCGGTGATGGCTGCAATATAAGCCCTACCCCCCAAATAAGCCCTACCCTGTTTCCCCGAAAATAAGCCCTAGCCTGAAAAGAAGACCTACAAGGACTTTAACTAGGGCTTATTTGGGGGGTAGGACTTATAATGCAGCCATCACCGACAATCACACTAGGTCTTATTTTCGGGGAAACCGGGTATGTGGGTTATAGGCCACCTTCAGGTGATGGACACTGGCACACCCCAAGACAAGAAGACCACTCCCTATATAACCCCTCCCACTACTGGGAGTACCTCAGTTTTGTAGCAAAGCAATACACGTGTATACCAAAAAGAAGGGACCTCTGTTTCCTGTGATGTACTTCAAAGAAAAGGATTTTACAGGTAAGCTGTTTTAAAAATCCTATTTTCTTATCGTACATCCCGGGACACAGAGCCATAGTAGTGACTATGTGGGATGTCCCATAGCAATGCCAACTGAAGGGAGGGAGACACAACAAAGGTAGGGCACTAAGAGACTAGAGGATTTATCCTGCAGCCTGCAGTACACTGCCCCCAAAGGCGATATCCTCATGACCTTTTACATCTTTTTGATAGAACCTGGTAAATGTATGGACTGAAGACCAAGTTGCGTCCTTGCAGATTTTAGCCATGGAGGCCTGGTGATGCACTGCCCAGGAAGCACTAACAGCCCTGGTGGAGTGCGCTTTAATATGAAAAGGTGGAATTTTCCTCTTTAAACCATAAGCTTGAACAATCACTTGACAAATCCATTTAGAAATAGTAGATTTTGACGCTGCCTATCCTCTCTTAGGACCTTCTGGCAACACAAACAAAACATCTGTTTTACGAATCAAATAGACCTTGACTGCTTCAAATAGACCTTGACTGTTCTCACCACATCAAGAGAATGTAGTGACCTTTCTTCCGCAGAACGAGGTTCTGGAAAAGATGAAGGCAGAACAATATCCTGGTTTAAATGAAAACCTGACACTACCTTCGGTAGGAAATTAAGATGAGGACGCAATACAACCTTATCCTTATGAATAATCAAATATGGCTCTTTACAAGAAAGAGCAGCCAACTCCGATACTTTTCTTGCAGAAGATATGGCAACCAAAAAAACAAAAAACAAATTTCCTTGTCAAAATGACCAAGGGAATATGTCATATCGGCTCAAAAGGCTGTTCCTGTGATGCCGACAGGACTAAATTCAAGTCCCAAGTGTTCAGGGGTGACCTAACCGGAGGATTAATCCGTGTTACTCCCTGAATAAAACTACGAACCAGAGAGTGTGACGCAAGTGGTCGTTGAAAAAACACCGATAAGGGTGACACCTGGCCTTTGATAGGACTCAAGGCCAGCTTTATTTCTAAACCCATTTGTAGAAATTCAAGGATCCTACCTATGACATATTTCCTGGGGTGCCAACCCCTGGATTCATACCAGGAGACATATGTCTTCCAGACTCTATAATATATGACTCTGGTGGCCGGCTTCCTAGCATTAACCAAAGTAGAAACTACTGAAGCTGACAGCCCACGGTCTTTCAGAATGTGGGTCTTAGTAGCCAAACCATTAAATTTTGCGTTTTTAAGGTAGGATTGAATACCGGACCTTTGAAGAGAAGGTCTGGCCGCGGTGGTAGGATCTGTGGGTGCCCTACTGCCATCTTTACGATCTCTGCATACCAAGATCTCCTGGGCAATGCCAGGGCCACAAAAATCCCCTTCTTCCCTTCCTGCTTGATCCTGCGAAGAAGGCGCGGAAGCAGCAGAACAGGAGGGAACGCATAGATCAGTGAAAACTGATCCCACGGAAAAACCAAGGCATCTGTTCTGCATGCCAGAGGATCCTTTGTCCTTGACATAAAGTTGTCGATCTTTTTGTTAAACCTGGACGCAAACATCCAGACCTCCCCATCTTTGACATATTGACAGAAAGATGTCAGAGTGAAGAGACCATTCTCCCGGGAACAACTGTTGGCGACTCAAGTAGCCCCCCTGCCAATTCTCTATTCCCAGAATGAAGACTGCCGATAGGCAAGGAATGTTGTCTTCTGCCCAGGATAGGATATGATTTACTCTCTCTGAGCCTCACAACTTCTCGTGCCCCCTTGGCGATTGATATAGGCCACTGTTGTGGCATTGTCGGATTGGATCCTGACAGGATAATTCCGTAATCTGAGCATCCAGGCCTTCAGGGCCAGGCGTGCTGCCCGAATCTCTAGAATATTGATGGGCAAGGTCATATCTGTTTTGGACCTTTTTACTTGGACAGATGTTTCTTCCAGGACTGCTCCCCAGCCCAGAAGGCTGGCATCTGTTGTCACCACCTTCCAGGTAACTGGTAGGAAGAACTTTCCTTACTGAAGATTCTTGGGTATCAACCACCAACTGAGGCTTTGACGCACTTTGGGGGATAAAGGCATTGGAAAGTCTAGAGCTTGGACCTACTTGTTCCAAGTTGACAGGATACTGTTTTGCAGCAGTCTCAAATGAAACTGCGCATAAGGAACGGCCTTGAATGAAGCTACCATCTTTCCCAACAATCTCATGCAAAGTCGAATAGAAGGATTTTTCTTTGCTTTGACCACCTGAATCAGTTCCCTTATGGAACTGATCTTTTCCTGGGGCAAAAACATCCTCTTCTGAGCTGTATCTATGATCAGGCCCAAGTACTGCAATCTCCTTGATGGTCTTAAGAAGGATTTCTCTAGGTTGAGAATACAACCTAGGTATTCCAGGTAGCTGACTGTGGTGACCAAACTCTGGTTTAAGCGGGCTACCGACTGATCTATCAAGAGTAGATAATCTAAATAAGCTAGAATTGTTATACCTTGAGCCCTTAATCTGGCTAAAGGGGGAGCCAGAACCTTTGTAAACACTTGAGGTGCAGTAGCTTAGACTGAAAGACAGAGCTACAAACTGAAAATGAAGATTTTCTATCTCGAAGCGTAGATATTTCTGGTGAGCGGGGAAAATAGGTCCATGTAGATAAGCATCCTTGATGTCGATTGACACTAGCAGTTCCCCACCTTGTAGAATGGAGACCACTGATCGGATTGACTCCATGCGAAAAGAGCGGATATTCAAAAATCGGTTTAGATCTTTGAGATCTAAAATGGGTCTGACATCCCCATTTGGTTTTGGTACCGTAAAAAGGTTTGAATAAAACCCTAACCCTCGCTCTTCCATGGGGATCACCGATATAACTTTTTGAGACAAGAGATGATCCAAAGCCAGAAAGAGATTTCTTTTTTTCTGGGTCTCTGGGAACGTTCGATCCGAGAAAACGAGACAATGGGAACTCTCGGAACTCTAGTCTGTACCCTAGAGATATTGAGGAAGCCACCCATTTGTCTCGACCCTGTTCCTGCCAGACCCTTGAGAACTGCAGAAGTCTCCCCCCCCCTCGAGCGAGCGGGGGCACCCCTTCATAAGGAGGTTTTAGTATTTTGTTTAGTGGGTTTCCTCTCCCAGGGCCTCTTTTGACCCTGGGGTTGACCCAGAGGTTTACCTCTTGAATTTGACGGTGGAAGCCGTCATGACTGCCTGGAGGCAGATGCTCCTCACACTGGAGAAGAAGCTCGTTTAAAAGAAAAACGCTTAAACTTCTTCTTAACTGGTAAAAGGGAACTTTCTCCATTAGAAATTCTTTGGATGTATTTATCCAGATTGTCTCCCAACAACCATTCACCATGAAATGGAAAACTAGCCAAGAGATTTTTGCATGGCGCTTCGGCTGACCAATTTTTCAACCATAGAACTCTACGCACATGTACCAGCCCGAGCATAAGCCGTCAGGCTTGAAGAACAGAATCTTTGATAGCGTCTACAGTAAAACATAACGCCTCTGATATCCTGGCCAAATCTTGGGCCTGCTGATCAGGAATAATCTTGAGCACCTCTTTAAACTGGTCTTTTAAGGACTGACATACACCGATCTCTGCCAGCGCAGGCTGACCACTGAACCTGCCAGAGAAATATTGTTTTTAAATAGGAATTCCAACTTCTTATCTGTTGGATCCTTCAGCATTTGAGCATTGTCTACAGGACAAGTCAAGTTTTTGTTCACAGAGCATATAGCAGCGTCAATTGCTGGAATCCCCCATTTCTTATTAAACTCAGAATACATAAGCTTTTTCAGTAATGAATGGATAGGAAAAGAATGAATAGGCTGGAGAGGCTTCAGTGAACCCAAACAAGAAGTGGGCTCATCGACTGACTCCGTTACTGGCAGTAAAAATGTGGAGAGGACCAATTTAGTGAGAGAGTGTACCAACAACCTTTCTTGTGAACCTGATCCTTCTGTATTAGACTTTTCAGAAGAGGATTTATCAGCCTCTTCCTGGTCCCCTGAGAGAAAAGCATCATCTCTCGCCCCCTGTTCCTCAGTTTGAGGGTCCTGGGTAATGGACGGGGACCTATTACGCTTAGTCCCACTATGGGATGCGATTAAGGCATCAATTTTTTATTCCAAGCCTAAAATGGTTGAGGAAAAAACCTCTAAAAGCAGCTGCAACATCCGACGTCCTTGATGGCTCACTCTGACCAGCCAGGGAAGGATGCCACCTTTTTTTAGTTTTAGGCTTCCTAGTGGCTGTAGAAGACTTTCTAGAGCCCTTTTTTGAGGTGTTTTTACCCCCCCTTCTGACCATAGCCCGATGCACAAAGCAGAGGTACTACCAGAAGGAACGCATCCACTGCTTGAGCAATAGTCCAGCCCTGCCGCTGCTATTAATGCTCAGCCTGATGCAATAGTAAATGTGTCAAAAGGAATGCCTGTCACCAAACCTCTTTCATGCCCCTCTTGCTCTTGTGTCCCTCCGTCAGCTTGCAGCAGTAAAAATGGTGCTTTTAAACACACATTCCTGCGCTGGACGTTGGAGGACGCCAACGCCGTGCTAAGCTCCGCCCCCCTCCGTCGCCTTCAGCCCCCCTCTTTTTTATAAAAGAGCTTTCCCGCCCGAGCGCGGGCCTCTGATCCTATGGGATCGCTCTGAAAGGGGGAAAAAATGGTAAGTCGAGAGCCTGGAAGCTGCCGAGTAGGGCGGCGTGCCAATCGTTTTTTTTTTTTTTTTTCGTTTTTCTCCTGAAGTGGGGGAGAATACAGCACAGGTGGGGGGTGTCTGGTGAGGAGGAAACCCCCCCAGACTTACCGGAGGTCTGCTGCTGACTGGAGAGAAAGGAAGCCTGCTGCTGCGGACACATCGTGATCTTTTGCGCAAAACATGAGAAGGTATGTGCTCCATAGAGCCCCCAGTGGTGACACATAGGCATGACAACATTTACTAATTTAAATTTTTAGAAACATAAGAAAATTCAAAAATTTCTTCCACTTACCTTTCCCGCCGCAGGGTTTTCTGTGTTAAAACCAACAGACCCAATCTTCACCCTTCACGGTGGGTTCCCTTAATAAACCTTCAGGAGCTGGGGACCCTCAGGGAACCCACTATCCTGGGCCTGTAATAGCACCTCTGCCAGTAAAACTTTATGGCCTTAATACCAAAAGAACTGGATCCCGGGGTCCAGCTCTCTAAAAAGAGAAGCGTTTACAGGCAAAACCTTGTTTCTTCAGACACGAGGCCCGGGTACCATTCAATTCGGCCTAAAAGACACTTTGAATGGATCCGGCTGCATAGCTAGCCAGCAAGGATTGCTCCAGTGGAGCTCAGCACAGCACATCTTCACTCGTGACCAACACCTTAGACACTGGCGAAAAAACTGAGGTACTCCCAGTAGTGGGAGGGGTTATATAGGGAGTGGACATCTTGTCTTAGGGTGTGCCAGTGTCCATCACCTGAAGGTGGCCTATAACCCACATAGTAACTACTATGGCTCTGTGTCCCGTGTTGTACGATAAGAAAAATCTGCCTCATCTCTCCCTCTTACATTTCAGCCCTACCAAGCTGCTTATATATTGCTCAGCCACTGTACAATATGTGTGGTTATAGACTTTGAAATAATACACTTGAATTTTTTAATTTGAGATAAAAACGGCCTCATCTCTCACAAAGCTCACAAACTATACTAATAAACTTTTTTGCCACTGGTCATTTTGTACGAAGCTAGGGCCATTAGCGTGTTTTGTTATCAGAGTAAACTTTAAATTGAGGTGCTGCTGCTGTTATAAAGCCCACTCTGGGAATTACACAAAAATTACTCTTCCTGTGGAGCCAACTTGCTCCTTAGGTCTAGGGGATGTAAGATTAAATACTTACCAAAGACCTTGTTCCAGCAGGCTTCGGTGCTCCTCACCTTCCTGATGCTTTGGGCAAAGCATCTTAGATAAGAGTCCTCTGGAAATTGGTTGCACAGATGGAGCGAGATAGTCAGAATGAGTTACATAGTTACATAGTTACATAGTAGGTGAGGTTGAAAAAAGACACAAGTCCATCAAGTCCAACCTATGTGTGTGATTATGTGTCAGTATTACATTGTATATCCCTGTATGTTGCGGTCATTCAGGTGATTATCTAATAGTTTCTTGAAGTTATCAATGCTCCCCGCTGAGACCACCGCCTGTGGAAGGGAATTCCACATCCTTGCCGCTCTTACAGTAAAGAACCCTCTACGTAGTTTAAGGTTAAACCTCTTTTCTTCTAATTGTAATGAGTGGCCACGAGTCTTATTAAACTCTCTTCTGCGAAAAAGTTTTATCCCTATTGTGGGGTCACCAGTACAGTATTTGTAAATTGAAATCATATCCCCTCTCAAGCGTCTCTTCTCCAGAGAGAATAAGTTCAGTGCTTGCAACCTTTCCTCATAACTAAGATCCTCCAGACCCTTTATTAGCTTTGTTGCCCTTCTTTGTACTCGCTCCATTTCCAGTACATCCTTCCTGAGGACTGGTGCCCAGAACTGGACAGCATACTCCAGGTGCGGCCGGACCAGAGCCTTGTAGAGTGGGAGAATTATCGTTTAATAAGGTAGGTATTACACATTATAACTCTACCCCCTAAACCTAACAAGCATTTAACCTTTGCCTCACTGCAAAAGTAATTTTTGTGTAATTCCCAGAGCTGGACTTTAAAGCAGTTGTAAACCGCTGGTGGTAAAAAAAAAAAATCCTGCAAGGCAATGTCATAATGTGCTAGTATGCATCACATACATCGCAGTATTTTAATTTTTTTTTGCCCTTTGTTGACAATACCTTTCCTAGTAGCCTTCACTCTCAACAGTAAAGTAGAAAAACATGGAGCACAATTCACTGATGTGGCACCACATCCAAAGGCATATGAGAAAAACGAAGATGAAGAAAAAAGGTGCCATCCATACTCGGTTACTTTAAAATATGAAAAAAACAAAAAAATCTCTGCGCTATCATAAAAAACCCCCCAAGGAAGCAGCAGTTAAACTGTGAGATGTTCAGTTTGTAGCAAAGTTCATAGATACTGAAGAAACCAAAGGTCTGGTAGAGAGGTAGAGGGAGTCCCTTGACAATTCTTGGAAATCAGGTGAGGAAATGGAATGCAAACACACCCCACACAGTGATCCTCCACCATCCTCCACTGGTAAGCGCATATATTTGGTGGTGGAGGATCACTGTGTGGGGTGTGTTTGCATTCCATTTTCTCACCTGATTTCCAAGGAGAATTGTCAGGGGACTCCCTCTACCTCTCTACCAGACCTTTGGTTTCTTCAATATCTATGAACTTTGCTACTATTTGTACACTAATGATTTGATGTCACTTGATGTGGATTTTATGTATTGCATATATCAATTTTTTGTGCACTTTTTTCACTGTATAGTGCAGTTTGTTCTTTGTTCTTTCTACTTTAAAATATAAAAATAATTTATTCATTTACAAAAATTCCTTAGAGATATCTATGTCCATAAAAAAAACATTTTAGTGCAGTTACATATTGCTTGTAGGAGGCTCCCTAAGAAAAGGCACTCATTCTGCTAAGCGATAGCCCAGGAACATACATATAGAAAATGATATTCAGTGTACATTTGGTATAATGACTGTATTAGGCCAGACTGCAGAAGACAATTGTCTTTATTTTTCTCTGTACATTAAAGTGTTCCTTATTGCTATAACCAGTTGCGGCCGGAGGTAATTTTTTTGGGGGGCGGCAAACAGTATGCCACCGCCCCCCCCAGGTCGTCGGTCAGGTCTAGAGGACATACCCCATCGCTTCTTCCGGGCTTCCACTGCTCGGCAGAGGCTTCCCCTTCCCCTGCTCTCCATGGCGGTTTCCGTTTCCTCCCTCCTCCTTGGTGACCAATTGGGACTCTTCTCTTTTCGGCTAATCGGAAAACAGGTCACAGGCCCGCTTCTGATTGGCTGGATTGAGGATCAGTGTTTCAATAGCAAATATTAATTCACTGTTGTAACACCTGCGTGGTCTCCAAGCGCAATGCTCTGCGTCTGGAGCCCACCCTATTTTGAAGCCCATTAGAGCCTCTGGCTCAGAATCAGGTGCTTAAAAAGAAAAAAACCCCGCCGCTGTAATTTATGCACTGAAAGGGGCCAGACGCATGAATGGGGGGGTGGCCAGGGATAGAGGGGGCGGCGCCCGGGCTCTCCTAATGGACAGCTTGCCACTGGCTATAACCCTCAATTGTAAAACATATCAGCAAAAGTATGATGATATTAGTATTGTTCTGTGAATTATTGTATTGTGAGTAGGGTTGCCACTTGTCCAGGATTCACCCGGACAGTCTGGGTTTTCAATTATGTGTCCAGGTTTCAGTCCACTTGAAACTCAGACACATTATATAGACCAGGCTGTGGCTCCCTAAGTAACTGAGATAGCCACTCACAGATTTGTTGCCGTCCAGAAGCTGCAGGCGGATGCCGGGTGTCAGGTTCGGCATCACTGGGAGGCTGGGCATTGATGCCAGCAAGAGCATTTTGGCCACACCTATTGTTTGTCACTGCACGCTATGCGTGCCGTATTACTACTTTGCTTGGGGCACACAAAGGTGTCCCAGGTCTTTTATAATCCTATAGTGTATACTATGAAAAAAATATTTGCCCTGCGCCGCTAAAGTGTTGGGGTTTGGCTTGAAGAAAAGGTGGCAACCCTAATAGTGAGTGGGGTGGGCCAGTGACACCCTGAACTCACAGGAAGGAACACACCAAAAATGCACCTTTCATTATAGTCAATAGAAACTTACCAAAAGCACACCATGTTTTTTCAGTGTGTTTGAATCATATTCTTTTTTTTCCCCAAGTGACCAGGAATAGAAATGCATGTAAACACATGTAAAATGCATTATGCATTGCGTTAAATTTTAAAAATGCACTTAAAACGTGATATGCATTTCCAAGAAACGCATATCACGTTTTATAAGGTAATGATGTCATCTTTGATGAAACTAGTAGCGATGTCACGTGTAAAAAGCATTATGCGTTGCGTTAAATTGTAAAAATGCACTTAAAACCTGATATGCATTTCCAAGAAACGCATATCATGTTTTATAAGGTAATGACGTCATCTTTGACGAAACTAGTAGTGACGTCACTATGCATATGCGATCCTGACACGGCTATCTTGGATTCAAGAATATGAGTTGTTTGTATGACATGAAGTGCCTGGTTGTCATCTCTTCATTGTAAGTGCAATTACCACATTAAATTGGTGTTTTAATCGGAAATTACACTATGGAGAGCGTATCTTTTTCTTTTGCATGATACTATGTCCACTTGAATATATACGCACAGCGATCTTTTACAATGCAACAGTACCATCGTTTGGTTTTGAGGAAAGCTGGATATCTTGGATTGATACACAAGCACTGGTTGATTACTCCTAATTGGGGGTCATATGATTCTGGTGAGCCTCCCTCTGTTGTACAGGGAGGGGCTGTGTGGTTTATCATTAAGAAGTTTGGTATCCACATTTGTCATCTCCCTCTTTATCGAAGAATCACCAAATTCACAGTTTTTGGCTTCACATTTGGATTTCTCTTTTTTCTTTTGTTTTATTTTTTCTATTTGTGGTGACACATAATAGTTTGATATATTTGCACATAATATTTAATTTATCTTAGAGCTGCTCTATTGTTTTTTGACTACTAAACTCTTGCTGACCGTACGTGTCCATGTGATGTGAGCATTTTCACAGCACAGTGATCAAGCTGTCACAGACAGCTCTTGGTATCTAGTTATGATTGTGAGCCAGCAGGACAGCCAATCACAGTAGTTACATGATTGGTCCATCCCACCTAAATGCCCTAAGACCTAGTTGAAGGACCACAGTGGACAGGTGGGAAAAGGTTAAACAAATACAGCAGATGAGACTGGTTTCCTGTGTGAAATGTATAAACGCCTCTTCCTCTTCTCTCTTTCTGTAGATCACTATTCTTATTATGGGAGATTTGATTTCTTATAACAAAGCCTACTGCCAGCAAACTATTATTTACATGCAACAAGCTACGTGTTTTACTATACTGCTCAGTGAAGGAATTTGCCTTTTGCTGCCAGTGTGATGTATATCAGGGCTCAAAATTTCAAGTCCTGAGCCACTAGCCAGGCCTCAAGGGATACTCACCACCAGTTGCCCCACCAAACTGGCTTGAATCACCCACCGAGCTTCACTCAATCATCAATAATTTCCACATGGTGTAAATCTTTATCGGATTTACACCATGTGGAAGTTTTCTTTTTCTCCCTGTCATACCATGGAAATTGTTGATGATTGAGTGAAGCTAGGTGGGTGATTCAAGCTAGTCCCTGAACAAGAAATCAAGCCAGTAAGAAGTCCGGGCTTGATCCATCTCCTCCAGCGGCGAGCAAGTTCTCAGGCTCTTCTTCCCTACCAAGCACATCTGATCTATTGGAATTAGAGCCATCCTCATCGCTTGATGGTATAAGCCTATCTGACTCACCGCCAACGGCCTGTGAGTCCACCACTTCTGGTAAGGGCATTGAATTTTTCTTTACTTGAAGTTTTGTTTTGAAGAAGATAGTATCTCACACGCCAGCACATCTCTAACACCAGTTTGAGAAGCAATTAAGATCGTAAGTATCGACAGCACCATATCTTCACCTTCATGAGTCTTCACCTCGTAGACGGATATGGACTATAGATGTACCATAGTATACCCATATGTTAATACTTGCGAACATTTGAGGCGGGTTTACATGTGCCATTGTCAACCCCATTCATTTATTCATTTTTTATATCATTATGTTATAAGTGATTCACAAGACTATTCACTTTGATTGATTGATTTCACTTTTCATTTATTTTTTGAATTTTATACCTTGATGTCGTAGTTAGTGTGACATACAGATACCTTTTTGTCACCAATATAGCTTTTGATTTTCACCTACGAGATACAGTATCTTTGTGGCCGTTATTGTTTATATATGTGTGATTACATATTTCTCTTTTATTTTCTGAAAGTCACTTTCACATTTGTGACCATATACGCACTCACTCAGATTTCTGATTTCTGATATATTTTATTAGCGCCACACATTAGTGTTTCATATATATATATATGATTTTATGAGCATCTGAGAAGCCATTTTGTGTTCATCTGTGTCAGGGCTGGGCTCAGCCCTTCCTTCTCTGAGCTGGCCGCTCAGCTGTCAGTTAATTGCCAGCTCCCATCTTTCTCCACAGTTACCCAGCTGTTGTTGATTCTGCTCGTCAGTGCTGCCTACTTAAAGTCGTCCAGCTCATTTGATCTCTGCCCTCGTCTTTGTCAACATCACAGAGACTTTCTCCTTCATTCCTGTTGAAGACTTGCTCGGCTGATGTTCCTTCTGGCTCCTGATCCTGCTTGCTGTACTACGTTTATCTCTGGCTCTCTGACATTTGCTTGGCTGACTACCCGATCCGGTTACTGAACTCTGGCTTGATTTGACTGCGCTTACTCTGTTTACCTTATTATTATTAAACAAGTGTGATTTAACTATACTTCTGTCTCAGTCTGATTCATGGTTCTTGATAATCTGTAAAAGGTTAAATTAAGTTAATTTGCTGTTGAATAGAATCTCTTAGGAGAGATGTCTACCAACCTTACCTCACATTTTCCCAAGTCGTAATTCTGAATTCCTGACAGCCAGACGAGATAAGGGATCAACCATAGACTAATGTGTATTGTAGTGAGACTAGTGACTCATGTTTCAAATAAACAATGAACAGAAACGTATATATATATTTTTTTTTTCTTTCAAGACTGAGAAAATTGAACCTTTTCAAAAACTGTCTTATAAACAAGCCTTATCAAGTACAAGTAATTGTATTAGCAATAATTTCTATTATATTATTATTACATTATATTGGAGAGATTATGTGCTTAATTAATTTAATAATTTTACATATATCTTTGGTTTATGAATTTTTATAATATTTTTATAATACTCATATATATATTCATGATATATTGTCTGGATATACTTACAAAATGTATTAGTATATCTCATGAATATGAGTATAGCAGGTTTTAAGTACTAAGTGTGAGAAAGATGTATAGGAATTTTGTTAGTGGTAATACTTATGAATAGCCATTGGGTTTTTAGCTCAAAATTACCTCATCCTCAAGGTATTTAGAGGAGAAGTGAATTGTGCTCTCAAGACAATATATCTTAGGAAGAGACATAAGTCTTTCATAAACAGCCATTAAAGAGACATCTTATCATAGTTTATAGTTTTCTTTAAAAATGTCAAAGGTTATTTGGAATGATATTTTGACATGCAAGTAACATCCCAATTTTTAAGTGTATACTGCCACCTTCTGGTAGTGATGCAAGGGAAAATACTGCCCTCTGTTGGTAGTTATACGGGATTTGACAGGTAATTGACATCATTCATTACATAATAGAGACATACACACCCACTTTTTGGATGGGATAAAGGTGGTAGACACATAGTGAGAGTGAGCGGAGAGAATGGAGGGCTAAGATTGGAAGGAAAGGAGGAGGAGAGGAGAACGGAAAAAATCAAGGAAGGGTAAAAAGGTCCCTTGGGACTACACAGCCGATACCTCTCAGACAAAAGACTCTTATATTTCTGGTCAATTATAATTTTCTTCTGCCTATTGGTAATTTAATTATTTGAACATATACATAGCTAGACCATTTAATCTTTGTAGCAGTAATATTTAAATTTAAAAGTTTGTTTTTCTAACTGCAGTATGATATAATTCTGTTCCAAGTAAAGAGAAATACATATTTCAGTATATCTCAACAAAGCTGAGTTCAAAGTCTTATCAATGGTTTAGTTATGATCAGTGTTAATTTCGTAGACTAAAACATTTTAGTCAACTAAATGAATACTATTTTAGTCAACTAAAAAATGATTAAAACTAAAACAATTGAGATGACTAAAATATAACTAAGACTAAAATAGGACTAAAACTAAAATGCAATTTTAGTCAAAAGACTAAGACTAAAACTAAATTGAAATTTGACTTAGAAATTAACACTGGTCTGTACTGCATGTTCATACCTCAATACCATAAATAATAACATATGAGATTTTTCACTCCAGCAGTATATAATGAGTTTGGAAATTGTAGAAAAATGTTCACTAATGCATTACAATTTAATTACACCCATTAGATTTTAGACGACCAAAATTAGTTTTAGTCGACTAAAATGTCCTGGAGATTTAGTCGACTAAATACGACTAAAACTAAAACAATTGCAGAAGACTAAAATGGGACTAAAACTAAAATTCCATTTTAGTCCTAAGACTAAAACAAAATCGAAATTTGCTGCAAAAATTAACACTGGTTATGATGTATGCTTAAACATAAAAATTCATCAGTGATTTATCTTTATCTTAAATACAAGTCTTGGATAAATTACAAAGTTGGTATATGGTACAAATATACAAATTTGTCCATGTACTGAGAAGTTTGAGCCAAAATCATGTGTCAAAATCAACACTTATTTGTTTTCATAACCTGCGGAGCCACGGAGAAGCTGTTAAAACTTAACAACTGCTTTGTAAATAGTTAACACATTGGTATTTTAAAAGTGGAGCTTGTGGTTATTGTCTCATCTGTATTACCCATATTGTGATATTTGGATTTACAGTATATTCTGTTTATCAACAATTATATTTTGATATTATTTTTGCACTGATTTTAGCAAATAAATATATATATTTTTGCACAATATCGTATTCCTTTCTGTCTTCAAGTTAGCGCAGATAAACTAATTCAAGTTACATTGTTGATTTGTGGAAATACGTAGGAATCTCCTAAGTTATAGATCCTTGCTTATTTCCATAAATATAACACTGTTTAATATTTCAGTATAAATACCCTGACAAAAACTCATGAAAAATCTCATGAAATGACACTCAAATGTTTTATGCAGAATTAAGTTATAAAAAAAATATTAACAACAACTTTATCCGTTCAGCCTCACCTGTGCTCATCAATTCAGCCTCACCTGTGCTCATCAATGCACCCTGCCCGTGTCCATCAATGCACCCTGCCCGTGTCCATCAATGCACCCTGCCCGTGTCCATCAATGCACCCTGCCCGTGTCCATTAATGCAGCCTGCCTGTGTCCATCAATGCAGCCTGCCTGTGTCCATCAATGCAGCCTGCCTGTGTCCATCAATGCAGCCTGCCTGTGTCCATCAATGCAGCCTGCCTGTGTCCACCAATGCAGCCTGCCTGTGTCCATCAATGCAGCCTGCCTGTGGAGGGGAACAGAGTAGAAGATTGCCGGCTGGATGATCAGAGCGTGGGGAACATCACTGCAACAGCTTTCATTTCAATTACTGTTTTCACGCACTCACTGTCGCATACAGCCCCGCCCCCTGACCGGGAAACTTTGATACACATCACACGTCCCTGGATTGGACGGGTAATCTGTCCATCAAAGTCCCGGGACCAGGAGGTGGAGCTGTATGTGACAGCGAGTTCCCGCGCTGTGATCATCCGGCCAGCTCTCTCCTCTCTCTTACCCTCCGCAATCACTGGGAGGAGGACTCCCATTCAGCCCGCCTGCCGGTGGTGCTCGCCCCTCCCCCCACTCTCAGGCAGCTCTTCCTCGCCAGCCCTCAAATTCCACTCGCAAAATGCGAGTAGGCGAGTGGAAAATTTGAGGGCTGATGTATATGTTGTACACATTACACATAGGGGGTAATTTACGAAAGGCAAATCCACTTTGCACTACAAGTGCACTAGGAAGTGCAGTCGCTGTAGATCCGCGGGAGACATGCAAGGAAAATAAAAAACAGCATTTTAGCTTGTACATGATTGGATGAACAAATCAGCAGAGTTTCTCCTAATTTCAGATCTACCGCTCAGATTTACAGCAACTGCACTTCCAACTGCACTTGTAGTGCAAAGTGGATTTGCCTTTCGTAAATAACCCCCATAGTGTATATTTGTAAACATTAATATGTGTAGGGTATGGGGCAGATCCATACAAACGGAATCCGCCTGCTCAGCGGGGGATCTCTTCACTGATCCCTGCTGAGCAGGTGGATGACAGATCTGTGTCCGTTCTGTTATGCAGAGCGGACACAGACACAGCCCGGCCTTCTCTATGGGGCAGTCAGATGGAAACAGACTGCATATCAGTTTTCATCTGATTGTCATCCGATCCGATCCACTGTACGGATGGCGTATCGTACGCCTGTTTTCAGCAGATTTTGTTGGATCGGATGCCCGGCTGGTGTCGGCAGACATGTGTCCGCTGACATCTGCCGCTCCATAGAGGACAATAGGTGTTCCGATCAGGTCCACTGAAAAATTGACAGGCGGACCCCATCGGTCCACTGGTGTGAAAGGGGCCTTACATTGCACTCCCCTTCCTTTAGATTGTAGGCTCCATGAGTAGGGCCCTCCTTTTCCTTCTGTACTGAACTGTATTGCAATTGTACTGACCCCCTTTTTATTGTGAAGCTCTGTGTAAACTCTTGGCACTATATAAATATTGTATAATAATAATAAACGTGATATGTTAAGGCGGTATTAAACACAAACACACACAAATGTAATGTATTGCAGCTTACCAATCATTAGATGTGTTAGCTGCATTAGTTTTCTCTTTCATCTGCTTTTTTCCCTATGTTCTCACCTGGTGGTCTGGCTAGTAACACACCTCCTGTATGAATGAGACCAGGGACACCTTTGGAGCAATAACATTGTTAACTTGCGCTAGGGGAGTGCTAGATGTACTAGCAGATTTAGATACACAAAAACAAAAATGAAGCTAAACTCCAGCAAACCCTTTTATAAACAGTTACGGCAGTTTTTTTTTTCCTTTTGGGAGTAAGGTATTACATAAATAGATAAAATCTGATCATTATAAGCACCCCTGTCAGTGTTAGATGGTTTATCACAATCCTCTAACTGCTACATCTGCAGGACAGCTTCGCCTGTTGAAAAACAACAGACTTACTGGCCAGAGCACCAGGTGAAAATAAATTAAAGAAAGCCTAAAAAAAGAAAAGGAATGCAGTCATCACATCTAAAAATTAGCAAGCTGCAGTATAAGTTCTTGTTTTTGGGTTTAATGCCTCTTTAAGGCAGCCTATTTATTTTCACAGACAGCGGTGTCATCCATTTACAGGGATCGCAGAGGGACTTGCAGATCTCAATGGAGCACCAGCATGGTGGTGTCACCATATTTGCAGTCCATTGTTTACTTCATTCAGCTTTGTAACAGCAGGTTCTTACCTCCATATGGACCCTAGGGGTGGGAGAAGAGTTTGCAGAAGCCTGTGCATTGCAAATGTGATGCAGTGATTGCATTTGCAATGCTCTGCAGGCTTCAATGAAAATATTATATTCAATACATGCACATTTGTCATTTTATTAATGTGGGTGCATTTCTTACATTTTTGCAAAAGAGGTAAACTCTGCCTTGATAATTATTTTTATTAAAATAATAAACATGGTATACTTACCTGCGCTATGTGACAGTATTCCTCAGAGCAGCTCCGAAACCTCCACTTATGGGGTCCCCCGCCGGCAGTCTTGGCTCCTCCGCTTCCTATGGTTGCACATATATGGGTTCGCTTCTGAGCTGGGCTGTGTGCTTCTATAGACACAGAGCGTGGGTTAGCTCCGCCCCCTCACAGGATTTGATTGACAGCAGCAGATGCCAATGGCTCCCACATCTGTTTCTTAGCCTGTGGGGAGAAAGACCAGCGGCGCTGCAGACTGGCACAGCTCTGGACCAAGATAGGACTCAGGTAAGTATAAAAGGGGGGTGGGGGGGGGATACAACTAGTGGGACATTTTTTACCTTAATGCGGGAAATTAATTAAGGTAGAAAACATCTAGCCTTTAGAACCACTTTAGGCTTTCTGTAGATATTAGATATGTTGGGTGCACACCATTTCTTTATCAGTGTATGATAGAGCAAGCGATCACCATTTAGGTTGATTTTAGCAACAGAGGTAAAGCGATACTAAAGTCTCATTTTTTTTTCATTAAAAATAACAAAACTGTTGGATATTTACCCAGATCCTCCCCTTCTCGGGTCCCTCTTCTGTGCTACTGGCCCCTCCCCCGTTGAGTGCCCCAACAGCAAGTAAGCAAGCCATAGCTCCCTGTGTCCATTCAGACACGGGGCCGCGCCCCCCCCCCCATCCTCCCATTGGCTCACTGACTTTGCCAGCAGCAGGAGCCAATGGTGCTTTGCTGCTGTCTCAGCCAATGAGGAGAGGGAGTCCAAGACAACCAAGTGTCTCGTGCAACATCACTGGATTGAGATGGGGCTCAGGTAAGTATCAGCTATAGCTGATACTATAACTATAGCCGCTGACTGTATCACTCGCCCCCCCCCCCCCCCGGCATGCCGCATCATTGGATGTGATTGACAGCAGCGCGAGCCAATGGCTGCGCTGCTTTCAATCCATCCACTCTAGCCAATCAACGGCCAGGCTGAGCGGTGCAGAGGAAATTGGGGGCAAGCGCAGCAGGTGAACGGGCTCAGGTAAGTAAAATGGGGGGCTGGGGGGGCCGGTATTATTGGATGTTTTTTCACCTTAATGCATAGGATGCATTAAGGTGAAAAAACGTGAACCTTTACAACCCCTCTAAGGCCCCTTTCACATGGGTAGTCCAATCGGGTCCGCCAGTCAGTTTTTTAGGCAAAGCCGATCAGACCATCCATTGCTCTTGACGGAGCAGCGGGTGTCAACATCTGATCCTATTCACTAAAAACAGATGGATGGGCATTCGTTCCCCATCCTTGTGGCACCCAGAGAGAAGAGTGGGCTGTGTCTGTTATGCATAAGTGGAGTCAACACGCACCAGCCATCCACCTGCTCAGTGGGAATCAGCAGACAGATTCCATGCTGAGCAAACAGAGTCCTCCCTGTGTGGCAGGGCCTAAAAGATAAGTTCATCTTTTAAAAAAAAATAATAAATGCACATCTTTTTTGCAGGTAAAAAAATGTTCATTTATTTATTTATCTGGAGCCTATTTAAAGCATTATAATCTCAGGCTCCTGCTGACTGTCAGTGTCTGCCCGTATCTCGTAAGAACAGGCAGTTACTGAATGACAGGAAGCATCAATGAACTACCTAGAGCACCCATCAGCCCCCTGGTAGTTCATTGAGAATTGTAGTTCTCCGATTCACAGAACTGTGTAAACAAATGACTTTTTACAAAAAAAAATGTATTGTGACAGCAGATGCTCGGGGGTGTGGGGGCTGCTCAGTTAGTAACAGGTTACACCCTAAATATGGATGTAACATGTTATTAAAAGGTGAACTTATCCTTTAAGGGGGTTTGTCACATCCGCCTGCATGCAACAGGCTGTTTTAGCATGCAATTTGGTCTCTGTTGTGTAGCGGTGGGGACAGTGCCTTGCATAGTTATAACAGCCCCAAGCATCTTTTTAATTGAAATTCCTCTATGTCCACATTCACATCGGGCTGTTTTGACACGTCAAATGGCTAGCTGTTGCCGGCAACGGCACAGTCCGAATCAGTGCACTTTTGGTGACTTTGGGGGCAATTTCAATAGACATCTGTGCATTAACCCGCACAGATGTCTCTGAAATCGCTCCTGAAGTCAGACTGACATGCGGGTTTGAAATTGTGAGAGTTCAGCTGAACTTGCACAATTTTAAACCCGCATTAGGGTGAACCTGGGCTTAATGCATCACAGCAAAGCAGCAGTGCAGAGAGAAAAAATGCAGCATGTCTACAATTTTAAACAGCACACTGCAACCCACCTCAACACCGTGGGGTGAACTGGACACATTTCAAACAATGGTCTTCAATGGGCCCTTAGACTGATCTATGCAGATTAACATAGGTTAATGGTGTGAACGAGCCCTCAGGAAAGGCATTTAGACATTACTTGTTACACTACGTGAAAGTTGCCCTTTTAATTGGCCTTGACAAGCAGGCTTCTGCCTCTACATGATTAGTGAAGTTAGGTGAATATGGATATTCTTCCTGCTAACAGCAGAGTGTATATGCATATGTGACAGAGTCACTCATCCTCTGCTTTTAGTGGATGCCAGTTCCCCACTTCTCAATGCCCTCAAGTGAATGGAGGCTAATTGTAAATCTGATTCACTACATGCTGCAGAATGTTTCCACTCTCATTAACTCTGTCCTACATTTGAACACACTGTAAATAACAGACAATAATTTGTGATCTGAAGTATAACTGTAATGAAGATTGCAGCCTCCCAGTAAGCCGCCAATGTGCTTCCAAGATCCAAATACAAATCAGCACCTTTGTGAACAACCACCCAGATTTTTTTGGAGACCAGAGAATCGAATTCCCTGTGTGGTTTCAGGAGGGAGAGAAGTGGATGGGCTAATACACCAATATCCGCCTGATTTTTAGGACTGTTTAAGTGGAAAAAATGCAGCTCTGACGACGCAAATTTTCAGACGCTGTTATCTCCTGTGTCAGAGAACTTGTCGGAAGTTATAATGCTGATATAATGGAACAGCAGAAAGATACGGCACTTAGAGCTTTGGAGAGAGATAAGTAAACACTGCAGATATATGTGCTCAGGTCAGATTTCATGAATGGGGTTTACAACCACTTCAATTATGTTTGTTTCAGGCCGTTTGTTTCATTGAGTGGTTTTGTCAAATCTCCTGTCCTAATTGATTGATTCAGATTGATAGATTGGTTGTTTTTAACCTTTTGATGATATTTTTGTAAGAATAAATATTTGAATAAAAGATTCATTTTACATAGTTTAGATTTTGCATACATTATTTTATTTGTATTTATTTGATATTGTAAGCACCTTTAAAGTCCCTGGGGCAAGTTTACCCCAATTCCTTTATCTTCGTATCTCCTTAATAGGGATGTGGTGCTAAGGGAAATCTGTCCCTGCCCTCTCAATATAGAAATATCAAACCATTTAGAAATAAACAAAAAGTTGGCGCTAGCTCAAATATACATATAACGTGAACACTTAGTGCATAATAAATAACCACATCAATAAAATAATTTATTGGTGTGGTTATATATTATGCACTAAGTGTTCAAGTCATATGTATATTTGAGTTAGCGCCAACTTGTTATTTCTAAATGCTTTTTTTTAATCACCTAGTACAGCCAGCAGTATTGCTTTGCTTAAATTAAATGTATTTTTTTTTTAAATTTGCAGCAGGGATGGTATTTACATTGAAGTAAAAAGACCTTGTGCTGGTACCTGCTGTGAGCGTTGAAATCTTCATTCCTCTGCCCGTTCCCCCACCTGGAAACACCCCAGCTGTGATCATCCAGTGCTGCGGAGTTTAATACGAGCCACTGGACCTGTCGCACTCGTCAAAAGTGCCAACTGTTCCACCTGCCCCCTCCTCCATTCATAGACGCTGTAATATAGCTATAGCTACCATGAATAAAAAATGCCCTATGAATTGACAGGTAGAACTTTCATTCATCAGCCCCATGCTTTATTCACAGAGCACTTTTCGCAGCTTTTATGAAAGAAGCAGGGGGGCAAAAAGGACAGTACATAGCTGGCACAGTTGACACCAGCACATACAAAACTTTTCACAATACCAGTACCTTCCCTGGTGTGGATAAAAAAAAAAAAAAAAGATTTTGACTTACCTGTAAATCCAATAACTTGGAATACAGTACTGGAGTTAGGGCACAGGCAAATTATTCATACACGATCATGGGTTATAGGTATGCCCTCTTAGATGATTAGACACTGGTAAGGCTTTAGAGGACACACCTCCTGGGAGCCTCCTCCAGTTTTTTGGCAAGCAAAGAGTAAAATAAGGATTAGAAGGGAGGGTGGCCTGTGTGTACTCCAAGATATAGCATTTACAGGCAAGTCAAATTTCCTCTTATCTTAAACAGTACAGGACATAAGAATAATATTTATATACCATGGGACATTCCCAAGCAATGAATAGGAAGGGTGGGCAACAATAAGGCAAACAGAACTGTGAGAAAGTACGGAGAGAAGACCAGGTGGCAGCCTTAAACAGCTGGGCTACAGAGGCTTGGTGCTGAAATGCCCTATAAACTCCCACCGATCTGGTGGAATGGGTGCTTAAAAGTGTAGGAGGGGATTCTCTGAGAATGTAAGCTCTTCATTCAGATTTTGTATCTATCATGCAATGGTGAAATTGAAGCAGGCTGTGGCTTGTGAGGTCCAGAGAACAGCACAAACAGGGAATCTGTTCACCTGATTGGAACAGTAGAGAGATTTTTCTTTGGATGCTCAGCAGTAGGGCATAAGGTTGGGAGGATAATGTACTCATTGAGGTGAATGCTGAGACCACTTTCAAGAGAAAAAAGGATGGTCTTGGATGTAGGAAAACCTGGTCATACTGAAGTATGAGGAAAGGGCCACCAGTTCATAAACAAGAAACGTCTGGCAGACACAATAGTGACCAAAAGGCTATTTGTAAGACAACTTCTAGGCCAGAGGGATATCCCTGATAGGTGCAAAGGGTGGATTCTGCAGGGCAGAGAGAACCAATGCCTTTTAAAAAGAATGAATAAGGCTGAGGCCTTACCTTTAAGAGTACTTTAAGAGTACTTAGGGCAAGTTTGGGTCAAGACCTGACTGTAAGAAGTCCAGAAAACATGGTACAGAGTAATCTCTAGGACTGAATTGCCTGTTTTCACTAGGATTTCTTGATTTTCGCAAGGTAGAAATCACAAACTCAGAAACCCCTCTAATACCGGAGTTACACAGCCATGCTGATAAAGTCAGAGACTGAGAAGCAAGATGGAATAGAGGGCCTTGAGATAGCAGATCTGGCCTGTTGTGAAGAGCCCAAGGGTCGTCTGCTACAAGTCTGAGCATGTCTATGTACCAGGTTCTTCTGGACCAGTTTGGTGCAATCATAATCACTGTTTTCTTCTGTTGCTCAACTTTCTTGAGCCGAGGTAGGCTTCATACTGGAGAAAAAAAAAACTTAGAGGAGCTCCAGGCTTCCCCCCTAAACAATAGGAGGGTGTAAACAAGTGAAGCATTCCCTTTTGGGTGGAGCTTCGCTTTAAATTAGCCTGAATTGAGACCAGTGGATAATCTGAAGCTAGAGCTAGAGGATCCCTGGTTCCAGCAACAAACTGCAGTAGTTTGTTTTTGAATCTGAACGCTAGGATGTCCACATCTGGAATCTCCAATTTTCAATATATTAGATTGAAGACATCTGGATGAATAACACATTCCCTTTGATCCAAGTGATGGAAGCTGAGATAATCTGCTTTCCAGTTGTCCGCTTCTGGTATGTGGACCGCAGAGATCATTGGAAAGTGAGTTTCTTTCCAAGAGATGATCTGATTCGCTTCCTTCAAGGCAACCAGACTGCCCATGCACCCTTGATTAGTCCACCGCCATGGCATTGTCTGCCTACACCCTAATTGGGTGCCCCCCTATAGAAGAGGGGTCCAGTGCTACAGGGTCAGCCTGACTGCTTAGAGCTCCAAGATGTTGATGGAGAGCTTTGTTTCTCTCAATGACCATGTTACTTGGGCTATTAGGTATTGGAATGCTCTTCCCCAGTCTGAAAGACTTGTGTCTGTTGTGATAACTTTCCAGTGATAGAAAAGTAAGGCCTAGAACTCCCCTGGAGAATCTCAATGTGGGGTCTCTCCTGGATCGCATTTTTTGAAGCTTGCACTCTTCAAAAAAATTGTTTTTTTCTTCATATTTACCTGTAAAATCCATTTCTTTCTCGTACAACACGGGACACAGAGTAGCCATATACATTACTACCTGGGAGGTCCCAGAGCAATAGCCTTGGGGGGGGGGGACACGGTATGAAAAACAGAATCAGATTTATACAGCAGCCTGCAAGACATTACGGCCAAAAGCTGAGTCCTCTGCTGCCTTAACATCCACCTGATAAAATCCAGGGAACTACCAGAGCATTTATCCCGATCGCAGGTGGATCTCTTTTTCTGGATACAAACTGCTGAATCTTGCAGCTGAACCTGGATGCCAGCAGGTCTACATCCGGTGTACAAACCATTCTCCTGGATGTATCTGTTGGAGGCTGAGATAGTTCGCTTTCCAGTTCTCTACCCCCCAGGAATGTGGATGGCAGACAGCACTGGCACATGCCTTTCTGCCCATGATAACACATGACTGACCGCCATGTGGGCCAGATGACTCTTGGTGCCACCCTAAAGGTTGACATAGGCTACAGCCGTGGCACTGTAGGTTTGCACCCTTACCGGGTGACCATCTAACTTTGACATCCAATAATTCTGCACGAGGCGTATTGCCTGCAGCTCTAGTACATTGATGGGCAATCCCTGTTCCTTCAGAGTCCATTTGCCCTGGACTGTGGAACTTTCCATGACTGCGCCCCAGCCAGAAAGACCGGCATCTGTGGTCACTACCTTCCACGACAGTGGAAGAAAAGACTTTCCCTGTACCAGATTCTGGTCTACTAACCACCAGACGAGACTTCCTCGAGCCTTGGGGGTTATGATCATGCAGAAATCCCAAAGCCTGCATCTTCCTGCTCCAAGCAGACAGAATATTCTGCTGCAATGCCCTGGAATGGAACTGGGCTTATGGAATTGCCTCGAATGAGGAAACCATCCTTCCCAGAAGGCTCATACAGTAGGACAGACGGGCGTCTCTTTCGGCTTACCTGCCGAACCTGATCCTTTAGGGCCTCGACCCTTCTTGGAAGTAAGAACACTCTTGCCTGGACTGTGTCCATGATAAGGCCTAAGTTTTCCAGACTTTGAACCGGTTTTAGGGCCGATTTCTCAGAATTTATGATTCATCCGAGATTTTCCAGGAATTGGACCGTAAAGGTCACGTTTCTTAACAAAACCTGCAGTGATTGATTCCTGGGTAGGAGATCGTCTAAGTAGCCTGCAATCAAGATCCCTTGAGATCTTAGAACCGCGGGTATGGGTGCCAGAATCTTTGTGAAGACCCGGGGTGCAGTTGCGAGCCCAAAGGGCAGAGCCACAAACTGAAAATGTTGTTCCTCTGACAAAGCGCAAAAGCCTTTAATGAGGTTGAAAAATTGGCACGTGCAGGTATGCATTACTAATGTCTATGGATGCCAGAAAATCTCTTTCTTGGAGAGACTTCATGACAGAGCGGACTGATTCCATTCGAAAGGGCCGCACTCAGAGATAACGGTTCAGTGCTTAGATCCGAAATTGGTCTTATGTCGCCATTTGGCTTTGGAACCTTGAACAGAGACTCAAATAAAACCCTGTTCCCTTTTCGGGAACCTCCATGATCACCCCCCTGCCAACTTAAACGGTCTAGTGCTTGGAGTAATGAGCCCTTTCTTGAAAGGTCCGAGGGAACGCTTGACCTCACAAATCTTTGAGGAGGGTATCAGTCTAATTCCAGCTTGTACCCCCGAGACACTGTGGAGATGACCCACCTGTCCTGAATTAGCGTTTCTCACAATCCCGCAAACTGCAGCAACCTTCCCCCCATCCACAGGAGTGGGGGCGTCCCTTCACAAGGAAGGTTTGGTGCCAGTATTAGCGGACTTTTGGACCCATGGCCTCTTTTGACCCTGGCCCTGCTGTTTACCTTTGGCAGCAGATCTCTGGTGCCGTCGGAACTGCCTAGGGCCTGAAAAACCTGAGAAATTAGCAAGTGGCACCTTAAAAGAGGGCTGTGTAGCTACCTTTTTCACAGGAAGGAGGGGGAACTCCAGATTGCTTTCCATCCTTTTGGATGTACTTATCAAGATCATCCCCAATGTTCTCTATGAAAAGGAAAACCAGCTAGCATCCTTCTACAAGGGAGCTCTGCTGACCAGCTTTTTAGCCATAAAATTCTGTGCATGTGCACAGACAAAAGAGCCATGCGGAAGATCTGCTGCATGGAGTCTTTAAGGGCATCTATAGCAAGGCAAATAGCCGCCTAACCTGGTCCTTCAAGGCTTGACAGAACCCAATTGCTGCTACTGTGGATTGAATAGCGGAACCTGCCAGGGAGAAGGATGCCTTTAACAAGGCTTCCAGCTTCCTATCTGCAGGATCCTTAAAGACCTGTTCATTATCCACTTGACAAGTTAAGGACTTGCTCAGGGAGGAAACCGATGCATCCACAACCGGTACGCTCCACTTCTTGGTAAAGCTTTCCTCCATAGGATAGAACAGAGAAAACCTCCTAGGAGGCACAAATATCCTGTCTGGGTGCTCCCAGTTGGAATATACCACCTGCTTCAAGAGTGGGTGAAAGGGAAACACCTGTGTACCCTGCTGTGGTTTCAAAGAACCCAGGGAGGAACAAGGTGTTTCAGAGACCTCCACTGGAGGTAACTTAAAAGCTGTATGAACCATCTGTACAAGAGAATGGACGAAAAGCTTTTGTGATTGAGAGGCTGATCTAACCTGAGCCTTACAGGCTCTGAATCATTTGAGGGAGATTCCTCTGTCTGGATATCAATTGCCTGACCGGCCATTACCTCTTCTTCTACCTTGTCAACCCAATCTTGCTCCAATATAGGAGGAATAGGGGAAGGGGACCTGTCACGCTTCCTACCACTTTGTGTGACAGAAGCGATCATTCCGTCAATCTTGCCCTTTAACCACTTCAATACAGGGACATTTATACACCCTTCCTGCCCAGACCAATTTATAGCTTTCAGCACTCTCACACTTTGAATGCCAATTACTCAGTCATGCAACACTGTATCCAAACCAAATTTTTATCATTTTTTTCATACAAATAGAGCTTTCTTTTGGTGGTATTTAATCACCACTGGGTTTTTTATTTTTTGCGACATAAGTGAAAAAAGAGCAAAAATTTTGAAAAAAAAAACTTTTACCGGTAGTTTCTATGATAAAATTTTGGGCCAAAATTTACACTGCTACATCTCTTTGGTAAAAATAACCCAAATTAGTGGATATTATTTAGTCTTTGTGAAAGTTATAGAGTCTACAAGCTATGGTGCAAATCAATGAAAATTCATCACACCTGATGCACTGATCTCATTTCTTGAGGCCCTGAAATGTCAGGAAAGTACAAATACTCCCCAAATGACCCTTTTTTGAAAAGTAGACAGTCAAAGGTATTTAGTAAGAGGCATGGTGAGTTTTTTGAAATTGTAATTTTTTCCCAAAATTCTTGGGAAAATTAAGATTTTTTTTTTCACAAAATTGTCATAACAAGTTATTTCTCACACACAGCAAATGCATACTTCCAATTACACCCCAAAATACATTCTGCTACTCCTCCAGAGTATGGCGATACCACATGTGTGTGACTTTTACACAGCCTGGCCACACAGAGAGGTCTAACATGCAGGCAGCACCATCAGGGGTTCTAGGAGCATAAATTACACATCTAATTTCCTAACGCCCTGTTACATTTGTGAAGGCCCTGGAGCACCAGGACAGTGGAATTACCCACAAAATTACCCCATTTTGAAAAACTTATATTCTATGAGGCATTATGAGTCTTTTGAATGGTTAATTTTTTTACACAAGTCTTCAGAAGACATGGAAAGAAAATGAAATTTTTTTTTTTACAAAGTTGTCAATTTATAAGATATTTCTAACACATAGCATGTATACAGCAAAAATGACACCCCAAAACACATTCTGCTACTCATCCTGAGTCTGGCAATACCACATGTGTGAGACTTTTACACAGCCAGTCCACATACAGAGGCCCAACATTGAAGTCAGGCATTCTAGAAACATAAATTACACATCTCATTTCATTTCTACCTATCACACTTTTGAAAGTCCTTGAGCACCAGGACAGTGGAATTACCCACAAAATGACCCCATTTTGGAAAGAAAACACCTCAGCGTATATTCTATGAGGCATGGGCTGCAGATAGGTACTCGGGTACTCTGATGGGCTGGGGACAGGTACTCGGTTACTCTGATGGGCTGATGACAGGTACTCGGTTACTCTGATGGGCTGGTGACAGGTACTCGGGTTCTCTGATGGGCTACAGATAGGTACTCTGATGGGCTACAGATAGGTACTCGGGTACTCTGATGGGCTGGTGACTGGTACTCGGGTACTCTGATGGGCTGTGACAGGTGCTCAGGTACTCAGATGAACTGTGATAGGTACTCAGGTGGGCTGTGACAGGTACTCAGGTACTCAGATGGGCTGTGACAGGTACTCAGATGGGCTGTGACAGGTACTCAAGTACTCGGGTACTCAGATGGACCGTGACGGGTACTCAGGTACTCAGATGGGCTGTGACAGGTACTCGGGTACTCAGATGGGCTGTGACAGGTACTCGGGTACTCAGATGGGCTGTGACAGGTACTAAGATGGGCTGACAGGTACTCAGGTGAACTGTGACAGGTACTCGGGTACTCAGATGTACTGTGACAGGTACTCGGGTACTCAGATGGGCTGTGACAGGTACCCAAGTACTCGGGTACTCATATGGACTGTGACAGGTACGCGGATACTTAGATGGGCTGTGACAGATACTCAGGTACTCAGATGGGCTGTGACAGGGACTCGGGTGCTCAGATGAGCTGTGACAGGTACTCAGATGGGCTGTGACAGGTACTTTGATGGCTGGTGACAGGTTCTCTTTATTGGGGGGGCAATCAGTGTGATTGGTGTACACTGTAAGCGGTAACGAGATGTTACCGCAATCTTCTTCTCACACACGATCGGTGTGTGAGGAGGAGAACCCGGTAACATCTCGTTACCGCAGTTTGTTGACATTCTGTGACCGGCTGTGATTGGACATAGCCGGTCACGTGGTAAAGAGCCAATTTCATTGGCTCTTTACTGCGATTGGGGTTGGGCTGTGTCAGGGTGACAAGCCTCGTCCCCGATTGCCACTCTGTGCACGCCCTAGGGGCGTGCATGAGCGCCGTGCACATGGGCAGTACATATGACCAGCTGTGATTGGACACAGCCGGTCACGTGGTAAAGAGCCATTTTCTATTGGCTCACGAATCTGGGATGGGCTGTGTCCGAGGGACATGTCTCATTTCCGATCGCGGAGGAGTGGTGAGAAACCGAGGACGTCATGTGACGCCCGCCCGCGATGGGAGATTCCATCTGCAGATGTCATATGACTATAGCCCGGTATTGAAGTGGTTAAACCAGCCAAAGCTAATGCCAGATCTTTCTTAGTAATAAACTCTGAGGTAGAAGCATTGGTAGTAGGCCGTATAGACGCATCGGCTCAGATTGCCAGGTGTCATCCAGTCTTTCAGGTGAGGCTATTGCAGCAGAGTTCCGTTTAGCCTCTACAGGGGCCACTGATGGAACACATGTGCCCTTTGCTGTAGCGCTCCCCCCCAGGTCCCTTCCTAGAAGACATGGCTTGCTGAAGCAGTGGTAACTGGCTTTCTGACACAAATTCACAAGTTCCTCAGTATCACAATTCCACCTTGGAAGGATCTTATACAATGAACTGTTCTTCCAGCTACTGCAACATAATTTAGGCTGTGTATGTCATCACCGATAGGACTCACGTGTCACCCAGGACAGACTGCTCTGTAGCCCAAAATATGAAAGTGATGAATATTATGAATAATGCAATAAAGGGGAGGGGATCAAGCTTGACTAATAAAGGCATTAATATCCCACTCAATATTCATGCCATGGGGCGAGTAAGAACGTAATTCATAGATCCAGAAGGTCTCAAGTTGTGGGACACCTCCTGGTTTTTGCACCTCCCCTCCACGGGGCTATGTACCTATCAATGATCACGAATGTAGTCCCCTTGGTGTTACGATCATGATGTAACCTATAATGCCTAGGTACGGTGTGTTTCGTATCGCCACTCTTGATTAGGGCAATATGTTCTGCGACTCTGATGGAAAATGTGCGAATAGTGCGACCCACATATTGCTTCCCGCATGGGCAGGTAATTAAAAAGACAATATAGTGAGTCGCACAAGTGCAGAAATGCTTGAAAGAATACTGCTTGTTGGTGACAGAAGATCTAAAGTTGACTACTCTGCGTCCTACTCCTGAGTTATGCTGACACACCGTGCATTTCCTGCATGGAAAGAAACCCGTCAATTCTTGGAAAAATGACAAATGTGTAGGAGGATTGATGATGTTCGGAGCTATTCTACTTTGCAAGGTGGGCACGCCACTGAAAATAACTTTGGCTTGATCTGGTAAGGATGAGCCCAGAATGCAATCACTTTTGAGAATGTCCCAATGCTTAGTAAAGATAGCTTTAATCTGACGATATTGAGTGGAGAACGAAGTTAGCATGGCCCATCTAAAGCTATCATCAGTGTCTCGTGTGGGTTTGACAGCCAATAAAGATTATCTCTCTACTTCTAAAGCGCTATTAATTTCAGAATCGACTTCAGAGAGGCTATATCCTTTGTCCAGAAATCGTGTTTTCAATGTATCAGCTTGCACCTTGAAGGTTTCTGTATCAGTACAGTTCCTAAGCAGCCGCAAGAATTGGCTGCGCAGAACAGAACAGAGCCAGGAAGGATGATGGCAGCTATCTGTAGGGATATAGCCATTTCTGTCAGTTGACTTGAAAAAGGTTTGGAACTGAAAATGTCCATTGACAATATGAATCTCCAAGTCTAAGAAGTTGATCTTATCAGTGCTGAAGTTGTAGGTCAGAGAGATACCCCTGTCATTCACATTTAGTGAATCAAAAAAGGCCTGTAATGTGCCTGCAGTGCAATTCCATAGGAGGAGGATGTCATCTATATAACGTGCCCACAGGACCAAAGATGGATTCCTGAGGGCATAGACGACATCCTCCTCCCACTTGGCCATGAACAAATTTGCAAGGCTTGGTGCAAATTTGGCCCCCATGGCCACTCCTCGAAGTTGAAGATAAAATTGTTGGTTAAACCAAACATAGCTGTGTGTGGTTGCAAACTGTAGCAACTCCATAATGAACTCACACTGGAAGGAATCCAGAGATGGATCTTTATCCAAAAAATATCTAACCGCTTCTAAACCCTTCTCGTGTGGTATGCAGGTGTAGAGGGAGGCTACATCTGCAGTAGCTATAATGCAGCCCCCCTGTACATCCAGGCCCTCTAAGAGTCTAATGGTAGATCCAGTATCTTTGAGATAGGATGGTGTCTGTCTGACTAAAGGCTGTAGGTAAAAATCAATATAACGGCCTATGCGAGAGGTAACTAAGTTAATGCCGCTCACAATAGGTCGACCAGGGGGGTGAAGGGAATCCTTGTGAATTTTGGGTAAATAATAAATTGTTGGTATTCTGGGGGCTAACGGAACTAAAAAATGTTCAAAATGTCATTGTCAAAACCCCTAGTGACAATCTTCAAAAGGTCTTTTTTGTATGTATAAGTAGGGTTATTGGGGAGTATTTTGTATATATTTGTATCGTTTAAAATCCTATACATTTCTTGTTCATGCTCAGCTTTATCTAGTACGACGATGCCACCTTCCTTGTCGGCCGGACGTATTACTAAGTCTTTCTGTTGAGATAGAGAATTTAGTCCAATACTAGAAATTGGTGGATGACGAGTTCGTCTGACCGGTAAATCTGCCATGTCCTTGAGTACAAGGTCTTTAAAAATATAAATAGCCGAAGCCACAGGGACGGGTGGATTAAACACAGATGGATTAGCTAATCCTACATTTATCCAGTTGTTTGGGTGGGACAAACAAGGGTCTCAAGTTTGCCCCACCCAAACAACTGGATAAATTCAGTGCTTTTATTGACATAAACAAATATATACGTAAACTCAACATACAACGTCATCTCATCTCCAATCCCTTCAGGAGTGCCGACACGACCTCCGGGACTGTACACTCAGGATTAGCTAATCCATCTGTGTTTAATTGACCCTTCCCTGTGGCTCCGGCCATTCATATTTTTAAAGACCTTGTACTCAAGGACTTGGCAGATTTACCGGTCAGACGAACTCGTCATCCACCAATTTGTAGTATTCAACTAAAATCTCGATGTCAACAAAAAGACTTAGTAATACGTCCGGCCGACAAAGGAGGTGGCATTGTCGTACTAGATAAAGCTGACTATGAACAAGAAATGTATAGGATTTTAAACAATACAAATACATACAAAATACTCCCCAATAACCCTACTTATACATACAAAAAGACCTTTTGAAGATTGTCACTAGGGGTTTTGACAATGACATTTTGAACAAGAAAGAGAGAGATTTTTTAGTTCCGTTAGCTCCCAGAATACCAACAATTTATTATTTACCCAAAATTCACAAGGATTCCCTTCACCCTCCTGGTCGACCTATTGGGAGTGGCATTAACTCAGTTACCTCTCGCATAGGCCGTTATATTGATTCTTACCTACAGCCTTTAGTCAGACACCATCCTATCTCAAAGATACTGGATCTACCATTAGACTCTTAGAGGGCCTGGATGTACAGGGGGGCTGCATTATAGCTACTGCAGCTGTAGCCTCCCTCTACAGCTGCATACCACACGAGAGGGGTTTAGAAGCGGTTAGATATTTTTTGGATAAAGATCCATCCCTGGCTTCCTTCCAGTGTGAGTTCATTATGGAGTTGCTACAGTTTGCAACTACACACAGCTATTTTTGGTTTAACCAACAATTTTATCTTCAACTTCGAGGAGTGGCCATGGGGGCCAAATTTGCACCAAGCCTTGCAAATTTGTTCATGGCCAAGTGAGAGGAAGATGTCGTCTATTCCCTCAGGAATCCATCTTTGGTCCTGTGGGCACGTTATATAGACGACATCCTCCTCCTATGGAATGGTACTGCAGGCACATTACAGGCCTTTTTTGATTCACTAAATGTGAATGACAGGGGTATCTCTCTGACCTACAACTTCAGCACTGATAAGATCAACTTCTTAGACTTGGAAATTCAGATTGTCAATGGACATTTTCAGTTCCAAACCTTTTTCAAGTCAACTGACAGAAATAGCTATATCCCTACAGATAGCTGCCATCATCCTTCCTGGCTCTGTTCTGTTCCGCGCAGCCAATTCTTGCGGCTGCGTAGGAACTGTACTAATACAGAAACCTTCAAGGTGCAAGCTGATACATTGAAAACACAATTTCTGGACAAAGGATATAGCCTCTCTGAAGTTGATTCTGAAATTAGTCGTGCTTTAGAAGTAGAGAGAGAATCTTTATTGGCTGTCAAAACCAAACGAGACATTGACGATAGCTTTAGATGGGCCATGCTGACCTCGTTCTCCACTCAATATCGTTAGATTAAAGCTATCTTTACTAAGCATTGGGACATTCTCAAAAGTGATTGCATTCTGGGCTCATCCTTACCAGATCAAGCCAAAGTTATTTTCAGAGGAGTGCCCACCTTGCAAAGTAGAATAGCTCCGAACATCATCAATCCTCCTACACGTTTGTCATTTTTCCAAGAATTGACGGGTTTCTTTCCATGCAGGAAATGCACGGTGTGTCAGCATAACTCAGGAGTAGGACGCAGAGTAGTCGACTTTAGATCTTCTGTCACCAACAAGCAGTATTCTATCAAGCATTTCTGCACTTGTGCGACTCACTATATTGTCTATTTAGCTACCTGCCCATGCGGGAAGCAATATGTGGGTCGCACTATTTGCACATTTTCCATCAGAGTCGCAGAACATATTGCCCTAGTCAAGAGTGGCGATACGAAACAAACCATACCTAGGCATTATAGGTTACATCATGATCGTAACCCCAAGGGGACTACATTCGTGATCATTGATAGGTACATAGCCCCGTGGAGGGGAGGTGCAAAAACCAGAGGTGTCTCACAACTTGAGACCTTCTAGATCTATGAACTATGTTCTTACTCGCCCCATGGCATGAATATTGAGTGGAATATTAATGCCTTTTTTAGTCAAGCTTGATCCCCTCCCCTTTATTGCATTATTCATAATATTCATCACTTTCATATTCTCCACATCTCTCTTCCTTGTTCGTTATGATTATTGATATGTAATCATAGTCAAGCATGATTCCTTTTTATATTATTCATTTTACCTACTATTCTCATATTCTTATATGTCCTTTTTTGTTTGGTACTATTGTTGACATGTAATTATATTGTATGTATATATGATCCCACATGAGAGTCCATCCCATGAGCGGTACACATATTTATTTATATTTTTGTCCCAATTTCTATAAGCGAATACAATTTTCATTATTTTCATCCACTTCATTTTTTAAGTCCCTACATAGTCGCTAGAATATCGTAGTATTGTCACTACAGTTGGTTGTTTTTATCAATATTAACACTTACCATCGAGTTCATCCTACAGGGTAGAATTTTAATTTTTTTTATTCTTTATTTTTCATTTTTAATAATTAGACTTCCCCTTTTTTAAATATTTTTTTAACATATTTTTTCTATCCAATTTAATGATGTTCGGAGATATTGGTTGGCAACATGTCAATGTCATCGTTCATCCCCCCACTTGCCTCCCACTATATGTCTTTGTTTCAATGAGATGTTGTTCTCAGTACTTTCTTACTTCCACTCTGCATTGTTTACACACATGTAGTCACACACGGGATTCATAGCACGTCCTGGTTTGTGATCACATTACGTCCTTCACGGAGCAGCGGTTGTTGATATATTCATTGCGTCTGACTTGTCACATGCGATCTTGCGTCAGTCATGACATGGAATGCACGCCAGGCTTCAGCGTGGCATGCACGCTTACTTTCCACGCACGGAAAGGCTCTGTGCAAGCCGGGAGCATGTCTGCATGGTTCCCGGGACGTGTGACATCACCCGGGAGGTCTTTGCACTATGCACGGACCCACGCTGAACCGCCCTCTTCCCATCGTCCCTCCCACCAGATGGGTACGACACTGGGAAGTGGAACGCATCTTCACACCATCCAGCGAGTGTTGTGGAACGCACGCTGGAACGCCATCTTGACTACACCGGAAGTAATTGTGATACATGCCGCAGAGGTTTGTGGGCTTGGCTCTCATGATGGAGTGATAATTTCTATATATTTATGGTGAGCAGCAGTGGAGGGACACCCCAGACGATGTGCGTCAGAACAGTCCCCACTGCTGCCTAATAGATTTTATACCAGCGCTGTTTTACTTTCATTCATGTGAGTGTTTTTACTTTATTACATTTTTCTTGATTTACGGAATTACACTACGTGGTCCCCTTTTGCTTTCTCCTTTGGCATCCTCTACATGCTTGTGGATTTCTGAGTTTCGCCCTGCACGTGATATTACAAAAAAACAGGAGGGAAAGATAATTCATCAATGAGGAACATGCAATGGTCAATATATATATAAATGCTATTTATTGAAAAACTCACTATAAACACCAATCCAAAAATATACTGTAAAAACAGGTACCATCCAAATAAAAAGGACAACATGTTCATGGACAGACACAGATGGCCACCATTCACATTAACCACTCACACCTATCATATGAATTCATTCAGGATGATTATACATGAATGAATTCAAAGTAAGTTGGATAAACTGGGTTGCTGGAAGTCCTTAGAAATCAAGGGGTAGCAGCAAATGGCGACAATAGGAAATACTTGGGTAGTGGATAATGTGATAACAGTCCTGAATGTCACGATATCGTACACTTGGGAACAGGAGAACCAGAGAGGGGGAGCAGTAGTGGAGAGGCCGGGGACGGAGGGACCCAGTGCTGACTCAACAATGGCTTTAGGATATTAGATAATGCAGACCTGTGCGGTAAGAGTCTCTCTGGGCCAATGATAACTCGCAGCGCTAAAGACCAGGAAGGGGAGATCTGGAATGAAGGATGCAGTGAACTATGGCTGGTAGATCCGGGCTGAGCGGTGTAACTGACTTGGTGAACCAGGTACTGGGTAGTAGGTACTGGGTACTAATTAGAGTAGCTGTCCCGAGCTCGCATACAGACAGGTATAATCTCACCCAGTGTTGACTGCAGTTCACGTCAGGAAGTGAAGTTGAAGCTCTCACCGTCTCCAGCTGATTGGTTGAATAGTATTCCATCCTCCTTCGAGTCATCCACAGTACACATCCATCGATGGTTTTCTGAAGGTGAAGACAGGGGGGTAAGCCCAGGGGAATGCGGCAAGTGAAGCCAGATTTCCTCATGCATTCAGTCCTCCCCTCGTTCCGTTTTCGCGGGTAAATTCAGACGGCCACATTGATCACAGGCCAGTGATATCAGGGCTGGTAGGTGGGTCTGTAAGTCTGCAAGAACGCTATGGGAAGCGTGATGGCGTCATGCTGACGCGTTTCATCCGTAACTCGGATTTCATCAGAGCATGCGCAGTAGCAGATATCATCATCTTATATAGCACCGAGAGGGAACCACGTGAGGGCTTCAGCGTCTGGTTGTCAAGGCTACGGCGCTGTTCACTGACAGCCATACACATAAACAAGACGTAATACACAGATAGCGGGACGGGTCCGTATGTACAAACATCCAAGAAAAGAAAGAAACAGAAAGACACCACGAATAAAATCCAAAACGGAGGGAATAGGAAAAAGGGGCAGAAAAAGAGGGAAAGAAAGGAAAGGAAGGGAAAAACCAAAATAATAACATAGGGGAAGTAAAGCTAGAATAAAAGGAGAAAAAGAAAAAATGGATAGACCATCAATATGACACATGAGTAAAAATAAAAAATAAATAAAAAAAATGAAAAAATATAGTAAATATCCAAAGGGGCTTAAGACAGAATATTCTGACCAGAGGACAGTACCCCCTTACTATCCAGTCGATGTTACGGGGTGAGGAAAACAGCAAGATTGCACTCATTGTTTAACCCATGGGGGTACATACTGTTAATATTGTATATCCGCATTTTCTCCTTCTGGTACAGAATCCTGTCAAAATCGCCCCTTCTTTGTGGGAGATTGAGCCTATAGATACCTTTAAATGTAAGCCCAGCGGGGTTTCCCCCGTGGAATTGGATGAAATGTAATGGGATAGGTCGCTCATCATCCTTACTAAGGATGCTTTGGAAATGTTCACCCATTCTGACCCTCAACTGTCTCTTGGTCTTACCAACATAGTGTTTCCCACATGGACAGGTAAGCATGTAAATCACTCTTGTGGTACTGCAGTTGATAAAGTTGTGGATTTTAAAACGTTTTTTACCCTCAGAGTCGGTGAACATGTCTGTGCGTTCAACATACTTACAGACCGAGCAACGGCCACATCTAAACATGCCCTTCAGGGGTGGAAGTTGAGTAAGCCAGTTAGGGGTGGGTGATCTCTTATACTCAGAATGAATAAGGCTGTCTTTTAAATTTCTGGAACGACGGGCAGTCAGGAGGGGCCGTGTACCTACAATCTTACCCAAAGTGGGCGACTCAGACAGAATGTGCCAATGTTGGTTTAGTATTGCCCTAACTTGGTCCCAGTGGGCACCAAATTTAGTGATAATCCTTAAAGGCCCCTGTGACTCTTAAGAGTTTAGGGTCTTTTTTCTGAAGGAGTGTTTGTCGGTCTGTCTGGGTCGCCCTCCTTCTGGCCTCCCTAATGCAGGAGTGGGAATACCCTCTCTCCCTGAATCTATTATAGAGCTCTTTAGACTCAGCAACACCTCAACATTTTATATAATTCCCAAGCTCCATAAGTCCCTGCAGAACCCACCCGGCAGACCCATAGTGTCTGCTGTCAACGGTCCCCTTGAGAAAGTCGGGAAGTTCATTGATGCACTCATCAAGGATTATCACTAAATTTGGTGCCCACTGGGACCAAGTTAGGGCAATACTAAACCAACATTGGCACATTCTGTCTGAGTCGCCCACTTTGGGTAAGATTGTAGGTACACGGCCCCTCCTGACTGCCCGTCATTCCAGAAATTTAAAAGACAGCCTTATTCATTCTGAGTATAAGAGATCACCCACCCCTAACTGGCTTACTCAACTTCCACCCCTGAAGGGCATGTTTAGATGTGGCCGTTGCTTGGTCTGTAAGTATGTTGAACGCACAGACATGTTCACCGACTCTGAGGGTAAAAAACGTTTTAAAATCCACAACTTTATCAACATGCTTACCTGCCCATGTGGGAAACACTATGTTGGTAAGACCAAGAGACAGTTGAGGGTCAGAATGGGTGAACATGTCCAAAGCATCCTTAGTAAGGATGACGAGCGACCTATCCCATTACATTTCATCCAATTCCACGGGGGAAACCCCGCTGGGCTTACATTTAAAGGTATCTATAGGCTCAATCTCCCACAAAGAAGGGGCGATTTTGACAGGATTCTGTACCAGAAGGAGAAAATGTGGATATACAATATTAACAGTATGTACCCCCATGGGTTAAACAATGAGTGCAATCTTGCTGTTTTCCTCACCCCGTAACTTCGACTGGACAGTAAGGGGGTACTGTCCTCTGGTCAAAATATTCTGTCTTAAGTCCCTTTGGATATTTACTATATTTTTTTATTTATTTTTTATGTTTACTCGTGTGTCATATTGATGGTCTATCCATTTTTTTCTTTTTCTCCATTCATTCTAGCTTTACTTCCCCTATGTGATTATTTTGGTTTTTCCCTTCCTTTCCTTTCTTTCCCTCTTTTTCTGTCCCTTTTTCCTATTCCCTCCGTTTTGGATTTTATTCGTGGTGTCTTTCTGTTTCTTTCTTTTCTTGGATGTTTGTACATACGGACCCGTCCCGCTATCTGTGTATTACGTCTTGTTTATGTGTATGGCTGTCAGTGAACAGCGCCGTAGCCTTGACAACCAGACACTGAAGCCCTCACGTGGTTCCGTCTCAGTGCTATATAAGATGATGATATCTGCTACTGCGCATGCTCTGATGAAATCCGAGTTACGGATGAAACGCGTCAGCATGACGCCATCACGCTTCCCATAGCGTTCTTGCAGACTTACAGACCCACCTACCAGCCCTGATATCACTGGCCTGTGATTAATGCGGCCGTCTGAATTTACCCGCGAAAACGGAACGAGGGGAGGACTGAATGCATGAGGAAATCCGGCTTCACTTGCCGCATTCCCCTGGGCTTACCCCCCTGTCTTCACCTTCAGAAAACCATCGATGGATGTGTACTGTGGATGACTCGAAGGAGGACGGAATACTATTCAACCAATCAGCTGGAGACGGTGAGAGCTTCAACTTCACTTCCTGACGTGAACTGCAGTCAACACTGGGTGAGATTATACCTGTCTGTATCCCGAGCTCGGGACAGCTACTCTAATTAGTACCTAGTACCTACTACCCAGTACCTGGTTCACCAAGTCAGTTACACCGCTCAGCCCGGATCTACCAGCCATAGTTCACTGCATCCTTCATTCCAGATCTCCCCTTCCTGGTCTTTAGCGCTGCGAGTTATCATTGGCCCATAGAGACTCTTACCGCACAGGTCTGCATTATCTAATGTCCTAAAGCCATTGTCGAGTCAGCACTGGGTCCCTCCGTCCCCGGCCTCTCCACTACTGCTCCCCCTCTCTGGTTCTCCTGTTCCCAAGTGTACGATATCGTGACATTCAGGACTGTTATCACATTATCCACTACCCAAGTATTTCCTATTGTCGCCATCTGCTGCTACCCCTTGATTTCTAAGGACTTCCAGCAACCCAGTTTATCCAACTTACTTTGAATTCATTCATGTATAATCATCCTGAATGAATTCATATGATAGGTGTGAGTGGTTAATGTGAATGGTGGCCATCTGTGTCTGTCCATGACCATGTTGTCCTTTTTAATTGGTGATGGTACCTGTTTTTACAGTATATTTTTGGATTGGTGTTTATAGTGAGTTTTTCAATAAATAGCATTTCTATATATATTGACCATTGCATGTTCCTCATTGATGAATTATCTTTCCCTCCTGTTTTTTTGTTATATGCCGCATGAATTCAGAGGAACACACCCTAATTACGGTTGGTGTTAGCAATTGTCTTTAATTCACACAGACGTGGTCACACTTGGCCTACAGTCTGTTACAATTATATTTTACTGCAGAGTGTTTTGGTTCTTTTATCAACTGTTTTCTTCATTGCACGTGATATTACGTCACTCATGTTTCCATCTGGCTGTTATTTGTGAATACCCACTTGAGGACACCAATCCAGAGTCCATCCATTTTTACCTAAGCCTGTTTGACACGCTGAGCGTATGCTCTGACGTGTTCAAACAATCCGGTAAGCCTCCTCTTCATACGGTGGTGGTTTTCTGCACATATATCAATTCATCGTTTGCAAGTTCTCCTTCCATCAAGACCCTAATGGGTGTATCTCATTGATTTAACTCCATGGACTAAGAACATATTTTCATTGTTCACTTTTGCACTACCGTTTATATGGACTTTATTTAGATTGTTTTGCACATATATTGTTTGATTTATTTATTGCATTTTTTTAATTCAGTTTTATCGAGACTCACTGTATACACTGCCCTGGGCACATCACTTTTTAGCACTACACTTTGCAGTTTTTATGGCAATAACGTGCACATAAGCCTTTAGAATGAACACTTGATTTTTCACGTTCGTGCCCTATAGACTTTAACAGTGTTCGCACAAATTTTTTGTCTGTTCAAGATTGGTAATTGGGAACATGTAGATCTTGGATGTCCATAGAAGCCATATTTTTCCCGTGGCTAAGAGAGATTCCATGTGAAATTTTGGAATTTGTTAAGGGATTTTAAATACAGAAAAGGAGAAATACCCACACTGGGTTTTGGTACCATTAATAGGATTGCATAAAATCCATTGAACTTGTCTTGTGGCAATACTGGCACAACTTCCAGGGACATGACTGTCCTTGGGCTGTTTTTGGTTGATTTAAAAAAAAAAAAGTGGTGAGGTGGGAGCTTTATTTTGTACCCCTTTGAAACCAATCGATTAAACCTCAGGTCTGGAATGTCTGTGACCCAGAGAGAGGCAAATGTTCCCCTATTCCTAGGAGTGAAGCCGCCCCTTCCTTGTGAAGAGGGCTTTATGGCCTTGGAGGACCAAGCCTTGTGCCAAAAGGAAGGGCTGAACTTAGGTTTTTAAAGTGTTACTAAACCTAAAAACGTTTTCAGTCTCCCTGTGCCCCCCTTCCCTTGTGTGAAGGGGAAAAGAGATCAGCACTGTGCAGGACTGCATCTATTCTCCCCTCATTTTCTCTTTACACAGCATTCGAGGAGAAGCAGGAGCCATTGGCTCTTGCTGCTGTCAATCAAATGCAATGAGGATGTGGAGGTTAAGCCCAAGTCCCGCTGTGCAAGTCTATGGAGCGTGGCTCCGTAGACACACAGATCGGGAGCGCGGGGAATACGCTTCTCCCCATAGCCAGCGGGTGGCTTTGGTAGTCCTAAGAAGAAGAGAAGGAGCAGAGATCGCTGCCGGGGACCCGAGGAGGATCGGGGCCACTCTGAGCAATACCACTGCACAGAGCAGGTAAGTAGAACATGTTTGTTATTTTAAAAAAATTGCCTTTAGTAACACTTTAAGTTAAAGCCTGGTTAGAGCAGAGAGGTGCTCTGTGTTTGGAGGAGCTAGGGCCTATTGAAAAGGATGATACTGGGACCTGTAAGACAATATAATACCCAATATTTTTTTGAAAATAAGATGATTTTGCATTTAGTAAATAGGTACCAAACATATCAAGATTCAGAATTCTGCACACTTGTACAATGGTGAAAAACTACCGTACCTTAAACTTTAAAAAGGTGAGGCTTTAAAAACCTTTACTGTTTATTAGTGTAAAGTTAGTTGCAAAAGATGCCAGAGAATCTCTCAATTGGACGTTCACAGCAATACCTCACATACTGTACATGGTGTACTGTTTTATTATGCATGCAGGAAGCAAGCATGCATTTGCATGGGGCTTATTAACTTTTTTATTTTATTTTTTTTAAATATGGTAATTGTGACAGACCTAACTGGGAGAGAGACTTTTGGAGGGGACTGAATGCTAGCCTCTTGCCGATCAATCGTGGGCCCTGGCATTTGGGGGAATGGTGTTCTTTGTGAGCTGTATGCCTGGGGACCCTTGAGGTGGTATTACTGTGGATTCGGGTCCTGGTCCCCCAGGATACACAGACTCTGGGGACCCTGGATTTGCCATATTAGAAATAGTGGCTGATTCATAATGCTGGGACAAATACCGTTAGGAGATGCTGATGTCAATTCCAGCCACCTGTCTGTCTGTTGCCTGCTAGAATGTGTATTGTAAATAAGTCTCTAGTATGGGATCTAAGAGTCATTAGATCCCCATTGCTGTTTGTGTTAATTAACTCTGCTATTGTGATAATGTTGATTGGGTTTTCTGAGCTACAAGAAGGCCAGTCTGGCCTAAAGGTCATGTCTGAGTCATCTAGGCTGTCTAAAGGGATTAGTTAATTAGCCCATGTTAATTAGGTTTCTAGTCACAGGTGTATGTTCAGAGTAATATGAGTAGGAGGTATACACCTCCTCTTTTACTGTATAAAAGAGCCTGTATTTTTCAATAAAAGAGATTCCTGTTTGAACTTACATACAGCCTGCCTGGTGTTTGTTCTGAGCTACACAACTGGATTAGAACGGCACATAGCTGTAGTTCTAGTCCTGGAGCATCGGATCACCGAACCATCAGATGTTGCGATTTGCAATCTGATTCTATAGAGCAGAGGGGTGTCGGGAGAGTGGAACCGAGCAAGCAGGGGCTCGTTACAGTAATTTATTTTATTTTTTATTGCTATCACAAGGGAGCCAACAAGCCCCCTATGTGACAGCTTTGGACAGGTGACAGATACTCTTTATGGAGACCTAAGAGATCTGTTAAATTTCCAATGACTCCTCTGTCATGCAGTGCAGTTAATCAAGCACAAATTGTGATTGATTAGCTGCTATCCCTGGCTGACCATCTCCTGTAGCTGGTCCTCAGAGACTGAAAACCTGCAGGAATGGAAGGAAGGTAAAAATGCTGCAGGAGACACATTACACGAGACTGCCATTACAATGTCTTTTCAAATCAGGGCTCCTTCAGTTTTAATCGCTATAGCCTTCCTAAATATTTTTCCTTCACTGTCCCTTTATAGGCCCTAGGCAGCAAAAATATTGATTACTGCTGCTGGGGGCTTAGGGCAGCACAATAAGTTCTAAAGGTCAACTGGCTTGGCACAAGAACAGGACAGCAATCAAGAAATACCTTATTGCATTGCAAAGTATTCCAGAAGAATGCTGATAGGATATCATAGGGTTTACTGGCGTCATGCTGCTCCTTTACTAGCCAATCACAGACTGGGGGTCCATGATAATGCTGTTTGTCTATAACTGTAATAGAGTCGAGACATGCGAGGTCAGGGTCCTTACAATGCTACCTGACAGGGATGTATGGATTAAAGAACAAGCTGAGCAAAAGGCAGGTTACACTCCTATATATTGACTAAATGTAGAGGTTTGCCTTCCTTTCCACTTTAATAGTAGAAATTGATTAAGGACTTAAAAGAGGTTGTACACCTTCGTGTTTTTTCACCTTAATGCATCATATGCATTAAGGTGAAAAAACACCTGGCAGTGACTGGCCCCCCCAGCCCCCTCAGTTTTACTTACCCGATCCCTGGAACTTAACCCAGCAGGGATGCGCTGTCTCTCTGCCCAGGGGGGCTCGGCTCTTGATTGGATAGATAGCAGCACAGCCATTGGCTCCAGCTGCTGTCAATCAAATCCAATGATGCAGGCACCAGGGGGGCAGGGCCGAATGCTGGACTCGGAAGTGCACCCGCAAAGTAACCCCCTCCGAAGAGCGCTTCTCCCAGGGGGTTATCTGATGTGGGGGGGAGGCACGAGAGCTGCCGGGGGACCCCAGAAGACGAGGTTCAGGGCCACTCTGTGCAAAAGAAGCTGTACAGTGGAGGCAAGTATATGTTTGTTATTTAAAAAAAAAATTAAAAAGAATCCTTACAATCACTTTAACATCAATGTTCAGTCACTGTAAAAGTGAGAGCTGTCCCAGAGAGTCAGCCATGAAAATCAATACCAAGCTCACTGCTGCAGTAGTGAGCCTATTTTAACTCATTGAATACCAGGACATTTATAAACAAGGGGTTAAGGATACAACAGAGCATTTTGAGTTGACGTTAAGGTCCAGTTCCTCTGCAAGTAAGATTTCAAGAACCTTACATAGTTGCTAAGGTTGAATAAAATGCACCTGTCCATCCAGTTGAATGTGTATGTGTGTATTATTGTCTTGCCATATCTCTGTATATCGTGTTCAATAAGATGCCCATCTGAGAGTTAAATTGGCAACATTTCCCACCATTGAAACCACCGATTGTGGAAGGGAATTCCACACCCTTACCATTCTAACAGTAAAAAACACCTTACGCAGTTTAAGGTTGAAACACTTCTTGTCTCAATTCATTGCTTGGCTACGTGTCTTCTTAGGTGGCCTGAGACTGAATAGTTTCCTCTCAATGCTGGAATCACCATGGTTTCTCCTCTACCCAAGGAGAGGCACATTTGCCATCATAATGTTCTCAAAAAGGACATCTGGTCTATGGCACATACTGTATGAACAGAAATTGGAAAACAAATATATAATGAACTTTCTAGGTAGCCAGAATCTCAACTTCCACTCATGCTTGTAATTACCCTGCTGGGGGCATGGCTTGCGGCTGATGGAGTAGGTAGCGTGGTGTGCTAGTTCCGCTGAAACTCTGGGCCTCTCTCTATCCTGAGACTACTGATTTACCCCTCATCTGCTCTGTGGAGACCCGAATCATTGGTGCCCGCGATCCCGAGGCGGACATGTCATGGAAAAGAGGAAAAGATTCACAGCCTGCAGCAGATCATGCGGGGCAAGATGGTGCCCGGGCCCAGCATTCAGCTAAAGAAGCAGCCATGAAGCTCTTTGCCAAGTCACTGGGGAAAGACAACTACCCTAAAAACACCATCCCTCACCCTGGAATCTGCTGACCAAGAACCCCTGCACGAGGATCCGGCGGCTGCCTGGCCTGAGGACTCAGCCTGCATCCTTGTGGGACACTGTGTACTCCAGCCCCTGCTGACACAGCCAGTGATTCAGAAGGCCAGGAGTTGAATCCCCTTGAACCTACCCTCAGAGACATATTTGCTGCGGTCACCTCTTGTAAACATGTCCATTACCACCCTTACCTCTGAGATCAAAGGGGTAAAACTAGAGCTGAACATAGACAGGACATGCAGAAGCTGCAAGACCACACTGCAGCTCTGGAAGAAAGAATGAGCAATGTGGAGGACAAGGTAGTGTCCTTACAGAGAGAGGTTCGCCATATGCAAATTTATCATAACAGGCCATGCTACCCATTTGGAAGACATGGAGAACAGACACAATAACGTTTGTGCAGTGGGCATACCGGAGAAGACAGAGGGGAAAAACCCTGTGTTTATGGAAAATTGGCTCCTTGACACGTTTGGCAAAGAATCCTTCTCCCCCATGTTCGCTGTAGAGAGGGCTCATAGAGTCCCACCCAGGCCGCCAAAACCTGGTGAACCTGCTAGAATATTCCTCTTCAAAATGCTCAATTTCAAGGATTGAGATACTTATACTCTTTCAGGCCGGAACCAAAGGCACCCTTAAGAAAATGGATAATGTGCGCATATCATTTTATCCTGATTATTCTGCTGACCTGCAATGCCGAAGGGCCAAGTTTACAGACGTGAAGAAGCATCTCTGAAAATTTGATGTCACCTATTCCATGTTGTATCCTGCCAAGCTACGAGTTGCAGCAAATGGCGAGACACAATTCTTTCATAATCCTGTTAATGCGTCCAGCTGGCTGGATCGTATGGAACATACCCTTAAAAGAGCATCTCCACATCCATGGCCTGATGGTCATGCTGCTTGTTCCTGATGGGTAAGAGTACCGTAGGAGATTTGGTGTTTGTTAAACTCCCTTCTCCTTTAAAGCGGTAAGGAGAGAAAAATATACCTGCTACATTATTCCAATGACTTAGATTTTCAAGTCCCTTTGAATCAGAACTTGAACTGAGACCCCCCCCCCCCTTTATACTGTCCTATGTAGAAATGCCCTGTTTCCTGTCTCCTTGACTTTTCTGATACAGGAATTTTTTTTTCTGGTTATTTTTTTGGTCTCTACTGACCCCCACTGGTTGCAGGGAGATTGCTTCAGTTTTCTATGTTTGTTCAACTGGAATCTGCTTTTCCTGGGAGAAATTTTCACCCCTTCATCCAGACTTTGTTTTGAGGATCCTTTTGCTCATGACTTTTATATGGAGATGCGGGAAATACCCTAGTATCTGCCTACATCTGGGTGCATCCCCACTTGTTATATGCTCTCGCTCACCCCTATGGCTAATGTATGTATTTTGATATCGTGGAATGTTAGGGGGCTGGGTGGAGTGAAGCTGGTGGCTTTTTTCTCTGCTGTGGTGTGCCTACAGGAAATGCATTTGCAAGCTAATTCTACATCTACACTTAAACACCGCAGCTACCCGACCCAGTTCCACTCCACTCACACAGCCTACTCCAGAGGTGTCAGCATACTCATTTCACATGCTGTCTTTCAGTTATTGCACTCACTTGTTGATAATCAGGGACGGCACATTTTCTTGTTATACAAGTTGACAGGAATGGTGTGTATTTTTGCAAATCTATATGTCCCTCCCCCTTATCTTTTGACAGTCTAAAATGTTTGACACAATTTATAGCTTCATACTCAATATATCTCTATATGGGTTTTGGGAGATTTTAATAATGTTATGGACAAGCAGATGGATACATTCTCACCCAGAGCTGGTGGTAATTCTCAGCCGGGGGGTCCTACCACTTTTGCTCGATTTCTTACAGAAATAGGCTTAAGAGATGTGTGGAGAGACAAACACTGCGGATACCTGAAGTATTCTCACACTTTTTCCGAGACCTTTGTACCTCCTCCAAGGTGCATCCCACAAAGGTGGCGCTGGATCACTTTCTGGATCGGTGCTCCCTTCCATGCATTTCCAGGCAGGGTTTCGCTGCACTTAACGGCCCGATAAAATTAGAAGAACTTTCATTAGCATAGCACAGATGGCCAATAATAAATTGCTGGGAGCTGTTGTTTGCCCACTGAAACATAAGATGTATGGGGATGCTCTCTTGCCTGCTCTGTTAAAAACCCTGAATGACGCCCTTCAGGATGGTGGCTTGCCCATATCTATGAACGAGGCTATAGTAATCACTAAAGCAGGAAAAGACCCTTTAAAACCTGAATCCTATAGGCCCATCTCTTTGCTCAGTAAGCATGTTAAATTACTGGCACGGGTGTTGGCCACTAGACTGTCGGGCATTGTTGCAGATCTGGTGCATTTGGACCAATCTGGCTTCATCCCCGCCCAATCCACTGCATTAAATATTCATAGGCTCCTCTTAAATATTCAGGTCCCTTTGGATAATCCGGGCAATTGGGCTATTTTTTCCCTCGATAATGCCATAGCGTTGAGCGGAATAATCTCGGGATGGTATTTTATCGATATGGCCTGGGCGAGGGATTCATTTCTTGGATACAACTCTTATATACTGCGCCTACGGCAAGAATAAGGATTAATGACATCTTGTCAGAATCCTTTCGCGGTACACAACAGGGGTGCCCACTGTCGCCCCTGTTGTTTGCCCTTGCATTGGAACCCCTGTCAGCCATGGTACGGGCCTCCCCAAATATTGTGGGCTTTCTAAGGGGACAGAGGGAAGATAAAATCTCACTGTATGCAGACGACACTCTGTTGTATCTGGGGGATACTGAGGACTCTCTGAAAGCAGTGATGCAGCCAATTGATCAGTTTGGGCAACTATCAGGCTTTGCCATAAATTGTCACAAATCAGTTCTTCTCCCTCTAGATTCTCTGCCAGGATCTTTGCCGGAGAGTGTATCCCAGATACAGGTAGTCACTTCATATAAGTACCTGGGTATAGTGGTATATGGAGACCCGTGGGAGTACATATCTTTAAATCTAAAACCGATACTTCAAAAATTGAAACAAACACGCCAGCTGGTGTAAACTACCGCTGACAGTACCCGGAAGTGTAAAACTCATCAAGATGATCTGGGCCCCGCAACTGTTGTATATATTACATAATGCCCCAGTATGGATACCGAATTACTGGTTCCAGCGTATAGATTCGCAGTTCAGGGCCCTTGTATGGAGGGGGGTGGCTCGTATTAAACTTGCGGCATGGCCGTCCTACATTCTTGTACTATTTTGCAGCCCAATTACAACAATTTGCAGGCTGGGATCTGACTACTACAACTGCAGAATCTTCCAGGAGTCTACTAATCAGTCCCGACACGAATTACACAGCCTTATCCCATATGGTTTCCCTGGAGTCCCATCTCAGTGTCCCACAGTTCAGCTGCTGATGAAGATCTGGAAAGGTGTCAAGCATAGATTGGGATTGACTGGGTATCTACGTCAGACATCTATTTGGCATAACCGCTTTTATAAAGATTTGGCTAAGGTTGACAAACATCCAGAGTGGGAGAGGGTGTAGATCAAATAGATCAAGTGTTAAATAATTCTGTCTTGAAACCATATGACCAGCTAATACGGGAGTTTGAGCTTGAAAGGCCATCACTATATACAACTACATTATGCTAGGTGCCAGAGCAGACATTCTGTTTTGATTATCTGATCATCTCTCGACTCTACACACATCTCTTATTTCATATACTAGCCTCTGATCTTTTACCCTGGGGGGGAGGTATAGGAGGGAGATGTCAGCCTCATTGATGGAGAACAGTGGGATCAGACTCTTAAAGTGGGACCCCTGGTGTCAGTAACCGCAGAGCAGAAACAGTCACACCTGTTTATACTGCATTGGGTATAATCGTACACTAGTGCAGCTACATAAATGGGGTAGGAGGGAATCTCCCAAACGTCAGGCTCACCCAGGTGAACTTATCCAGATGCTCTGGAGATGTCCCAACCTTGTGAGGTATTGGCATCGAGTTATCACAATTAAAATATATCAAGTTCAACTGGCTAGGGACCCACTGATGTGTCTGTTGGGAGGTCTCGATGAGGAGTTGTACCCCCTTCCGGTGTAGCTTGCCCTCACAAGGCTTCTATACCTGGCCAGGAAACGGACTGCCCAGCTTTGGCTTTCAGCACAATCCCCGGCGGAGGCACAGTGGATCCAAGCGGTTAATAGTACACTACCCTTGTACGAGAAAAACACCTATCACCATAGGAACTCACCAATGAAATTCATAAATATATGGCAGAGCTGGCTAAGTGCCCCAGAGGTAGCACCCTCGCAGTTGGTACTGGACAGATTGTTGGGCTATATGGCTACCTGCAATGGTCCCTGTTGAGTGACCATATGGGACTATTTGCAACCTAAACATGATGTTTTACTTTAACTGGTTCCCGACCGGCTCCTGTACATTTACTGCGGCACAATGGCAACGCAGCGCGAAACCCCATATACATTTAGGGTTCCTTTAGGAGCCACCCAAGGGTACGCCCTGATCACGATCACGTGCACAAGTGCCAGCACGGGGATTTGTGTGTGTAAACACACAAATCCCTGTGCTGTCAGAGGAGACATGTCATTTGTTCCTGGTAAGTAGGAACAGCGAAATGTCCCCTCTCCTACTCAGTCATATCACCATACAGTTAGAACACACCTAGAGAACACACATTTAACCCCTTGATCACCTTAACCCCTTCACTACCAGTGTCATTTACACAGTAATCAGTGCATTTTTATAGCACTGATCGCTGTATAAAATGTCAATGGCCCCAATAATGTGTCAGAAGTGTCCAATTTGTCTGCTAATCAGGGGCGTTGATAGGTCTACAAAAGATCTGGGGCTAGAGCCCATAGTAGTGTAGTAAAGAAAGTCATACGCCTGGGTGGGCATACACATGTGTATACAGTAATATACATGTGTGTGTATATCCCCAGAGAGCCCCCCACTTACATCAGGGTCCCCAGAGAGCCCCCCCCTTACAACAGTGTCCCCAGAGAGCCCCCCTTATATCAGGGTCCCTAGAGAGCCTCCTCCTTACATCAGAGTCCCCAGAGAGCCCCCCCTTACATCAGGGTCCCCAGAGAGCCCCCCCTTATATCAGGGTCCCCAGAGAGCCCCCCCTTACATCAGGGTCCCCAGAGAGCCTTCCCCTTACATCAGGGTCCCCAGAGAGCCTCCTCCTTACATCAGAGTCCTCAGAGAGCCTCCCCTTTACATTAGGGTCCCCAGAGAGCCCCCCCTTACATCAGGGTCCCCAGAGAGCCCCCCCTTACATCAGGGTCCCCAGAGAGCCTTCCCCTTACATCAGGGTCCCCAGAGAGCCTTCCCCTTACATCAGGGTCCCCAGAGAGCCTCCTCCTTACATCAGAGTCCTCAGAGAGCCTCCCCCTTACATTAGGGTCCCCAGAGAGCCTCCCCCTTAAAATCAGGGTCCCGAGAGAGCCTCCCCCTTAAAATCAGGGTCCCGAGAGCCTCCCCCTTAAAATCAGGGTCCCGTGAGAGCCTCCCCCTTAAAATCAGGGTCCCCAGAGAGCCTCCCCCTTAAAATTAGGGTCCCCAGAGAGCCCCCCCTTAAAATCAGGGTCCCCAGAGAGCCCCCCCCTTACATTAGGGTCCCCAATGAGCCTCCCCCTTGCATCAGGGTCCCCAGAGAGCTCCCCCACATACATCAGGGTCCCCAGAGAGCCTCCCCTCCCCTTGGGGACCCCTGCAGAGATTCGGGGCTATGGGCCACAGATTTGGGGCTATAGCCCCAAAAGCCACCCCCTAGAGACGCCACTGCCACTAATACTGCTAAAAATCGTAGATCACCGCCATTACTAGTAAAAAACAAAAATGCCATAAACCTTTCCCATAGTTTGTAGACGCTATAACTTTTGCGCAAACCAATCAATATACGATTATTGCAATTTTTTTAACCAAAAATATGTAGAAGAATATATATTGGCCTAAACTGATGAAGAAATTTGTATTTTAAAAACATTTTTGGGGATATTATAGCAAAAAGTAAAACATTGTTTTTTTCAAAATTGTCGCCCTTTTTTGTGTATAGCGCAAAAAATTAAAAAAAACTGCAGAGGTGATCAAAAAGCACCAAAAGAAAGCTCTATTTGTGGGGAAAAAAGGACACAAATTTTGTTTGGGTACAGCATTGCATGACCGCGCAAATACCAGTTAAAGTGTTGCAGTGCCAAATTGTAAAAAGTGCTCTGGTCAGGAAGGGGGTAAAACCTTCAGGGGCTGAAGTGGTTAAGATCTATCTGACATGCTGGACTTAAGATTTCTTTAAAACAAAGTAACTGATGCCAGCTTGCAGTTGTTTTTCTTTTTTTTCTTCTTTAACTGTTTACCTTTCTTTAATAGTACATTAAACGTAAGGTATTATGCAATGTCTATTCCACTTATGATAGGCTTGTTGGCTATGCAGTCATTGCAGATCATTTTGCGACATGATTACATCTCCTGTTTTTTTTTTTTATGGACTGTATATGCCTACATGTTTGTACCATGTAATTGTGTTCTACTCAATAGAATTCTACTTTGTTGATTTAAAAAAAAAATACCCTGCTGATAGCACATCAGTGTTTTTAAGTTGGAAATCAGCAATTCCACCATATAGCACCCTGTACATGTTTCAATTATGAAACGAATGGCAGGCAGCATCTTTAGCACACAGTACTGAACAGGAGGTAACTGGGTGAGAGTGTTGATAGGGATTCCTGCACCTAACCTCACTTTCTACAAAGTTGTTTGCAATGGGAACCTCATAAACTGCTGTTGTAACAATGCCAACATTATATGGAGGAGATGATAAAAATATGAATGTTTATGCTATTTCGTTCAGTTGACAAACTGGCCCATCTACACCAGCACAAGCAGGTCCTCTAGTCATTCTTTTTCTGAAAACTGTATTAGCATGAATTTTTCCTGTAAAGTTTCAGTGATTGTTCAGACCATGTTGGAGACAGTATAGCTAGTATACACTTAGCCTGCCCTAGAGCTTCCTCCCAGCTGAGGGTATCTGGTATAGCTCCAGAATTCGCCTTCTGCACAAATAAACCTGGAACCTTGGTTCGAATTCTGGACAGGACATCTTCATGGAGATTGCATGTTCTCCCTTTGTAGTGAGGGAGGAAACCCACACAAGCAAAGACATGCAGGACGTTATTTGGCTCCTGTCTGAGCTGGCCCTAGTGTGTGTATGTATGCATATGACATAGGGACAATAGATTGTAAGCTCCTTGAGGGCAGGGACTAATGTGAACTAACAGTATAATAAATATTCTTGATTACACTAGGAACAAATACACACAAAGTAACCTTTTCTTTTATGAAAAATAAATTTATTACTTAACACCTTGCTTTAACAATGTTGAATTAATTTGTAATCAGAATACTTGTCATTCATGTAAAATAGTTTGATACAGTACATTTTATGTTACAGCTTCTGTCTTTCCTTGAAAATCCTAAGGCTTTCCTACCCCTTATTCTCCACTGTAACAGGAGCCACCCTAAAATAAGGTGCCGACCAAATAAAAACAAATAGTTACTGATTTGAAATCCACTACACCAAGCCAGCTTTATAAGAATATCTGAACAGATGCTTTTTCTGGTGAGCAGCAGCTATCATGCTGGTTATTTCGGCATTGATACAACTCCATAGCATGCTCACAATTCAGCAACACCAAAAAGAAAAAAAAAAAATTCAATCAGTTTTACGGGTTTGCTGCAGCAAACGGATTCAAATCAGTTTCAGATTTATTAACTATCAAATAGCAGCTTTAATACCAGTCAAGTTAAGAATAGAAGCAAAATTAATATTTAAAGAAGGTTTGGATAAAGGAACATGGCAGTAATAGTTACAGGTTTGCTGCACAGTGGTTGCATCCGCATGGTTCCCCATGGTGTGTGCATGGTTTAGTATATATTAAAGCTTCTGATAACACACACCAACATCTGTAACGTATAACTTGACCTGTTAAAAGCTTTGATAGATATCCCCCTTTTGCCTGTGAAAATAATACACACCCGACTCTTATAATAATGTCATTCTGAGATGTTGGTGCATGTGTGTTAAAATGGCAAAAAAATTGGACACTTCCCTAAAATATTTAAAGTGTAAGTTAGGCTTAAAAGGTTTTTCCAGTTTTGGATAGAGCACAGAAGGATTACAAACCCTTTGTGTTGTGTTTTCTACTGCTGTCTGGGGCTCCGTATTGCTGAAATGTACCAAAGAGGAAAAGGAGAGTAAAATCTGCAACAGGGACTCTGACAGGGGTTCTAGCATTCATGCTGCTGTCAAAGTGTTATTAAACCCAGGACCCTGCATTTACAATATCTGGTCTCCCACAGTACACAGAACATGGAAATGCAATTATTTTAGTAAATATAAACTGCTAAATACCTTTTCTCAGCAGTATATAGCAGTCTTGTGACTTCTATCAGTGTGTGGCCGAGCACTGGTTAAAGCTTGTAGGAGGAGTTTTCATTCTACTCTAACTGTCCTATGAGGCTGCAGGACCCCTGATCTGTCTGGACAGTGCTAATTGGCCCTGTGCTGATCACAAGCACCCTCTCAAGAAAAAAAAAAAAACAAAACTCTAGCAATACACACCAGAGTTTCTCCAAATGCTCTGTCTTATGAGGAGATGGATTGGGGACAGTGAAAGGAGGGTGGATCAAAGACAGGATCAAACAGCATTTTTACACAATGCTGAGGATTAACCCCATAGGTTTATACAGTGAGTATAACAAGCATGCTTTACTGCATATATACAGACTGATTTTACAATTGTGGGTTTAGTGACACTTTAAGAGTTCCCTTCTCACTTTGGTAAATTGTCAGTAGGACAGAAAGTGAGGGCTAAATCTTACAGAACACTGGACAGCATAAAACCATGTCAAGGGTTCTAACCTTTCCCCACTTTATCCAAAACTAAATAAAAAAAAACGGTCCGAATAAACACTTTAAATGTGAATTTTTAAATATATAAAAAGCTTGCCAAGATTTCTAGTTTGCATACATGGACACCAATGTTAGGAGCCAACCACTGATTTTATTAGACTACCTGAGGACTCTTTTTTTTTTTTTTATAAAAAAAAAAAAAAAATAATAATAATAATTTTAATGTATGTGGTTAACATATGTAATATTTGGAATATAAATTACTTTTTATATTTCCACATTTGTCCCTTTTTTTTTGTGTCTACATTCAGACCAGCCTGTTCAGCAAAATTGTGAGCAACAGGGGTGAGGGAAAATGACCCACTGTCTGGGGGCTTACAACTGTCACCTGTAATTCACATGGTATAAACCAGGGATATGCAATTAGCGGACCTCCAGCTGTTGCAGAACTACAAGTCCCATGAGGCATAGCAAGACTAACAGCCACAAGCATGACAGCCAGAGGCAGAGGCATGATGGGACTAGTAGTTTTGCAACAGCTGGAGGTCCACTAATTGCATATCCCTGGTATAAACTATCATTTAAAAAACAAAACAAAAAAAAAAACATAAGAAAATCTGTTTCTGCAGCTGCTTAAGCACCCCAGCAATGTTTGGCCTCATGCACAGACGTTTGCAGGCATTTTATATGAAAATTTCTGGCACTTTCCCGCACCCAGGGAATTGCAGCTAGTGCGTACAGACTGCCATACAAGTGAACAGCTGTATGCGGCCATAGTCTTGTAAACGCTGATGCTTCTGTACATCAGGGGTTTACCTGCGCATGCTTGTGCAATGCATTTCCAAAACGTGAAAAATTCGCTTTTCTGAACACAGCCTTGTATTCACTTGTATGAAAGCTGTATGCACCAGATGTGGCTCCCTGGGTGAGGGAACATGCCAAAAAATTACTCTAAGCATATAAAATGCCTCCAAACATCTGTGTGCATGATTGTCCCAAACCCCGTCACTTTTACTGGACAGCTTGGTTTGTATGTAAAAAGGAGAATAAAAATATAAATCAAGACATGTGACAAACAAGCAATTCATGTGCTGAATAACAAACACATGCAATAACCACATACTTTTCTAAGAATACAATATTCATTTGAGATTTTTTTTAACGCAGTACCCAACAAAATTTTTTTTTTTTTTTTTAAGGACAAGAGCTCCCACTCAACCATCTTTATTTTTTTGTAAAACATAATTCCATTGAAGATATTGAGGTCCCTTTGTGACAGCTATGACAACTTGGCGGAGCAGCCATTACTGCCAGAGGACTAGAAAAAGTTTAGGATGGTAGGTAAATCATCTTGCCAGCTTCCACTTAAAACTGCAATGGCACTGTTGAGCAGACTAAAGCTCTTAACAGCTCAAATTTTGGACAAACAGTGCCTGCATCCCATCAGCTTGCAATGAAGATTCTTCCATCCATACCCTAAGCAAGGATGGGGAAATTGATGCGGACTAAAAAGAGAAAGTCATGTATGGTCAGCTTCTTTCATACACACTAAAAAAAAAAAATGCACTCACCGGGAGATTACCTGAATGTAGCTCATCGTGCAGCTATCGCATCCAATTATCAACTGAATGGCAGACTCTGTGTCCATCTATATTAACCCTTAAAATCTTTGGGAGGACCATACAAGAAAGGTTTTATAACAGGGATAAAATGTAACAAATTTTCTGGTCAACAAAAATACGGATCGTGATATTTCTTTGCTATCACCTAAGCATTAAAATGAAAGAAGTAAAAAAAAAAGCTTATCTGACTAGGATTAGCCTTGAGCTTTGTGCAATGTTTATGAGCCATTACTTGAACATAGGGAAAAAAAAAAAAAAATATCAAGGTATTATTGGTCAGATAATATGCTAATAGTCACCACATACAATAACGAAAAACAGTTTGTTCCAAGCATACTTCACAGCTTTAACTGTTAGCATCACTGAAAGAAATGCATTGGTCGCATTGAACCATTTTCAAGTATACTATGGAAGTAGCAAATTCACAATATGGACTGTGCTAGAACTTGCGCTCTCTTGAAACCTCCCCGTGGGATTCTACATTCTGAGAAATGTGTGACTTGGCTGCTGGACATTGTCAAGGTGTGGTTGTACAGTACATTCCAAAGCCAGGCTCCAGGCAGGCGGCTACAAGCTCAGTCCTGCAGCCCAAGCAACAGTGCATTTACGTTTTTCCTGGTACACACTCTAGTACCGATGTGTCTGATGGGAGTACTGTGGAGGCTGCTGGGAGGTAGTCGAATATCCCATGCTGCTCTGAGGTTGTGATGTGCTTGGTCCAGGGTTTGGATAGGCAGCATGTGGATTGGAACGCTGGAAAAAAAGAGAAAGAAAGAAAGAAAAAGATAAAACCGTGTTTGGTACTGAATATATGAAAAAAAAAATACACAAAAAGGTTCAATTTACAAGGTTTACACTATTCTGTTCAGCCAGGTGACCAACTTTGATAATTATCACACTTGTGTAGAAAAAAAAAAAAAAAAAAAATCAGCAATAATTGAGTGCTTGTTTAATACATAAAAATTTAGAGTCCAGAAAAAAAAAATCCACTGAATGTGAAAATGAAATGTTTTGAAACAGATTACAGCAAACATACATTTTATTGGCCAACCAATGGTTTTGTCAAGAATTTTATGTCATGGAGAGCCCTGACAAAGCAGTGATGGGAGTAAGTCACACATGTGCAAGTCACAAGCAAGTCTCAAGTCTTAACCTTCAAATCACAAGCAAGTCCCAAGTTACTGTGGCGAAAAGCAAGCAAGTCAAGTCGAGTCCCTGCTAGAAGTCAAGCAAGTCAAGTCAAGTCATTTATTTTGGTCAAGTCACAAATTAAGTCAAAATACTGATCTACCCCGAAGCCAGGACTCGGGGGAGCTTTCTTTTGTGGGGGGGGGGCGGCTTTTGCCTAGGCCAAGACACAGAACTGGTGGTGCCAAGTCATTGCAAGTCATTGCAAGTCAAATAGCCCAAGTCAAAGTCAAGTCGCAAGTCATTAGTGACAAGTCAAAGTCAAGTCGAGTCATTTATTTAATTTTGTCAAGCAAGTCGCAAGTCCTCAAACAGGTGACTCGAGTCTGACTCGAGTCAAGTCATGTGACTCGAGTCCCCCACCTCTGTGACAAAGCATAGAGTTGGAATTTGAAGGCTTCTACCCCTGTGAATAATGAAAGCTACAATGAGAGCATGTAAAGACCACAGATCCATTTCTTTTTCAGTTGCCAGGTAAAGCATTGCAGTGCCATATCGCAAAAAATGCTCTGGACAGGAGGGGGTGAAACCTTTTAGGGCTGAAAAAGTTAATAGTCCCAAAAGACTTTATTTTGCACCGACATGCATTTTTACAACAATTTTTGAGCATTGTCACTTTTGTGCCTTAAAGTGATACTAAAGTCAGTTTTTCATGTAAAAATAACAAACGTGTCATACTTACCTGCTGTGTGCAGTGGTTTTGCACAGAGCAGCCCAGATCTTCCTCTTCTCGGGTCTGAAAGGTGAAGGCTTCTACCCCTCTGAATAATGAAAGCCACAATGAGAGCATGTAAGGACCATGGATCCCTTTCTTTTTGGATCCCTGACATAATCTGCATTTACACAACACTGGAAACACTGGAGCATTTCATCTTTTTGCCTGAGGGTTTTTTTTTGTCATGTAGTCATAATTCACCTGTCATGATAGGCATATCCTTGAAAACGGTTTTTAGGGTCTGGGCTCCACAGGGATGGACCATGGTGCTGGACCTGTAGAACACAACGCTGCTAGCTACAGATGTTGCACCAAGTGGGATGGACGCCCACATAGGATCTAGTTCACAAACCAACATTAACCACTTCAATACCAGGCACTTATACACCTTCCTGCCCAAGACAATATTCAGCTTTCAGCGCTGTCACAAATTGAATGACAATTGCGCGGTCATGCTACACTGTACCCAAACAAATTTTTTATCATTTTGTTCCCACAAGTAGAGCTTTCTTTAGGTGGTATTTGATCACCTCTGTTATTTTTTTTTTTAAGAGAGAATTTTTATTGTGCACAGAAAAAAGGAAACATACATTACATCAGATAGGGGTTACATCATTAATTTTAGAGCAGAAATCACACACCCATTACAACAGTGCAGATATCCATTTATCTTAAATGAGCCATTTGGGTCTCTGACCCTACTCTACTTTGCAATATATGTGCCTTTTTTCTTTTTTTTTTATTAAAACAGTAAAGTGATAAAAATAGATATCTCATAACAAAAAGATAACCCACCCCCCCAACCAGGCAGGGGTGTCCAACCAGTGGACACCCCCACCTGGTGCCCCGGAATATAGGGAAGGGGTCTGAAATAATGCCATTAACCCTCAGTCTAATCAGCGGATCTGTGTACAAGAGCCGTACCCAGGAAATGAAAACAGGGCCAAAGCCATAGGACTCCAATAGGTGGAACAAATATGACCACTCCACGAAGTCAAAGGCCTTCTTTGTATCTAAGGAGGCTACTATTCTAGTCCAGGAGTTGTCATGGGCAGTTTGAAGATTCACAAAGAGTCTCCTGATGTTCATCTGTGCGCACCTTCCCTGAATAAATCCCGTTAGATCCGTATCTACCAATTTTGGGATAACTGTTTGTAACCTGCTTGCAAGTATTTTGGCCAGGATTTTTGTGTCAACGTTCATCAGCGAGATCGGATGATAGGAGTCACATTCTCGGGGGTCCTTCCCCCCCTTAGGGATCAGGACAACCAAGGCCTCCCTCATAGATGGAGGCAATCTACCGTCCGATCTAGCCGCATTGAACACCTTAAGCAAGCGAGAAGCCAGACCATACCGAAAAGTGCAATACCATTCCGAGGGGAGGCCATCTAGACCAGGGGACTTCCTAGGGGGAAAAGAGGCAATCGCCTCCTCCACCTCCCCCACCCTAATTCCAGATTCCAAAGCAGTACTGTCGTCTTTCGTCAACTTAGGTAGATCAATGTCTCTCATGTAAGTCAGCAATTCCTCCGTCCCCAGAGGAGCACAAGACTTATATAGTTCTTCATAGAATTGAACAAAAGTTTTTAAGATATCGGCTGAGTCGCAGACTTCCAGGCTGTCACCTCTGCGATTTTTATTTTTTGCGCAACAAATAAAAAAAGCCAGAAAATTTTTTAAAAAAAAGGTTTTGTTTCTGTTAAAATTTTTTGTAAATAAGTACGTTTTCTTCAATGACAGGCACTGATATGGCTGCACTGACGGGCGCTGATATGGCTGCACTGACGGGCGCTGATATGGCTGCACTGACGGGCACTGATGGGTGGCACGGATGGGCACTGATTGGTGGCATTGCTGGGCATCACTGTTTTCATTGTGCCACAGAGGTGCCAGTCAGTGTCCATTTGTGGGCACTGATTGGCATATGATGGGCATCAATTTTCACATGTGGATGGCCATGGAGGATGTACCTGGCCATCCACATGTTAGGTGCTTCCCTGGTGGTCCTGGTGGCTTCCCTGGTGGTCCAGTGTGGGCATCCGAGGGGGGGCTGCGCTGATAAACAATCAGCGCAGCCGATTGGCTCTCCTCTACTCGTGTATGTCAGACGCGAGTGAGGAAAAGCCGATCAAAGGCTCTTTCTATTTACATCGTGATCAGCCGTGATTGGACATGGCTGATCACGTGGTAAAGAGCCTCCGTCGGAGGCTCTTTACCGAGATCGGTGTAGCGGTGTGTCAGACTGACGGCATATGACGCCCAGTCAGGATAACTGAACCACCGCCTGCCCGTCATTGTGCTATAGGCCGGGTGGGAAGTGGTTAAAAGGCTTTCCCTGCAGTGGGGTAAGGTACAGCACCCAAGGCTTTACGGATGTTGTGCGGATCCAGATGCAAAGCTTCTATTGTGGCTCTAAGACACAGTGAAGAGTTTATTGATAAACTGATTTAAAGTGGAACTTCGCATTCTCAATCAGCATTGACTATTTTTAATCCTCATGCTGCTAGCATTAGTAAATAGGAAAGTATCTCATATTTACTTGTTTTAAACTTTTTTCTCTTTACATTTCTTCAGTTACTTGGTTTCCAGACCTAGGTAAATGATGTCATACATCCCAGGAGTCTTCCAGAGGGGAGGAGGGGTTTTCTCAGCTAAAACACACCCTTCTGCCTACATGCCTGAGCTAAAGGCAGACGGATTCCTGGAAGTAAATGCTACATAAATCATCTGCCCTTTCTCAAGATAGCCATGGCCAAAAATGCTAGGGGAGTGGTTTTTCAAAGTGATTTCTCAGCAAAATAAAGCATGGAGGCATGGATGGATGGGAGAGTATGCTTTGTATGTTAAAAATAAATTAAATCGCATTTTTGGTTGGTGGCGCTCAGATGCAGTGTAGTTCTGCTTTCACAATCCGAAGTAAAATAATAAACTAGTCAAGAGCCATTTCTTCATAAGGGAGAAGAGGTCCCTCACCTTAGAACACTACCAAAAAAGTGAATGGGATAAGGTTATAGAGATGGTGCTTAGTGGGTGTGACCAGAAAGGTTTGCCAGTGCCCAAACACCCAAACAGGTACCAGGTCTGTAAATTATCAAGCCTTCTACTGTTCTTTGCGAATAAGATATTTTTTTAATTAGGACACATAGAAACAGAAATCTTCAAACACATGGAAGGTGGTTCCCTGGTCATATGAGACTAAAAATTAACTTTTTTGGCCACCTTGGGAAATGCTATGTTTTTTTTTTTCATATTTCAAAAATGAAGTACAACATTAACGGTAATCAGTCATAGCCTTGTAGCATATGACCAGAATATGTGCATCATGTCATATATCTGCATCATCTTATTAACAGCTCTCAAAAACTGCACTCGCCTGCTCACATTTTGCAAGTGGAATTTAGTGCATGTCGAGTGAGGAGCAGGAGCAGACCAGGCTGACAGTTTCCTGGCTGATCGCTTCTGGTAGAAGTGGTGCGGCCATCAGAGCAGCCCGGAGGAGGGGGGTGGGCTTGTAAAAAAGCCTGCACCACTTCTGCCAGAAGGTTTTAGCTGGGAAACTGTCAGCGAGGCTGGACCGGACTGCCCTGGGGCCGCTTTAAGCTAAGCTGAGGCTGCAGCGCTCCCCCCACTCTCTCTCTCCTCCTGCTCTTGTGTATCGCACACACAGCGGGCATCTCCCGCTGTGTGTCATGGAGCTGGGTCTGTTCGGCGGCACTGTGATAGTAGATGGAACACTGATTGAATCGGTGTTCCGCCTATCACACGAGCTGGTCCAGGGGGGGCGGGCCCTTGTTACAGCGCCGCCGAACACAGACCCAGCTCCGTGACACACAGCGGGAGATGCCCGCTGTGTGTGTGTGATCCGTCATCCATGGCAAGTCAGTATTCATGGGCACAGTGTGGCTGCATTCATGAGCACCGTAAGGCTGCATTGATGGGCATGAAAGGCTAGAAAAACAAAAAAAACAAAAAGAACTTTGATCCAGAAGAAAGGATCCCAAAACCCAGCCCCCCCCCTCACCCTGCCCGTAGCCCCAAACATTCCATAAGCTTTCACCCCGAACATTGAATAACAGTCACCCTAGAGGGGGGAAGTCTTCCTAGTCCAGCTGGACAGGAAGATTAAGGGTGAGTATGTGGTTTTCAGCAGAGCATTAAATGAACCGCATTGCTTGAAGATCAATCTATAGTAGCTCGACAGTACTTAAACAGTTAAGGATTTCTTAATCTGAAATAGCAGGAACTCCTCAGGACGTTTGCCTTCTGATCCTTCCGGGAATCCCAGGAATCTGAGATTATTCCGGCGGAGCCGGTCCTCAATATCTCCCAGTTTAGCCTCCTGGGACTTGTGGTCCGCCGCCACGTCCCTCACCTGCACCATCGGTGGATTGAGGTCATCCTTTACCTCTCTAATGCGCTGTTCAGCATTAGTGACCCCGTGTCTAATTTTGTGCACATCATCCTTCAGGAGAGCAAAGTCCACCCTTATGGTTTCAATCTGTGCGGATAGCGAAGCGTGGTAGCTCTTAATATTGTCCATTATCTGCGTTAGTGTCGGATCTCTTACCTGTGCACCGGAGCCACCCTCCCCTGGTTCAGGTGAGGGAGAGGGCAGGGGAATCGCCAATGAATCAGATGGGTCCAACCATTCCGTTTCCCACGCGGTCCACAGGCGGCCATCAGGGGCTGGTGAGCTACATTGTTCTTCTGCTGATCGTGCGCAATCTTGGCTTGCCTTGTGGGTGAACCGAGCGAGCCTCTAGCCGTATTTTACCATTTTCAGGTGCTTGACGTGTTCCCAAGTCAGGTCTGGTAGATGGGTAGCAAAATATCAAGCCTGGGGCTTAGCAGGATAGTTGAAGGATCTTAGCGTGGTCCGGAGCTCTAAGAAAAGGCTCCACACGCCCCCCCCCATGGAAATGCTATATGTAGTGGAACCCTATAACCTCCCATTACCCTAACAACACAGTTTCCATAATGAAGCATGGTGGTTACAGAATCGTGCTGTGGTAATACTTTTCATCGACAGAGACTGAAAAAATGCTTAGGATTAAAAGAGATGGAAAAGAGACTGGGACTGGGATGGAGGTTCACCTTTCAGCAGTAGAATGACCCCAAATATATTGCTAAAGCTAAACTGGGGTGGTTAAATAGGAAACACTTAATTATTTACATTGGCTCAGTGAAAGCCCAGTCCTCAATTTAACTGAGAACCTATGGCATAACTTGAAGATTGCTGTACAGCAACACAACCCATCTAACTTGGAGATGGAGCAGTTTTACCCTTAAGAATGAGCATTGGCTAGATGTGGCAAGCCAATAGTAATATACTGTACCCAGTGGCGTAATTAAAACCTTCAGGGCCCTACTGACAGGTCCCTTTCCTCTAAACCCTGTGGCGGAACAACGGGGTCCGGTCGCAAGTGGGTGGCTGCATATAAAGAAACCGATTTCTCCATTTCCCCCTGCTTCTCCTCCTCTCCCTCCCACAGGCATTCAGCGGCTGCAGGAGGAAAATGGAGGGATTGGTTCCTCTATGCCAGAGTTTCTCAATCTTTTTGCATTCAGGCACCCTTGAAGTATACCCCTAAGTGAATGGGGCTGCACTGCAACCACTCTGCAACTGTGCATGCAGTTGCAGCATAGTAATGCATTTAAGGGGTTAAAACAGGCGGTCAGGAGGCAGTGTTCAGGCAGTGTAAAATTCGGCAGTGCTTTACCTTACCTCTTCCTGCCGGGTACTACATTGTAGGGGGAGACGGATCGGGGAGCTAGGTTTCAGCCGCCCCTGCCGCTCCTCTTATCGAGGTATACAGGGGGCCCACTAGCGACCACTATACTTCCGCCACTGACTGTACTCCAAGAGACTTGCGGCTGTAATTGCAGCAAATGGTTGGTCTACAAAATGTAGATTTTTGGGGGAGGGGTGAATACTTATGCATGATAAAGATTCTTCTTCTGTTTTTTTTTTTTTTCTGGGCTTTACGATTTTTTTTAAAAGGTTATTGGTTATAGATTATGGTAACACAAAATCATAGGAATGCTGTATACATCACATGGTACAAACCCCGAAAAAAAAAAACATTTTAAGTCCAGATATTAATGCAATAAAACAGAGAAAAAAAATGGGGGTGGGGGATGGAGTTCTGCTGAATACTTTGGCAAGCCACTATATATGTGTTTCTGTATCTTGAAGGGTTGGGGTAACCACCACACGACCTCTCTGTGATTGATGCCCTAGATTATTGCGCCCTCGAGTTTTCAAAAAAGTATTAAATGCAAATTATAACTTTAATGGCAAACACACACTGCCATAACTCCCCTATGCACCCGCAGCATGTATGAAAAGCGAGTGAATGAATCTTCGGTCATTAAAAACGTGGTGTAACAGATTTGCTGTTCAGTGTCAGTTCAAAGTAGAGATATACTATTCATGCTGTTACTCCAATGTGATGTAAAGAATTAGATTGCAGTCCCAGTTTGCTAACTTGTACCTGATAATCTGAGGTCATGATGAGTCCACCTGAGGTAGTGGTAGGGGGGACAACTCTCTTCAGCGGCGGTCCTTGTGCGTGGCTGTTGTCTTGGTTTCCTGGGTGCCGGTCCCATTGGTATGATTATTGCCTTGCTGCTGCTGTTGTTTTTTCTTTATGGAGTAAAAAAAAACAAAAAAAACAATGTTATGAATGGAATAATGCAATATCGATAGTCTGCAGCTGTACAGCATTTGCAGAACTGCAAAACATTGACTGCAGCAGCTGACAAAAAGGGTAAGAAAGCTTTAAGAAGGTGGTGTGAAGGAAAGACAAATTATAAAAAAACAAGTCCCCTTTTTTTCAATTTGAACCAGCAAACGGACAAGGGAAATCTGGATTCTATAGACAATACTTTAACCCTCCCACATTTTTTTAAAATATGGATGATGGCTTAAAGTGTTACTAGACCCAGAACCCTGAATTCACTATATCTAGTCTCCCACAGTAACCATGGAAAATGCAATTATTTTAGTAAATATAAACTGCTAAACACCTTTTCTCAACACCAGTTAGAGCAGTCTTGTGAATGCTATCAGTATCTGGTTAAAGCTTGTAGCAGGAGTTTTCATTCTACTCTGACCATCCTATGAGGCTGCAGGACCACTGAGCCTCTGTCTGGACAGTGCTGATTGGCCCTGTGCTGATCACATGCACTCTCCCAAGAAAAAAAAAAACCTCAAGCGATACACACACCAAACTGAGCATGTGCAGAGTAACTCCAAAGGCTCGGTCTTATCAGGAGATGGATTGGGGACAGTGGAAGGGGAGGATCAGAGAAGACAGGATCACACAGCCTTTTTACACAATGTGGAGGATTAACCCCTTAGATTCCACATTGAGCATAGCAAGCATGTTTTACTACATCTACAGACCAATATTACTGTTGTGGGTTTAGTAACACTTTAAGCCTATCTCAATACAATGCAAAAAAGAGGCATACCTTGCTCATGCTGGGCCAGCTATGAGCCAAGGGAGAGTATTGGTAGGTTTCATTATAGACATGTAAATATTACAAGTATAGCCCCTGGACAAAAAGTTTAGCTAACAGATTCAGTTCCGCCTGATGTTAATGGATTGTGAATATTCTGTTTATAAACCCCAGGAGAGTAAAAAGTGTGAATTTTCTAATGAAGATTGCCCAAAAACACATGCAAGAAGGACTGTTTCATTATTATGATAAACTATTTACATATAAAAAGTAATCTGAAGCCACTGACTGGCACTGAGGAATACGCCACTTAATTTTAAGAATGCAATGCAAATATCTGGGATTTGTATACATGTAATGTATAAAAAAAGAAAAGAAAAAAAAAAAAAAAAAGGAGCAATGCGTGACACATACTTTGTCTCCCTTATCCTCAGGCTCCTCTTCTGTCAAGAACTCCCGTTTAGGGTATGGTATCTGACAGCCTGCAAACACACTACAAAGAAAGCACTTGTTATAGCAGGTTTTCACTCATACAGAAAACATCACTAAAGTGTGCATACACTGGGGACAGTGGCTGACACTTCAGTACGTGGGCTGACTGGTGCTAAAAGTACACTTATAGCGTGCTGTCCAAAGGGAATAATGAAAGTACCACCAGAAGAATATCTTTCACTTCACGGTCAGAGCTTTTAGACACAGAAACGTGTGACCCATTTCAATCGATTGCAGAAGTGTGAACTGATCATTGTACACCATATCAGCCAAATAGTGCCTTAGAATGGCCCGACAAAAAATAAGGTTCAGATAATGCCCAACTAAACTACTAACTAGTAGATACAGAGTATAAATACATATGCATTATGTAAACTGTTTAACCTGGTATTTAACATGGTACTACTGTTTAACATGGTATTTGTGATTCTGTTCAGGTAGTCTTGTAATCCATACAATTATGCCACTCTGATGATGCAGACTAGGACCCAAATAATCTGGCTCTGCTTTCCTTTCGCTTCTCTGCCTCCAATATACTAAAAGGACAATTAAATCATCATTCTGCCAAATCCAATAAGCAGAACATAGTAGGCTGTAAAACTCCACTGGATGATCATATTGTCATCTCTCAGACTGAGTGTGACCGAGGTGTGTGAACACACAAGAGTGGCTGAAAATCTTACTAATCTTTTGGCACACTATACAATTTTCTGTAGATTTTTTTCCTTCAGATTTACCAAAACCATATAATATGAGGTCAAACCTTAAGAGTTTCAATCTGTATTTGTATCAGGCAGGCCCTTGCACTACATGGTTTTGGTAAATCTAAAAGGAAATCAGACAAAAGTTGTAGTGTGTATGGGGTCTAACACAGATTACATACACATTTAAACTGGTTAAATTATGCTCAGATTTAAAAAGTAATAAAGTAACAGGTTTGCTAGAACCCCTCATACCCAGTAGAAAATATGTCTCTTTCCTTGTCCACTTTTAAAGTAGAGGTAAATAGGGATGAGCTTTGAGTTCGAGTCGAACTCATGTTCGACTCGAACATTGGCTGTTCGCAAGTTCACCGAACAGCGAACAATTTGGGGTGTTCGCGGCAAATTCGAATGCCGCGGAACACCCTTTAAAAGTCTATGGGAGAAATCAAAAGTGCTAATTTTAAAGGCTAATATGCAAGTTATTGTCATAAAAAGTGTTTGGGGACCTGGGTCCTGCCCCAGGGGACATGGATCAATGCAAAAAAAAGTTTTAAAAACGGCCGTTTTTTCAGGAGCAGTGATTTTAATAATACTTAAAGTCAATCAATAAAAGTGTAATATCCCTTTAAATTTCGTACCTGGGGGGTGTCTATAGTGTGCCTGTAAAGGGGCGCATGTTTCCTGTGTTTAGAACAGTCTGACAGCAAAATGACATTTTGAAGGAAAAAACTCATTTAAAACTACCCGCGGCTATTGCATTGCCGACAATACACATAGAAGTTCATTGATAAAAACGGCATGGGAATTCCCCAAAGGGGAACCCCGAACCAAAATTAAAAAAAAAAAATGACGTGGGGGTCCCCCTAAATTCCATACCAGGCCCTTCAGGTCTGGTATGGATATTAAGGGGAACCCCGGCCAAAATTAAAAAAAAAAAATGACGTGGGGTTCCCCCTAAATTCCATACCAGACCCTTCAGGTCTGGTATGGATTTTAAGGGGAACCCCGCGCCAAAAAAAAAAAAAAAAACGGCGTGGGGTCCCCCCAAAAATCCATACCAGACCCTTATCCGAGCACGCAACCTGGCAGGCCGCAGGAAAAGAGGGGGGGACAAGAGTGCGGCCCCCCCTCCCTCCTGAACCGTACCAGGCCACATGCCCTCAACATTGGGAGGGTGCTTTGGGGTAGCCCCCCAAAACACCTTGTCCCCATGTTGATGAGGACAAGGGCCTCATCCCCACAACCCTGGCCGGTGGTTGTGGGGGTCTGCGGGCGGGGGGCTTATCGGAATCTGGAAGCCCCCTTTAACAAGGTGACCCCCAGATCCCGGCCCCCCCCCTGTGTGAAATGGTAAGGGGGTACATAAGTACCCCTACCATTTCACGAAAAAAGTGTCAAAAATGTTAAAAATGACAAGAGACAGTTTTTGACAATTCCTTTATTTAAATGCTTCTTCTTTCTTCTATCTTCCTTCATCTTCTGGTTCTTCTGGCTCTTCTGGTTCTTCTGGTTCTTCCTCCGGCGTTCTCGTCCAGCATCTCCTCCGCGGCGTCTTCTGTCTTCTTCTCCTCGGGCCGCTCCGCACCCATGGCATGGGGGGGAGGCTCCCGCTCTTCTCTTCTTCTCTTCTTCTTTTCTTCTCTTCTTCTCTTCTTCTCTTCTTCTCTTCTTCTCTTCTTCTTCATTTTCTTCTCCGGGCCGCTCCGCAATCCATGCTGGCATGGAGGGAGGCTCCCGCTGTGTGACGGCGCTCCTCGTCTGACAGTTCTTAAATAACGGGGGGGCGGGGCCACCCGGTGACCCCGCCCCCCCTCTGACGCACGGTGACTTGACGGGACTTCCCTGTGACGTCACGGGGAATGCCACAGGGAAGTCCCGTCAAGTCACCGTGCGTCAGAGGGGGGCGGGGTCACCGGGTGGCCCCGCCCCCCCGTTATTTAAGAACTGTCAGACGAGGAGCGCCGTCACACAGCGGGAGCCTCCCTCCATGCCAGCATGGATTGCGGAGCGGCCCGGAGAAGAAAATGAAGAAGAAGAGAAGAAGAGAAGAAAAGAAGAAAAGAAGAAAAGAAGAAGAGAAGAAGAGAAGAGCGGGAGCCTCCCCCCCATGCCATGGGTGCGGAGCGGCCCGAGGAGAAGAAGACAGAAGACGCCGCGGAGGAGATGCTGGACGAGAACGCCGGAGGAAGAACCAGAAGAACCAGAAGAGCCAGAAGAACCAGAAGATGAAGGAAGATAGAAGAAAGAAGAAGCATTTAAATAAAGGAATTGTCAAAAACTGTCTCTTGTCATTTTTAACATTTTTGACACTTTTTTCGTGAAATGGTAGGGGTACTTATGTACCCCCTTACCATTTCACACAGGGGGGGGGCCGGGATCTGGGGGTCACCTTGTTAAAGGGGGCTTCCAGATTCCGATAAGCCCCCCGCCCGCAGACCCCCACAACCACCGGCCAGGGTTGTGGGGATGAGGCCCTTGTCCTCATCAACATGGGGACAAGGTGTTTTGGGGGGCTACCCCAAAGCACCCTCCCAATGTTGAGGGCATGTGGCCTGGTACGGTTCAGGAGGGAGGGGGGGCCGCACTCTCGTCCCCCCCTCTTTTCCTGCGGCCTGCCAGGTTGCGTGCTCGGATAAGGGTCTGGTATGGATTTTTGGGGGGACCCCACGCCGTTTTTTTTTTTTTTTTGGCGCGGGGTTCCCCTTAAAATCCATACCAGACCTGAAGGGTCTGGTATGGAATTTAGGGGGAACCCCACGTCATTTTTTTTTTTTAATTTTGGCCGGGGTTCCCCTTAATATCCATACCAGACCTGAAGGGCCTGGTATGGAATTTAGGGGGACCCCCACGTCATTTTTTTTTTTTAATTTTGGTTCGGGGTTCCCCTTTGGGGAATTCCCATGCCGTTTTTATCAATGAACTTCTATGTGTATTGTCGGCAATGCAATAGCCGCGGGTAGTTTTAAATGAGTTTTTTCCTTCAAAATGTCATTTTGCTGTCAGACTGTTCTAAACACAGGAAACATGCGCCCCTTTACAGGCACACTATAGACACCCCCCAGGTACGAAATTTAAAGGGATATTACACTTTTATTGTTTGACTTTAAGCATTATTAAAATCACTGCTCCTGAAAAAACGGCCGTTTTTAAAACTTTTTTTTGCATTGATCCATGTCCCCTGGGGCAGGACCCAGGTCCCCAAACACTTTTTATGACAATAACTTGCATATAAGCCTTGAAAATTAGCACTTTTGATTATTCATGTTCGTGTCCCATAGACTTTAACGGTGTTCGCATGTTCAAACGAACTTTTTTCCTGTTCGCATGTTCTGGTGCGAACCGAACAGGGGGGTGTTCGGCTCATCCCTAGAGGTAAACAAATTTGCTAAAATCTCAAGTGTTAGCATTTTAATTGAACTACTTCAGCCCCGGAAAAATGTACCCCCTTCCTGACCAGAGCACTTTTTGCGATTCGGCACTGCTTCAATTTAACTGACAATTGCGCGGTTGTGCGACGTTGCACCCAAACAAAATTGACGCCCTTTTTTTCCCCACAAATAGAGCTTTCTTTTGGTGGTAATTGATCACCTCTGCAGTTTTTATTTTTTGCGCTATAAACAAAAAAAAAGAGCGACAATTTTGAAAAGAAAAACGCATTATTTTGTACTTTTTCCTATAATAAATATCCCCATTTTTTTTTTTAAAAAAAAAAGCTAATTTTTTTCTCAGTTTAGGCCGATATGTATTCTTTTACATATTTTTGGCAAAAAATAAATAAACAAATAAATCGCAATAAGCGTATATTGATTGGTTTGCGCAAAAGTTATAGCATCTACAAAACAGGGCATAGTTTTATGGCATTTTTATTATTTTTTTTTTTACTAGTAATGGAGGTGATCTGCGATTTTTATCATGACTGCGACATTATGGCGGACAATTTTGACACATTTTTGGGACCATTGGCAATAATACAGCGATCAATGCTATAAAAATGCACTGATTACTGTAAAAATGTCACGGGCAGTGAAGGGGTTAACACTAGGGGGCAATCTAGGGGTTAACCGTGTTCCCTGGCGCCTGCTCTCCCGACCCAGCGAGCCGACGTATAACTGCGGCGGTTGGTCAGGAAGCGGTTAATCCTAAAAGTGATTTTCAATCTATTTAAAAAGACAGTGTGTATATTATAATATTATATATACACACACACACACACACAGACACACACTATCTCACAAAACTGAGTACACCCCTCACATTTTTGTAAATATTTTATTATATCTTTTTCATGTGACAACACTGAAGAAATGACACTTTGCTACAATGTAAAGTAGTGAGTGTACAGCTTGTATAACAGTGTAAATTTGTTGTCCCCTCAAAATAACTCAACACACAGCCATTAATGTCTAAATCGCTGGCAACAAAAGTGAGTACACCCCTAAGTGAAAATGTCCAAATTGGGCCCAAAGTGTCAATATTTTGTGTGGCCACCATTATTTTCCAGCACTGCCTCAACCCTCTTGGGCATGGAGTTCACCAGAGCTTCACAGGTTGTCACTGGAGTCCTCTTCCACTCCTCCATGACGACATCACAACTGGTGGATGTTAGAGACCTTGCACTCCTCCACCTTCCATTTGAGGATGCCCCACAGATGCTCAATAGGGTTTAGGTCTGGAGACACGTTTGGCAAATCCATCACCTTTACCCTCAGCTTCTTTAGCAAGGCAGTGGTAGTCTTGGAGGTGTGTTTGGGGTCGTTATGTTGGAATACACTTCAGATGGGTGGGGCCACCTACATATCAGCGCCATGTTTCTGCACCCATCGGGTGACGTCTGTAGTAGCGGCGTCATCCATTTGGGTGTAGCACGTCATCACGGACGGCCAGGAGGTGACTGCGCATGTACACTCCTATTTGACGGCTGCCTTTGGAGTCGGCGTGTCTCGCCATCCTCACATGGCGTTCGGGGCGGAGCCTGCCCTGCCCCTCCGGGGATCCAAATTGGGAGGTGGACATGGCTGGCATTTCCCCTCTCACTATCTCACACTCTACAGTGGACTCTGCTGTTGCCAAGCCATTCATCCTGCAAAGGTACATATATCACCTTTACTCAAGCACTGATCTTGTGCTGGACATCAATTTTTTTTTTTTCACCAACACACTTTTCCCTTTTTCTAGGGATCGCATTCCTAGATATTGTTTGGTATTTTGCACACTTACCCTTGGTCTCTACGTCCGTTCCATTATTGGATCAGGTCAGTCTTTATATGCTTTTTATATATACAAATATACAACCTCTGTCTACTATTGACACATACAATTGTGTTATAGTGTATATGCTTTCGCATGTACAACTATACTATATCTTTGTCTACTCTGCTACTCCTGGGCATTCATGGACAAGCTGTAATGGTGGTATCAGGATGATGCGGGTGTCCTCCTGAGTGCACAAGATGCCTGCCATGCCGTCCTGACCCCTCCTCAACGCGTATCGATGCAGGGATTATGCATCTACTTCAGGGGGAAATAGTGACCACCATTGGTATACACCAGTATAGGCTTACTATAGAGCGGTGCACTGACGCCCCTAATCTGTGTAAGTACCCCTGAAGGGGATCTTTTTTGCTTTATTTAATAAACAGTTCAAACTGTACTTGCTCTATCGAGTTTTTCCTGTTTCATATTCCGGTTGGTGTATGCTGAGGAATCCAGGAGCCCAATACCATCATAGAGCCCAAAGGCGGTTCACATGCGTGTTTTGACTTAATCGCAAAGTCGCACGCTCCAAGGTGAGCATTTATTACCTAAGGGGGGCACCTGAGTGATGACGCCTTAGCACCACTTGAATCACAGCTTTTGGATTACACGGACCTTTATCAATACTGGATTAGTGACACAATTGGTCGCTACTTGCATGCACATGAGCACTTTGTTATATGATTTAAATCACTTATAGGATAGTTTTTCAGCACAGTCATTATTGACATGTTTTGACACTGTATGAAAGCACGGTCATTATTCAATTATTTGGACACTATATGAAAGCACAGAAGCACTTTGATATATTGCTGTTATTTTTTGGCTTGTAATACACAGTTATGCACTAGGCACTATACACTATATGTGTATTAACATTTATAATTCACTGGTTCATTATTTATTTAATTTGAGATTTATTTACTGTGCACTTCTTATACATGCCTTTTAGCGCAGCGTATATATATTTATAATTGTTTTTGCACAATATATGTGACATGTGTAACGCTAGCAGCTTTAGGTATTTTATTTACGTTTTAGCATCTATTATTAGTATACAGGATTTATATAGCGCCAACAGTTTACGCAGCGCTTTACAATATAAAGCATCTAGGAATTGGTTGCTCACAGGATTGTCTATTTTTAACACTAACGAGTCACATGACACCGGGGAGGGAAAATGGCTAATTGGGCCCAGTTTGGACATTTTCACTTAGGGGTGTACTCACTTTTGTTGCCAGCGGTTTAGGCATTAATAGCTGTGTGTTGAGTTATTTTGAGGGGACAACAAATTTACACCGTTATACAAGCTGTACACTCACTACTTAACATTGTAGCAAGGTGTCATTTCTTCAGTGTTGTCACATGAAAAGATATAGGACACAATTTGGGTGACAATGCTTATTAAGATATTAGGGTTACTCATGTAAACAGGCTGATGAGAATACTTTTGCTAGGTAAATTGGTAACTCACTCTGATGTAGGAAGTGGATCTTCAAGGAAATACAGATCTTGCATAGCTTGCTCAGATGAAATTCTCTTTATTGGGTCCATTGTGAGGAGTTTCTGAAGCTTTATAAAACACGTTAGTTGCATTTCAATAAGGGTTAAAAATCTCATTAGACTTTAGGCTGAGTTTTAGCCCTGAATTTAAAAGTGTAAATATACCTTTGGCACAATTACACTTACATTGTGGCTCTCTCTGGCCCTTAGGTTGTGAAGACCAGTAAGACACAGGAAGGAGTTCACCCGCTGACCTCTAAGACACATACCCTGTATTTTCCCTTCCTCCCTCTGTGCACACATACAATGTCAAGGAACAACATTCTCACTGAATACGCAGCCTTAGATCTACCATCTATGTAGTGCAAAGGTATGTCTGATTGCATAGATGGTGTGTTCCCCTATTACATAGTTTGGTAAATCTAAATGAGATTGTATACTGTATGGCCACCTTTATGCACTGTGCTTTCGGTGCCATTATGTGTTAGTCACCCCAAACGCAGAAACAAAATACACATTTTGCCATGTGAAAAACCGAGTGACAAATTTGCAAAGGGCCACACGCCAAAATGTGCCATGAGCTACTTTGCCACGTCTAGAGCAGTCCACTGAAATCAATGAGCTGCCCTGTGTGTCACAAGAAAAACAAACCAAAAAAAACACATGCACTCCCACTATGCTAGGTGTGAATGGGACACACCTAATAGTGAAATTGGTGTGTTTACACAAGAATAATGAGGCTCCATTCACATCTGTGCATTTACAAACTGCACAGAAAATGTGTGCTTTGCCTCAATGGCACCCCCCCAAGCGCGGGTAGCAGGCATGGTTTGCTGTGCGACAAACGCACCAACAAAAAATGGTAAAAATGCACCACGTTCTGCTCCAAAAAATTCTGGAGCTTCTTTGGGGTGATGAGAGAAAGCGCTCCAAAATGCCCCCAAAAAAATGTGAGTTCACGCTATGCAGAGATGTGAACAGGTCTTGACAGCTAAGTGTCTCTAGCAACTCTCCCCTATGTACGTGTGTAAAGCTGGCCATACACAATCTGATTGTACAATCTCTGTAGATTTACCAGAACCTATGGAAAAGGGCGACACACGTATTGATCCATTCAATTTGTATCAAATCAGGCAGGCCCATGTACTACATAGGTGATGGTAGATCTGAAGGAGATTGTGCAATCAGATTTTATAGAAAGTGGGTGGAAAGTGACATAGTAATCAGGGAGGAGTGGAACACGCCACACTTTTCTGTGATTCAGTAAGGCAGTGCATGCTTTCAAAGCTTCCTGTATGCTGCTGATCTACAGGAAGTGATGGAATCAAAAAGCATTTTTAAAAATCCAAATAGACAGATGAAAAATGAACGCTTCTATAGTTAATTACAAAAATTTTATGAAAAGTGCAATTCTGCCTTAAAAGGTGAACTTATCCTTTAAGTTTAGGACAGCGGGAAAGAAGTTTTTATTGTGGCATGTCACCATTGGACTTATTTCTGCTTCCGTTTTTTTCAGCAAAGCAATGCTGACAGAAACATGTGGGGTCCTTTAGCAAGAATCTGACCTGAACCCAAATGACCTTAAAGTTATGCCATAAAAATCAGAACAAGAGGAAAAACTTACCAAGTGGAATGTTTTTGCTTTCTGGTTTTACTTTATGCTTTTCCATGTATTTAATAAGGCTGCAGTTGGTATACCTAAAAAAAAAAGGAAATCACGTTTATACTTTGAGAGTGGTCTAACAGCACAGTAAGGACTTTTTACACACAAATTGCACTATACAATATCTTATACATGTGATCTTTGGGTCTCATTCTCACTGAATACACTGGGGTGCATTTTACATCTGCAGCAAAATGTAAAAAATGTGGAAAATTATTTTTAATCTTTCCTGCTTCTACCACACCTTTTTATTAAAATCGCATTGTAAAAAATTTAGCTGCTCACAGCTTAAAATTTAAGAGAAATAAAGCAGGAAAAAAATACTAATACAACACATGCCAATGCCCACTTATGCATGTGATGCAATTTTTGATTTACAGAGAGAATATGCATTTGTGATGAGTGGTTCCAGTGCTCTTCCAAACACACTGAGCAAAGAGTGTGCAGCCAAACCAAAACACTCAGCATGACCCCTGAAGCATTCACCAGTATTCATGTCATGTATAACCAAGGTGCTCCGTGTATGTGTACCGGTACAGATGTAAGTTGTTACTGCTTACCTTTGCTCCTTGGGATTCTTGTGACTAAACCACCTTAAAACACAGGCATTATCTTCCCAAAATAGCCACACAAAAGCACCAATGAAACCACTAGAGCACTATATGAGAAAATGCAAATTAAAGTGGTTGTAAAGTCAGAAGCTTTTTGATCTTAATGCATTAAGATCTAAAATCTTCTGTGTGCAGCAGCTCCCCTCAGCCCCCCCTAATACTTACCTGAGCCAATCTCGATCCAGAGATGTTACAGGAGAGTTTTGGCTGCCCGGGTTTCCCCCTCCTCATTGGCTAAGACAGCAGAACAGTGTCATTGGCTCCCGCTGTTGTCAAAGTCAGTGAGTCAATGAGGAGAGGGAGAGGGTGGGGCAGAACCGCGGCTCAGTGTCTAAATGGACACCCAGAGCCACGGCTCAGCTGCCCCCATAGCAAGCTGCTTACTGTGGGGGCACTTGGCAGGAGGGAGGGGCCAGGAGCGCCGGCGAGAGACCAGAGAAGAGGAAGATCTGGGCTGCTCTATGCAAAACCACTGCACAGAGCAGGTAAGTATGACATGTTTGTTATTTACATGAAAAAACTGACTTTAGTATCACTTTAAGGCACAAAAGTGACAATGTTCAAAAATCGTTGTAAAAATGCATGGCAGTGCAAAACAGTCTTTTAGGACTATTAACCATTTCAGCCCTAAAAGGTTTCACCCCCTCCTGACCAGAGAATTTTTGCCGATACGGCACTTCGATGCTATAACTGACAACTGAAAAAGAAAGGGATCTGTGGTCCTTACATGCTCTCATTGTGGCTTTCATTATTCAGAGCGGTAGAAACCTTCCAACTGTATGCTTTGTCAGGGGTCTCCATGACATGAAATTCATGACAAAACCATTGGTTGGCCAATAAAATGTATGTTTGCTGTAATCAGTTTCAAAACATTTCATTTTCACATTCTGAGGATTTTCTATGTTTTGTTTTTTTCTGGACGCTGAACATGTAATCATTAACCACTTCAGCCCCGGAAGGATTTACCCCCTTCCTAACCAGGTCATTTTTTGCGATACGGCACTGCCTTACTTTAACTGACAATTGCGCAGTCGTGCGACACTGTACCCAAACATTTCTTTTGGTGGTATTTGATCACCTCTGGTTTTTATTTTTTGAGCTATAAACAAAAAAGCGACAATTTTGAAAATACTTTTTACTGCTATAAAACATATCCAATAATAATAAAATTAAAAAAAAAAAAATCAAAATTTCAGCCAATATGTATTCTGCTACATGTTTTTGGTAAAAAAAAAATTCCCAATAAGCGAATATTGATTGGTTAGCGCAAAAGTTATCTAGTATACTAACTTTGGGATAGATTTATTTTTTTTCATTTATATGTTTTACTAGTAATGGCGGCAAACAGCAATTTTTAGCTGAATTTAAATTCCTTTCCTTTAAGGAATATATTTCTCCCTTGGAGTAATAAGGTCTCAATATCCAATGTAGCATTTTTTCTACACATTACTTTTTGGCTCAACAAAATAACTTTTTATATTGCCTTTCTTCCCTCTCACTCTTCTCATGCTGGCTAAAAACAGGTGTAGTCACTAACCACTTGAATAATTGGTGGTATCAATTAAATATGTTAATTTTCTGTGACACCAACTTGATAGGCCAATTTTGTAGAGATGGAGTTTGCATGTGTGTATGTGAGTATATATATATTTTGCCATATCTGTTTTAAAATAGCTACGACTAAGGCTATTGCTGAAACGCGTCAGCTTTATTGTTTTATTGTCACTCTGATGTACCAATAAACGTCACTTCAAGGATTACAGTTTTGTTGGCTCTCCTTATTACTGTTGCATTGGACTGTGTTGGGACACATCGAGCCTCGGCACCTGTGAGTGGGCCTGGTGTATGGATTAAGTTGTCCCTGCAGAGAGCGCTGTTACCTTTCTTCTTTTCCATGCAAAAGCTACATCAGCAGGAGATTGAATGTCCACCTGGAAAATGTTGAAAAAGCATGAACAAAAGACCAGGTTGTGGCCTCTCATAACTGGGCTACCAAGGCTTGGTGCCAAAATGCCCATGAAACACCCACCAATCTGGTGAAATGTGTGCATAAAAGTGCAGAAGATCTCTTTTTGAGAACGTAAGCTCCTGCAATCAGATTCCGTATCCATTGTGCAATTTTTTACTTTGAAGCAGGGTGACCCCTGCAAGGTCCAGAGAACAGGGCAAACAGGGAATCTATTTGTCTGATTGGAGCAGTAGCCTTAACCTCCCTGGCGGTATGATTATTTCAGATTTTAGGTGCTGAAAGCGGTACAATTATTTTGCACAGAAATTTGGCGTTTTATATTATAGGCCTGTAATTCTTAGGAATAATTCACTTAAATCTGTCCAAACCAGAGTCTAGTAGACATCCCGGGTATGATAAAGTTTGAAAAACGAAATAAAAAATTATAATATAATAAATAACTATAAATAATTATAACAAATAATAATATAATAATAATAAAAATTATTCAATAATGTAATCAAATCAAAAACACTGAAATTTGCTCAGTTGCAGAATTGTCACTTTCGTTACTTTTAGTGTTTGGTGACGGATTTCCCCACAAATCACTATCACTCAATTCTGCAAGTGATTCTAATTTATTATCGCTGTTTTCTAGCTGGTCTAAAGCCACTTTTGATGTAAAGGGACAGTTTTGGTTGCTATGGACAATCTCCAGTTTCCAGACAGAAAGAACAGTTTTTATAATATAAAACTGCATGCAGGACACTGGACAGACCACTAGGGACAAAGGGGATGTGTAATTATTTGATACAGTACTGTAATCTGTAAGATTACTGTATCTGTACTGTGTGTTTTTAACTTTTTGAATTTGGCGCCAAACTCAGTCCCCGTGCGTCGCAACGCTCGCAGGGAATGGAGCTCGGCACTGTGAATCGAGTGAGAAACGGCGGCTCGCAGGTCACAGCGGGGAGACATCGCAGGATCCAGGGGACAAGGTAAGTAACCTCTACAAGGATCCTGCGATGCGATCCCGAGTCTGGCTCGGGGTTACCGCTTTTGGTATTGAAAATCCACCCCGAGGCAGACTCGGGAATACCGCTAGGGGGTTTAAGGTATACTTTAATGGCTCAGGCAATGTAGCGAGATTTCCTGAGGATGTTTAGGAAAAGGGCAAAAGAAACAGAAAAGTGATGGCAGAAAAAAGACCAAGTAGTCCATAGAGTGTGCCCAACCTTTTCTTCTCATTTATTATTTTTATAAAAATATATATATTATTCATTGACAGATAGAAAGTTGTAGGACCTTGAATATTTGTTTCTCTGAAAGAGGATGAGACAGGTCTAGTTCCGATTGCCGTATATAAGGCGGGTAGAAAGGCATATCCATTTGGAATACAATCAGAAAATTGAGTGTGAAGGTGGGTCACAGTTAAAAACCAATTCCCCCTGTAGTTAGGTCCATTATAAAACATGTCGTTTGGGGAACGAATTGATAAAGTGGTTTAGCCTAAAATGTCTTAAATGGTATAAAGGTTGTATTGCTCCTTGAATGATAACTTCCCATAGGAGTTTCATTTCAGGGATGGCCTGGACCTGGTGCAAGAGTAAGGCCCCATTCACACTTGTAAATGGGGTCATTTGCGATTTGATGTGAGAGACCCAGACAGGGTTCTCTGCGATAAGCTGTGGGTGGAGACCCCATAGAAAACAATGAGAGGCTGACTGCTCTCACATCTATTTGTGCCTGCAAATGACAGACACAAACAGATATTCACAAGTAATCGCTACATAGGTGATGAAAAATGCAATTGAATATGTAGCCACATCCCTGCAACAGACATGAATGAAAACCACATTGTGTGGCATTCATGACAATCATCATGCCATAATCAAATAGAGGTGGATTTCTAGATGTTAACAGAGTCCTAGAACCCAGATTTAAGAAAACTGGTAAAGGTAAAGTGTTACTAAACGCAGGACCCTACATTCACTATATGTGGTCTCCCGCAATACTTAGAACATGGAGATGCAATCAATTTGGTAAATTTAAACTGCTAAATACTTTTTCTCATCAGCAATAAATAGCAGTCTTGTGACTTCAATCAGTTCCTGGTTAAAGCTTGTAGGAGGAGTTTTTGTTCTGCAATGAGCTGTCCTATCAGGATCCAGAACCCCTGACCCTCTGTCTGGACAGTGCTGATTGGCCCTTTGTTGATCACATGCACTCTTCTAAGAAAAAAATAACTCTCTAGCAATACACAACAAACTGAGCATGTGCAGCCTGACTCTATAGACTTTGGGGTTTATTTACTAAAGGCAAATCCACTTTGCACTACAAGTGCACTTGGAAGTAAAGTCGCTGTAGATCCGAGGAGGATATGCAAGGAAAATAAAAAAACATAATTTTAGCTTGCACATGATTGGATGATAAAATCAGCAGAGCTTCCACTCATTTCAAATCTACCCCTTAGATTTAGAGCAACTGCACTTCCAAGTGCACTTGCAGTGCAAAGTGGATTAACCTTTCGTAAATAACCGCCTTTGTCTTATTCGCACCTGTTTTGGAGTCAGTGGAAGAAGGGGAGGTTCTGTGCATACAGGATCAAACAGTCTTTTTTACACAATGCAGAGGATTAACCCCTTAGGTTTCACAGTGAGTATAACAAGCATGCTTTACTGCATATACAGACTGATTTTAGGGCCCTTTCACACTGGGGCGGCGTCGGCGGTAAAGCGGCGCTTTCCCGACGGTATTCGGCCGCTAGCGGGGGCGGTTTTACCCCCCGCTAGCGGCAGAGAAAGGGTTAAAAACCACCGTAAAGCGCCTCTGCAGAGGCGCTTTACCGGCGGTATAGCCACGCCGTCCCATTGATTTCAATATGCAGGAGCGGTATACACTCTGCTCCTTCACCGCTCCGAAGATGCTGCTAGAAGGACTTTTTTTACCGTCCTGCTAGCGCACCGCTCTAGTGTGAAAGACCTCGGGGCTTTTACACTGGAATTAAGGCAGCGGCACTTTCGGGTCGGTTTGCAGGCGCTATTATTAGCGCAATAGCGCCTGCAAACCGCCCCAGTGTGAAAGGACCCTTACTGTTATGGGTTTAGTAACACTTTAACACCAAGTTTATACTGTACTTAACAAAAATTCAACTAAACATAAAATTTAAAAGTCACTATAGCTGAATATAACCATATTCCAAACAGTTGTTACATATTAGTTGCAAACAACAAATAGATATAGTATCATGGTTAACCATTTTGGGTAAATATGAAAACCCAAACTAAATGATATTCTCTATTTAAATTCATAACATAAGCGTTCAGTTTGGATCTGTCAGTTTTTCAGATGGATCTATAACGAACCACAGAGTATGTCTATGGATGGGTGGATATAAACAAATTTACATCTGAGTCATTTTATGTCTGCAGAAAACAGATGTAAATTGATGTAAACTGAACTGAAGACAGATGTAATGGAAGTAAACTGAAATGAACTGAAGATGGACATACAAACTGATGAAGATTGATGTAACAAGAATATGTATTCATCATTTTTTTCCCAGCAAAAAAAGGTGACTGGACTGATGACATTTGTGTGAAAGGATCCTATATGCTCTATTTACACCCTACAGATTTCATTTAGGTTTTGGGATGGAGCACTCCTTAAAGATGTAGTAAAGTCCCTTTTCTTCACTTGTACCTACAGGTAAACTTACAATCAGGCTTATCTGTAGGTATTTAGGGTAATATGTGATAGGGGGCGCTATTATAAGATGATAAACAATGTTTTTAACGTTTGTATAAATATTAATAAATAATAGACATTCGTGATTGAGCAAACATAATAAAGTACATAGTGATGATACAAAAAATACAATTCATCAAAAATAATAATAACAGTCCTCCAATAGTGATGATCGTAATGCTATCAGTGAAACGGATATTCCATCAATTCAAAGTCCATTTGGGGGTCATTTACTAAAGGCAAATCCACTTTGCACTACAAGTGCACTTGGAAGTGCAGTCGCTGTAGATTTTAGCTTGCACAAGATTGGATGATAAAATCAGCAGAGCTTCCTCTCATTTCAGATCTTCCGCTCAAATCTACAGCGACTGCACTTTCAAGCGCACTTGTAGTGCAAAGTGGATTTGCCTTTAGTAAATCAACCCCTATGTCTTTTAGTCATGTGACTCTTGTCACCAATGGCAAATCTTTATAAATAACACCCGATGAATGTGAGTAAAATGCCTACTCACCAGACAGACAGAAGGGCTTCCTGATGACTTTATAAAACTAAATGTACGTTGAGGCGTATCCCAGTCATGTCACTTCTGTTTATCTTACCTCCGGTTTCTCATCACCATGACGGTGGAACGCACGCCGACTACCGAGCGGAGGCCGGGCATCTGCAGATCTTCTGTCTGGTAATTCATGCTGATATCCCCAGTGCCGGGAAAAGGCACCTTCAAATGTAAGCAGTCACTTTGGAATTTTTTTTTAAATAAACTTTAGTAAGCAATGGTCCCGTTCATATTTATTTCCTAATGGGTTATCGTGGTGGAGAGGAGGATACAAATAAAAAGGTTTCCAGATACATCTCCATTGGTTTACCAGCAAGCTCATTGATCTACATAAACAGCCTGTTTTGACCTTCTTTTTAGTTAAAGAGGTCATGTCTGTCTGGTGAGTAGGCATTTTACTCACACTCATCGGGTGTTATTTATAAAGATTCGCCATTGGTGACGGTGCATGGATTAGAGTCACATCATTAAAAGACATATGGACTTTGAATTGATGGAATATCCCTTTCACTGATAGCATCACTATCATCACTATTGGAGGACTATTATGATTATTTTTGATGAATTGTATTTTTTGTATCATCACTAAGCACTATGCACTTTATTATGTTTGCTCAATCACAAATGTTTATTATTAATTAATATTTCTACAAATGGTAAAAACATTGTTTAGCACCTTATAATAGCGCCCCCTATCACACATTACCCCAATTACTTAAAGTCAGCACTTTGCACTTTGAGGGGAGCAACTTAATTCATTATTTTGCATACTGTAGCGCAAGGTTGTTTCACTTTTTTACCTGTAAGTAGAGCTGCACGATTCTGGCTAAAATGAGAATCACGATACTTTTTGCTTAGAAGATAGATCATGATTCTCTCAAGATTCTCGCAGTGTAACACCATCTTTCACATTAAAAAAAAAAAAAAAAGGGCTAACTTTACTGTTTCTTTTTTTGTTTCATTCAAGTGTATTTTTTCCCAAAAAATTGCGTTTGAAAGACCGCTGGGCAAATACAGTGTGACATAAAATATTGCAGCAATTGACATTTTATTCCCTAGGGTCTCTGCTAAAATATATATAATATTTGGGGTTTCCAAGTAATTTTCTAGCAAAAAATATTGATTTTACCTTAAGAAACAAGTGTCAGAAAAAGATTTAGACTTTAAGTGGTTACATTTCCTGCATTTACAGTTGTTTAAAAACTTGGCAGACTGCCTGGATATTTTCCTTTACACACAGAAGTTTCCCTTTGATCTAAGAAGGAAGTTAGTTACAATGTTTCATGTTTTAAACTTGGCAGACTGCCCAATGTTTTCCTATGACAGCTGAGTGAGCAGATAAGTCTCTCCACTTGTTATATGAAAGAATCAGCAAACTCTGCAATAGAGATCATCAGAGGGGTTGAATCGAGATCACGATTTTTTAACGATTAATTGTGCAGATCTACGTGTAAGTATAATGAATAGATATTCACATCGACAATAACCGATTATGTCACCTGCACATGCACAGTGATGCCCTGCATTCAGGGCACACAGTATGCAGTTGAATGCAGAGCGCTGTGCGCAGGAGTGACGCCATTGCGGCTCTGTCCATTCAAACGGCCGGAGCCTGTGAACCCAGAAGGAAGACAGGGTAAACATTAAAGCATGGGGGGGGATCTGTGACAGTGGTGAGCTGGAGGGCTCTGTGTGCAGGTAAGTGTGTAATAATGTGCTAGTATGCGGAACATACTATGGCTTAGACCTGCAGGGAACCCAATTTTTTGGGGCCGTTTACTACTGCTTTAACCTCATTAACTCTCCCACACACAGTCTGGCAATTTTTTTCTCTATAAATCTTTTTATTTTGAAATTTGTATAAAGTTTAGAGCAAAAAGTAGGTAGCACAACAGCCAGCCGCAGTCCGGCAATTTTCAAGAAATAGATTCACCATACAATCTTCGGATAAACTAGATGGCATTAAAATGCTGCAAGCGCACGCTTGAATTACTTCCCCCCCCCCCCCAAAAAAAAATCACTATAGAATGACAAAAACAAATAATGGGGTATGGAGTAGGAGTTCAGCTTTAGCAGCTCCTGTGGATGTATTAATATAACAATTTTACTTGGTAGCATTCCTGAACCAAGCTCACAGGTTCTAAAAAAGTCTCTGTATTTCTACTTACAAGTTTTTCTTCAAAATCCTTCAGAGGAAGCCAAACATTGGTTCTTGTGCTTGTTACTGATCAGCCAGTTTCAAGTGGAGCGCAAATTCTAAAAGAGAGGAGAAAAAAAAATGTATTAGATAATTCACAAAAAAGAAGCACATGGGCATTTTGTGCCTAGGTAAGAATGGCATTTCTGTTCCCCTGTTTCCCCTCCCTCTTGGATTCTGCATGTGTGCTCATGTGTTGCAGGGCTTCAAGTCTTGACTGAGCCCTGTGGCACATCTGCACAGGTATGGCTTTCCCACACATCTGCACAAGACAGCAGTGTTTGCACATGTGCAGAAAATCTCCTGCGCAGATGTGCCCTTCTAATGCCGTGTACACACCATCGGATTTTCCGACAACAAATGTTGGATGTAAGCTTGTTGGTGGAAAGTCCGACCGTGTGTATGCTCCATCGAACATTTGTTGTTGGACTTTCCTCCAACAAATGTTGGCTAGCAGGTTCTCAAATTTTCCGCCAACAAAACGATCGTGTGTACACAAGTCCGTCACACAAAAGTTCACGCATGCTCGGAATCAAGCAGAAGGAGCCGCACTGGCTATTGAACTTCCTTTTTCTCGGCTCATCATACGTCTTGTACATCACCACGTTCCCACATTCGTAATTGTTGGCCAACATTTGTGTGACCGTGTGTATGCAAGACAATTTTAAGCCAACAACCTTCGAACAAAAATCCACGGTTTTATTTGCAGAAAGTCCGATCGTGTGTACGGGGCATATGACTTGAAGGCCAGGCAGAAGCCTTCGGCACACCAGTGTACATGCCATCTTAATAAACACGGTTGCACCGAATAGGGGGACTGAGCCACACAAGAGTTCTTCTTTAACTTGCCCAAGAATATTTTTATTTATTCTTTTTTTTTTCGATTCAGTACTTTTTTTATTCTTTTCATAGCAGTACAAGTTATACATTTCTCCATACATTTTATTCCAGATACATAATCTTGCTTCTAACATTCATCCGCCCCCCCCCCCCAAAAAAAAAAAAAAAAAAACCTGCACAAAACAAAAACTAAAAAAAAAAAGAAAAGGGGGCAAAACCCAACAACAACAAAAATAGATTTCCTCCCCCTACTGTATCTCTCCTCCCCCCCTCGACCCCAAAAGCCCCCCCCGTCCTCCCATCCTCTACCCGAACCCAATATTGTCCCTCTCCCATATTGAAGGTAACTGATTTACAAAATACATTTTGAATTTGAAGAAGCAGAAATTCCCAGACTGTAATCTTTCAAGCTTCAATACCTAAAATATAACTATTTTTTATTTAGTGTAAAATATAACTATTTTTTATTTAGGATAGTGTAGAGAAGGATTAGAACACCTGGGTTTTTATTTCTGTTTCTTTGATATAGAATTGTCCTGTTTACCTTTAACTTTGAGCAACTTACAATGCAACTTAACCACTTCCCGCCCGCCGTACGCCAAATGACTTCCTCGGTTTTGAGCGGGGATATCTGAGTGATGTCTGTAGCTACAGACATCATCCAGATATAGTTTTTTAGAGCCAGCGAATCTGCGCAGCATAAGAACGATCATAGCGGCTGTTCCGCCACTTGATCGTTCTTACGGGAGGCGAGAGGGGAGTTCCCCCCTCCCGCCGCCCTCCGGTGCTTGTACAGACTCACCACTACGATCGGTGAGTCAGTCACAGGATCCGCCAGCCCCGGATGTTTAGCATAGAGATTTCCGACGGACTAGATGATCGCCGGAGTCTCTATGATCGTTCGGAGGCCGGGCACGATGTTATGACGTCACGCCCGGCCTCTGTAGTCAAAAAACCGTCTGGGAAGCGGTGATCTTTTTTTTTTATTTCAGGCTTCTAAGCCTAGAGGTGAGATGTGGGGTCTTATTGACCCCACATCTCACTGTAAAGAGCACCTGTCATGCTTATTCCTATTAGGGATGCTTACATTCCTTGTAATAGCAACAAAAGTGATCAAAAAAATTTTTATGGAAAAAAAGTGTCAAGCTAAAATAAAAAAAAGTAAAATTAACAATAGAAAAAAATTTTTTTTTTTAAAGTGCCCCAGTCCCCGTGAGCTCGCACGCAGAAGCGAATGCATACATAAGTCCCGCCCACATATGAAAACGGTGTTCAAACCACACATGTGAGGTGTCGCCGCGAACATTAGAGCGAGAGCAATAATTTTGGCCCTAGACCTCCTCTGTAACTCAAAACATGTAACCAGTAAAAATGTTTAAAGCGTCGCCTAAGGGGATTTTTAAATAGCGAAGTTTGGTGCCATTCCACGAGTGTGTGCAATTTTGAAGCGTGACATGTTGGGTATCTATTACTCTGCATTACTTCATACTTCACATTATGCAAAAACATTGGGCTAACTTTCTTGTTTTGTTTTTTTAAAACCCAAAACTGTTTTTTTTCCCAAATACTATGCTAGATAAAAAGTTGCAATGACCGCCATTGTATTCTCTTGGGTCTCTGCTAAAAAAACATATATAATGTTTGGGGGTTCTATGTAATTTTCTACCAAAAAAAATATGATTTTTACATGTCGGAGAGAAATGTCAGAATTGGCCTGATAGGCAAGTGGTTAAAGTTGCCTCCAGGACAGGCGACTTTGGCTGTGGCCAATCACAGAATAATCAGCTCTCTGGGAGGGAGAGGTTTGTCTGGGTAAACTATTTTCTTTTCCTGTAAAGTTGCTTGAATATAGATGGGAGATTAGACTTGGAGGCGACTTCCATTGAAATCTATGGGTACAAGTCGCCTAGAAGTCGACTTGAAGTAGTACAGGAACCTTTTCTGAAGTCGGAGCGACTTCAGTAGCGTACATTAAGATGGCTCTCATTAACTACAATGGAATTTCTATGTCAAGCGACTTGGGGCGACTTGAGGTCTGACAAGTCGGATCCCAAGTCGTAGCAGTGTGAACTGAGCCTGAGAGTAAAAAAAAAAAAAAAGAATCACAAATCAAAACAATTTTGTGTTGCCAAAAATGTTCCAATGGGGTCACTAGTTCTAGTGACCTGTTCTGGATCTGCTCCAAAAACATGCAGGACCCTTTTTTTTTGTCCGCATTGGAATCGGATCGCATGGGTGTTCAGACCTATGTGATCCAATTCCACAGTTCACACTGCGTTCTGTGAACCGATTTGGGGATGTCATTAACTTTATATTGACACCTGCAGCGGTTCGCAGAGCACAGTGTGAACTGTCTGTGATTCTGATGGGGTGCGGGAACCGCACAGGAAACGCTGCGGTTCCTGCACCGCATGAGTGTGAACTGGGCCTGATAATCCGAGCAATTATATAAAAAAATGCAGCTATATACATAATATTTAATTATCTATATTGTTTGTCTATATTGTAGTTTCTACTATGCCCAGTTATGAACATTCAAACTAGGCCCACGGTCAACTGTTCATTATGGAATGTTCAAATGAATGTTACTTACAAAGTTTATTTTTTTGCTGCCCTGGCTCAGTGGGGTTGATTTACTAAAGGCAAAAAGACTGTGCACTTTGCAAAGTGCAGTTGCTTCAGAGCTTAGTAAATGAAGTAAAGCTTCACTTTGCAAAAAATACCCAATTGTGTGCAAGGAAAATAAAAAAAAAAAAAACAGTATTTTTCCTTGCACATGATTGGATGGTGGAAGTCAGCAGAGCTTACCTTCATTTACTAAGCTCTGGAGCAACTGCTCTTGCAAAGTGCACAGTGTGGTTTTAGTAAATCAACCCCATATCAATAAAATAAAATAAAAAAGTATAAAAAGAAGAAGAATTTATTTTAAAGAAAACTGGTCATAAGAGAAATAAGATGGTTAACCTTGAGGTCATTTTAAAAATTGCTAGTTGCCTGGTCGTATCTGGTGTCAAAGCTTCAATATGTGGCTGTCAAACAATACAAACTGCAAAACCTACCACAAAGGAAAACTCTTTACACCCTGCAAATGATGTAAATCTGGGGCAGACAAATTATATAAAATTTACATGTAAGCACATTGAAACCTAGCTGCCAATGGCACCAACACCAATAAAAGTTCAAAAAAGTTAGCTACCAGCTGTAGAGTTTTAAGTGAATTCTTCAGCTGACTCCTCAAATATGTCTAGCCTTAGGGTCCATTCACACAGGGGCAACTTTGGATCCGACTTCAAGTTGCCCCAAGTCGCCCCTAGTCGTGCTAGATGAAAAAAATCAATGTAAGTGAATGGATCCGTCATAATGCACACTACTGCAGTCGCTCCGACTTCAGAAAAGGTTCCTCTACTACTTCAATCCGACTTCTAGGCGACTTGTACCCATTGATTTCAATGAAAGTTGCCTCCAAGTTGGATCCTCTGTCTTAACTGAAGCAACTTTCCAGGAACTAAAAATAGTTTTCTAGGAAAAACCCTCCCTCCCACAGAGCTGATTATTATGTGATTGGCCACTGGCAAAGTCCCCGTTCCTGGAGGCAACTTCAAGTTGCTTGTAAGTCGCCCCCAAGTCGTGCTGTGATTCATACTCAAGTCGTGTCCAAGTTGCCTCCCAAAGTCGCGCTGGAAGTCGTGTTGCCCCTGTGTGAATGGACCCTTAAAGTACAAAAAGCTGTAACGCCATATAAGATAATTGCACAGTAAGCCTCGGTTCACACCAGAGGCGGCACGACTTGCAGGTTGCCCCACCGAGGCGACCTGCACACGACTGCCTGGGCGACTTGCAAAACGACTTCTGTATAGAAGTCTATGCAAGTCGCCCCCAAAGTCGTACAGGAACCTTTTTCTAGGTCGGAGCGACGTACTGAACGGGACGCTACTTGTCAGGCGACCTAGGTCGCCTGACAAGTCGTCCTAGTGTGAACCGAGCCTAAGTACCATATTTGTTTTTTAGTCTGAACTACAAACCTGACCAGGTCAGTGCTATCCCCCTGTCTTGTAAAGTTATAAGTCTACCCAGGACAGCCGAATGGCCACTTATTTGGTCTGTTTGAGGTCACCTCACCTGAAAAAGTTAAGAAGCAAGGAGAGATAAGTCACTGTTCTTTACCAAGACATGCTGGATTCAAGCTTGGGAAAAGGAGGCTTCCATTCAATAGCATTTATAAATAGGAAAACTAAATCATATATGAATTCTCTTCCAATGGGAACCTGACATGAAGCAAAACAGCCACTAAGAATGCTTTAATGGATGCAGTTATTCTTCCAACTCAAGTGCAACACACTCATTTTGCAGCAGTGAAGTTAATCCTAATCAGACTCACGTTAAGTGAGCTTTCTGAGACCACAGCTTTGTGTCATGACATATTCCTCTTACTTATTCCAGTCACGAGGAGGCTGGATAATGCTATAAGTAAAAACAGAACCCCTTTTAAATCAGCACACTAAAAGAAACCTCATAGTTGTAAGTAACATGACGAAGAGTTATAATAAAATGCTTTGTAGATGCAGAACATTGCACACAGGTGCACACAAGATGCACTGATGAGTAGCTGTTACCGTGGTGACGATAGGAAGAGTGGGCTCTAGAAATTATCACTTTGATTCATGGGCACACATCTGTTTTTATAATAGACAACATGGTAACACTTCACAATCACTTTAGTTTAAACATAACTGAACAAGCCAATAAAGTACACACATCTGCTAGGCATGTTAAATGTGGCAAATCTCTAGAGAAAAAGTTCCTCTACAGGAACACTTCCAGTCTAATGGGACACTGCAGGCTAATGCACAGTTTTGGGCATGAATAATGCAAAGAAACCACTTCACAAGAAAGTCAACAAGCACCAAATGAAAGCGGCAAATGTCAGTCTTCTAGGAGTAAGAAAGTTGTCATGGTACAGTCCACTGATCTTTAGGCCCGGTTCACACTGATGCGCTGTGATTTTGTTCCGTTTTTTGTCCTTTGTGAGGTGCGAATTTACCGTGATTTTACCACGAATTTCAGGAGTTGGACATAGCTGCGATTGATATTCTAGCCAATGGAATCATAATGTAAAAAAAAAAAAAGGTGTTAACTTCCTGTGTACTTCCTGGTTTTTGTGGAGAGTAGTGTGGTGGAATTCGCACATATGTGAACCATCAATGCGATTCAAGAACGATTTACATTGATGTCTATGGAGACTAAATTCGGAACGCAACGCAGTAAACTCGCACAAGACCCTTTTTTTTATCACATCGCATTCGTAGAGGAATCGCAACGCATGTATGTGAACGACCGTCATTGAAAACAATGACTTTAGGGATGACATGCGAATTTAAAGTGTTTTTTGACGCATCGCATTCGTCATGAACTCGCATCAGTGTGAACCGGGCCTTAGAGGAATACACTCACAACTTTTGTCAACCGAGTTCCAATTCAGATCTTTGAAGGCTAAGCCTCGGTTCACACCAGAGGCGGCACGACTTGCAGGTCGCCTCACCGAGGCGACCTGCACTCGACTGCCCGGGCGACTTGCAAAATGACTTCTGTATAGAAGTCTATGCAAGTCGCCCCCGAAGTCGTACAGGAACCTTTTTCTAAGTCGGAGCGACTTGCGTCGCTCCCCTTAGAACGGTTCCATTGTACTGAACGGGACGCTACTTGTCAGGCAACCTAGGTCGCCTGACAAGTCGTCCCAGTGTGAACCGAGGCTTAATGTTCTGCCAAGCTACATACTACTGGCAACAATATGTTCAATTGCACATGTTAAATTGAAGAGCTAAGAAAAGAGTATTTATGAAGTGTATTATTTAAATAGCACAACAGGTACTTAAAGAGACTGACGACGCTACGGATAAGACACCAGACATACTGAGAATTGGGGGAATTGAGAGGAAAACCCCTCACTGAAGAGAATCGTCAGAATCTGCATGTCACTACACCGTGACACTATATATATTCCTGCCTAAATTGATGCCAGCAATTTCTCAGGTCAAACAACCTTTGGTGTCTTTCAACCGTGGCCCCTATTTAGGTGGATCTCGGTAGGATCATCCTATACCTGGGGCACAGCCATCAACGACCTTGTCAATCCGGTTCACTTTGTATTCATTGACTCTCTGTGGGTCTTTTTCTTTTACCTAAATGTATGAAGTCACAAGACACCGATGGATTTACTATATGATTGTAGTATTCTCTGTATAAACCCCTGAAGAAAGGTGTTCAAGCCAGAAACGTTGGGTACACCAGAGACAAAATCACTATCTGCTTACATCGTACCGTACCTTATGCATATTATCCATGTGTCTTTGCGTAGACATTTTACTGTATTGTAATTTATTTTGTAATAAAATGTATACTTTTTTAAATACTTGGTGTCCATGTCACCTTTAAAGTTCCATCCTGCCAAGGGGGTTATCTGTTTGTGCTTCCAGTCTAATGGGACACTGCAGGCTAATGCACAGTTTTGCGCATGAATAATACAAAGAAACCACTTCACAAGAAAGTCAACAAGCACCAAATGAAAGCGGAAATGTCTTCTAGGAGTAAGAAAGTTGTCATGGTACAGTCCACTGATCTTTAGAGGAATACATTCACAATATTTGTAAAAACCGAGTTGCTGTTCAGATTTTTGAAAACTAAATGTTCTGCCAAACTACAATCTACTGACAATAATATGTTCAATTGCACATGTTAAATGGAAGAGCTAAGAAAAGAGTATTGATGAAGTGTATTATTTAAATAGAACATCAGGTACTTAAAGAGACACTGAAGTGAAAAAAAGGACCTCAAAAGTCATCTCCAGTTATTCAGCTCAGTTCTCCAATTCATAGCCAGAGATATTCCTAAGGCCCTGTTTGCATGGTATGCAAAAAACAACCAGACTTTCTCTTTCGAGTCTTATCCTTCCTGCTCCTAAACTGATGGCTATGATGGTCAATCTCACTGGCCAATAGCAAGGTTTAGGAATGAATACATTTTGCCAATTCAAAGAGGCATTAATCACAACTGTTCTTTACCCATGGAAAAATGATGTCAAACATACTGAAAAATAGAAGTGGGGTATACATATACTTTAAAACAAAAACAGTAGAAATAAAACCCAAAATTTAAAAAGACCCTAACATACTGGTACACGTGTCGATGACATCACTAGGCCTTCTTCCTGGCAAAACCAAGAATCATACTATACAAGATTGATGGCCTTCCAATTCCACCAGGTATCCAGAGTCCTCCATATACAAAAATAAACTGTAATACATTTTTATTACCAGTTTATGAGACTGCAACAAACTGATCACTAATCTAACACTTATTAACCACTTGCTGACAGCCCTATAGTACTTTTACTGCTACAGGGGGGCAGCTGTGGGCAGAATTATGTATTTATACATGATTCTGTATGTCTGCCTGCAGGAGGTGTATGCGCCCCCAGCATTCTGCTGTGATGATTCACAACACAGGCTGATCTACAGGTCCCGAGGACTCGAAGTTCTCCGGCACCCACCGATTGCTGGTAAAATACGGAGAACTGAGCTATGCCTGTGTAAACAAGTTGATCATGTACTGGTGATAAAATACCACCAAAAGAAAGCTCTATTTGTAGGGGGGGAAATGACATAAATTGTATTTGGGTAAAGTGTTGCATGACCGCGCAACTGTCAGTTAAAGTAACGCAATCAAGAGAAAAGGAATCCGCTGCTCCAGGTGTGTGCAATACCTCAATTGGAACCAAGTAGGAGTGCTAGCCCAGGCCCGTCTCCTTGAAAACTTGAGAAAAAGAAGAAATGGCTGCACATCCAAAGGTTCCAAAACAAAATGCCTTTTATTGAAAACGACCAGGATACACCAGGTATTAGTCACGTAGACGCGTTTCACACATCTGACCTGTGCTTAATCACTACAAAGTAACGCAATGCCGTATCGCAAGTCTTCCGAAGGTCAAGTGGTTAAATCTTTTGTATGAAGACTGTGTATCCATTTACAATCCCCATACAAGTTTTATTGCACAAAACCACACATCTTACAAATAACCATAGTATCATTTACCCTTATTAAAATATGGTCACCCTTCATACATCTCTTGAGTTTGAAAAGACCCACATTAAAGTCTCTCAGAACAAAAAACTATACATGTAAATCGCAAACTGCAATCTTTGTGAGCAAAAACAAATTGAATAGTTCCCTAGTTCAGGACAGTAGGGGTTATACAAGTTTGGCAGTCAACTTTAAATCCTCCATAACCAAAACGTAGAGTGTCCAGCGTTGTATATCCAAATGGAGCAATTCTGTGATATATAATCATAAGTAGTGAGAATGAGGGAGTTGCGATGAATAAACCTTTGAATGGAAAGGGGAATCTCAGATTTCAACCTCAGAGTCAGGTCTAAGGCCAGCCATAGATGGTTTGAAATTCGGCCAGTTCAGCAGATTTGAACCATGTATGGGCAGGCTAAATGTACCAAGTTGATCAATTGATCAACTTGGGTACAGCAGGCCTGCTGGATTTAATATAGGATTATAGCTAGCGGCTAGTATAGCCGCTAGCCATAATCACTGTCTTGTCTGTCATACAATGGCTCGGCGGGAGGGATTCTCCTGTCAACTCTGCCTCTGTTGATGGGGGAACCGTGGTTGCAGAAAAGAAATTTGCTCCCTGTATGGCCTGCCTAAGACATTCTCCCTTTTATCCAGTGCTGAGGCAGAACTCTGAAAATTTTAATAAAACCATTCAATTATGATCGTGACATACTCATCATGGACAAATGTAGTATGCCAATGTCAACTTGGCGTACAGGAAGATAAAAAGGAGTTATTCAACATCATTGACTAGTCCTTTAACCGCTAAGCCACCGCCCACCGTCATATGACGGCTGGACGAGGCTTCTATTGTTCTGGGAGGACGTCATATGACGTCCTCGCCTTCCGAGCCACTAGGGGGCGCGCTGCGTCGCTCGGGACCCGGTGCGCGTGCCCGGCGGCCGCGATGTCCGCCGGGCACCCGCGATTGCCGGGTAACAGAGCAGGAGCGTGGATCTGTGCATGTAAACACAGATCCACGTCCTGTCAGAGAGGAGAGGAGACCGATGGCGTGTCCCTTGTACATAGGGACAGCGATCGGTCACCTCCCCCAGTCAGTCCCCTCCCCCCACAGTTAGAATCACCTCCTTAGGTAATACATTAACCCCTCGAGCGCCCCCTAGTGTTAACCCCTTCCCTGCCAGTCACATTTACACAGTAATCAATGCAATTTTATAGCATTGATCGCTGTATAAATGTGAATGGTCCCAAAAATGTGTCAAAAGTGTCCGATATGTCCGCCGCAATATCGCAGTCACAATAAAAAATGCAGATCGCCGCCATTACTAGTAAAAAATAAATAAATAATAAAAATGCTATAAATCTATCCCCTATTTTGTAGACGCTATAACTTTTGCGCAAACCAATCAATATACGCTTAGCGCAATTTTTTTTTACCAAAAATATGTAGAAGAATACGTATCGGCCTAAACTGAGGAAAAAATTTGTTAAAAAAAAAAAAAAAATTGGATATTTATTATAGCAAAAAGTAAAAAATATTGTGTTTTTTCAAAATTGTCGCTCTTCTTTTGTTTATAGCGCAATAAATAAAAACCGCAGAGGTGATCAAATACCACCAAAAGAAAGCTCTATTTGTGGGGAAAAAATGATAAAAATTTCATTAGGGTACAGTGTAACATGACCGCGCAATTGTCATTCAAAGTGCGACAGCGCTGAAAACTGAAAAATGGCTTGGGCAGGAAGGGGGTGTAAGTGCCCTGTATTGAGGTGGTTAAAAAGGAAATGATTGATAAGAAGGCAGTCAAGTTTTTTTTTTTTTTTAACCTGCTTCCAAAAGAGAAAAAAATATATACCCACCCGGGAGACATATCTCAGGGAGAGATTTCCTGACTGTACAAGTGAGTGAATATATTGATAAAATCCTTGACCCATTTATGCTGGCATTATGGACATATTATCATACAACATATCACAGGGACTCTACCCATCTTTTAGCTCATTTGAACAATTTTGTGGTCCTTATACGTACCTTGTTAGTTACGCTGGATATATATGGTGTGTGCTACTGTCAAGAACAGGGTACAGTGATGGGCATGAAATGTGTCCCAGGCTCTGCAGATATTTATTTGGGAAAATGGGTACAGGAAAGAAAACTTGTCAACATACCCAATTAAGATTAAAGCTTGGTACAGGTAAATCAAAGATTTATTGATATCACAGTTTGTAAAGCTATTGAGTCCTTGGAATGAGACAAAAAGGGATCTCCATTACCAAAGTTTTTTTAGAATGCCAACTTAAACAAGTAGCTTGTAACATGCAAAGAATTTTCTCCTGGAATCATTAGAGAAGAGCATACTGGTGGGATAGTACCTGCGGTCTCACAGGAATTGCTCCTTATTGGCAGAATTTGAGGAAGAAGCAAAGGTTTTGAAAACTAGATTTTTGTGAAAGACATACACGAAAAGTTGGCTTAAGAAATCACACCATCAAGTGAAGAACAGCTCTAGGGAGGATCTTTTGTACAAAAAGTGCCCCAGGACCAATGAATGAAGCAAACATGTTATGTTTAAACTATACCAATGCCTCCTCCACAAGGTGAGAATTATTTGCAAGAAATACTGATATTACTGACCAATAATGATACTGAAAATAATTTTCTGACACCAAACCCCAATATAATCTTTAGGAAAGTTAAAATACAAATGTATTTTTATACATGGCCATTTCCAACATTATGAACCAAAAACTGGAATGGAAAAAAAGACTGGGGGGGGAGGAGGTAAATATGATCATTGTGACTTCATGTTTGGAAGGGGATGCTTTAAGACTGTCTACCAGAAGACTCCTTAAGTTCCACATTTCTGCTGACTGACACTCGGAGTTGTTTACATTTTGGTCTGTACCATTTATGTGGGAAATACCATTAGAACTGTGAAAATAAAGGTTTATGTGATCATATAAATATGATATTTGATGTATCCAGTGACAAGGCATTTGACATTTGAATGCATTGGCCATCTGGAATTTTTGAAAATCTAGGTCATACAAAAAGGCTGAAAGAGATCCATGTAATGCCGCGTACACACGATCGGCCTTTCCGACGGGAAATGTTGGATGTGAGCTTCTTGGCGGTAAGTCCGACCGTGTGTATGCTCCATCAGACATTTATTGTCAGACTTTCCGCCAACAAATGTTGGCTAGCATGTTCTCAAATTTTCTGCCAACAAATGTTTGTTGTCTGACTTTCTGATTGTGTGTACACAAGTCCGTCGGACAAAAGTCCAAAGTACAAACACGCATGCTCAGAATCAAGGACGAGTCGGAAGCGCTCAGTCTTGTAAAACTAGCGTAATGGAGATATCACGTACGTCTTGTACGGCACTACATTCGTAATTGTTGGCCAACATTTGTGTGACTGTGTGTATGCAAGACAAGTTAGAGCCAACACCCTTCGAACAAAAATCCACGGTTTTGTTGTGGGAAATTCCAATCGTGTGTATGGGGCATTAGAGTGATTCTGAAGAGATTATTGCAAATTAAAAAAGTAAATAGATCTTAGAACTGCAAGCAACTTGCCCACCGGAGATAAAATAGAGTTTTAGCTTGAGTTCATTCTTGTAGAATTTTACATATATGATACCAGGATTAGTGCAACAGGGTTGATTTACTAAAGGCCTCTCTCACTCCTGGAGGTTCAATCTCTTCCATCCAACAGCTTTCACCCTTTGATCATTGTTAAAGATACAGAAAGAGGGAGTGAGTATCGGCTATAATGATTGCCCGTTCCAGCTAAGGAGGCCATGGTTTCCCTTCTTGTCCACACAATAGTGTCCTTCAATAAGTCTATGTGCTTGCAATCTGCTATTACCGGGGGAGCATTGTCATCCAGAGGCAGGTTGTCTAGCTCTGAGTGCTGGGAATATGAAAGGAACAGGCTCCAAGATATTAATGTGATTGTAAAGTCTCGTTTTTTTTCTATAAAAATAACAAACATGTTATATTTACTTGCTCTGTACAGTGGCTTTGCACAGGGCAGCCCTGATCCTCCTCTTCTCAGGTCCTTCTCCGGCTCTCCTGGCCTCTCCCTCCTGTTGAGTGCCCCCACAGCAAGCAGCTTGCTATGGGGACGCTTGCTATGGGGACACCCGAGCTGAGTCACAGCTCCCTGTGTCCATTCAGACACGGAGCCACTTGGCTGACTTTGATTGACATCAGCGGGAGCCAATGGCACCACTGCTGTGTCTTAGCCAATCATGAGGGAGAGTCCCGGGCCGCCGAGGAATTTGTGGACATCGCTGGATAGAGATGGGGCTCAAGTACGTATTAGGGGATGCTAGGGAGGCTGCTGCATACAGAAGGCTTTTTATCTTAAAGCATAGAATGCATTAAGATAAAAAAACCTTCTGCCTTTACAACCACTTTAATGTCACCTTCTCTATGGTCTCAACTCTGCTGATTTCCAGGAAATCTTCTACGAATTCCACATATCATCCCTTCTGGAGTAAGTTTGAATGCTTTTCTTCTAGTTGTTTAAACTTCCAGTGTTCCCTTACCATCTTTATTTTTTTTTTCAGGTGGACCTTTACAGTGGTTTGGGTTACAAAACACTCAATGTACACAGCTCAGTACTGACAATTACTCTGGGTTACTCTGCATCCCCAATAATTATCTCCTCATGGGTTGCAGACTATATAGATCGCCTACACAAAGGAAGGTCTACCTGTTCCAGAGGAAATAAAGAAAACTCAACCAAAGCGATGAAAGCATGGTCTAAAGCAGCCTTGCTCAACCTTTTCAACACAAAGGAAAGAAATAACTTTCCATTTTTAGGGAACTCCTGCTAAAAATTATTATATATCTACTTATGATACATTAGTGTGATGGACAGTGCGCAGAATGATCCTTACACGTGTGGTCATTGGAAAGAATCCTCCTCTTACAAATAGCTAAAAAGATCAGTAGGGTCAGTTGGAACTTATCTGAGAGGCTCAGAAATTGCTCATTACTCAAGGAACCTCTAGCAACCTCTGGAGGAACCCTAGTTGAGAAACCCTGGTCAAAGAGACAACTACTGGGACATTTTTTACCTTTATAAAGGGAAAGCATTAAGGTAAAAATATGTTGTCTTTAGAGCCTCTTTAATAGTTTGGGTTTACATATACATTAATTTAGGGCACGAAAAACCCCAGGCGCCAGGTCACCATGGTGACAAGAAGTTTAGTCCTGGCGCCTGGGCTGCCTCCCGAATACTCCCCACACCCCACGTGCGCCCCTCCCTGCTATGTATCCTGGGCTCCGCTTGCCCATCTGTGGGCCCAGGACCAGCATAGCAGGTGCTGCCGTGTAGAGGGGAGGGCCATCAAGGCCAGGAAAGAATGTAATGCAGTGTGATGTGCATTCCATTCCATTACATTCAATGGAGCACAGGGGAGACATGCAGGGTATTTTAGACCCTGCCTGTCTCATTAAGTTAACCTCCCTGGCGGTTTTCCTGAGTGTGGCTCGGGGTTAAATTTCAGTACCATTATCCGTAACCCCGAGCCACACTCGGGATTGCATTGCATCCTGGTGCTTTATACTTACCTTGTCCTTAGGATCCCGCTGTGTCCGAGGGCTCTGTCCTCCGCCCGATGCCTCACTGTGCCGGGCTCCGTTCCCTGCGAGCATTGCAACGCATGGGGGCGGAGCCTGTCGGCAAATTCAAAAAAATTGAAAAATCATAATACATACAGTACACTGTAATCTTAATGATTACATTACTGTATAAAATTATTTCACATCCCTTTTGTCCCTAGTGCTTTGTCCAGTGCCCTGCATGCAGTTTTATATGACATATACAGTTTTTTCTGCATGGAAACTAGAGATTGTCCATAGCAACCAAAAAGTGGCCCTTTACATCAAAAGTGGTTTTAGACCAGCTAGAAAACAGCAATAGTAAATTAGAATCACTTGCAGATTTTAACGATAGTGAATCGTGGGGAAATTCTTTTTTTTATTATTATATTATTATTTTTTATAATTATTTATATTTATTTGTTATATTATAATTTCTGATTTTGTGTTTCAAACTTTATCATACCCGGGATATCTACTAGACTCTTGTTTGGACAGATTTAAGTGTGTTATTGCTAAGAATTACAGGCCTACAATATAAAACGCCAAATTTTTGTGCAAAATAATTGTACCGCTTTGAGACACAAAAATGTGACATAATCGTAGCGCCAGGAGGGCTACAGAGAACCCGTCACCAAAAAAAAAAAAATCATCACATAAGGGACTTTTTGTCCCCTATGTGAAGTTAAACAAAAAAGTTAAGTAAAAAAAAAAAGTTACACCCCAGCACATAACCCCCCCCCAAAAAAAATTGAGGCCCCCACCCCCACATATATACACATGTACAAATGTAAATGCACTCGGCAGGGCGCCTAAACCTGAAAACATCAATTGCAATGCACGTTATATATCGATACGCACACCGGAATGAGAGCAATAATTCTAGCACCAGACTTCCTTCGTAATGCTAAACTGATTGAAACATCGCCTATGGAAAATATAGGGTATTGACATGTTTAAGCTTTGATATGTTGGGTATCTATTTACTCGGTGCAACCTTGGCTATTATATTTTACCACAAAATTGGGTAAATTATTGCATTTTGTGCACCCTAAAATTAATTTTAATGTGTTTTTTTACTAAAATGTTGTGTTTCCTAAAAAAAATTGGAACTACCACTATTCTATTCTCTAGGGTGTCTGCTTTCATAGAATATAGAATGTTTGGGAGTTTTATGTAATCTTCAGGCCTAAAATATTTTTTTAAATGTGTGCAAAAAAGCAAAAACTGCTCTGGCTGTGAAAAGGGTTAAAGGATGAGTTCACCTTCGGGAACATGTTACATGTTCTACCCGTAAGATTTTCTTACAATATCCGAACTGTCATAAAGGTGGAATTCCACGCACTATTATTTATAAGAAAAAAAAATAAAAAGGCTTAGTACAAATATTGAATTACTTAGAACAGGGGTGTCCAAACTTTTTTCAAAGAGGGCCAGATTTGATGAAGTGAATATGCGTGAGGGCCGACCATTTTGACTGACATTCTTTGAACCATTAAAATTAAATGCAACTTAACTAATACACTGCCCAACAAGAATTCTCTTGCCTTTGTAGCTGTGTGTGGTGAAGAGTCTAAGGATGAGCTTGGGCGTGTTATTTATCCGCGTATAACACACACCTTCACTTTAAGAGGGAAGTATCAGGAGAAAACTTCAATTTTAAATAAAGAACTGTGAAGCAAAATAAGGGTCAGTGCCCATTAATGCAGCCTAATCAGTGCCCATCTACAGCCTCACCATTGCCATGAATGCAGCCTCTCCATTGCCATGAATGAAGCCTCTGAATGCAGCCTCACCATTGCCATCAGTGCAGCCTCGGAGGGGACAGGGAGGGGTGGGATGAGTGCCAACAGATTGCATACAGGGGGATTTCCTCGGCGGCCTCTTTAATACAAAGTCCCGCCTCCTATGATAGACAGAACAGTCATCCAATGCCAGCCCAGGAGACGGGACTTCCTATTACAGAGGCTGTCGAGTAAACAGGAGATTCTCCTGTAGGGGTGCAACGGATCGTTACTGATCCGTGATCCGTACGGGTCAACCTCCGTGGATCGGCACACCCGCGATCCGTGGAGCGCTCGGCGGCCTCGGCCATAGGAAAGGCGGCCATCTTGGTACACCCGGCGGCGGCTGCTGTATCGTCAGGAAGTGACGTTTCGTCGCCGCCATTTTGCTACACCCCACACTCCCTTGCACAGTACTGTAATGATAGAGTGAGAAGGGGGCAAGCGGACATCTTGTTACACCCACCGGAGTTTTAGATTTAAAAGCTATTTTCCACACAAAACGGAGCTTATATGCATAAATACAGTATTTGTAGATCGGACGGACTGTTTAGATGTTAAATTTTAAAAGCAGCAGCAAACCTGCTGACCTTACATGGTTGCTAATGTGACAGAACACCTCTGATTTTCACATTTAACATTAAATTCTGTCACTGCACTCATCCCGCCTCCTCCCTGTCCCCTCTGAGGAACGATAAATACAGTATATATCAGTACAGTATATATCTTTTGTGGCCTCCCAACAAATCATTGGAGGTCACAAAAGATATATATATCCAAATTTCCAGTGGGGCCTTATGAAACCGGAATACTTTGGACATGCCTGACTTAGAATAACTAGATTATTCTAAAGATTCTATCTAGAGGATAAAAATATAGCAATCCATCTATGGAACAGGTTGAATGATAAGAAGCTGACACCAGTAAGAACATTTTACCAAAGCTCTGCTATTGTTTAACAGCTGTAACAGTGACAACCACTTGCCCACTGGGCACTTAAACCCCCTTCCTAACCAGATCAATTTTCAGCTTTCAGTACTGTCACATTTTGAATGACAATTAGATTCTGTTATAAAATTTTGCAAATTACAGGGGGTCCCCTACTTACAAACATCCAACTTACAAACGACTCCTACTTACAAACGGAGGGAGACAACAGGAAGTGAGAGGAAATCTACCACTAGGAAGGGAAATTCACTCCTGTAAGAGTTAATATGGGTAAAAGGTGTCTCCACTGATGCTTTATCACCAATCCTTGTTTCCCTATTAACCCCAAATTTTCAAAATCCAATTGTCATTGGGACAGAAAGTGAGGTGAAATCTTCTGAACAGGGGCACAGACAGCAAAACAAATGTTACAAGGGTGATAACCCTTCCCTATGCTATCTACAAAACTTAAAAATAGATTTTTTGGCTGGAGCTACACTTAAAAAATTTACCTGTTCCGACTTACAAACAGATTCAACTTAAGAACAAACCTACAGTCCCTATCTTGTTTGTAACCCGGGGACCCCCTGTAGTAATTTTTCTTCATAAATTTTGGCCAAAATTTATACTGCTACATTTCTTTGGTAAAAATAACCCAAATCGGTGTATATTATTTGGTCTTTGTGAAAGTTATAGAGTCCACAAGCTATGGTGCCAATCTCTGAAAATTGATCACATCTGATGTACTGAAGGCCTATTTCTTGAGACCCTAACAAGCCAGGAAAGTACAAATACCCCCCCCCCCAATGACCCCTTTTTGGAAAGTAGACAATCCAATATATTTAGTAAGAGGCATGGTGAGTTTTTTAAAGTTGTCATTGTTTCCCACAATTCTTTGCAAAATAACAATTTTTTTTCCGCACAGAATTGTCATATTATCAGGTTATTTCTCACACAGCATATGCATACCACAAGTTACACCCCAAAACACATTCTACTACTCCTCCCGAGTACAGCGATACCACATGTGTGAGACTTTTACACAACCTGGCCACACAGAGAGGCCCAACATGCAGGGAGCACCATCAGGCATTCTAGGGACATCAATTACACATTACATTTTTTGACTACATCTTACACTTTTGAAGGCCCTGGAGCACCAGGATAATGGAAATGTCCACAAAATGTCCCCATTTTGAAAAATAAACACCCCAACATATATTCTTTGAGGCATAATGAGTCTTTTGAACATTATGGAAAACGTGGAAAGAAAATGAAAACGCATTTTTTTTAACACAAAATTGTATTTATAAGATATTTCCAACACATAGTATGTACATAGCAAAAATTACACCCCAAAATACATTCTGCTACTCCACCTGAGTATGGCGATACCACATGTGTGAGACTTTTACACAGCCTGGCCACATAGCGAGGCTCAACATGCAGGGAGCACCATCAGGGACATACATTTCAAATCTAATTTGGCTACCTTTTACACTTTTGTGAGACACTGATGGGCACTGTAGTGGCAAGGGTGCGGCATGGATGAGAACTGAAGTGGCATGGATGTGGCACAGATGAGCACTGATGTGGCACGGATGAGAACTGATGAGCCATGGATGGAGAACGGATGGAGCATGGATGAGCATGGATGGCGCATGGATGGCGCATGGATGAGCCAGGGATGGAGCACGGGTTGAGCATGGATGAATATGGATGAGCCAAGGATAGATGGAGCATGAATGGAGCATGGATGGAGCATGGATGAATATGGATGGAGTATGGATGGGCCAGGGATGGATGGAGAATGAATGAGCCAGGGATGGATGGAGCATGGATGAGCCAGGGGTGGATGGAGTGTGGATGGAGTATGGATGGGCACGGATGGAGCATGGATGAGCCAGGGATGGATGGATGTTACATAGATGGGCACAGATCAGCACTGTGGGCACTCCAAAGACAGCCCACAGCGCTGCTTCCCCCCGGCTCCCCCCTCTCCTCGCACACTGTAGCGATCACTGCTGGAAGAGGGGAGGAGCTGCACCGGACAAGCTCCGGTTTGTTGACAAGTGATCGCTGTCATTGGACGGAGCGATCGCGTGGTAAAATGCGTTACCCCGTTCCGTGACGTGCCGGGTCCAGAGGACCCGACGGTCACAGACATTCCAGGGTGCGTGCCCCATGGGGCGCGCGGGAGCGCGATTCTGGGAGGACGTCCATGGACGCCCTCCCAGAATAATCCGACCGCGATCTAGCCGTCTTTCGGCTATGGCCCGGTCGGCATGTGGTTTTACAGCAAGACATCCAGCACAATGAGCCAAACACATGGTACGTGTAAATAAGAAGTAAAACCTGACAGCCCAAGTCTCAGCTTAATTGGTGCATGACAACGAAATACACGCTGAGCTCTGCACACAATCCAGCAGATGAATGGTGACACTTCAGAATTAAAGACAGCAACTCATTTATTCCACATATTACTATTATACAATGTCACATGCTTATCTAACTGGCTTTATTTAAAGCTGCCAAAGCACATTAGGATCTGAACACAAGATTCTCACAGCACAGGAAAAATTAAGAAGAAATATGATCAGATTTAACTCCTAAGGGCTTGTTTAGACTAGCTGTAGCTCTCTAAAGAGCAATCTGCAGTGGATCACTTTTCAGAGGGAGTTTCAACAGGCAGTGAGGTAGTGTTATGTCTCCTCCTCGCCGCCTGTTTTAAGCCTATAACAGCGCAGCTCCATTCTCATTAAAGTGGTTGTAAACTCTGCAAAAACAAAAAAACCTGCAAGACAAAGACATAATGAGCTAGTATGTATCGCATACTAGCTCATTAAAAAATACTTACCTTAGAACTATGCTGTTGCAGCGGTCCCCATACATCACTGTGAGTGGCGACATGTCTCCGGAATGTTGCTTCCGGGTTCGTGGGCTCCGGCGTGTGATTGGCCGGAGCCGCAGGGAACGCTCGCAGGGAACGCTCGCAGGGAACGGAGCTCGGCACTGTGATTCATCGAGCGGAGACACGGCTCGCACACACAGCAGGGAGACATCGCAGGATCCTGGGGACAGGGTAAGTAACTGTACCTGGATCCTGCGATGCAATCCCGAGTGTGGCTTGGGGTTACCGCTTTTGGTACTGAAAATTCACCCCTACCCACACTCGGAAATACTGGAGGTGGAAAACCTCAACACTTTACAACCCCTTTAATGAAGATATTCCGTCACTCTAACAGTTTAGTGCCATTTTCATTTTTTGACCTTGTTGCTGGGTACTAGCTCTGATGATTGATTCTACATTCAGAGGCCTACTTACCGCTGTCTGTAGTTCATATGGGAGGGTGACAAGACTACGGTAGCAAAGTACCATAGATAATGTAAAAAGTGGCAGTTATACATTAGGTTCCCCCATCATACTGCCCCATACAGTATATCAGCTGCCCCATCAGAGTGCCCCCTTACATATGGTGTCCCCATCAGAGTGCCCCCTTACATATGGTGTCCCCATCAGAGTGGCCCCATACATCAGGTTTCCCCATCATTGTGCCCAGTCCGGATCTGGACCACGGTCCGCCATTTAGTGAAGGGTGATGTAGATTAAAGTGGTGGCAGGTTAATTTTTTTAATCTAACACAATAATTGCACTACTGTTTATTAAATCTATATTTTTAATAAAAAAATAAACTTTTGTTTTAAATATATTTCTTTTAAAATATAAAAGATGAGGTTGCACTAAAGAGATCAAATACCAAATATGTCAAGCTTCAAAATTGTCCATTGGCAACACACGTAAAGCCTTTAGCGTTCATCAGTTCAGAGTGATCAGTGAACGAAGGCCCTAAAATGATTGCCATTAATCAAATGTGCACAGCAATGCCTAATGGGTGTCGTTTTCATATGCATGTGTACCTTACTCACACATTTGAATTTGGATGTACGTGTATGTGGGGGTAAAATTTTTAGTTTTTTTTGTTTAAAAAAATTTAAACTTTAATAGTTAAAATTGAAGTAATAAAACTATAAGCCCTTTTGAAATTGTTTGCAAAGCACAGAACGCGAGTTCCAGGGGGCACTAGTTTTATAAATGTCATCAATGTTTGCAAAAAAAAGGTTGATTTCTCTCCACACATAAGGCTGAATCCACCATATATTCAGTACCTAATTATAACGATTGTTACTTGCCAAAGTTACCATTATTTTCAGCAGTGACACCAGATAGGCTCAGTTCACTGATCTATGATGCATGTAATATTTGCTATAATGATCGTTATGTTATAATCAACTCTTGTTGGTTTTTATTGCTAAAAATGGTTGTTTTGGCTGAAAATAGCAATCATTATGGAAATTATACTTACATGCATTATAGATTAAAGCAGAACTAGACCCTCCAATCCTTTACAGCCAAAGAAACTGCCATCTTAGCCTCAGTTTGGTCTGCAGTTGCCATGGTGCTGCACACGTGATCAATTCGTTTTTGAAAGCACACACAACCTTTAACAGTTATGTTACTGCTTAGGTAAGCAGTAAAAATCGATGGCTTTAGTTCTGTTTAATAAATGGACCCACTGAGCCTATATAGAAATGTGGTGTATTTAGACCCTAATTTTTAAATTGAACCCCTTCCCGCCAACCATACACACATATGCAGCCTCAGGGAAGTGGGTCCTTATTCATGGGGGCCGTGTAAATGCATATCTGTCTTTGTGCTAGGAGTGCACCACACAGCACACTCCCAGCATAGAGCTCTCCGGGAGCCCCCCGAATCCCATACTGATGATCGGGACACAGGACTCCCGCTTCCCGATCACCTGATCACTGTGATAGCCTCTGATTTGCTACCTCAGTGATCAATCACTGTGAAGCCCGCCCACGTGTTTTCTTTCTCTCTGATTGGAGAGGGAGATACATTGTATCTTTCTCTCCTTACAAGGAGAAAGATGTAAAACAAAGGCTCAGTATATTTTGGGTAGTTTTTTTTTTTTTTGTAAAAAAGCCTTTTTTTTAATTAGTATCAGTATCGGTGTGTTTTAGGTAGGATAAAAAAAAAAAAAAAAAAAAAAAGCAAAATGCGTTCCATTGTATTTGGCCTGTGCTACGGGTACAAATCAACAGCTAATATGCACATATGTGGTTCATCTGTGATCGTCGGGAGCAGGAGAATAATGATTTTTGGTGGTAAATTATTGTATTAGCAGAAAATATATAGCTAAACTTAAAAAAAAAAAATTTTTTTTTTTTTTACTATCTTGGGCCGGTATTCCTTTGCTAATAAAAAAAAAAAATCAGGAGATATCTGTTACCATTTACCACCAGAAGAAAGCCCAATCAGTCCTGAAAAAAAACAAGGTATAATTTACCTGGATACACAAAGCAGTTGCAATGATATGTACAGTTTTACTACAGTAATACATGTCAAAGCTGCAGAATTGTGTTCAGGCATGAAGGAGTTAAATTTTTGAATGATGTCAGTTGGTGATGTCATCATGTTGTCATGGCGATATGGAGATATTATAGCAGGCTGCAGGAGATCTCTGGTCAGTCCTTGTGTGACAGTGGAGGAGAGTAGACACACAAAGAGCCAGCTCGCGAGCATAGTCCAGATTTCTCTTCGAATTTTGGATTTTTGCATAGCTTAGCTATATATTTGGATTTTTTCTATATTTCCCTCAATCTTTAACATTGTTTAAAGAGCACAGGAGGGAAATGAGTGGGTTTAGTGGTGAAACCCAGCCTTTAGGGCTTGTAGACCAGATCTCACAGCCCTCTTATGTACTATTAAGACCAGTACTACATAACCACCCAGACATGGATATGCAATGGTCTCCTTCTGATATTGATGTTGGTTTCTATGCATTTCCATGGGAACAGTATGACCCAGCGAACGACAGCAACTGGGACATGCTATCTGAACTTGTGAATTTCCACGAGTCTCAGTTTACCCAGGCCAATCAAGAAACATCTTATTGGTTTGGGAGCAACATCTGCAACCTGGTAGGAGATCAGAACATCCCAGATGTGGAAGATAATACCAACACCCAATCTCCACAGCCAAGCCCAGCAAAAACAGCGCTGGAGCTACCTCCTACCCAATATGATTGTTCACCGGCACAGTTTGCCCCAGTGAACAATGAAGATCTCTGGGATGATATTTCTGAGCTTGTGAATGGCTATGAGTCAACTAGCCAGCCAACTAGCTCAGAAAAGGAGCAGGTCCCAGCTGATTGGATGCATAGATCCTTCTTAGACCTGCTAGGAGATAACAACATTAGCAATGTGGAAGTTGGAAGCAACAACCCATCTCCACAGCCCGGCCCAGCAAACCATCAGCCAACAGCAAACCCAGTGCTGGAGCCACTTGTGAATTTCCACGAGTCTCAGTTTGCCCAGGCCAATCAAGAAACAGCTTATTGGTTTGAGAGCAACATCTGCAACCTGGTAGGAGATCAGAACATCCCAGATGTGGAAGATAATACCACCCAATCTCCACAGCCAAGCCCAGCAAAAACAGCGCTGGAGCTACCTCCTACCCAATATGATTGTTCACCGGCACAGTTTGCCACAGTGAACATTGAAGATCTCTGGGATGATATTTCTGAGCTTGTGAATGGCTATGAGTCAACTAGCCAGCCAACTAGCTCAGAAAAGGAGCAGGTCCCAGCTGATTGGATGCATAGATCCTTCTTAGACCTGCTACTAGATAACGACATTAGCAATGTGGAAGTTGGAAGCAACAACCCATCTCCACAGCCCGGCCCAGCAAACCATCAGCCAACAGCAAACCCAGTGCTGGAGCCACTTTCTACTGGACATCAGAATCTACCAGCAGATATCAACAATGTCCAACACATACCTCTGAGTATTTCTCCATCACAAGCAGGTAAAAATCAGGATTTATTATGACAGTAAATTTAGCAAGTGACATGCAGAGTTTCCTAGGTAAATGCAGGCTAACTCCAGGACCTGCCAGTCCCTACTGCCATTCACCGTCATTCACAACATAAGACCTAAGTCTAGCCAATAGTGCCCAGGCTAGATAGGAAATGATATAGAAAAATCTTTTTTTTTCCTGTTTTATTGCTGGGCGCTACCGTTTGTTAATATTAATAGTGTCACATTAAAAAAGGTGAAATGGTAGGTTCATAGGGAAGCCCAAAATGCTTTTTAAAAAAAAATTAAAAATTAAATTTAAAAATAAAATAAACATAAAAATAAAAGTAAAAATGAAAATAAAAATGCAATGTCAATTAGGCATTAGGGCCTGTTCACATATGTGCATAGTAAAACTTGATATGCATTTTTTTTAAACACATATTGCATTTTTAACATGTTTTTGATGCACTGCATTTTTTTGAACCATGGCATTTTTTTAGTGCAGTGCATTTTTGGTGCGCTACCATAGACTTCATTGGAAGGTGTGTTTTTGGTGTGCTGTTCAAACCGGACACTAAAGATGCTGCAATCAGGACATTTCAAACAAAAGTGCAGCCCATTGGGTCACAAAACACACAGCACAGATTTAAACACTTACCGTATATACTCGAGTATAAGTCGAGTTTTTCAGCACTTTTTTTTGTGCTGAAAGTGCCCCCCTCGACTTATACTTGAGTCAAGCACTTTTCTGCAGCAAAAAATGTCATTTTTCGAACCGAATTTGGGGCCCCGTATCTCAGGACCACTTTGTGCTAGGAACCCCAAATTTGGTCTGCAAACCCAGTGGAACTAGCACCATAAAATATCCAAAGCTGGGGTTCCTAGCACTAAGTGGCCCTGAGATACGGGCCCCCAAAATCGGTTAGGAAAATGTCATTCTCTGCTGCAGAAAAGTGCTTGACATTTTCTGAACCGAATTTGGGGCCCCGTATCTCAGGGCCACTTGGTGCTAGGAACCCCATATTTGGTGTGCAAACCCAGTGAAACTGGTACCACCACATATCCAAAGCTGGGGTTCCTAGGACCAAGTGGCCCCAAGATACGGGGCCCCAAACCCAGTTCGGAAAATGTCATTCTCTGCTGCAGAAAAGTGCTTGACATTTTCTGAACTGATTTTTGGGGCCCTGTATCTCGGGGACACTTGGTGCTAGAAACCCCAGCTTTGGATATTTTATGGTGCTAGTTCCACTGGGTTTGCACACCAAATTTGGGGTTCCTAACGCTAAGTGGCCCAAGATACGGGGCCCCAAATTCGGTCAACTGTGTCCATCCGCAGCAATGTTATTTCGGGACCCTTTGGGCTCAGAGACCCCAAATTTTGCCTGCAGCTAGGGGGCATCTAGGAACCCTTAACTACCGAGTTTGAAGTTGGGGGGACCTATGGCTGCAAATGGGCACAGTGAGGCTGCAAATGGGCATTGTTGACCCTCTTTTCCACTTACAGTAGCTGTGCATTTCTCCATTGTCCATTTTTTTGTGGTAAATTAGGGCCTCGACTTATACTTGAGTATATACTATACGGTAGATAAGATTTAAAGGGGACTATTCTTCTTTTCTTTCTTTTTTTTTAAATATTAACAATTTTTATCATTTTTTCTTAAGAAATGAGAAAGAAAGAGCATTTCATAGGGCATTCGCCATGAGTAATATAAGACCCGGGTATAGCAACGAATCAATATTATAAAGCATACAATCAGAACAACTGTATAATAGAGGCACAGGTCTTCCCAGCTATAGATGCAGTAACAAACTGTATCTATAGCTAATAGCTAGCCCCCAGGACAGGGACAAGATGGCATCAATTTCTTTAGAGATGAAGCGTCTCCTTCTAGAATGAAGGGGACAATTTTTATGGGCTTTTGACGCACTGGGAAGGTGAATTTTAGCACAGGTGTGAACATGGCCTTAGTTTTTGCTGCTCAGGCACAGTACATTATTATCAACAGAACAGTACCTGCTGATCTTGTCCTTGTAATGTCCTGTGCAATGAATGAATATATCAAACAATGGTGTCAGCCTCCCCAGTTATCTTCTATGAACTGCATAAGAATGCCTCCTTATGTAATGGAGATGAGGTGGAGGGGGGAAGTCTGTAGGACAGCCTAGGGTGGCAATCCATGCCCCCTCCATATATACAGGAGGAGTGTTGTCACCCTCAGGACAGGAAGTGTGTTACTGGTGGGATCAGAAGGTGAAAATAAAAGAAAGAAAGGCCAGAGAAAAGGAACTAATGCAGTCACTACATCTAAAGACTGATAGGATGCAAAATATGTTTTTTTATTTTTAGCTTTAGATAGACTTTAAGTATTAATATCTTTATAAGATAGTCTGTAAGTGACTACCCCAGGTATAACCCCGTTCTTCTCTTTTCTAGGACTATCTGATGTGGCTTTCTCCGAGAACAAGAAAGGAAAAGTGAAACGCCCAATGAATGCCTACATGATCTGGGCCCGAATTCACCGTCCAGTTCTGAACAAAGCCAATCCTGACACCAAATTTGCCGTCATAAGTTCCATGCTTGGTGAGGAATGGAGCAAAATGTCCGAGGAGCAGAAACAGCCCTATTATGATGAGGCGGAGCGGATTAGAAAACAACACGCCGAAGAGTTTCCAAGTAAGTGGTCCAGACACAATTCTCAGGGTCCTAAGCCCCTCATTACAGGATTCATATTCCTATGGATGAAATCTACTTTAGTATTAGTACAGAAAAGTCAGTTCATTTATCTGATGGATTGGCCCTTGCATGACATATTACATATCTAAACCCCAGAATGGAATATGTCATCCTTATAATAGCACAGTACAGTGTTACCACCTTTGTACAATCATTTTTATGTCTCACTATGACATTTGTACATTTCCCTCTGTGATGAACTAACAAGAAAAAGCATCTTAAAGCAAATCTTCATCTAAAACACATTTTACTACTTTTAGCATAGCAGGACAGGGCCTGTTCACCTGAGGGGTGTTTAGGGGTTCCATGTGGGGTGATCACCCCCTTCATTGGCAGAGGTATAAGGCTGCTTACACTGGTGGCTGGGCTCAGTAAAAACACACAGCTGAGCTGCAAATGCACCAGCTATGGGTGTACACATAATGGTGGTGCCGGTTTTTAGGGGCTAAAACATGTGGTGGGGAAGCAACAAAATGCCTTACCTCCTGTCAAACACCCCCTAAAATGAGATCCACTGTGAATCGCCCTTCAGAGGGCAAAACTCATGTAAACGAGCCCCAACAGTTGCTACTAGAGTTTTAGTTGAGCCTCAGGAGTCATCAGATAAGTCCTCAATATATATGTATTGAGAATCCAATGCTTCGATATAGTTTTATGTGCTCTGCACCCTCTAAATATATATGGAGACGTCTCTTCTGCTGGTGACACAAAAGGCTTAGCTGAAAGGCAGAGTTCAGTCATGTGTAAGGTGGAATAAAATTCCCAATGTGGAATCCAAACCTGCTTCATTTCACACAAAACAGAAAATAAAGTGTTTTCTAAGTACGTCTCCTTTAAAGTGAATGTAAAGGCTCAAGGTATTTCACCTTAATGCATTCTAAGCATGAAGGTAAAAACCTTCTTTGTGCAGCAGCCCCCCCTAAAACTTACCTGAGCCCGATCTTCCTCCAGTGCTCTGCACGAGGGCCTTGGCTCTCTGGGGACCATCCCTCCTCATTGGCTGAGATAGCAGCAGGAGTGATTGGCTCGCGCTGCTGTCAATCATAACCAGTGAGCCAATGAGGAGAAAGAGAGGCGGGGCCGAGCCGTGGTTGTGTGTGTGAATAGACACGCAGAGCAGCGGCTCGGGAGTGAGCCTGCCTGGGTGCCCCATAGAAAGCTGCTTGCTGTGGGGGCACTCAGCAGGAGGGAGAGGCCAGGAGCGCCATCAGGGCACCCGAGAAGAGGAGGATTGGAGCTACTCTGTGCAAAACCACTACACAGAGCAGGCAAGTATAACTAACATGTTTATTATTTTAATGTAAAAAAATCCAAAGCTTTAATATCACTTTAAATATGTCCATACATGCAGCAAGTAAAGCTGTAGATGGAGCCATTTTACTACCAATCTACAGATTGCTACCTACATGTACGTTCCAATGTGCATTGTACAATAATGGCAAATCTATAGATCTTCACATCTGCAGATATAGGTATTACCCGACATAATTCATAGTCAAGAGTATTGGATAATCCCAATTCATCTGTACAAAGTACAATGCAAACCCAATCTGTAGGGTGTTCTGATTGTATCTGACTGATAATAGATGATTCTGCTTTTCCACACCAGTGTTTTCTCCATCTGTATTATACACGATAATAATCATTTGCCTCTTTCTTTAGATTGGGAATATCGACCTGATATCAAGAAAAGGAAGATATCCTATTCAGCACATGACACCATGCCAAGCTCTTCCAGGGATCCACCAGTGACCTCAGCCTATTCAACGCCACAAAATTGGTCATCACATTCAGGAATTGTTCCTCAACCCAACCCACCAACAGGTAAGTCATAAGTGTGTACTGAGTGAATGGAGCCTGACACTACACAATCGTATCATACTATACCAGCAATTAAAGAGAACCTATCCTAGTTCAAAGTGCCTAGGATAACAATGCCGAAGTGCAGACAATCTGCGATAGCAGCAGTTGTGTTGATCTTTAAATTGGTTCCTTAACCAGGCTTTAGCTGGCCATACATTATACTTACATTCTAACTAAGCCTAAACCTACTTCCACCCCCAATCTAAGATTATTCTTTCTACCCTGTAAAAGAAAAGAGGTCTATACTTACCTATTCTGAAGTCCCCCCGGTCCAGTCACATGATCGGGTCCCAGCATGGGCTTCAGTGTAGAGGAGAGGCAGAGACAATGGCTGCAGAGCCTGCATGATGACGTCACCCATAGGCTTACTATGGGGCATCCATTGTCAGCTGTCCCTCCTCTACAAAGAAGCCAGCGATGGGACCCGATCATGTGACCAGACCAGAGCGGCTTTGGAATAAGTAAGTATAGACATCTTTTCCTTTACAGGGTAGATAGAATAGTCTTATAAGACGCTGTACTAATGATCTGACATCAGTACAGTGATCTCCCCCCCGCTGAGCTGTTGTGTTCTGACAGGGGGACCCCCCCCCCGCCAGAACACTCATATTAGCGCTCTCTGCCATGAGCTGAGAGCGCTGATTGGGAGTCCGTCGGCTGTTGGTTTTCCAGAATGCACGTCCAACAGACCGTCATACACATGGGCCAAATGTTGGACTTTTTTTTTTTAACTAGCTGATGTCTCCCGACATTCGGCCCGTGTGTACCCGGCTTAAAGGGGTTGTAAACCCTCATGGTCTTTCACCTCAATGCATTCTATGCATTAGGGTGAAAAACCTTCTGTAGTGCTGCAGCCCCCCGTTTTACTTACCTGAACGCTGTCATCCTTTGTCCGGGAACGTGCACACCAGATGTAGCTGGTGTCTCGTGTCCTGATTGGATAGATTGATAGCAGCGCAGCCATTGGCTCCCGCTGATGTCAATCAAATCCAAAGACACGGCGCCAGGGGGCGGGGCCGAGTCCTGTATTTTGTGTGAATGGACACAGATGCGGGACTTGGGAGCACACCCGCATGGGTGTCTATCAAGGAGAGCACTTCTCCAACGTGGACACTCGATGCAGGGAGGAGCCACCAGCGCCACTGAGGGACCCCAGAAGAGGAGGACCGGGGCCACTCTGTGCAAAACAAACTGCACAGTGGAGGTAAGTATGACATGTTTGTTATTTTAATAAAAAAAAAAACGAGGGTTTTTAACCCCTTTAAAGTTAGAAATTGACTGGAATTTCACTTTAAGGCTGGGTTCACACTGGAGAACACAGTGGTTCACAGCAAGAGTCCTGTGCATCGACATTCACCATTTCAGGTCTGATTTCAGCACAAATTTTTGTCTGAATTTGGACCTGAAACGGACCAAAAGACACACAGGGTCCTGTGCAAATTCGCACTGGAGCCGCTGCGGAGATGAGTGAACCGGCACCATAGAGAGCCGGTCACAATCGCCTGCTATGCGAATTGGATGCAGGGAAACCTGCATCCAATCCGCAATACTGTGAACCCAGCCTAAAGGCCAGCCTTGGGCATTTTTTTTTGGGCAGATAGGGGTGTACACATCCTGGTGGTGTCAGTTTCTAGGGGCCTAAACAGGTGGTGGAGAGGCAACCAAATGCCTCCTCACCTCCTATCAAACGTCCTCTGAAAAGTGATTCACTGAGGATTGCACTACAGTGGGCAAAACCCATTTAAAAAAGCACTAAAATTTGCTGCTGACTTTTAAGCTGTGCATTGTACAATAATGGCAAATCTATAGATCACATCTGCAGATATAGGTATTACCCGAGATAATTCATAGTCATGAGTATTGGATAATCCCAATTCATCTGTACAAAGTACAATGCAAACCCAATCTGTAGGGTGTTCTGATTGTATATGACTGATAATAGATGATTCTGCTTTTCCACACCAGTGTTTTCTCCATCTGCATTATACACGATAATAATCATTTGCCTTTTTGTTTAGATTGGGAATATCGACCTGATATCAAGAAAAGGAAGACCTCCTCTTTGGCACATGACACCATGCCAAGCTCTTCCAGGGATCCACCAGTGACCTCAGCCTATTCAATGCCACAAAATTGGCCATTACATTCAGGAATGGTTCCTCAACCCAACCCACCAACAGGTAAGTCATAAGTGTGTACTGAGTGAATGGAGCCTGACACTACACAATTGTATCATACTATACCAGCAATTAAAGAGAACCTATCCTAGTTCAAAGTGCCTAGGATAACAATGCTGAAGTGCAGACAATCTGCGATAGCTGCAGTTGTGTTGATCTTTAAATTGGTTCCTTAACCACCTCCCTACTGGCCCCTGTATATACACGTCCTGGTAGGAAGGTGGTTATACCGGGATCATGGTTGAGGCTACAACCACGACACACTGTAATGCCCCGTACATACGAGCGGAATTTCCGACAGAAAAAGTCAGACGGGAGCTTTTCATCGTATATTCCGAACGTGTGTATGCCCCATCGTACTTTTTACGTCGAAAATTCTGACGGACCTAGAAAAAGAACATATTCTATATTTTTCCGACTGAACCAATTCCTATCGGGAAAACAGCTCGTCTGTATGCTATTCCGACATACCAAAAACGACGCATGCTCTGAAGCAAGTACGAGACGGAAGCTATTGACTACTGGCTATTAAACTTCTGTTTTCTAGTCCCGTCCTACGTGTTGTACATCACCGCGTTCTTGACGGTCGGAATTTGGTGTGATTGTGTGTAGGCAAGACAGCTTGAGCGGAATTCCGTCGGGAAAACCAGTCGTGTGTACAGGGCATAAGGGCTCATTTTAGCGTGACAAAAGTGCACAGGTGTGAACAGGGCCTTAGTTTTTGCTTTCAGGCACAGTACATTTTTATCAACAGAACAGCACCTGCTGATCTTGTCCTTGTAATGTCCTGTGCAATGAATGAATATATCAAACAATGGTGTCAGCCTCCCCAGTTATCTTCTATGAACTGCATAAGAATGCCTCCTTATGTAATGGAGATGAGGTGGAGGGGGGAAGTCTGTAGGACAGCCTAGGGTGGCAATCCATGCCCCCTCCATATATACAGGAGGAGTGTTGTCACCCTCAGGACAGGAAGTGTGTTACTGGTGGGATCAGAAGGTGAAAATAAAAGAAAGAAAGGCCAGAGAAAAGGAACTAATGCAGTCACTACATCTAAAGACTGATAGGATGCAAAATATATGTTTTTTTTATTTTTAGCTTTAGATAGACTTTATGTATTAATATCTTTATAAGACAGTCTGTAAGTGACTACCCCAGGTATAACCCCGTTCTTCTCTTTTCTAGGACTATCTGATGTGGCTTTCTCCGAGAACAAGAAAGGAAAAGTGAAACGCCCAATGAATGCCTACATGATCTGGGCCCGAATTCACCGTCCACTTCTGAACAAAGCCAATCCTGACACCAAATTTGCCGTCATAAGTTCCATGCTTGGTGAGGAATGGAGCAAAATGTCCGAGGAGCAGAAACAGCCCTATTATGATGAGGCGGAGCAGATTAAAAGAAAACACGCCGAAGAGTTTCCAAGTAAGTGGTCCAGACACAATTCTCAGGGTCCTAAGCCCCTCATTACAGGATTCATATTCCTATGGATGAAATCTACTTTACTATTAGTACAGAAAAGTCAGTTCATTTATCTGATGGATTGGCCCTTGCATGACATATTACATATCTAAACCCCAGAATGGAATATGTCATCCTTATAATAGCACAGTACAGTGTTACCACCTTTGTACAATCATTTTTATGTCTCACTATGACATTTGTACATTTCCCTCTGTGATGAACTAACAAGAAAAAGCATCTTAAAGCAAATCTTCATCTAAAACACATTTTACTACTTTTAGCATAGCAGGACAGGGCCTGTTCACCTGAGGGGTGTTTAGGGGTTCCATGTGGGGTGATCACCCCCTTCATTGGCAGAGGTATAAGGCTGCTTACACTGGTGGCTGGGCTCAGTAAAAACACACAGCTGAGCTGCAAATGCACCAGCTATGGGTGTACACATAATGGTGGTGCCGGTTTTTAGGGGCTAAAACATGTGGTGGGGAAGCAACAAAATACCTCACCTCCTGTCAAACACCCCCTGAAAAGTGATCCACTGTGTATCACCCTTCAGAGAGCAAAACTCATGTAAATGGGCCCCAACAGTTGCTACTAGAGTTTTAGTTGAGCCTCAGGTGTCATCAGATAAGTCCTCAATATATATGTATTGAGAATCCAATGCTTCGATATAGTTTTATGTGCTCTGCACCCTCTAAATATATATGGAGACGTCTCTTCTGCTGGTGACACAAAAGGCTTAGCTGAAAGGCAGAGTTCAGTCATGTGTAAGGTGGAATAAAATTCCCAATGTGGAATCCAAACCTGCTTCATTTCACACAAAACAGAAAATAAAGTGTTTTCTAAATACGTCTCCTTTAAAGTGGTTGTAAGAGCTCAAGGTATTTCACCTTAATGCATTCTAAGCATGAAGGTAAAAACCTTCTCTGTGCAGCAGCCCCCCTAAGAGCCCTTTCACACTGGGGCGGTTTGCAGGCGCTATTGCGCTAATAATAGCGCCTACAAACCGACTGGAAAGTGCTGCTGCTTTGTCTCCAGTGTGAAAGTCCCGAGGACTTTCACACTGGAGCTGTGCGCTGGCAGGACGGGAAAAAAAGTCCTGCTAGCAGCATCTTTGAAGCGGTGAAGGAGCGGAGTATATACTGCTCCTGCCCATTGAAATCAATGGGACAGCGCGGCTATACCGCCGGCAAAGCACCTCTGCAGAGGCGCTTTGCAGTGGTTTTTAACCCTTTCTCGTCCGCTAGTGGGGGGTAAAACCGCCCCGCTAGCGGACGAATACCGACGGTAAAAAGCGCCGCTTACAATAGCGGCGCTTTACCGTCGACGCCATCCCCGCCCCAGTGTGAAAGGGCCCTAATACTTACCTGAGCCTGATCTTCCTCCAGTGCTTTGCACGAGGGCCTTGGCACTCTGGGGACCATCCCTCCTCATTAGCTGAGATAGCAGCAGGAGTCATTGGCTCCCGCTGCTGTCAATCATAACCAGTGAGCCAATGAGGAGAGAGAGAGGCGGGGCCGAGCCGTGGCTGTGTGTGTGAATAGACACGCAGAGCAGCGGCTCGGGAGTGAGCCTGCCTGGGTGCCCCATAGCAAGCTGCTTTCTGTGGGGGCACTCGGCAGGAGTAAGGGGCCAGGAGCGCCATCGGGGCACCCGAGAAGAGGAGGATTGGAGCTACTCTGTGCAAAACCACTACACAGAGCAGGCAAGTATAACTAACATGTTTATTATTTTAATGTAAAAAAATCCAAAGCTTTAATATCACTTTAAATATTTCCATACATGCAGCAAGTAAGGCTGTAGATGGAGCCATTTTACTACCAATCTGCAGATTGCTACCTACATGTACGTTCCAATGTGCATTGTACAATAATGCCAAATCTATAGATCTTCACATCTGCAGATATAGGTATTACCCGACATAATTCATAGTCAAGAGTATTGGATAATCCCAATTCATCTGTACAAAGTACAATGCAAACCCAATCTGTAGGGTGTTCTGATTGTATCTGACTGATAATAGATGATTCTGCTTTTCCACACCAGTGTTTTCTCCATCTGTATTATACACGATAATAATCATTTGCCTCTTTGTTTAGATTGGGAATATCGACCTGATATCAAGAAAAAGAAGATATCCTATTCAGCACATGACACCATGCCAAGCTCTTCCAGGGATCCACCAGTGACCTCAGCCTATTCAACGCCACAAAATTGGTCATCACATTAAGGGATGGTTCCTCAACCCAACCCACCAACAGGTAAGTCATAAGTGTGTACTGAGTGAATGGAGCCTGACACTACACAATTGTATCATACTACACCAGCAATTAAAGAGAACCTATCCTAGTTCAAAGTGCCTAGGATAACAATGCTGAAGTGCAAACAATCTGCAATAGCTGCAGTTGTGTTGATCTTTAAATTGGTTCCTTAACCAGGCTTTAGCTGGCCATACATTATACTTACATTCTAACTAAGCCTAAACCTACTTCCACCCCCAATCTAAGATTATTCTTTCTACCCTGTAAAAGAAAAGAGGTCTATACTTACCTATTCTGAAGTCGCCCCGGTCCGGTCACATGATCGGGTCCCAGCATGGGCTTCAGTGTAGAGGAGAGGCAGAGACAATGGCTGCAGAGCCTGCATGATGACGTCACCCATAGGCTTACTATGGGGCATCCATTGTCAGCTGTCCCTCCTCTACAAAGAAGCCAGTTGTGGGAACTGTGTGTTTCCCAGAACACGGGGGGGGGGGGGGGGGCATTTGCAGCTAGCTATTCCCAGAAGTGGGCGCAGATACCTGTATTATACAGGTATCTGCACCCCCCTCCCCCCTGAAAGGTGCCAATTGAGGCACTGGAGGGGGGGAGGAATCCGATGAGCGGAAGTTCCACTTTAGGGTGGAACTCCGCTTTAACTCAGAATACTGAGAACATACTATAAAATTAGGGGGGTGGGCATGGCCATGTTTGTTGAGGGATGTCACCCTGATGCCCTATATTTATAGGGTATTTGTTCTGCCCACTGCTGGAGAAGATTGGGAGAAAAAGAAAAGTCTGCATGTCACGCCAGACGACTTCAGAAAAAGTATACTTAAAAAAAAAAAACACTGACAGCTTTTGGGGAGCCAGGATGGAAGGGGGCACACCCGGAGGGAAAGCCTGAAGTTAGACTTTAAAGAGAAACTTTATTTTTACTAGAAATTAATAGAATAATCAATCCCAGCATAGATCATACCTCTGTACCATGTTGCTGTGTTGTCTGCAGATCCCCTGATATTCTGGGTTTAGCTGTGGCTTTGTACCATGTGACAGTCTCTATATCTTGCTGATAGATTCTGTCACTTCCACAGCCACTTCCTGCAGCAACTAGAGCTTATAACACTCCCCTCTGTAGTCTTTCACTCTTCAAATGATGTAACTTCCTTCACAGCTCTGATGGTGGGTGGGATTGAATACATCTTAATTAGCATAACTAACTGCACAGAAAACGCATAAGTGTTCAAAGACTAAATGATTCCAGTGCGATTTCTAGCAGGCTATAGTGTATTTTTAGAGCTGATTTCCAGAGAGAGAGAATCGTAGCTGTATCCAAATCACATTGGAATTATACCTGAACCCGCATGAAGCGGGACTGGACATTATCCTTGAAATTGCACTAAAAACCTCAGTCAAATCGCACCACATAAGTGTGAACCTAGGCTAAGGGTTTGTTCACACAAGCAGTGTTGAACAACATAGTTTAAATACAGGCACAAGGAAAATAGCCTTGTTTCCTATAGTTTTAGTTCACACCAATGCCCTCCGTTGGTTTGCGCTGAAAAAAATAGGACATGGTGGATTATTTTCTTCAATGTATATTAATAGCATACAGTACAAAAAAGAGAAAGGGATAACAAAATGCACTGGAACACCTGAAAACAATGCATTCCAGTGCAACTTAAAAACACATGCCAGCATGCACGGGTACAACCATAACTTACACTGTTTTTTAATATTTTGCAGGCACACCCAGACATCCCAGCAGATGCCGTCATTCCTTAGCTCCATAGGAGCAAGAAGCATTCAAGTTTTGTACCCCGTTATGCAGAGACTTTTTATAGAAACCAGCAACGTCAAGCCTGTTTGTCAGAAGAGTTAGTAGACCGGAAAGCGGGCACATCAGGCTGGAAAGCGGGCATCGAGACATCAGGCTGAAAGGCAAACACCGGGACATCAGGCTGAAAGGCAAACACCGAGACATCAGGCTGAAAGGCAGACACCGGGACATCAGGCTGAAAGGCAGGCACCGAGACATCAGGCTGAAAGGCAGAACCGAGACATCAGGCTGAAAGGCAGGCACCGAGACATCAGGCTGAAAGGCAGACACCGAGACATCAGGCTGAAAGGCAGACACCGAGACATCAGGCTGAAAGGCAGACACCGGGACATCAGGCTGAAAGGCAGACACCGAGACATCAGGCTGAAAGGCAGACACCGAGACATCAGGCTGAAAGGCAGACACCGAGACATCAGGCTGAAAGGCAGACACCGAGACATCAGGCTGAAAGGCAGACACCGAGACATCAGGCTGAAAGGCAGACACCGAGACATCAGGCTGAAAGGCAGACACCGAGACATCAGGCTGAAAGGCAGACACCGAGACATCAGGCTGAAAGGCAGACACCGGGACATCAGGCTGAAAGGCAGAACTGAGACATCAGGCTGAAAGGCAGACACCGAGACATCAGGCTGAAAGGCAGACACCGAGACAACAGGCTGAAAGGCAGACACCGGGACATCAGGCTGAAAGGCAGACACCGGGACATCAGGCTGAAAGGCAGAACTGAGACATCAGGCTGAAAGGCAGACACCGAGACATCAGGCTGAAAGGCAGACACCGAGACAACAGGCTGGAAGGCAGGCACCGAGACATCAGGCTGAAAGGCAGACACCGAGACAACCATGTGAGCCGTCCAACTCAGGAGCATTTGTAACGCCATGGCGAACTGATCCATGCAGTGATCCAGTTCATCCAATCTGGAAAAAATATTAAAAACAAGTGGATTGACTGCATCTTCTGAATTCATGGCCTTCGCCTACTGTCAGAAATTATGAAATCAGGCCGAGACAGAAGTACACTTAAATCACACTTGTACTCGGAGTCAATCTGTGGATAGTGTAGGAAAGGAACAAAGAGCAACAGAGAACATAGACCTGAAGTGTGACTGGGTTATGTGGTCAGTATGCCTAAAAGGGGGCAAAAATAAACCCAGTAGGATGAAAGCTTTAACAGCCAGACTTATTACCCACTGAATAAACGTACAATCTGCCAAATTGACAACCGCTTGTGGCATCTCAGAAGTGGCTCTGGGACATACCCAGAGAAACAAGACGACCTCCACCTACCCAAATAAGGCCGGGGCCCCCAGCACGAATTCACAGAAGCTGCTCCTATCTTGAATGAATGCCAAAGTATGCCTTAGGGTCCAGACCCCGACAGATACGACACGAAAATATGACCCAAAGCGAGAAGTCTGTTGAGCACAGCAGGAGGGCTACTCTTCAGGATCCCTGAGGACAGCTTAATAGAGTGCGTAGAAAATAAAGAAAGGCCTGTCGGGGTCTACCAACAAGATGAAATGCTGAGTCCCAGCCAGATACGCCCTGATAGGGCTGTAGGCTGATATGAGTTGAAAGAGGCAAAAGCAAGTAGGAACTGGATGTTAACCATCAGGACTGGGAAATTCTGACTGGAAAACATCCCAAGCAGTGTCATGAGCCTTCCTGGTAATCAAAATAAAGACTTAACGATCAAGGCTGTTGAGACAGCCCAAATAGAAACCCCAATCCAACACAAATGCTGGAACCGAAGAGAAGGCGTGACGCCAGCATCTGCGTCCGAGACCTGAGCCTACTGGTACTGGCCTAGGCACTGAGAAGGTTCCGGAATCCACTAACGCCCCTGAGCCCGTAGAAGCTGCTGTAGCTGCCATAGGCAAAAACATGGGAAAAACAACAAATTGCATAAGAAAGCGTAAATTTCATGAGAAACTGTAACCTACATGAGAAAAAACTGCATGGAAAAAACAATAAAACTGCATGGAAAAACCCTAAAACTGCATGAGAAATCGTAAACACGAGAAATCGTAATTAACATGAGAAAACGTAAATTGCATGAGAAATCGTAAATTGCACGAGAACATAAATAGCATGAGAACATAAATAGCATGAGAACGTAAATAGCATGAGAACGTAAATAGCATGAGAAACCGTAAAATTGCACGAGAAACCGTAATTGACATGAGAAATCGTAACTGACATGAGAAACTGTAAAATTGTATGAGAAATAGTAACCTGCATGAGGAATCGTAAATTGCCTGAGAACATAAATTGCATGAGAAAAAACAAATATGAGAAAAGCGTAAAAACGCATGAGAATGTAAATTGCATGAGAAAGTAAATTGCATGATAAACCGTAAATCACACGAAAAAAGCGAAAAAACGTCATAAGAAAGCGTAAAATTGCATGAGATACCGTAACTACATAAGAAAGTCGTAAAATTGCACGAGAAAGCCCTAAAACTGCATGGAAAAAAAAGTAAAATTGCATGACAAAACCGTAAAATTGCATGAGAAATCGTAAATTGCCTGAGAACGTAACTTGCATGAGAAACATAAATTGCACGAGAAAACCGTAAAATTGCATAAGAAAGTAAATTGCATCAGAAACCGTAAATCGCATGAAAAAAGCGAAAAATTTCATAAGAAAGCGTAAAATTGCATGAGAAACTATATGAGAAAGCCGAAAATTGCATGGGAAACTATATAAGAAAGCCGAAAATTGCATGAGAAAACTGTAAAATTGCATGAGGAAACCGTAAACTTTGCATGAGAAATCGCAAATTACCTGAGAACGTAAATTGCATGAGAAAATCGTAAACGTAAATTGCATGAGAACGTAAAATTGCATGAGAACTGTAATTTGCCAAGTACCCTCGAAGAACATAATGCGATGACAGGCGACGAGCAAGTGCCATGTCTACAGTCTGAATAACCCCTGAAGACCCACACTGTTGACCACGTGGAGCTCGGGGGGGGAGGGAGACCCACTATGTGGAGCTCAGGGGAGGGGGGGGGGGACCCACTATGTGGAGCTCAGGGGAGGGGGGGGGGACCCACTATGTGGAGCTCAGGGGAGGGGGGGGGGGGACCCACTATGTGGAGCTCAGGAGGGGGGAGGGGGGGGACCCACTATGTGGAGCTCAGGAGGGGGGAGGGGGGGGGACCCACTATGTGGAGCTCAGGAGGGGGGAGGGGGGGGGACCCACTATGTGGAGCTCAGGAGGGGGGAGGGGGGGGAACCCACCGTGAGGAGCTAAGGAGGGAGGAGGCCCTGCCCAAACATAACTATGCTGCAACCTAACCAAGGCATCCCTGAACCTGCCAACAGATATATTTCTGATACATACAGTACACCATAACAAAACAACAAAGATGATGTTTTCCTATTTCCATGCTCCGTAATCAGTGGTAACAGTGGTTGTCCAGTAAGCTTAAAGAGCACCGTGTGGTAAAGACTATAAACTGTGGTGAACAGCATGGCTTAAAGAGTGTCAACTGATTTGTACTGATGAAAAAATGCTATCTGAAAGCACAGTGGGTGGAATATCCTGTGCTTCCACTCTGTAACACAGCTTCCACCCACCGCCGCTGCCTACCGCCGTCATCGCTAGTGGTTGGTTGCTAGGACTGTCCAGTGTCAAAACAACCAATCGCACGCTAGCCCCATCCCTAGGAGAGATCTGATGAAAAATGGCGGGAAGACAAACTTCCCTCTTACCAGCGCCCGCAGCGCACGAGACCCTCCGAGAAGACTGCCGTAGCCCTCGGTAAGCCGGGCCAGAAACGAGGCAGGGGGAACAAGCGTCCGTACATCTTCCACACAGCACCTGCAACCCGGAAGTGACCGAAGAGTCGCGCCGGAAATGACGTCACACGAGATCCTACGACCACAAGGAAGGAGGCAAAGGAGGGCAGGCTTTATGCAGCCTGACTCCTCCTACAATTACAGGCTGACCTGCGGTCAGCCTTACACTTGTTTAACCACTTGCCGGCCGCCTAACGCAGATATACTGCGTCAGAATGGCACGGGCAGGCAAAATCACGTATCTGATACGTGATTTTCCTCCCGGTGCCCGAGGTGGTCGGCTTCGTTCCAGGAGCAATCCGTGCTGAGGGGGAGGCCATTGATTCATGGCCACCCCCTCGTGATCGCTCCCGGCGAATGAAGATCTTCCTCTGCTGCTGTAATGTAAACAGCGGCAGAGGAAGTGATGTCATCTCTCCTCGTGTCTGTCTTTTTGTTCCGGCGCCGAGGAGAGAAGACATCAAGTAAGTCTGCACAACACTACACTTACAGTAGAACACTCTAGGCACACTTTTCACCCCCCAATCACCCCCCGATCACCCCCCTGCACCCCCTGTCACAGTAAAACCTATAGCAGTTTTTTGGTTTTTTACTGATTATTGCATTGATGTCATTTGTGACAGTTATAAGTGGTAGGGCAGTTAGTGGTAGGCCCCTTTAGGTCTAGGGTACCCCCCTAACCCCCCCAATAAAGGTTTAACCCCTTGATCATCCCCCGTCTCCAGTGTCGCTAAGCGTTCGTTTTTCTGATCGCTGTATTAGTGTCACAGGTGACGCTAGTTAGACAGGTAAGTATTTAGGTTCGCCGTCAGCTTTTTATAGCGTCAGGTACCCCAATATACTACCTAATAAAGGTTTTAACCCCCTGATTGCTCCCTAGTTAACCCTTTCACCAGTGATCACAGTATAACTGTTATAACTGGGTGATATAAGTTAGGTTTTAGGGTCAGATCGGGTCTGCATCGCACCAGGCAGCGTCAGGTTAGTGCCAGATTAGGCCGTCGTGCCCATAGTGCCCTTTCTGCTGCATTCGCCAATCCTAAATGGGAACCCACCACTTCTTCAGCACCCATACTTCCCCCATTCACTGGCCAACCCGGCATTCAGGTGGAAACAGTTGATTTTACGTCACTTGATCTTTATTCGCTGTTTTTCACCGAAGATCTTTATAGATCTATTGTGGACCAAAGCAATTTATACGCTGGTCAACACATCGCCACTTTTCCCCCTTGCCAGAGATTGGAGACCAATTATGGTTTCCGAATTTAACCACTTGACGACCGCCGCACGACGATATACGTCCACAGAGCGGCACGGGTAGGCAAAAGGACATACATATACGTCCTTGCCTTCCCCTGATCGGACCCCCCCCCCCGGTGCCAGCGGCGGTCGCCTTTGGTCTGGCAGCGATCAGAGATGAGGGGGAGGCCATCCGATCGTGGCCCCCCCCTCGCGATCTCTCCCAGCCAATGAGATTCTTCCCCTGCCTCTATGTAGTACACAGAGGCAGGGGATGTGATGTCATCTCTCCTCGTCTCGGCAGTTTCCGTTCCGGCGCCGAGTAGAGAAGACTTCAATGTGAGTGCACCAAACACACACACACAGTAGAACATGCCAGGCACACATTACACCCCCCTTTACCCCCCGATCCCCCCCCCCCCGTCACACTGACACCAAGCAGTTTTTTTTTTTTTTCTGATTACTGCATGGTGTCAGTTTGTGACAGTTAGTGTGGTAGGGCAGTTAGTGTTAGCCCCCTGTAGGTCTAGGGTACCCCCTAACCCCCCCTAATAAAGTTTTAACCCCTTGATCACCCCCTGTCGCCAGTGTCACTAAGCGATCATTTTTCTGATCGCTGTATTAGTGTCACTGGTGACACTAGTTAGGGACGTAAATATTTAGGTTCGCCGTCAGAGTTTTATAGCGACAGGGACCCCCATATACTATCTAATAAATGTTTTAACCCCTTGATTGCCCCCTAGTTAACCCTTTCACCACCGATCACCGTATAACTGTTACGGGTGACGCTGGTTAGTTCGTTTATTTTTTATAGTGTCAGGGCACCCGCCGTTTATTACCGAATAAAGGTTTAGCCCCCTGATCACCCGGAGGTGATATGCGTCGCCCCAGGCAGCGTCAGATTAGCGCCAGTACTGCTAACACCCACGCACGCAGCATACGCCTCCCTTAGTGGTATAGTATCTGAACGGATCAATATTTGATCCGATCAGATCTATACTAGCGTCCCCAGCAGTTTAGGGTTCCCAAAAACACAGTGTTAGCGGGATCAGCCCAGATACCTGCTAGCACCTGCGCTTTGCCCCTCCGTCCGGCCCAGCCCACCCAAGTGCAGTATCGATCGATCACTGTCACTTACAATACACTAAACGCATAACTGCAGCATTCGCAAAGTCAGGCCTGATCCCTGCGATCGCTAACAGTTTTTTTGGTAGCATTTTGGTGAACTGGCAGGCACCAGCCCCAGGCAGCGTCAGATTAGCGCCAGTACCGCTAACACCCACGCACGCACCGTACACCTCCCTTAGTGGTGTAGTATCTGAACGGATCAATATCTGATCCGATCAGATCTATACTAGCGTCCCCAGCAGTTTAGGGTTCCCAAAAACGCAGTGTTAGCGGGATCAGCCCAGATACCTGCTAGCACCTGCGTTTTGCCCCTTCGCCCGGCCCAGCCCAGCCCACCCAAGTGCAGTATCGATCGATCACTGTCACTTACAAAACACTAAACACATAACTGCAGCGTTCGCAAAGTCAGGCCTGATCCCTGCGATCGCTAACAGTTTTTTTGGTAGCGTTTTGGTGAACTGGCAAGCACCAGCCCCAGGCAGCGTCAGGTTAGCGCCAGTACCGCTAACACCCATGCACGCAGCATACGCCTCCCTTAGTGGTATAGTATCTGAACGGATCAATGTCTGATCCGATCAGATCTATACTAGCGTCCCCAGCAGTTTAGGGTTCCCAAAAATGCAGTGTTAGCGGGATCAGCCCAGATACCTGCTAGCACCTGCGTTTTGCCCCTCCGCCCGGCCCAGCCCACCCAAGTGCAGTATCGATCGATCACTGTCACTTTCAAAACACTAAACGCATAACTGCAGCGTTCGCAGAGTCAGGCCTGATCCTTGCGAGTTTTTTTGGTAGCGTTTTGGTGAACTGGCAAGCACCAGCGGCCTAGTACACCCCGGTCGTAGTCAAACCAGCACTGCAGTAACACTTGGTGACGTGGCGAGTCCCATAAGTGCAGTTCAAGCTGGTGAGGTGGCAAGCACAAGTAGTGTCCCGCTGCCACCAAGAAGAAGACAAACAGGCCCGTCGTGCCCATAATGCCCTTCCTGCTGCATTCCCCAATCCTAATTGGGAACCCACCACTTCTGCAGCGCCCGTATTTCCCCCATTCACATCCCCAACCAAATGCAGTCGGCTGCATGAGAGGCATTTTTATGTCCTCCCGAGTACCCCTACCCAGCGAACCCCCCCAAAAAAGATGTTGTGTCTGCAGCAAGCGCGGATATAGGCGTGACCCCCGCTATTATTGTCCCTCCTGTCCTGACAATCCTGGTCTTTGCATTGGTGAATGTTTTGAACGCTACCATTCACTAGTTGAGTATTAGCGTAGGGTACAACATTCCACAGACTAGGCACACTTTCACAGGGTCTCCCAAGATGCCATCCCATTTTGAGAGACCCGAACCTGGAACCGGTTACAGTTATAAAAGTTACTTACAAAAAAAAGTGTAAAAAAAAAAAAAATATATATAAAATAAAAAAAAAATAGTTGTCGTTTTATTGTTCTCTCTCTATTCTCTCTCTATTGTTCTGCTCTTTTTTACTGTATTCTATTCAGAAATGTTTTATTGTTATTATGTTTTATCATGTTTACTTTTCAGGTATGCAATTTTTTATACTTTACCGTTCACTGTGTTTTATTGTTAACCATTTTTTTGTCTTCAGGTACGCCATTCACGACTTTGAGTGGTTATACCAGAATGATGCCTGCAGGTTTAGGTATCATCTTGGTATCATTCTTTTCAGGCAGCGGTCAGCTTTCATGTAAAAGCAATCCTAGTGGCTAATTAGCCTCTAGACTGCTTTTACAAGCAGTGGGAGGGAATGCCCCCCCCCCCCCCCACCGTCTTCCGTGTTTTTCTCTGGCTCTCCTGTCTCAACAGGGAACCTGAGAAAGCAGCCGGTGATTCAGCCAGCTGACCATAGAGCTGATCAGAGACCAGAGTGGCTCCAAACATCTCTATGACCTAAGAAACCGTAAGCTACGAGCATTTCATGACTTAGATTTCGCCGGATGTAAACAGCGCCATTGGGAAATTGGGAAAGCATTTTATCACACTGATCTTGGTGTGGTCAGATGCTTTGAGGGCAGAGGAGAGATCTAGGGTCTAATAGACACCAATTTTTTCAAAAAAGAGTACCTGTCACTACCTATTGCTGTCATAGGGGGTATTTACATTCCCTGAGATAACAATAAAAATGATTAAAAAAAAAAAAAAAAATGAAAGGAACAGTTTAAAAATAAGATAAAAAAGCAAAAAAATAATAAAGAAAAAAAAAAAAAAAAGCACCCCTGTCCCCCCCTGCTCTCACGCAAAGGCGAACGCAAGCGTCGGTCTGGCGTCAAATGTAAACAGCAATTGCACCATGCATGTGAGGTGTCACCGCGAACGTCAGATCGAGGGCAGTAATTTTAGCAGTAGACCTCCTCTATAAATTTAAAGTGGTAACCTGTAAAGGCTTTTAAAAATGTATTTAGTTTGTCGCCACTGCACGTTTGTGCGCAATTTTAAAGCATGTCATGTTTGGTATCCATGTACTCGGCCTAAGATCATCTTTTTTATGTCATCAAACATTTGGGCAATATAGTGTGTTTTAGTGCATTAAAATTTTAAAAAGTGTGTTTTTTCCCCAAAAAATGCGTTTGAAAAATCTGTTGCTTCTCCTGAGTACGGGGATACCACATGTGTGAGACTTTTTGGGAGCCTAGCCGCGTACGGGACCCCGAAAACCAAGCACTGCCTTCAGGCTTTCTAAGGGCGTAAATTTTTGATTTCACTCTTCACTGCCTGTCACAGTTTCGGAGGCCATGGAATGCCCAGGTGGCACAAAACCCCCCCAAATGACCCCATTTTGGAAAGTAGACACCCCAAGCTATTTGCTGAGAGGTATAGTGAGTATTTTGCAGACCTCACTTTTTGTCACAAAGTTTTGAAAATTGAAAAAAGAAAAAAAAAATGTTTTTTCTTGTCTTTCTTCATTTTCAAAAACAAATGAGAGCTGCAAAATACTCACCATGCCTCTCAGCAAATAGCTTGGGGTGTCTACTTTCCAAAATGGGGTCATTTGGGGGGGGTTTGTGCCACCTGGGCATTCCATGGCCTTCGAAACTGTGATAGGCAGTGAAGAGTGAAATAAAAAATTTACACCCTTAGAAATCCTGAAGGCGGTGATTGGTTTTCGGGGCCCCGTACGCAGCTAGGCTCCCAAAAAGTCCCACACATGTGGTATACCCATACTCAGGAGAAGCAGCTAAATGTATTTTGGGGTGCAATTCCACATATGCCCATGGCCGCGTGAGCAATATATCATTTAGTGACAACTTTGTGCAAAAAAAAAAAAAAAAATTTGTCACTTTCCTGCAACTTGTGTCAAAATATAAAATATTCCATGGACTCAACATGCCTCTCAGCAAATAGCTTGGGGTGTCTACTTTCCAAAATGGGGTCATTTGGGGGGGGGGGGGTTTGTACTGCCCTGCCATTTTAGCACCTCAAGAAATGACATAGGCAGTCATAAACTAAAAGCTGTGCAAATTCCAGAAAATGTACCCTAGTCTGTAGACGCTATAACTTTTGCGCAAACCAATAAATATACGCTTATTGACTTTTTTTTTACCAAAGACATGTGGCCGAATACATTTTGGCCTAAATGTATGACTAAAATTGAGTTTATTGGATTTTTTTATAACAAAAAGTAGAAAATATCATTTTTTTTCAAAATTTTCAATCTTTTTCCGTTTATAGCGCAAAAAATAAAAACGGCAGAGGTGATCAAATACCATCAAAAGAAAGCTGTATTTGTGGGAAGAAAAGAACGCAAATTTCATTTGGGTACAGCATTGCATGACCACGCAATTAGCAGTTAAAGCGACGCAGTGCCAAATTGGAAAAAGTCCTCTGGTCCTTATGCAGCATAATGGTCCGGGGCTAAAGTGGTTAAGCTCTTTCTGGGCCTATCCCTCAACATGGGCATAACTAAAAAGAGTGAATTGCGGTCATATTGGTCCACTGACCCAATTCACCATATGCCGTGTTCTCTGCTACCATGGACAGAGCACGATACGAGTAGATCTTGCGGTTCATTCATTTTAACACTAATGAACTCTGTCGTCCTCGTGGAGAACCTGGATACGATCGGCTCTACAAAATTCGGCCCCTCGTAAACCACTTCAACCAACGTTTTGCAGACTTGTTTACTCCCCATCAAGTTGTCTGCATTGATGAGTCCCTGATTAAGTTTTCTGGACGCTTGTCATTCAAATAGTACCTTCCCAGCAAGCGTGCCAGATACGGGGTCAAGATGTATAAGCTCTGTGACAGGGTAACAGGCTATACATATAGTTTTATGGTTTACGAGGGCAAAGATAGTCACGTAGAGCCGACAAACTGCCCTGACTACATAGGAAGTGCTGGCAAGATTGTGTGGGACTTGGTGTCACCCTTATTCGGAAAGGGGTACCACTTGTACATGGACAAAAATTACACGAGCGTGCCACTTTTTAGTCACTTGTTTGATCATCAGATTGGAGCATGTGGCACCGTGCGATTTAATTGCCGGGGCTTTCCCCAGCGGCTTGTAGATTCCTGTCTTAGGCTGGGGGAGAGAGCCTGCTTGAAGTGTAATAACTTGCTCGCTATGAAGTGGAGGGATAATAAGAATGTTTTCATTCTTACCTCCCTTCATGCAGACACGACGGTCCAAATTACTATGGCGACTGTTGTTGTGGAGCAAACCCTCTGTGTCCACCACCATATAACCAAAATATGGGAGGGGTTGACCTCAACGACAGGTTGTTGGCGCCGTAGCTAGTTGCCCATAAGGCCAGACGCTGGTACAAGAAAGTGTCTGTTTATTTATTTAAATTGGCTTTGCTGAACGCTCATGTGCTATACAGAGCTTCAGGATGGACTGGATCCTTCCTTAAATTCCAGGAAGAGATCGTCAGAGCCCTTCTGTTTCCAGACGGTGCTCCACCTCACCTTCCCCAACCAAATGCAGTAAGCCGGCTGCATGAGAGGCATTTTCTTTATGTCCTCCTGAGTACCCCTACCCAACGAACCCCCCCCCCCAAAAAAGATGTTGTGTCTGCAGCAAGTGCGGATATAGGCGTGACACCCGCTATTATTGTCTCTCCTGTCCTGACAATCCTGGTCTTTGCATTGGTGAATGTTTTGAACGCTACCATACACTAGTTGAGTATTAGCGTAGGGTACAGGACTGCACAGACTAGGACACACTTTCACAGGGTCTCCCAAGATGCAACTGCATTTTGAGAGACCCGAACCTGGAACCGGTTACAGTTACAAAAGTTACAGTTACAAAAAAAACTGTAAGAAAAAAAAAAAAAAACCACCAAAAATATATATAAAAAAAAATAGTTGTCGTTTTATTGTTCTCTGTCTCTCTATTCTCTCTCTATTGTTCTGCTCTTTTTTTACTGTATTCTATTCTGCAATGTTTTATTGTTATTATGTTTTTTCATGTTTGCTTTTCAGGTATGCAATTTTTTATACTTGACTGTTTACTGTGTTTTATTGTTAACCATTTTTTTTGTTTTCAGGTACGCCATTCAGCTGCAGCACGGATTTATTTATCTTGACAGCAACAGCGTTTGCTCCCACGATTCGTAAAGTCGTGACTCCAGCGCTGTCGGAGGTGATTTCACCACCACAGTTAAAAAAAGAGCATATATGCCGAAGCATGGGGGCAGCAGGGGTGGAGCAGCGATTTGCTCCTACCTTTTGTGGGCACATGCCCCCATGCTTTGGCATATATATATTTTAGGCACAGATTGCGTTAAAAAATGTTTTATTTTTTACTATTTTTTTTGTATTTGCTTTGCAGGTATGGTATGTCTTACTGTTATACTGTAATGTTACTTTGTTTTATTGTTAACCATCATTTGCTTAGCAGGTACGCCATTCAGTTGCAGCGCTGATTTATTTATCTTGACAGCAACAGCGTTTTGCACCCACAATACATAAAGCCACGACTCCAGCACTGTCGGAGGTGATTTCACCACCACAGTTAAAAAAAAGAGCATATATGCCGAAGCATGAGGGCAGCAGGGGCGGAGGAGCGATTTGCTCCAAACTTTTGGGGCGGATGCCCCCATGCTTCGGCATATATAAATGGTGCAAGTATGTCCATCATTAAAAGTGGGTGGATGAAGGGAGGTATTCTATTGGTGGGCATACCCACCGATCAATCTCTTTTTTTCGTTCAGCCCACATGCTGGATGAAAAAAAAGATTACAATATATACCCAACAAGGACCAGCAACATACTGGTATGTTGCTGGACTTTGAGTGGTTATACCAAAATGATGCCTGCAGGTTTAGGTATCATCTTGGTATCATTCTTTTCAGCCAGTGGTCGGCTTTCATATAAAAGCAATCCTATCGGCTAATTAGCCGTTAGACTGCTTTTACAAGCAGTGGGAGGGAATGCCCCCCCCCCACCGTCTTCCATGTTTTTCTCTGGCTGGAACCTGAGAATGCACCCAGTGATTCGGCCAGCTGACCATAGAGCTGATCAGAGACCAGAATGGCTCCAATCATCTCTATGGCCTAAGAAACCGGGAGCTACGAGCATGACTTAGATTTCGCCGGATGTAAACAGCGCCATTGGGAAATTGGGAAAGCATTTTATCACACCGATTTTGGTGTGGTCAGATTCTTTGAGGGCAGAGGAGAGATCTAGGGTCTAATAGACCCCAATTTTTTCAAAAAAGAGTACCTGTCACTACCTATCATAGGGGATATTTACATTCCCTGAGATAACAATAAAAATGATTTAAAAAAATGAAAGGAACAGTTTAAAAATAATATAAAAAAGCAAAAAAATAATAAAGAAAAAATAAATAAATAAATAAATAAATAAGCACCCCTGTCCCCCCCTGCTCTCGCGCAAAGGTGAACGCAAGCGTCGGTCTGGCGTCAAATGCAAACAGCAATTGCACCATGCATGTGAGGTATCACCGTGAAGGTCAAATCGAGGGCAGTAATTTTAGCAGTAGACCTCCTCTGTAAATCTAAAGTGGTAACCTGTAAAGGCTTTTAAAGGCTTCTAAAAATGTATGTAGTTTGTCACCACTGCACGTTTGTGCGCAATTTTAAAGCATGTCGTGTTTGGTATCCATGGACTCGGCCTAAGATCATCTTTTTTATTTCATCAAACATTTGGGCAATATAGTGTGTTTTAGTGCATTAAAATTTTAAAAAGTGTGTTTTTTCCCCAAAAAATGAATGAATGCTGCACAAATACTGTGTGAAAAAAAAATGAAACACCCACCATTTTAATCTGTAGGGCCTTTGCTTTAAAAAAATATATAATGTTTGGGGGTTCAAAGTAATTTTCTTGCAAAAAAAAATATGTTTTCATGTAAACAAATAGTGTCAGAAAGGGCTTTGTCTTCAAGTGGTTAGAAGAGTGGGTGATGTGTGACATAAGCTTCTAAATGTTGTGCATAAAGTGCCAGGACAGTTCAAAACCCCCCCAAATGACCCCATTTTGAAAAGTAGACACCCAAAGCTATTTGCTGAGAGGCATGTTGAGCCCATGGAATAGTTTATATTGTGACACAAGTTGCGGGAAAAAGACAATTTTTTTTTTTTTTCACAAAGTTGTCACTAAATGATATATTGCTTAAACATGCCATGAGCATATGTGAAATTACACCCCAAAATACATTCTTTTGCTTCTCCTGAGTACGGGGACACCACATGTGTGAGACTTTTTGGGAGCCTAGCCGCGTACGGAATCCAAGCACTGCCTTCAGGGTTTCTAAGTGTGTAAATTTTTGATTTCATTCCTCACTGCCTATCACAGTTTCGGAGGCCATGGAATGCCCAGATGGCACAACCCCCCCCCCCCCAAATGACCCCATTTTGGAAAGTAGGACACCTCAAGCTATTTGCTGAGAGGTATAGTGAGTATTTTGCAGACCTCGCTTTTTGTCACAAAGTTTTGAAAATTGAAAAAAGAAAAAAAAAAAAACATTTTCCTTTTCTTTCTTCATTTTCAAAAACAAATGAGAGCTGCAAAATAATCCCCATGCCTCTCAGCAAATAGCTTGGGGTGTCTACTTTCCAAAATGGGGTCATTTGCGGGGGTTTTGTGCCATCTGGGCATTTCATGGCCTTCAAAACAGTGATAGGTAGTGAGGAGTGAAATCAAAAATTTACGCCCTTAGAAATCCTGAAGGCGGTGATTGGTTTTCGGGGCCCCGTATGCAGCTAGGCTCCCAAAAAGTCCCACACATGTGGTATCCCCATACTCAGGAGAAGCATCCGAATGTATTTTGGGGTGTAATTCCACATATGCCCATGGCATGTTCGAGCAATATATCATTTAGTGACAACTTTTTGTAAATTTTTTTAATTTTTTTTTGTCATTATTCAATCACTTGGGACAAAAAATAAATATTCAATGGGCTCAACATGCCTCTCACCAATTTCCTTGGGGTGTCTACTTTTCAAAATGGGGTCATTTGGGGGGGGGGTTGTGCTGCCCTGCCATTTTAGCACCTCAAGAAATGAGATAGGCAGTCATAAACTAAAAGCTGTGTAAATTCCAGAAAATGTACCCTAGTTTGTAGACGCTATAACTTTTGCGCAAACCAATAAATATACGCTTATTGACATTTTTTTTTACCAAAGACATGTGGCTGAATACATTTGTATGACTAAAATTGAGTTTATTGGATTTTTTTTATAACAAAAAGTAGAAAATATCATGTTTTCAACATTTTCGGTCTTTTTCCGTTTATATCGCAAAAAATAAAACCCGCAGAGGTGATCAAATACCATCAAAAGAAAGCTCTATTTGTGGGAAAAAAAGGACACAAATCTCGTTTGGGTACAGCATTGCATGACCGCGCAATTAGCAGTTAAAGCGATGCAGTGCCAAATTGTAAAAATTGCTCTGGTCAGGAAGGGGGTAAAACTTTCCGGGGCTGAAGTGGTTAATAATAAAAGTAAAAGGAACAAACGTAGTCAAAACATAGCCAAAGTTCAGTAACCAGAACAGATAGTCAGCCAAGCCAGAAGTCAGGGATCAATGTAGTGGAACAGCAAGCAGGACCTGGAGCCAGAAGGGATGTCAGATCGTTTCTGTGATGTTGACCAAGGCGAGAAGGGAGAGCTCCTCTGGACTGGACAGCTTAAGTAGGTAGGACTGACGAGCAGGATATCATCAACAGCTCAGTAACTGTGGAGAGAGATGGGAGATGGCATTGCAGAGAATTTTGATAGAAACCGCCAAGTCAAGCCTTTTTCCCTGTTCCGCAGAGACTTTTTATAGAAACCGCCAACAACAAGCCTGTTACCCAGCTTCGCAGAGAATTTTTATAGAAACCGGAAACGTCAAGCCTGTTACCCTGCTCTGTAGAGAATTTTGATAATAACGGCCAGCATCAAGCCTGTTACCCTGCTCTGTAGAGAATTTTGATAATAACGGCCAGCATCAAGCCTGTTACCCTGCTCTGTAGAGAATTTTTATAGAAACTGCCAACAACAAGCCTGTTTCCCCGCTCCGCAGAGAATTTTGATGGAAACCGCAAACGTCAAGCTTGTTACCCTGCTCTGCAGAAGCTTTTCATAGAAAATGCCAATGACAAGCCTGTTACCCAGCTCCAGAGAATTTTGATAGAAACCGCCAACATCAAGCCTGTTACCCTGCTCCGCAGAGAATTTTGATAGAAGCCGCTGTAAAATACATAGTTTAGTTAGTTAGGTTTTCTTCAATGTTCTTACTTCCACCTATTAGGTTCACATTTTGCATAGTACTGCGCAGAGAGCTGATTTAGATATTTTGGTATTCAGGTGGTCACACCTCTTTGTATATAACCCTTATTGGTATATACACTCACCGCCCGCTTAATTAGGTACACCTGTTCAATTGCTTGGTAACACAAATTGCTAATCAGCCAATCACATGGCAACAACTCAATGCATTTAGGCATCTAGATGTGGTGAAGGCGACTTGCTACAATTCAAACCGAGCATCAGAATGTGGAAAAAATCGGATTTAAGTGACTTTGAACGTGGCATAGTTGTTGGTGCCAGACGGGGTGCTCTGAGTATTTCAAAAGCTGCTGATCTACTGTGATTTTCACGCACAAACATCTCTAGGGTTTTTAGATAATTGTCGAAGAAAGAGAAAATATCTAGTGAGCGGCAGTTGTGGGGATGAAAATGCCTTGTTGATGTCAGAGGAGAATGGGCAGGTTTGAGATGATAGAAAGGCAACAGTACGTCAAATAACCACTCGTTACAACCAAGGTATGCAGAATACCATCTCTGAATACACAACACATTGAACCTTGAAGCAGATGGGCTACAGCAGCAAAAGACCACACCGGGTGCCACTCCTGTCAGCTAAAAACAGGAAACTGAGGCTACAATTCACACAGATTCACCAAAATTGGACAATAGAAGATTGGAAAACATTGCCTGGTCTGATGAGCTGTGACATTCAGATGGTGGGGTCAGAATTCGGCGTAAACAACATGAAAACATGGATCCATCCTGTCTTGTATGAACGGTTCAGGCTGGTGGTGTAATAATGTGGGCAATATTTTCTTGGCACACTTTGGGCCCCTTCGTACCAATTGAGCATCCAGGCCATTTCTGACACTTCGCTCCTACATGTCAAAAATCATCATTTCTTTGCTATAAAATTAGATAGAACCCCCAAACATTATATATGTTTTTTTAGCAGAGACCCTAGAGAATACAATGGCAGTCATTGCAACTTTTTATCTTGCACGGTATTTGCGCAGCAATTTTTCAAACGCGTTTTTTTTTTAAAAAAAACAGTTTCATGCTTTAAAAAAAAACAAAACAGCAAAGTTAGCCAAATTTTTTTGCATTGTGTGAAAGATGAAGTTACGCCGAGTAAATAGATACCTAACATGTCACGCTTCAAAATTGCACACGCTCGTGGAATGGCGCCAAACTTTGGTACTTAAAAATCCCCATAGGCGACGCTTTAACATTTTTTACTGGTTACATGTTTTGAGTTACAGAGGAGGTCTAGGGCCAAAATTATTGCTCTCGCTCTAACGTTCGCGGCGATACCTCACATGTGTGGTTTGAACACCGTTTTCATATGTGGGCGGGACTTACGTATGCGTTCGCTTCTGCGTGCGAGCTCACGGGGACAGGGGCGCTTTAAAAATTTTTTTTTTTTTTTATTGTTAATTTTACTTAAAAATTTTTATTTTTACACTTTAAAAAATTTTTTTTTTTTTTTTGATCACTTTTATTCCTATTACAAGGAATGTAAACATCCCTTGTAATAGGAATATGACACGATCAGTCCTCTTTACAGTGAGATATGGGGTCAATAAGACCCCACATCTCACCTCTAGGCTGGGAAGCCTAAAATCAAAAAAAAAAAATAAAACGATCGCCGCTTCACAGCCGAAGCGGCGCCGTTTTTTTGAATGCAGAGGCCGGGCGTGATGTCATAACATCGCGCCCGGCCTCCGAACGATCATAGAGACTCCGGCGACCATCTGGTCCGCCGGAAATCTCTATTGTGAACATCCGGCGCCGGCGGATCCGCTATCCGACTCACCGATCACTGAGGTGAGTCGGTAGTAGTACCGGAGGGCGGCGGGAGGGGGGGGACGTCCCCTCCCGCCGCCCGTAAGAACGATCAAGCGGCGGAACAGCCGCTATGATCGTTCTTATGGTGTACGGAATTGCTGGCTGAAAATGCCGGTATCTGAATGATGTCTGTAGCCTCAGACATCATTCAGATATAAGCCCTGAAAGTCGAGGACGTCATATGACGTCCTCCGGATGTCAAGCTGTTAAATGCCTCGGCCTACCTGAGTATTGTTGCTGACCATGTCCATCCCTTTATGACTACAGTGTACACATCTTCTGATGGCTACTTCCAGCAGGATAATGCACCATGTCACAAAGCTCAGATCATCTCACCACTGGTTTCTTGAACATGACAATGAGATCACTGTACTCCAATGGCCTCCACAGTCACCAGATCTCATTCCAATAGAATACCTTTGGGATGTGGTGGAGGATAGAGAGATTTACATCATGGATGTGCAGCTGAAAAATCTGCAGCAACTGCTTGATGCTATCATGTCAATATGGATCAAAATCTCTGCACAATGTTTCCAACATCTTGTTGAATCTATGCCACCAAGAATGAAGGCAAAAGGGGGTCCAAACCGGTACTAGCAGGTGTACCTAATAAAGTGGCCGGTGAGTGTACACTGTATGTAAAGCTATTTGGATTGGGCAGAGACATATCTTAAATCCCATAGCAAATAAGTGGCATAGAGTAGAGTAGTGTGTAGAGTAGTGTGTAGAGTAGTGTGTAGAGTAGTGTGTAGAGTAGTGTGTAGAGTAGTGTGTAGAGTAGTGTAGGGACTGGCCAGAAAGGGATTACTTTGACGCAGTTGGCCAGCTTAAACATGTCTTGCAACGCATGTAAACCAAAAATCCCTGTTTTTATGCAGTTTCCAAGAAATGTGTAACCGTGTATAGCAATGTGCAGAGGGTTATGCCTAAAAGTATATGTAAAGCAATTTGGATTTGAGCACAGACATTCCTATTTCTGTTCTACAGAGAAGTTAGTTTGATGAAAACCACCAAGCGCTATTTATCCTGTTCTACAGAGAATGTTAATTATTCTAATAAAAAATTAATTTGACCATTTATTAGTGAGAAAAAAAACTGGGGGACAGCCTGGTTATTTCACCTGTCAAAAACACATGACCAGCTCACCTCCAATCACAGAGCAGCTCTGCGAACTACCATGCTGCTTTTCACATGTATTATTTATTTATTTCAGGTACTTATATAGCGCCGTCAATTTACACAGCGCTTTACATATACATTGTACATTCACATCAGTCCCTACCCTCAAGGAGCTTACAATCTAAGGTCCCTAACTCACATTCATACATACTAGGGACAATTTAGACAGGATCCAATTAACCTACCAGCATATCTTTGGAGTGTGGGAGGAAACCGGAGTACCCGGAGGAAACCCACGCAGGCACAGGGAGAACATGCAAACTCCAGGCAGGTAGTGTCGTGGTTGGGATTCGAACCAGCGACCCTTCTTACTGCTAGGCGAGAGTGCTACCACTACACCACTGTGCCGCATACCAAGCTTTTACCTGTGGATATCTGAGCCTGGATCAAGGCTCGGACATTTGCAGCTAAACAAGCAGTATGTGGCTATATGAGAATAGTCGTGGCCACTGTTAGCCTGTCATTTGGTTAAAGAGGCTGACTGGCCACTGCTATTCGCATTACCTGGTCATGGTACTGGCAAGAATCTGCCGCTGGAATCCACAGAATGTTAGGGACACAGGGCTACCCAAGTGTCCCCATAGGACTTGTCAACCTCTATTACCATACCTCCCTTTCCTTCCTGTATTGAACTTCCATGGTTCAGAACTTTAATTGAATTAGCACAATAAAAAGGTACAGAATGGGGTAATGTCTGCCCACATTGGTGGGTGGACAGTGTTTATGGTGGTACCTGGTGGTTAGTACAGATTTTGGGTGCTGGAGTCCTGAAAGACTGAGCGGGTGGTTTGGTGAAAGTTTTAATGGTGGTATTGGTCTGTTTAGTGTTAACGGTCTGGTAAAATTAAAGGTTCAAGATTATTCATATTATGTTTTAAAACCCAAATGAAGGGCCGCGGTCATAATTGTCCACACACCAATCACAGCTCCAGTGTAACCACTGATAGGGTAATACAAAGTTTTGCATGCACGGGTACATCACTTTGCCTGTGCGGGCCACCCATCCACAGTACAATGCAGACAGGCGCCCCACAAGTGGTTATAGAAAGGGATGTACTCCAATTTAAAAACTAGATTTTAGATAACCAGGTAAATTGTTTAGAAAGGCCTAACAAATCCCATAAGTGAGATAAGCAAAGTGCCTAATAAAGTCAGCTGGCCCCTAACTTCTATTAGCCTTTTACTGGATATATAAACTATTATTCAAAGTTTGGAGTCTTCCAGAAATCTTCATGGGTCTGATAGAAATGGATACCAAAGCGGAACTAAACTCAATCAACATTAATTACCGTATTTATCGGCTTATAACACGCACCCCCCCCCCCCCCAAAAAAAAAATCAGGGGGAAATTGTGTGTGCGTGTTATACGCCGATTCCTGCTGTCTCTGAGTGGAAGGAGGGGGCGGGCGCTGCCAAATGACACAGATCAGCGATCTCCTGTGTACCCGGCACTCAGTCACACACAGTCCCCCTTTCTGGCCCAGGACTGGACCACTGTTCTGTCTATCACCAGGCAGGACTGATCGCCGGGTACACAGGAGATTGTGACGCTGTGTAATCCGGCACTGGAGAGGCTGCAGATGAGCAGGCTGAATTAATTGGCAATGGTGAGGCTGCAGATGGGCATTGGAGAGGCTGCTGATAGGCACTGGGCAGGTTGCATTAGTTTGCAGTGGTGAGGCTGCATTAATGGGCAATGGTGAGGTTGCTGATGGGCAATGTGCAGGCAGCATTAATGGGTAATGGTGAGGCTGCTGATGGGCAATGTGAAGGCAGCATTCATTAGCAATGGTGAGGCTGCATTGATGGGCACTGGTGATTCTGCAGATGGGCGCTGATCAGGCTGCATTGATGGACTGTGACCCTTATTTTACTTCAAAGTTCCTTATTTAAAATTTTTGTTTTTTTTCATGAAACTTCCCTCTTAAAATGGAGGTGCGTGTTATATGCCTGTGCATGTTATACGTCGATAAATATGGTATTTTTAATCCTTTTGATGCTACCCTTTTAAAATAGATAGTAAAGTATATTTACTTATTCTCATTTTTTTGTACATTTCTTCATTTAGTCCCCTTTTACACTGTAGCGCGGCCTCGTTAGCGGTAAAGCGCCGCTAGTTTTAGCGACGCTTTCAGGCCGCTAGCGGGGCGCTTTTAACCCCCGTTAGCAGCCGAGGAAAGGGTTAAAAGCGCCCGAAAAGCTCCGCTGCCAAAGAGCTTTGCAAGCGGTTCGGCAGAGCTGTCCACTGATTTCAATGACAGGGGCAGTTTAGGAGCGGTGTATACACCGCTCCCGCACTGCCCCAAAGATGCTACTTGCAGGACTTTTTTCCTGTCCCGCAAGTGGACTGCCCCAGTGTGAAAGCACTCAGAATTTCACACTGGGGTGGCTTGAGGGGCGCTTTTCAGGCACTTTACAGGCACTATTTTTAGTGCTAAAACTCCTGAAAAGCTCCTTCAGTGTGAAAGGGGTCTTACGTCTTGGTTTCCGGCCTAGGCCCAAAGGATGTCATACATCTCAGGAGTCTTATGAGCATTTTTCTTTCTCTTTTATCTGAAGGGGGAGGGGGGCTTCCTTCTGCCTGCATGTCTGAGCTAAGGGCAGATAGATTCCAGGAAGTAATTGCTACATGAATCATTTTCCCTTACCCATGCGAGTGAGGGGGGAGGTTTGTTTTCTGCCCCCCCCCCCTAAAATATTGAACACCAGCCGCCACTGCCCCCGAAGCATAAGACTCCAGTTGTTTAGCTGCGGGTTGGAGAGGGGCTGGGTGGTGCACCTAGTAGTGTGTACAATGCTGAGCACCACACAGCCCCATCCTGCCACAGCAGCTGTCAGCCACACATAATTCCAGAGCCTCATGTACGAGAGATAAATGCCCAGTGTGCATGAGGCCTATAAAGGAACAGCATTTTTTTTTAACCACAATGGGATGAATTATGTAATTACAGTAAAGTATTATCAGAATCACTAAGCACCCATGCTAAAAATTCCTAGCAATGACCTATCTCAATACAACATGAATATTGCTAAAATCATTACAATGTACATGGCTGATCTAAAGGGGATTTTTTCCTCCCAGTAACTAAAGGTTCACTTTAATCCTCACTTCAAGAGAGTGTATGGTTTGAAATACTGAAATTGCTACGAACACTGAATTATTTACAACCACGGTGAAAAATAATTCATGAGCCATCCGGAAGTCTTACAATTCAAAAATCAATCACAGCTTTTTTCGGAAAAGGGAGGAACTCTTATGCCGCGTACACACGGTCGGACTTTTCGTCTACAAAAGTCCAACGGACGCTGACGGACTAAAGCTGGCTGGTAATCCGATCGTGTGTGGGCTTCTCCGGACTTTCAACGGACTTTTTTAGCCTAAAATCCGACGGACTTTAGATTTGAAGCATGCTTCAAATCTTTACGTCGTAAGTACGACGGACCCCGAAGTCCGCTCGTCTGTATGCTAGTCCGACGGACAAAAACCCATGCTAGGGCAGCTATTGGCTACCGGCTATGAACTTCCTTATTTTAGTCCGGTGTACGTCATCACGTACGAATCCGTCGGACTTTTGTGTGGTCGTGTGTAGGCAAGTCCGTTCGTTAGAAAGTCTGCTGCAAGTCCGCTGAAAGTCCGCCGGAAGTCTGTCGGACAGGCTGTCGGACTTTTGTAGACGAAAAGTCCGACCGTGTGTACGCGGCATTACTGGTTTGCCACAAACAGCTGAGACTCTCACACTGTCAGTATCTGGAAAACCATCCTACATCCTTCAATGCAAAACAAATGAGATATGAATTGTTCTAAAATGACACCCTGCTGGGTAAAAGGCTGAAATAATAAACAGTTAAATTGTGTGCAATGCACAACCTCAATTCCATATGGAAAAAAAAACATGGAAAATTTCAGACATAAAAACATACTTTGTCAGTACAATAAAAACAAACACGTTCTTTAAAGTTTCCATTAATGCTCAAATACAGGTGGGCATTTATAAAACCATATTTACATTTTTTTTTTTTCACACATATATATATATATATATATATATATACACACACAGTATCTCACAAAAGTGAGTACACCCCTCACATTTTTATAAATATTGTATTATATCTTTTCATGTGACAACACTGAAGAAATGACACTTTGCTACAATGTAAAGTAGTGAGTGTACAGCTTGTATAACAGTGTAAATTTGTTAAAAATAACTCAACACACAGCCATTAATGTCTAAACCACTGGCAACAAAAGTGAGTACACACCTAAGTGAAAATGTCCAAATTGGGCCCAATTAGCCATTTTCCTTTCCCGGTGTCATGTGACTCATTAGTGTTACAAGGTCTCAGGTGTGAATGGGGAGCAGGTGTGTTAAATTTGGTGTTATCGCTCTCACTCTCTCATACTGGTCACTGGAAGTTCAACATGGCACCTCATGGCAAAGAACTCTCTGAGGATATGAAAAAAAGAATTGTTGCTCTACATAAAGATGACCTAGGCTATAAGAAGATTGTCAAGACCCTGAAACTGAGCTGCAGCACAGTGGCCAAGACCATACAGCGGTTTAACAGGACAGGTTCCACTCAAAACAGGCCTCGCCATGGTTGACCAAAGAAGTTGAGTGCACGTGCTCAGCGTCATATGCAGAGGTCGTCTTTGGGAAATAGACGTATGAGTGCTGCCAGCATTGCTGAAGAAGTTGAAGGGGTGGGGGGTCAGCCTGTCAGTGCTCAGACCATACACCGCACACTGCATCAAATTGGTCTGCATGCTGTCGTCCCAGAAGGAATCTCTTCTAAAGATGATGCACAAGAAAGCCCGCAAAAAGGTTTGCTGAAGACAAGCAGACTAAGGACACGGATTACAGGAACCATGTCCTGTGGTTTGATGAGACCAAGATAAACTTATTTGGTTCGGTTGGTGTCAAGCGTGTGTGGTGGCAACCAGGTGAAGAGTACAAAGAAAAGTGTGTCCTGCCTACAGTCAAGCATGGTGGTGGGAGTGTCATGGTCTGGGGCTGCATGAGTGCTGCTGGCACTGGGGATCTACAGTTCATTGAAGGAACCATGAATGCCAACATGTACTGTGAACCAGAGCATGATCCTCTCCCTTCGGAGACTGGGCCGCAGGGCAGTATTTCAACAGGATAACGACCCCAAACACACCTCCAGGACGACCACTGCCTTGCTAAAGAAGCTGAGGGTAAAGGTCATGGATGGGCCCAAGCATGTCTCCAGACCTAAACCCTATTGAGCATCTGTGGGGCATCCTCAAATGGAAGGTGGAGGAGCGCAAGGTCTCTAACATCTACCAGCTCCGTGATGTTCTCATGGAGGAGTGGAAGAGGACTTCAGTGGCAACTTGTGAAGCTCTGGTGAACTCCATGCCCAACAGGGTTAGGGCAGTGCTGGAAAATAATGGTGGCCACACAAAATATTGACACTTTGGGCCCAATTTGGACATTTTCACTTAGGGGTGTACTCACTTTTGTTGCCAGGGGTTTAGACATTATTGGCTGTGTGTTGAGTTATTTTGAGGGGACAGCAAATTTACACTGTTATACAAGCTGTACACTTAATACTTTACATTGTAGGAAAGTGTCATTTCTTCAGTGTTGTCACATGAAAAGATATAATAAAATAATTACAAAAATGTGAAGGGTGTACTCACTTTTGTGAGATACTGTATATACACAGACACACTATATTGCCAAAAGTATTGGGAGGCCTGCCTTTACATGCACATAAACTTTAACGCCACCCCAGTCTTAGTCCATAGGGTTCAATATAGAGTTGGCCCATCCTTTGCAGCTATAACAGCTTCAACTCTTCTGGGAAGGCTGTCCACAAGGTTTAGGAGTGTGTCTATGTGTAATTCATCCCAAAGTTGTTCTATTGGGTTAAGGTCAGGACTCTCTACAGGCCAGCCGTTTCTCCAACCCAAACTTGCTCATCCATGTCTTTATGGACCTTGCTTTGTGCACTGGTCCAAATCATTTGGTGGAGGGGGAATTATGGTGTGGGGTTGTTTTTCAGGGGTTGGACTTGGCCCCCTAGTTCCCGTGAAGGGAACTCTTAAGGCGTCAGCATACCAAGACATTTTGGACAATTTCATGTTCCCAACTTTGTATGGGGATGGCCCCTTCCTGTTTCAACATGACTGTGCACCAGTGCAGAAAGCAAGGTCCATAAAGACATGGATAAGCAAGTTTAGGGTGGCCTGCACAGAGTCCTGACCTCAACCTGATAGAACACCTTTGGGATGAATTAAAGCAGAGACTGTGAGCCAGGCCTTCTCGTCCACATCAGTGCCAGACCTCACAAATGCGCTTCTGGAAGAATGGTCAAACATTCCCACAGACACACTCCTAAACCTTGTGGACAGCCTTCTCAGATGAGTTGAAACTGTTAAAGCTGCAAAGGGTGGGCCAACTCAATATTGAACCTTACGGACTAAGACTGGAGTGCCATTAAAGTTCATGTGTGTGTGTAAAGGCAGGCGTCCCAAGACTTTTGGTAATATAGTGTATATATGTGCTGCGTGAATAGACCGCGCTATATAACCCCTTCACGTCGACCGTACGCAAATTTGCATTCATGACTTGAAGGGGTTATACCGGGGTGATGCCTGCAGCTATAGGCATCACCCAGGTACCGTTTTTTAGAGCGGGCTGTTGGCTCTTTAGTGATAACAACCAATGTGGCAAAAAGCTGCTCAGCGTTATCCTAAAGCAGCGGGAGGGGACATCCCCCCCTCCCACCGCCTTCCGCCGCTCTTTCCGGGCCTCTTATCCCACTGGGAGACCCGAACCACTAGCCGGGATGTCTGTCGGCTGTGTGGAGACCCGTACAAAGCCGGATTCCACTCTGATCGGGTCTCCAAAGTAAAATCCCGGAAGCGACATCACAACGTCACTTCCGGTTTACACGGCTGCCAATGCCGCCGATTTAAAAAAAAAAAATTACAGTATTCAGAATTGCCGGTTTTGGCAATCTAAATACTTTTAAGTGCAAAGGAGGAATTGGGGGTTTTTAGACCCCGATCCCTTCATAAAGAGTACCTGTAATCACCTATTACTGACACAAGGGATGTTTACATCCCTTGTGACAGCAATAAAAGTGATCAGATTTTTTTTTAAAAGGGACAATGTTAATTAATTAATTAATTAATCAATGTGAGGTGTTACCGCGATCATCAGAGTGAGAGCAATAATTCTAACAAAAGACCTCCTCTGTAACTCTATCCAGGTACCCATTTTTTTAAATGTCGTCTATGGAAATTTTTAGGTACCGTAGTTTGTTGCCATTTCATGAGTGTGTGCAATTTCAAAGCATGACATGATACATATCTATTTACTCAGCATTACATCATCTTTCACATTATACAAAAAAAATTGGGCTAACCTTACTGTTCATTGTTTCCACAAAAAAATGTGTTTGAAAAACCGCTGCGCAAATACCGTGTGACATAAAATATTGCAACGATGACCATTTTATTCCCTAGGGTTTTTGCTAAAAAAAAAATATTTATTTATATATATATATATAATGTTTGGGGGTTCTAAGTAATTTAAAATACTGATTATAACTTGTAAGCAACAAATGTCAGAAATAGGCGTTAAAGGGTTATGTACCTATAATAAATAAATAAAATATATATGTTTCAATTGTGTGGTTGTCAGATTGCCTAAAGTTCAGCTTTAAGATTCAACAGTCGTCAGGAAAACTATCACAACAAAGGAACCTCCAGGATTCAAACAAAAACTTAGGAGCTCTCCAATACCAACCCAGTTTAAAAAAGAAAAAAAGTAATAATTTATAAAGCTCGCCTCCAAAAAACCAAGAAGCTGGAATTTTAGAATAGCTATAATAAGCTTCAGATTTCTGTCAAGCAATGCTCACTTTGATCTGGTCAGCGTGCGGCATTTCAATTCTGCTGCTAAGGATTTTTGCAGTTTAGGCATACAATTACCATTTCAGTCAAGTATGAAAAAAGCTACATTTAAACCGACACGAGGAACGCGGCTTTCAGGTTGAAATTCTGTCACTTTCATCTTGGTAGTACCTGTAGTAATAATAATAATAATAATAATAATAATAATAATAATACTCACTTCACCCACCTGGCCGCCCACTGAAGCTTTGCTTTCGAATTCTAACCATAAGAGGAAGGTTGCACAGAATAAAGTAGTTGTAAAGGCACAAGGTTTTTTACCTTTATGTATTCTATGCATGAAGGTTAAAAAAGCCTTCTGTGGGCAGCAGACCCCTTCCAGCCCCCCTAATACTTAACTGAGTCCCCACTCGATCCAGAAATGTCTATGAGAGCCTTGGCTCTCTGGGGACTCGCACTCCTGATTGGCTGTCAATCACAGCCAGTGAGCTAATCAGGAGACGGAGGGGGTGGGGCCGAGCCGTGGCTCTGTGTGTGAGTGGACACACAGAGCTGTGGCTCGGGAGCACGCCTGCTTGGGTGCAGGAGCCTGGCAGGAGGGAGGGGCCAGGAGCGCCAGCATGGGACCTGAAAAAAGGAGGACGGGGCTGCTCTGTGCAAAACAACTGAACTGAGCAGGTAAGTATAACATGTTTGTTATTTTAGAAAAAAAAAAAAAACTTTAATATCGCTTTAAAGCAATAAGAGCACACAGCCTCAGCTACAAGTAGTGAAAGAAATCTTGATAAAGTACAACTAAAGGCAAAACTTTTTTCCCATGCTGGACGGAGTAAGGGAGGGTTATACCCGTCAGGATTTTTTTTTTTTTGCCATCCTTGTCCCTAACCCTTCACTTTCTGTCCTATGCAAAACCATTAAACAGCACGCATACCTCCTAACATTTTGAGATGAGGGACACCTACTAACAAACGTATGTAGGCATAGGACACGCCCCTTGCCACACCCCCTTAAAGGAGAATCAACAAAAAGTTAATGCTCGTCCTGCTTGTCTGCCACTTCCCCCTCTCCTCTACCATATTTGGAACTTCATTTTTGCGGGGGGAAGTTGACAGGTACTTGCTCCCACTTCGGTCAGATGGGACATTCGTTTTATTTTCAGGGTGAAGCCATTTTAAGTACACCCAATTTTTTAAAACATTCTATGGGCTCATTCATACGGATGGCCAGGGGGGCAGTAAAAGCAGGCTGTACACATGCTGCGGAAAAAAACTAAACAACACATTTGTCACATTTGATGGGCTGAATAGGACCCAATCAAAGTGTTCTTTGAAAACTTTTTTTTAAAGGATCCTTCCTTGTAAAAAGTTTGAGAAGGGTGGAGCTAGACTTTTCAGAGGGAGGTGTCTTTCCTGAATGTTGTCTGATCTCCGAAGGCCGCGCGTTCACCAGCCCTGGGTTGTTTTCTAACATTCAGACGTTTCTTTTGTCTGCTTATTTTGCCAAGGCCATGCTACGATCAAACTCTTCCAACTTTAACATCTCCGATCTAAACAATCTCCCATTACTTCTTTACACCAGGCACTTAGAAGCACAGATGTAATGGTTTTACTATGAAATATTTATGGCGAGTGCTGATTTCTGCATCATGATGTGAAGTCACAAATTGGCAGATTTATCTGTAGTGCTCGGTTCTCAATTCCCCAGACTTCTGAGGCTGCGGCGGCGATGATACTCGGTGGGAGGGATCAATCCCTAAACCGCACGCTGCACCTGCTCCACCACATCCATACACTTAAAAGGATTTCAGCTTGCTTCGCAATTTGCCTGCACACATGAAGTCATGCAGAACCCTTTCTATGCCAGACTTCCCACAATCCCATGCAAAGCCTTGCTGCCCTGTCTAGCCCCCCCCCCCCCTATTAACAGGCCATGTGCTGGACAAATGTGAAGCCAGATGACAAAGGAAGGCAGCCTGGCATTGGCCTCCTGCTCATTTACAAATAAGTCACGTGGGCGACATACATCCAGGACTCAGCATGTCATCAGGCACAGACCTCTAGGACAGCTGGTCAGCTAGCGAGAGCTACTAGCTCTAAACATGGCCAGTGCCTGGAAGCATAGGGGGGGGACAGGAATTCCTGAGGACACACTGGGGGGGAACATGAACCCCGGCCAGATGAATCTATTAGAATCTTCACACACGGCCATCACATCACATTGTTATTTACACCTCATTAGACTGAACAATGTAACAATGTGCTCCAGAGTATTATTCTATGCACACTCCTCTATAATACCCCACCGGTCATTTATTAACACTGAACAGATGTGGGGCTTATTTCATAACATGATACAAATAGAAATGGCCTCAGATTTTATACCCATGAGCTGCCCACAACTAGAGAGGATGTTTTAGTGCCCCAATGCCTGCAATTGTAATTCACCAAACTGAATTCTGACATTTAAATCACAGCTGAAAATGTTAAACAAAATCAAATACAGTTGGCTAAAGCATTGTAGATCATAAACTGCCATGTAAAAAAAAAAATAAAAAAATATTGGCTTCACCGTTGTGCATCTTTTGTTGCATCCTGCAGCCTCTTTGCTTCCACTTCCTATCTATAAGCACTCTAGCCATGGTGACTAGTGATGCGCTCGGGCATGCTCAGACCAGGATCCGAACCAAGGTGTGCAAGCCCACCGGAAGCTGCATTCCTCCTAACTGTCCCTGATTTGGAGGGACTGTCCCTGATTTGGAGGGATTGTCCCTGATTTGGAGCAATGGCCCTGATTTGGATGGATTGTCTCTGATTTGGAGGGACTGTCCCTGATTTGGAGCAATGGCCCTGATTTGGAGGGTCCCTCTGTCCCTCTTTCCTCCTCATTTGTTCCTCATTTTTTCTAATCTATATAGTTGTATATAAAATGCGCTTTTTATCTTTCAAAAAGTGTTTCTCAGTGCTAAACCTTTCATCCAATTTCTAAATTGCTGCATGTGCAAATGCCAAAAGCCAATATAAAGGAATAGTAGTGGTAAAAAAAGCACTTGTGCGTTTAAATAATCTTTTTTTTTAGTAAAATTCTCCTTTAAGAGGGCGTGACAAGGGGTGTGTCCTATGCCTACATACTTTTGGTAATAGGTGTCCTTCATTCCCATTTCAGAAAGTTGGGAGGTATGGTGACCTGTTCTGCGGCAGGGGCATACCCTGCCCTGGGGCTGCACATATACAAGGAGTGAAGTATACATGTGGCTGCTGGGCAGGAAATGTCCCACCCACAAATGATTGGCCTGCGCAGCTGACAGCTTCCTGGCAGACTTGAACACATGGGATCAGATCCTGGTCTAAACACGACACAAGCTCATCTCTAGTGACAATGTCCGGTCATGCCTGTGCAACGTGTGTCACCCCAATGGCTTCCAGCCTCCACCAAGGGTGTATGTGACAATGGAGGGGCACATCAGCTGTCACCCTATAACAGGAAATGCCTGAACAAGGACCATCATGGTAGGATGACCAGGTATTATTTAACCACTTTAATACCAGACACCTTCACCCCCTTCCTGCCCAGGCCAATTTTCAGCTTCAAGCACTGTCGCACTTTGAATGACAATTGCGCGGTCATGCAACACTGTACCCAACTACATTTTTTATCATTTTTGTGAGACAGATAAATCTTTCATTTGGTGATATTTAATCAGCACTGAGTTTTTATTTTTTTGCTAACATACACTATATTGTGAAAAGTATTGGGACACCTGCCTTTACACGCACATGAACTTTATTGGCATCCCTGTCTTAAGCCTCGTACACACGATCAGATTTTCCACAGACAAAGCCTCAGACTTTTGTCGGAAGGGCGTTGGCCAAAAACTTGTCTTGCATACAAACATGAACGTAGTGGCGTACTACGAGCTGATAAAGAGGAAGTTCCATTGTCATGCGCCACCCTTTGGGCTCCGTCAATTCGATATTCCAGTCGTACACATTCCCGGACAAATGGCAATAGAACATTAACGGGTGCTGTAATGATTACCAGTTGGGTTCTGGAAGCATCAAACAGAAGTACATCTTCGCCAGCACACGTGATTGCCTGACGAAGGGGTCCTGCACGGCCCCGAAACGTTGCACCTCCCCTGTGATGTGACCGTTTTCGATTTAAAACCTTTTTTTGGACAATCTTGCTTGCTGATCCATGGTGTGCTGGCGAAGATGTACTACCCTTTGGTCTCCTTCTGCTAATTTCGTGTTAGTAGAAGTTTGGTGAGCGTTGATTTGCGCTTTTCATTTCATGCTTTTCAGTTCGTCAACCTAGATGATTTTTGGAATTATCTCTGGATGACGGACCCCTGCTTTCACCAACTCTTGGTATTGGTGACCCCCTATATTAAGAAGCAGGACACATGCATGAGGCTTTTATTTTATTTTTGGGTTGAATAATAATGATTTGATTTGGTATATTTTCTATATTTTTGGATGCATATAATGCACTTTTTGGTTAAGTTCTATTGGCAGATAGCATGTCTAATTTTATTGGTTTTCTTTTTTTAATGCACAATAAAAAAAATTGTGGAGAATAATACTTGGCTATGTGTTTTACTTCAAATGACAGTTTGGGAGTAGGCAGTTACATTTAAAAAATACAATGTAAAATTGACAAGGGACATCAACATAGTTGTATCTTTGATCTTAAAAACTAGGAGATAATGGTGTTGTGGTAACTTGCCCAAACAAAAAAAAAAGCATAATAATATTATTCTTGATATCACTAGAAAATAAAAGCCTTTTAAAATACGTTTGCAATAACTCCATCAGTATCACCAGCAAAGCAGCTTCATTATTATCCCATTAAAAAAAAGAGAATTGTGCGCTGCATTTCGAGATTTCATAATTTGCCACGTCACAAATGTTAATTCTCCATTACAGACGCTAGTTTACAAGACCGATCGCTTCTGGCTCGTCCTTGCTTCCGAGCATGCGTGTTTGTACATTGGATTTTTGTCTGATGGACTTGTGTACACACGCTCGGAAAATCTGACAACACACATTTGTCCACGGAAAATTTTAAAGCCTGCCATCCAACATTTGTCTGGTGGAGCGTACAAACGGTCGGATTTTCTGACAACAGCCTGTCATCGCATATTTCCCGTCGGAAAATCCGATCGCGTGTACGAGGCGTTAGTGCGTAGAGTTCAATATTGAGTTGGCCCACCCTTTGCAGCTATAACAGCTTCAACTCTTCTGGGAAGACTGTCCACAAGGTATAGGAGTGTGTCTATGGGAATGTTTGACCATTCTTCCAGAAGTGCTTTTATGAGGTCAGGCACTGATTTTGGACGAGAAGGCCTGGCTCACAGTCTCCACTCTAATTCATCCCAAAGGTGTTCTATCGGGTTGAGGTCAGGACTCTGTGCAGGCCAGTCAAGTTCCTCCACCCAAACTCGCTTATCCACGAATGCACTTCTGGAAGAATGAGTAAACATTAGAGGTCGACCGATATGGGTTTTTCTCTGGCCGATGCCGATATTTAGAAATCGCGGTGGCCGATGGGCGATATAAGATGCCGATTTTTTTGGGCCAATATATTAGGCCGATTTTTTTTTTATTTTTTTTTTCCCTTCATCTCATAAAATCTAACAGTTAGACCCCTTTCACACTGGGGCGTTTTTCAGGCGCTTTTGAGCTAAAAATAGCGCCTGTAAAGTGCCTGTAAAACGGCTCCCCTGCAGTCTCAGTGTGAAAGCTCGAGTGCTTTCACACTGAGGCGATGTGCTGGCAGGATGTTTAAAAAAAGTCCTGCAAGCGGCATCTTTGGAGCAGTGTATACCTCTCCTCCACCACTCCTGCCCATTGAAATGAATGCGCACCGCTGCGAAGCGCCTGCAAAGCGTTTCGGCAGCAGCGCTTCAGGGGCGCATTTAACCGCTTCCTCAGCCGCTAGCTGGGTTATAAGCGCCCCGCTAGCAGCCGAATAGCGCCGCTAAAATGACGGTAAAGCGCCGCTAAAACTAACAGCGCTTCACCGTCAACGCATGCCCGCTCCAGTGTGACAGCAGCCTTAAGTAATACAGAAAATTTTTTACATTTAAACATTTACTAAACAAAACAAACCTCCAATCAGTTCACTTGTATGTAGAATTTAGATTAAAAAAAAAAACGATATCTTAAATATTAAATACACAAAAACAGGTAATCAAAACTTTTGGACGAAAAAAAATGGGCTAACTTTACTGCTTATTTTTTTTTTTTTATTTCATTAGTGTATTTTAAAAAAAAAAAAAAATTGGGTTTGAAAGACCGCTGCGCAAATACCGTGTGACATAAAATATTGCAACAACCGCTATTTTATTCCCTAGGGTCTCTGCTAAAAAAAAATATATATATAATGTTTGGGGGTTCTAAGTGATTTTCTAGCAGAAAATACAGGATTTTTACTTGTAAGCTACAAGTGTCAGAAAAGGTTTAGTCTTTAAATGGTTAAACTGAGAGCTTCTACACACAGAGTTCAGCTCATTGATAAAAGAACCTGAAAAGATACAATGTATCTTCTTATCAGACTTGGCAGGCTGCCCAGAGGAGGGGATTAGGCAACTTGCATTGACTTCTATTACAGAAGTCATTTGCAAGTCCCCCTGAAGTTATAATCGGCTTTTTTTATCAGCACAATCCACCGATTAAAGTGGGGTTCCACCCAAAAAACAAAAATACCTGTAAAAATTCTAAAAAAAAAAAAAACAAAAAAACATTTGGATATTTTATTTTTTTTCACTTACCTCTAAATGCCTGTTGCTAGGTGGTCCCTCGTAGTCTGCCTGTTCCTTTGCCTGGGCTGGTGACATCACTTCCCCCCAGGCACAGGAAGGTCTCCGCTCTGCTCCCTCCCTCCTGTCAATCATCTGGGACCCAATACAGGTCCCAGGTGATTGAGCGGCCAATCACGGCGCGCGGCGCCACTCGCGCATGCGCAGTGGGTGCCAGGCTGTGAAGCCACAGCCCGGCGCCCACAGTTGAAATGCCGGCGCCGACGAGCGGAGGGGGGGTACGAGGGGGGCTTCAATCCCCCGCATCGCTGGACCCAGGGACAGGTAAGTGTCCAATTAAAAGTCAGCAGCTGCAGTATTTGTAGCTGCTGACTTTTAATTTTTTTTTTTTTTGACGGCCCCCCTGGATGGAACTCCTCTTTAAGTAAAAAAAGCCAAATATCGTCCGATATATCGGTCGACCTCTAGTAAACATTCCCATAGACACACTCCTAAACCTTGTGGACAGCCTTCCCAGAAGAGTTGAAGCTGTTATAGCTGCAAAGGGTGGGCCAGTTCAATATTGAACTCTATGCACTAAGGCTGGCCATACATTATATAATTTTCTTGTATATTTTTCCTTTAGATTTACCAAAACCATATAATATGAGGTCAAACCTAAACACTTTCAATTTGCATGCAATCAGGAAAGCCCTTGTACTACATAGTTGAAGGTAAATCTAAAGAAAATTGAATAAGAAAATTGTATAATGTACCGTATGGCCAGCCTAAGACTGAGATGCCATTAAAGTTCATGTAAGGGCAGGCGTCCCAATACGTTTGACAATATAGTGTATGAAAAAGACCAAATCTTTTGAAAAATAAAGTGTTTTTCTTCGTTTGTTATAAAACTTTGCAAACAAATATTTTTTCTCCTTCACTGATGAGGAGCTACTGTTAGGCAGCACTGATGACCAGTGCCTTGATTCTGTGTAAATGTCCCCTACCACGCTTGCCAGTTAGTGGCTCTCCTCTCCTGACAGGGCGTGAGGAAAGGAATGCTGATAACCAGCAAGTTTGTTTACATGTCATCAACTGTGATTGGACACAGCTGATCACATGGTAAAGGGCCACTGTGATTGGCCCTTTACTGCACTCACAGGAGCGCTCCAGATGCCGCAGGGGGCATGGTTCTAGGAGGAAGTCCATGGACGCCCTCCCAAAACTATACAGCCGCACTGTAGCCGTCTTTCAACTATTGAGTGGTAATGAGATGGTTAATGAAGGTTGCAGATTTAAAATGATTGTCACAATTTCTAAAATGACGTTAACATGTTAAAGTAATGTATATCTAAAGCTAAAATTGTCCTTTTAAATAGAGCACTGATGGGTAAAAACTGCTGTCAGTTTTTCTTTTCTTCTTTTTTTTTTGGATAGGAGATTTCCCTTCACTACCTGTCCAGGAGATACAATGGGAAGTGAGGGGATCTCTTTCCAATTTGAGGGAAATCTATTTGTTGTCATTGGAACAAATGGCCCCTATTGGAAGATTTTCCTTCTATTCCTCTTCGGGTGACAATTCTATATTTTGGTTTCCCTTCACCTTCATTTCTGGGGACACTGGTGATCAGGACAATTAGAGAGGGAGTCTTCAGCACAGACAGTAAAAAAAAAACCCTTACCCCTCTATCCGAATCTAAAAAACAAGTGTTTTGCCTTCAGTTATCTTTTCCAGCTCCCATAAGGCAGTGATTGGGTTTACATCAATTTTAAAGGGTAAGTTCACCTTTTCAGAAAAAATGAAGAGGTGAAAAGACCCTCCGCTGGTCCCAGCTGCACTTACCTCCATGTGTGATTAGTGGGCCAGAGATTTGAAATCCCCATTCTTCTTCCCTTTCTTTCTATACGGCTTCTGGGACGGATCACAGTACTTCCAATTAGTTAAAGAATATGTAAACCCAACATTTCATATTCCTGATATGTGCCTGTTGTACCATGTACAAGAATCCTGTTCTCTTTGTATTACTTCCTTTATGTGAAATCCCTGGTGTTCCTGCCAGTCCCTCTGCTTTCCTATTAGACACTGACCACACTAAGCAGGAGAGCACAGTGTGGTCAGTCCTCTACCTGTGCTGAGAACTCAGTCTACTCTCTTCCAATGATCAGAATTGTCCTGACATGCCTCCCCTGCACAGCCATTCACTGGGAAGACCAGAGCTGCTGTTTCTCCTTCCCCAGCTCTCTGAGCTCCTTATGTAGCTGAGAATAGAGGGAATGTGATCACTTATTCAAAGGGGAAAAAATGTATTTATAATGTTTTTTTTATATCTATACACAAATGTTTTGCCTTTCGTTTCTATTTTAAGCTAAATGGGTTGTTTTACAAGGTGAGGGTTTACATATACTTTAAAAGTGGTCAGTTGCCAGCACTGTCCAATCAGAATCACTCTGATCCATCCCAGAAGCCCTACAAGAGGAAGGGGAAGTAGAGCGGGAATTTCAATTTCCTGAACTGCTACACTGGGCTGGGTGGGCAATGACAGCTCATCACCCACAAAGGACCGGGGACCGGGGGATGGGTTGGAAGAGTGTAGGTTGTAAGTTTACCTTTACATTTTTTTCCAAAAAGGTGAGCATAAAATTCTCCACTTCTATCAGTGCCTGGTTAACCACTTACCATCCGGGCCACTTCTGACACTTTACTCCTACATGTAAAAATCTACTTTTTTTTTGCTAGAAAACTACTTAGAACTTAGAACTACTTTTTTTTTTTAGCAGAGACCCTATAGATAAAAATGGTGAGTGTTGCAATTTTTGTCACACGCTATTTGATTTGCACAGCGGTTTTTCAAACGCAATTTTTTTGAAAAAAAGACACTTTCATGAATTAAAAAAAAAAAAACACTAAAATTAGCCCCTTTTTTTGTATAATGTGAAAGATGATGTTACGCTGAGTAAATAGATACATATCACGCTTTAAAACTGCATCTGCCCGTGCAATGGTGGCAAACTACGGCGCCAAAAATTCTCCATCGGCGATGCTTTAAATGCCTTTACAGGTTACCAGTTTAGAGTTGCATAGGGGGTCTGGTGCTGGAATTATTGCTCTCGCTTTGATGTTCGCGACAATACCTCACGTGTGGTTCGATCGCCTTTTACATATACGCGCGGGAGTAACGTATGAGTTCGCATTTGCGCGTAAGCATGGTGGGATGAGGGCGCGTTAAAACATTTTTTATTATTATTTATTTATTTTATACAAAATGTTTTTTTTTTTATACTTTTTTTTGTACTAACTTTATTGCTATCACAAGGGATGAACAACATCCCTTGTGTTAGCATGGGCCGTGACAGGTTTTCTTTATGGAGAGAGTTGGGGTCTATAAGACCCCAAATCTCTCCTCTGGCCTCCCACACAGCCGATCAGACCCAGATCGGTCTGATCAGCTGCTTATCTGACCGCTGGTGGCCAGATAAACAAAGAGGTGGAACTGGAAGTGACAAACTACCGTTCCTCCCGGTTCCCAGGGTTACTGAGGGAGGGGAAGGACGTCAGTTCCTCTCTCTCTGTACAGGGCAGCCACCGGCCTCATCGCTCCCGACCTCCGTGATGGGAAAGGAAAGCCCAGGAGAGGAAGCAGCGTGAGGGGTGTGGAACCCCCTTCCCCCACCCGCAGAAATGATCGAATGGTTAATTATCCACTCAGATCACTTCTGCCTTACTCAGAATCACCGGCTGAAAAGAATGATACCGGGGTGATGTCTGTGGGTGCGGGCGTTATCCGGGTATAACCACTGAAACCCAAGGATGTCCATTTATGTACCTTGGGCAACAAGTGGTTAAAGCTTGTAGGAGGAGTTTTCATTCTCCCCTGATTGTCCTATGAGGCTGTCTGGACAGTGCTGATTGGCCCTGTGCTGATCACATGCACCCTCCAAGGAAAAAAAAAAAACGCTCTAGCAATACACACCAAACTGAGCATGAGCAGAGTGCCCCCAATGCTCTGTTCTATCAGGGCATGGATTGGGGACTGTGGAAGAAGGGGAGGATCAGAGAAGACAGGATTACACAGGATTTTTTAAACAATGCAGGGAGTTAACCCCTTAGGCTCCACAATGAATATAACAAGCATGCTTCACTGCATATGCAGACTGCTTTTACTGTTGTGGGTTTAGTAACACTTTAACTGGAGTTCGGCTTCAATATTTGTTAGTCAAGACTAGTAAATATACTAGTGCATCTAACACTACACTTGTCCAAAGGTGTCTCCATTGCTCCTCCATACATAGAGGAGACACTACAGTACAGGAAGTCTTTTACTGGCTGCATCTCCAGGAGAAAATAAGGGGAAAAAAAGCTTAACCACTTAATGACTGGCTGCCCACAATGTACTGCTGTAGGCAAAGCGATGTACCCGTATGCTGCTGCCTAATTGGTATCGGGCGGCACCCCCTGTGATTGTACACAGCAGGAGCCTTTTAGCAAGTCCCAAACCAAGGATTCACAGCTGGGACCTGCTGATTGGTTGTGTACAATCACAGCCCAGAGCTCTGTGTTGACATTCAGAGGGAACGATCTCTATGTTTCTCATCCCTGCAAAGCAAGGCTGGGAAGCTAAAAGATCTATTAGTAAAAGCAGCACACTTTACACATATTACACATTGTTAGGCACACATTTAACCCCTTGATTGCCTTAGATGTTAACCCCTTCCCAGCCAGTGTCATTAGTCAGTGTATAGTATTATCACTGATCACTGTATTAATGTCACTGGTCATGTCAGTGGTCAGTTAGGCCCCTTTCACACTGAGGCGGTTTGCAGGCGGTATTGCGCTAAAAATACTGCCTGCAAACCGCCCCTAAACAGCCTCCGCTGTTTGTTCAGTGTGAAAGCCCGAGGGCTTTCACACTGAAGCGGTGCGCTGGCAGGACGGTGAAAAAAGTCCTGCAAACCGCTTCTTTGGAGCGGTGAAGGAGCGGTGTATTCACCGCTCCTACCCATTGAAATCAATGGGACAGCGCGGCTATACCGCGGCAATAGCCGCGCTGTACGAGGGATTTTAACCCTTTTCGGCCGCCAGCGGGGGTTAAAACCGCACCGCTAGCGGCCGAATACAGCTGCAAGAACGACGGTACAGCAGCGCTAAAAATAGTGCTGTTGTACCGCCGACGCCCCCACCGCTCCAGTGTGAAAGGGGCCTTAGTCAGTTCCCCCCCAGTGTCAGTTACTATCAGATTGCCCACCGCCAGTGTTCATTTTGGCAGCAAATTTCGATTCAGTTTTAGTCTTATGCCCTGTACACACGGGCGGACTTTTCAGCAACAAAGGTCTGACAGTCTTCCCGACGGACTTCCGAACGGACTTGCCACAATCACACCAAAGTCCTACGGATTCGTAGGTGATGACGTACGACCGGACTAAAATAGGGAAGTTGATAGCCAGTAGCCAATAGCTGCTCTAGCGTCGTTTTTCGTCCGCCAGACTAGCATACAGACGAGCGGATTTCTCGATAGGAACTGGGTCCGGCGGAGTTCTGACGTAAAGATTTGAAACATGTTCCAAATCTAAAGTCCGTCAGATTTTCGACAGAAACAGTCCGATGAAGCCCACACACGGTCGGATTGTCCGCTGGATTCGGTCCGTCGGACCAGTCCGGTCGAAAAGTCCGCTCGTATGTACAGGGCATTAGTATTAGGACTAAAATGGCATTTTAGTTTTAGTCCCATTTTAGTCTTCTGCAATTGTTTTAGTTTTAGTCATATTTAGTCGATTAAATCTCCAGTACATTTTATTCGACTAAAACTCATTTTAGTCGTCTAAAATCGAATGGGTGTAATTAAATTGTAATGTATTAGTTAACATTTCTCTACAATTTCCAAACTTATTATATACTGCTGGAGTGAAAAATCGAATATTATTATTATTATACAGGATTTATATAGCGCCAACAGTTTGCGAAGCGCTTTACAACATGAGAGCAGACCGTACACTTACAATACAAATGAATTACAGGAGGGATCAGAGGGCATGCTATTATTTAGGGTATTGCGGTATGAACATGACCAGTCTTCATTTGAAAGTCAAACTTAAATTTAGTTTTAGTCTTAGTTTTTTGACTAAAATGCCATTTTAGTTTTAGGCGTATTTTAGTCATCTCAATTGTTTTAGTTTTAGGCCCCATTCACACCTGAGCGTAGCATTTTCAAGCAGAAAGTCGCACGATTTTTGCTGTGTTTTTACTGTGGTTTGCCGCAGTTTTGACGCATTTTTGTACAGGTCAAAAGGTCACCAATGTAAAATGCAGAAAAACAACCAAATCTGCCTAAAAACAAAGTTCCAGAACTTGTTTGAGCTTCAGGCGTTTTGGAGCTTCAGGCGTTTTGGAGCTTCAGGCGTTTTGGAGTGGAGATGTGAACCATCTCCATAGAGAATAATTGATTTTTTTCCCCTCCAGCGTTTTTGTAGCTTCAGGCTTCAAGATACAAAACACTCAGGTGTGAATGGGGCCTTAGTCGTATTTTAGTTGACTAAAATAGTATTGACTGTCGACTAAAATGTTTTAGTTGACAAAATTAACACTGCCCACCGCACTATCGCAGTCTGTTATAAGTCGCTGATCGTCGCCATCAGTAGTATAAAAAAAATAAAAATTCTAGTATATATTCTATAGTTTGTAGGCGCTATAACATTCATGGAAACCAATCAATATACAATTGTTGGGATTTTCTTTTACCAAAACTATGTAGCAGAATACATATTGGCCTAAATTGATGAAGAAATTGGATTTTTACATTTTTTATTGGATATTTTATAGCAGAATTTTTTTTTTTTTCATTTTCTGGATTTTTGGTTTATATCGCCAAAAATAAAAAATCCAGAGGTGATCAAATACCACCAAAAGAAAGCTCTATTTGTGGGGAAAAATGATATCATTTTTATTTGGGTACAGCGTTGCACGACCGCGCCATTCTCAGTTAAAGTAATGAAGTGCCGAATAGCAAAAAGTGGCCTGGTCATGGAAGGGGAGCTGAAGTGATTAAAGAAAGAAAAGGAATGGAGCCACCACATCTGAGGACTGACAGGCTGCAATATAATACATGTCTGTTTTATGGGGGTGTAACATCAATTGAGGGGAAATAGAAATAAGACAAAGGAGACGATTTACTAAAACTGGAGAGAGTGTAAAATCTGGTGCTGCTTCAAACTTTTCTTGTTCTATTAAAGCTTTGACAAGAATAAACCTGGAAGCTGATTGGTTTCTATGGGGAGCGGCACCAGATTTCACACTCTCCAGTTTTAGTAAATCAGCCCCAAAATGTCTGGTTGTCACAACAATGTTTTCTCCAGGAAGAGCAAATCAAGGCAACAAATTCCTGCACTGGAATCACAGCAATGAAGAAAAGAAAGGAGCATAGAGGTGTCAGCCGGAGCATTAAACTGACCATACACTATACAATCTGATTGTACAATTTCCCTTAGATTGACCAAAACAATGTAATAGAAGATAAACCTAAACAACCCGTACAGTTTGTATCCAGGAAGACGATGGATTGTACAATCAGATTGATGGTGTATGATCACCATTACAGGACCTTCTCCCAGTACAGGATGGATGCTTCCATTTGTAATCGGAATTTCTAAGAACAAATACCAACAGCTCAGAATAAAACAAATCAACAACTGAATGATAAGAGGGAAATCTAAGATCTCTAATCATCCCATCTACTAAATGGAGCTCTATCAATCCAATGGAAGTAGTGAGAAGTCTGGGAATGATGGGGGGTGAGAAGGGGGATGATGAGGAGGTGATGATGGTGATGTCGGGTGATGATGATGATGGTGATGTCGGATGATGACGGGGGTGATGATGGGGGATGATGGGGGGTGAGATGGGGGATGATGATGATGATGATGATGATGGTGATGGGGGGTGATGGTGATGATGGGGGATGATGATGGTGATGGGGGATGATGATGATGATGGTGATGATGATGATGGTGATGATGATGATGATGATGATGATGATGGTGATGATGATGATGGTGATGGGGGGTGATGATGATGATGATGATGATGATGATGATGGTGATGATGATGATGGTGATGGGGGGTGATGATGATGATGATGATGGGGGGTGATGATGGTGAACACGGACTGCATGCAGATTGGACGGTTGGAGCCATCACTGGTAACCCCCATCCCCCCTCCCCCCCATGTATATGAATAGAGGGGCTCCCTTCACACACACTGAAGGAGAAGACATAAGAAGACGCACCGTACTGGCCGGCTCCTCGCTCCTCCGTCTCCCGGGAAGGTCAGCGGTCCCGGTGTCGGTAGACTGTCCTCTCCTCCCCCCCGGTAATCCTCTTCTCCATCACTGTCCTCCGCACGGCTCACTGATCACACACACAAGGATGTCGGGGCGGAGCTCACACTACATCGGCCAATTAGAAAGCGAGGAGGACACACAAGAGGACACGCCCTCTAGCTGAGATTGGTTGACGTTTGTGGGAGCCAATGCAAAAAGGAGAGGAACGCCTGTCAGCCAATAGGATGGTACAATGGAAGAGACGTAGAATCAATATTGTGTACGAGGAGGATTAGCGGTTTTAGTCCATTTCTGCTGAGGGAATGATGGAGAGGGAATGATGGGGGTGAATGTTCACATTCCATCATTCACACCTCAACATTCACATCTCATTATTCAAACTTCATCACTCACACCTCATTACTTACTCTGCAAAATTCACACTCTGACATTCACACCCCATCATTTACTTTCCATCATTCACACTTCATCACCCACACCCCATCATTCTCACTTCATTATTCACACTTCATCACCCACACCCCATCATTCACACCCCATCATTCACACCAGGGGCGGATCCAGAGTCTAGTCTCGGGAGGGGCACTGCCAGAAAATACTTTTTTGGGGGTAAATTTATCGGGGAAATGGTTGGTGTTAGCGCTTTAATCATCACGGCGCCATGGTTGTTATGGTGTCAGGATGATTGAAGCGCATTATTACTATAATTACATTGTTATAAAAAATGAAATGGTTCAACTCACCATAATGCAGAATCAGTGGGAGCCCCGAGCGTGTCACTTGCCACTGTCACCTGCCACACATTGCGGATTGTCACTTGCCACGTCGCCTGTCACAAGATGCAGATTGTCACTTGCCACGTCCCATACCACACGTTGCGGATTGTCACTTGCCACGTCACTTGCCATGTCCCATGCCACACGTTGCGGATTGTCACTTGCCACCAGATGCAGATTGTCACTTGCCACGTCACTTGCCACACGTTGCAGATTGTCACTTGCCACGTCCCATGCCACACGTTGCGGATTGTCACTTGCCTGCTATAATTGTCTCTGTCTTGCTGTGTCCCAGTGTCAGGCAGCAGATTACCAGTCAAGCAGCAGAGAGGTGATGTAATCTCTGCTGCCGCGGCTGCCTGCACACTGCACAGCGAGAGTGGAACTGCAGGGATGCAGAGCGTGCGCCGGGCGGTGAGAGATGATGTCATCTCTCTGCTCCCCCGCCCGCCGTATCCCTGATTGGCCAGCAGCCCGCTCACAGTCAAACACTGTCACGAGCCGCACAGCTGTTCACCTGTCTGTCGCTGTCTCTCACCAACAGAGCCGCCCGTGCTCTCAGCCGCGGAGCCGTCCGCCGGCTCTCTCACCCGGGCGGTGCCTGCCGGCCCACTCACTCACCCGAATTCTCGGAGGGGGCAATTGCCCCGTTGCCCCCCCCCCCCCCTGGATCCGCCCCTGCTCCTGCAGCACCGACAAAACCGAATTTAAGTCCCAAGGGCACAGAGGTGATTTAACGGGAGGCAAGAAGTGAGTCACTCCCTGAAGAAAAGTCCGGACCAGGGAATGTGAAGCCAAAGGCTTCTGGAAGCACAGTCTGAAACCCGTCCTTTAATTGTTGTCAAGGCTAATCCTTTATCTAAGCATGACTGAAGAAAAGAGAGAATTCTCTCTACCAAATATCTGTGAGGATGCCAACTTCTGGCCTCACACCACGCAATGTAAGCCTTCCAAAACCCTGTGATAAACCTTCCTGATGACTGCCTTCCTGGCATTCACCAATGTAGTTAGCACTGGTCCTGAGACACCATGATTTCCTAGCACCCTGGCTTCAATGGCCACAACGTCAAATTCAGCGAGTGTAAATTCGGGTGGAATGTAAGCCCCTGTGACAGTAGATTGAGCCGGAGTGGAAGCGTCCAAGGCTTGCCTACTGCTAATCTCACTACCTCCGGATACCAAGCCCTCCTGGTCCAGGCCGGAACTACCAGAATGACTGATGTCATCTCTTCTCGGATCCTGCGCAAAAGATGTGGCAAGAGGAATCAGGGGGAATGCATAAATCAAAGAGAACTGAGTCTAGGGAACTACCAGAGAATCTATACTGATCGCAAGTGGATCTCTTGCTCTGGATACAAACTGCTGAATCTTGCAGTTGAACCTGGATGCCAGCAGGTCTACATCTGGTGTACCCCACTGCTGGCAAATCAGCATAAACACCTGTGGGTGCAGAGACCATTCTCCTGGATGTATCTGTTGGCGGCTGAGATAGTCCGCTTTCCAGTTCTCTACCCTTGGAATGTGGATGGCAGACAGCACTGGCACATGCCTTTCTGCCCATGATAACACATGACTGACCTCCATGTGGGCCAGACGACTCTTGGTGCCACCTTACAGGTTGACATAGGCCACAGCCATGGCATTGTAGGTTTGCACCCTTACCGGGTGACCCTCTAACTTTGACATCCAATAATTCAGCATGAGGCATATTGCCCGAAGAGTCCATTTCCCCTGGACTGTGGAACTTTCCATGACTGCGCCCCAGCTGGAAATACTGGCATCTGTGGTCACTACCTTCCACGGTAGTGGAAGAAAAGACCTTCCCTGTACCAGATTCTGTTCTACTAACCACCAGATGAGACTTCCTTGGGCCTTGGGGGTTATGATCATGCAGGAATCCAAAGCCTGCATCTTCCTGCTCCATGCAGACAGAATGTTCTGCTGCAATGCCCTGGAATGGAACTGGGCATACAGAATTGCCTCAAATGAGGAAACCATCCTTCCCAGAAGGCTCATACAGAGTTGGACAGACGGGCGTCTCTTTCGGCTTACCTGCCGAACCTGATCCTTTAGGGCCTCGACCATTCTTGGAGGTAAGAACACTCTTGCCTGGACTGTGTTCATGATAAGGCCTAAGTATTCCAGACTTTGAACCGGTTTTAAGGCCGATTTCTTGGAATTTATGATCCATCTGAGATGTTCCAGGAATTGGACCGTAAAGGTCACATTTCTTATCAAAACCTGCAGTGATTGATCCCTGGGTAGGAGATAGTCTAAGTAGCCTGCAATCAAGATCCCTCGAGATCTTAGAACACCGGGTACGGGTGCCAGAATCTTTGTGAAGACCTGGGGTGCGGTTGCGAGCCCAAAGGGCAGAGCCACAAACTGAAAATATTGTTCCTCTGACAAAGCGCAAAAGCCTTTGATGAGGTTGAAAAATTGGCATGTGCAGGTATGCATCACTGATGTCTATGGATGCCAGAAAATCACTTTCTTGGAGAGAGGTCACGACAGAGCGGACTGATTCCATTCGAAAGGGCCATAGTCAGAGATAACGGTTCAGTGCTCTTAGATCCGAAATTGGTCTTATGTCGCCATTTGGCTTTGGAACCTTGAACAGAGATTAAAATAAAAGAAGAGATCAACCAGGAGAACGAAGCGGAGGAACTGCTACACAGTGGCAAAAACTGTGACCGTGCAATACCCTTGTAGGGGTGATGGGATTCGGTGAGTGTTTGCACAGTAGGAGCATTAATAAGCAGCACTGTCACTAAGGAACACTGGAATAAGAAGATTGATTTGAGCAATATTGTTTTACCAAGAGGAACAATTTTTCAAGCACAGCACCATTTGTGCACCCAATAAGATTATTTAAAACAATATTGTTTTTCTAACCAGCAACAACTAACTTGTTGTTCTGAGCACAAGTCACTTTATTATCAATACATTTTCTCTCCCCCTCAATCCCCCCCCCCCCCATTATTTCACTTCAGCAATTTTTTTATGCACTCTAGTAATGCACGATATGATGTAATGGACATATTTGTCATGATTGTATACTTGTATAATGTTAATATCACGCGGTAGATGTGAGTTGCATGGGGCCAATCACCTTTTGAAGAATCTGTCCCCTTATATATTGTCACTATTTTTGTGTGTAAAACCATTTATACGGGATACAGCTTTTAGGAAATCAATTATTCTACATATTTGCACCTCCTCCTACTCACTAGAGGCTACAACACCATGTAATTACATTGTCACAATACACTGCCAAATTACCAGAACAGCGTCACACCCACACCCAACCTTTTCTCTATCCCAGCATTTTCCACTCTAGTGGTGATTGCATCTGTGGAGGCAGCAGTTCTGAACCATAGTTGTACCTATCTCCATTGTGTGGATTTATTATCTTTTTATCCTTTTATTAGAGATTAGAATAAAACCTTGTTCCCCTTTCATGAACTAGGACCTCCATGATCACCCCCTGCCAACTTAAACGGTCTAGTGCTTGGAGTAATGAGCCCTTTCTTGAAAGGTCCGAGGGAACGCTTGACCTCACAAATCTTTGAGGAGGGTATCAGTCTAATTCCAGCCTGTACACCTGAGACACTGTGGAGATGACCCACCTGTCCTGAATTAGCGTTTCCCACAATCCCGCAAACTGCAGCAACCTTCTCCCCACCCACAGGAGTGGGGGCGTCCCTTTCCAAGGAAGGTTTGGTGCCAGTATTAGCAGACTTTCGAACCCACGGCCTCTTTTGGCCCTGGCCCTGCTGTTTACCTTTGGCAGCAGATCCCTGGTGCCGTCGGAACTGCCTAGGGCCTGAAAAACCTGAGAAATTAGCATGTGGCACCTTCAAAGAGGGCTGTGTAGCTACCTTTTTCACAGGAAGGAGGGGGAACTCTTTCCTCTAGATATCTTTTGGATGTACTTATCAAGATCATCCCCAATGTTCGCCATGAAAAGGAAAACCAGCTAGCATCCTCTTACAAGGGAGCTCTGCTGACCAGCTTTTTAGCCATAAAATTCTGCGCATGTGCACAGACAAAAGAGCCATGCGGGAGATTTGCTGCATGGAGTCTTTAAGGGCATCTATAGCAAGGCAAAGAGCCTGATGCAGATCTGCTCCATCCTGAACAGAATCTTCCGGTCTATTGGGCCGCCTAGCCTGGTCCTTCAAGGCTTGACAGACCCCCAATTGCTGCTACTGTGGATTGAATAGCGGAACCTGCCAGGGATGCCTTTAACAAGGCTTCCAGCTACTTATCCGCAGGATCCTTAAAGACCTGTGCATTATCCACTTGACAAGTAAAGGTCTTGCTCAGGGAGGAACCGCTGCATCCGCAACAGGTACACTCCACTTCTTGGTAAAGCTTTCCTCCATAGGATAGAACAGAGAAAACCTCCTAGGAGGCACAAATATCCTGTCTGGGTGCTCCCAGTCGGAATATACCACCTGCTTCAAGAGTGGGTGAAAGGGAAACACCTGTGTACCCTGCTGTGGTTTCAAAGAAGACAAGGAGGAACAAGGTGTTTCAGGGACCTCCACTGGAGGTAACTTAAAAGCTGTATGAACCATCTGTACAAGAGAATGGACGAGAAGCTTTTGTGATTGAGAGGCTGATATAAACTGAGCTCTGAATCATTTGAGGGAGATTCCTCTGTCTGGATATCAATTGCCTGACCCGCCATTACCTCTTCTACCTTGTCAACCCAATCCTGCTCCAATATAGGAGGAATAGGGGAAGGGGACCTGTCATGCTTCCTACCACTTTGTGTGACAGAAGCGATCATTTCGGCAATCTTGCCCTTTAACCACTTCAATATAGGACATTTATACACCCTTTATAGCCTAGATACACCTGTTGCAGGTGCATAAATAATAATTGGACCCTGGGTTTTCACAGGGCCACTTACCACTCCTGCCGCAGGACAATAGCCTAAGCCAGAAGTCCAGCCTTCACCCATCGCGCAGGTTCTGTCACACGGACCTTCAAGGACAGGGTAACAATTTTAGCATGAAGGTCCACTCCCTTGGACCTGTACAGCACTCTGCAGGAATGCCTTAGTGCTGTGGTGTCCAGGATTCCAATACGCAGGATCCAGCACCCGAAGGTTGCATTACAGGCAAAACCTTGTTGTTGATTCTTTAATCTTCTTTAGGAAATGGATCTTCTTTTTTTTAAATGGATCCAATCTAGAAATGCTGTCCCTTGATATTTAAGAACCTGTAAACTCACAAAGAGCTCAACAAATGACCGTCCACCATCCATCATTTTAGACACTGGTGAAAAAACTGGAATACTTCCTGTATGTGAAGGGTTATATAGGGGATCACTTCCTGTTTTTGGTTATTCTACCAGTGTCCATTCACCTAAAGGTGGCGCATAACCCAGGTAATAATGTATATGGCTGCTCTGTGTCCCGTGATATAGAAGAAAGAAATAACATTTTCTGATCCAAAAACTTTTGCTTGGGATTTGTCCAGGACCAGATACACGTCATCCAGGTGAACGGAAGGCTGGAGAGCAGATTTGTTGAAACTGATCATCTAGCCAAAATGCCTTGAGTATCCTAATTGTCGTGGATGTTTTCTGACAAGCTGAGGTGCTAAAAACTTTGTGAACACAAAGGATAGGCCAAGTACTACAAGCTGGAAGTAGTTGTCTTTCAATGTGAATTGTAGGGATGAGCTCGATGTTCGAGTCGAACGTAATTTCGACTTGAACATCGGGTGTTAGCCCGTTCGCCGAACAGCGAACATTATGGGGCGTTTGCAGCAAATTTGAGCACCGCGGAACGCCCCATAATGCACTGCGAGATCACAGTGCATTGCTGTATGATGATTGGCCAAAGCATGCACCTGACCTACACTTCAGGCGGTGTACACAGTATATAATACAGGGTGTTCAGTTTCTAATACACTTCTGGTGGTGCACACAGTATATAATACAGTGCAGCCGTTGTAATTTCTAATACAGTGCAGGCGGTGTACACAGTATATAATACAGTGGGGTAGATTTACTAAAGGGAAATCCACTCTGCACTTACAAGTGCACTGCAGTAGCTGTAGATCGCTGTAGATCAGAGGGGAAGCTCTGCTGATTTTATCATCCAATCATGTGCAAGCACAAATGCTGTTTTTTGTTTTCCCTGCATGTCCCTCTCAGATCTACAGTGACTACAATTGAAAGGGCACTTGCAGTGCAGGGTGGATTTCCCTTTAGTAAATCAATCCCACTGTATTATATACTGTGTACACCGCCTGAAGTGTAGGTCAGGTGCCTTTCGTAAATAACCCCAGTGTGTACAGTTTCTAATACACTTCAGGTGGTGTACACAGTATATAATACAGTGTAGCCTGTGTACAGTTTCTAATACAGCGCAGGCGGTGTACACAGTATATAATACAGTGTATGCAGTTTCTAATACACTTCAGGCAGTGTATTGAAATATATATATATATATATATATATATATTCTAATATAAATATATATATGTACAAGCTCTGCATTCAGTGTAATATATATATATATATATATATATATATATATATATATACACATACACACACACACACACAGTGCATTCTGTGGTGTACTGTTTCTAATACACTTCAGGTAGTGTACATAGTATATAATACAGTGTAGTGTGGTGTTACAAAAAAACATTATGTCCGGAAGGCCACCAAGGAGAGGCAGACACTCACAGGCCACTAAAAGAGGGCAAGCAGCCTCTGTGTCTACAGTCAACAATGGTGGTCATGGACATGGTGCATCCTCTGCAGGTGGTCGTGGTGCACGCTTGTCCTTTTTTTCTGCTGCTGGCCGTGTTAATGAGCCACAACATGCAGAAGAGTTGATGGAGTGGATAATGAAGCCATCCTCATCCTCTGTCAACCAGGCTCAGAGTAGTTTGCCTTCCAACGCAGCTGCCAAAGCGGCCTATTCCACGGTCACTCCTTCCGTAGCCCCATCATCATGCACGGAGTCCCCAGAATTATTCGACCACAGTGTCGGTTACATGCTGCTGGAGGATGCGCAGCGATTTGAAGGCTCCGATGTTGGTTCCCAAGTACAGGAAGGGAGTAACGTGAGGCTAGAGAGAGGGGGTGCCACAGAAGGACAAGAAACTGGCAGTCATGTTCCCCCAGCTGAAGCATACTGCCAAGTTTGCTCCAGTGACGAGCAGGGAGGGGATGATGAGGTCACTAACTGTACTTGTGCCTGAGAGAAGAGAGGAGGAAAGTGAGGAGGCACAATTCCAATGAGGCAGGATGTCCTTCAGGGGCAGCTACCCTATTGCATCACACCGCAGAGCTCCACAGGTGTGGGGCGCTGCTGACTCCCCACTGACTTTTAAAAGTTCCTTGGTGTGGGCCTTTTTTGACACGTGTGACCCATGTTCCATGATTGGCACACGTCCTGAATTTGGTGGTGCAGCGTTTCTTGACCAGGTAACCAGGCTTACAAGTCTTATTCCTGAGGTAGGCCAGAAAAGTTTGGTCATTTACGCCGGTCATACAATGCCAGTGCTCGGCTGGCTGACATTCAAAGGGAATGCAACCTACCCACCAACCGCCTCATTTGTGACATGCCCACCAGGTGGAACTCAGCGTTAGCAATGCTGCAGCGGCTGCACACACAGCAGAGGGCCATCAATGAGTACATGTGCGAGTATGGCACCAGGACAGGGTCAGGGGAGCTTGGCTTCTTTTCGCCATGCCAGTGGCTACTGATCAAGGATGCATGCACTGTCCTGTCACCATTTGAGGAGGCCACAAGGATGGTGAGCAGCAACAATGCATGCATCAGTGACACTGTCCCTCTAGTCTTCCTGCTGGAGTACACGCTTCATGGAATCATGGACAGGGCACTTGAGGCAGAAAGAACAGCGGGCGGAAGAAGACTTCCTTTCCTCTCAAGGTCCCCTTTATCCAGATAGCATTCCTGTGGGGCTGCCAAACACACAGGAAGGAGAGGAGGAGGAGGATTGTGTCAGCATGGATGTAGAGGATGACACACAGCAGTCTTCAAGGGATGGTTTTCAGTCCCCAGAAACCCAAGGAGTTGTACATGGCTGGGAGGAGGTAGTTACGGATAATGTGATCCTTAGTGACCCAGAATCGAACGCTTCTGCAAACCTACGCTGCATGGCCTCCCTGATTCTGCAAAGCCTGCAAAAGGACCCTAGGATTCATGGTATCAAGGAGAGGGATCAAAACAGCATGGGTCCCCCCCAGTCCAAACCAGGCACTTTGGGTCTAGTATAGATTTTAAAGGGGAATTCCACGGCGAAAAAAAATAAATAAAAAGCACACAGCGTGGGGTGTCCCCCCCAATCCATACCAGGCCTTTTGTGTCTGGCATAGATGTTAAGGGGAACTCCATGCCAAAATGAAAAATAAATTGGCGTGGGGTCCCCCCCAAAATCCATTCCAGACCCTTATCCGAGCATGCAACCTGGCAGGGTGCAGAAAAAGGGGGGGCGAGAGAGTTCCCCCCTCCTGAACTGTACCAGACCACATAACCTCCGGATGGGGAGGGTGCTTTGGGGTCACCCCCAAAGCATCTATTTCCCATGTTGATGGGGACAAGGGCCTCATCCCCATAACCCTTGCCCGTGGTTGTGGGGTCTGCAGGCGGGGGCTTATCGGAATCTGGAAGCCCCCTTTAACAAGGGAGCCCCAGATCCTGCCCCCACAATGTGAATGGTTAGGGGTACAATGTACCCGTTACCCAGTCACCAAAAAAAGCGTCAAAAAGTAAAAACCACAATACAGTTTTTGACAAGTCCTTTAATTAAAAAAAAAAGTGTCCCGTGATGTCCATCCATCTTCATGGCACAGACGGACCCAAAAAATTGGGAATAAAGAACAAAAAAACCTCCACCTCGATGGGAGGTGTATTGCCGACTGCTGTCTCTTGGCTGTGACAGCTGTTATACAGGCAAGGGCGGGGCCGCTCGGTGATGTAACTGAGTTACCCCGCCCCTTCTGATGACATGTGCCATGGGGTCATCCGGCTATGTCGGCGGGTGGCCCTGCCCTTGCCTATATAACAGCTGTCACAGCGATAAAACAGCAGTCGGCAGGACACCTCCCATGGAGGCGGAGTATTTGTTTTTTTTTTTTCTTCTGTTTTTCGGGTTCATCTGTGCCGTGATTGAAGATAGACATCGTGGGACACATATATATACATTTTTTTTTAAATACAGGAATTGTTAAAAATGGTTTCCAAGCGTTTTTACTTTGACACTTTTTTTGAATAAGTAGGGGTACAATGTACCCGATACCCATTCACATAGCGAGGGCCGGGATCTGGGGGCCACCTTGTTAAAGGTGGCTTCCAGATTCCGATAAGCCCCCACCCGCAGACCCCCACAACCACCGGGAAAAGGTTGTGGGGATGAGGCCCTTGTGTCCCTATCAACATAGGGAAAGATTCTTTGTTCCCCCTAAAGCCCATGTTGAGATTATGTGGTCTGTTACGGGTCGGGGGGGGGGCGCTCTCGTTCCCCCGCCTCTTTTCCTGGGGTCTGCGAGGTTGCATGCTCAGATAAGGGTCTGGACCCCCACGGCTTTTTTATTTTGGCGTGGGGTTCCCATTAAAATCCATACCAGACCTGAATGGCCTGGTATGAACTGAGGGGGGGGGGGGGGGGGGAACCCGCACTGTTTTTTTCAATGATTTTTTAACGTATATTGCCGGGATCCAGCGATACAAGGGGTTATCTGATGTGGGGAGGCACGAGAGCTACCGGGGGACCCCAGAAGACGAGGTTCAGGGCCACTGTGAAAAACAAGCTGTACAGTGGAGGCAAGTATGATATGCTTGTTATTTAAAAAAAAAAAAAAAAAAAGAAACCCTTACAATCACTTTAACATCAATGTTCAGTGACTGTAAAAGTGAGAGCTGTCACAGAGAGTCAGCCATTAAAATCAATACCAAGCTCACTGCTGCAGTAGTGAGCTTATTTTAACTCATTGAATACCAGGACATTTATAAACAAGGGGTTAAGGATACAACAGAGCATTTTGAGTTGACGTTAAGTCCAATTCCTCTGCAAGTAAGATTTCAAGACCCTTACATAGTTGCTAAGGTTGAATAAAATGCGCCTGTCCATCCAGTTGAATGTGTATGTGTGTATTATTGTCTTGACATATCTCTGTATATCGTGTTCAATAAGATGCCCATCTGAGAGTTAAATTGGCAACATTTACCATTGAAACCACCGATTGTGGAAGGGAATTCCACACCCTTACCATTCTAACAGTAAAAATCACCTTACGCAGTTTAAGGTTGAAACACTTCTTGTCCCGATTCATTGCTTGGCTACGTGTCTTCTTAGGTGGCCTGAGACTGAATAGTTTCCTCTCAATGCTGGAATCACCATGGTTTCTCCTCTACCCAAGGAGAGGCACATTTGCCATCATAATGTTCTCAAAAAGGACATCTGGTCCATGGCACATACTGTACGAACACAAATTGGAAAACAAAATATAATGAACTTTCTAGGTAGCCAGAATCTCAACTTCCACTCATGCTTATAATTACCCTGCTGGGGGCGCGGCTTGCGGCTGATGGAGTAGGTAGCATGGTGTGCTAGTTCCACTGAAAATCTGGGCCTTTCTCTATCCTAAGACTCCTGATTTACCCCTCATCTGCTCTGTGGAGACCCAAATCATTGGTGCTCGCGATCCCGAGGCGGACATGTCACGGAAAGGAGGAAAAGATTCACAGCCTGCAGCAGACTATGCGGGGCAAGATGGTGCCCGGGCCCAGCATTCAGCTAAAGAAGCAGCCATTAAGCTCTTTGCCAAGTCGCTAGGGAAAGACAACTACCCTAAAACACCATCCCTCACCCTGGAATCTGCTGACCAAGAACCCCTTGCATGAGGATCCGGCTGCTGCCTGGCCTGAGGACTCAGCCTGCATCCTTGTGGGACACTGAGTACTCCAGCCCCTGCTGACACAGCCAGCGATTCAGAAGGCCAAGAGTTGAATACTCTTGAACCTACCCTCAGAGACATATTTACTGCGGTCACCTCTTGTAAACATGTCCATTACCACCCTTACCTCTGAGATCAAAGGGGTAAAACTAGAGCTGAACCTAGTCAGACAGGACATGCAGAAGCTGCGAGACCACACTGGAGCCCTGGAAGATAGAATGAGCAATGTGGAGGACAAGGTAGTGTCCTTACAGAGAGAGGTTCACCATATGCAAATTTATCATAACAGGCCATGCTGCCCATTTGGAAGGCATGGAGAACAGACGCGATAACGTTTGTGCAGTAGGCATACCGGAGAAGGGGAAAAACCCTGTGGTGTTTATGGAAAATTGGCTCCTTGACACGTTTGGCAAAGAATCCTTCTCCCCCCTGTTTGCTGTAGAGAGGGCTCATAGAGTCCCACCCAGGCCGCCAAAACCTGGTGAACCTCCTAGAATATTCCTCTTCAAAATGCTCAATTTCAAGGATTGAGATACTATACTCTTTCAGGCCAGAACGAGGCTATAATAGTAATCCCTAAAGCAGGAAAAAAGACCCTTTACAACCTGAATCCTATAGGCCCATCTCTTTGCTCAATAAGCATGTTAAATTACTGGCACAGGTGTTGGCCACTAGACTGTCGGGCGTTGTTGCAGATCTGGTGCATTTGGATCAATCTGGCTTCTTCCCCGCCCAATCCACTGCATTAAATATCCATAGGCTCCTCTTAAATATTCAGGTCCCTTTGGATAAGCTGGGCAATTGGGCTATTTTTTCCCTCGACACTGCCATAGCTTAGAGTGGAATAATCTCGGGATGGTATTTTATCTATATGGCCTGGGCGAGGGATTCATTTCTTGGATACAACTCTTATATACTGCACCTACGGCAAGAATAAGGATTAATGACACCTTGTCAGAATCCTTTCGCGGTACACAACAGGGGTGCCCACTGTCGCCCCTGTTTGCCCTTGCATTGGAACCCCTGTCAGCTATGGTACGGGCCTCCCCAAATATTGTGGGCTTTCTAAGGGGACAGAGGGAAGATAAAATCTCACTGTATGCAGACGACACTCTGTTGTATCTGGGGGATACTGAGGACTTTCTGAAAGCAGTGATGCAGCCAATTGATCAGTTTGGGCAACTATCAGGCTTTCCCATAAATTGGCACAAATCAGTTCTTCTCCCTCTAGATCCTCTGCTGGCATCTTTGCCGAAGAGTGTATCCCAGATACAGGTAGTCACTTCATTCAGGTACCTGGGTATAGTGGTAATTGGAGACCCGTGGGAGTACATATCTCTAAATCTAAAACCGATACTTCAAAAATTGAAACAAACACGCCAGCTGGTGTAAACTACCGCTGACAGTACCCGGATGTGTAAATCTCATTATGATCTGGGCCCCGCAATTGTTGTATATTTTACATAATGCCCCAGTATGGATACCGAATTACTGGTTCCAGCGTATAGATTCGCAGTTCAGGGCTCTTGTATGGAGGGGAGGGGGGGAGGGGTCTCGCATTAAACTTGCCACTCTGCAGTTTCCTAAGGATCAGGGCGGCAAGGCTGTCCCACATTCACTTACTATTTTGCAGCCCAATTACAATTTGCAGGCTGGGATCTGAATACAACTGCAGAATATTCCAGGGGTCTACTAAATCAGTCCCAACACAAATTACACAGCCTTATCCCATATGGTTTACCTGGAGTCCCATCTCAGTGTCCCACAGTTCAGCTGCTGATGAAGATCTGGAAAGGTGTCAAGCATAGATTGGGATTGACTGGGTATCTACGTCAGACACCTATTTGGCATAACTGCTTTTACAAAGATTTGGCTAAGGTTGACAAACATCCAGAGTGGGAGAGAGTGTAGATCAAATAGATCAAGTGTTAAATAATTGTGTCTTGAAACCATATGACCAGCTAATACGGGAGTTTGAGGTTGAAAGGCCATCACTATATACAACTACATTATGCTATGAGGTGCCAGAGCAAACATTGTTTTGATCATCTGATCATCTCTCGAATCTACACACATCTCTTATCTCATATACTAGCCTCTGATCTTTTACCCTGGCGGGAGGTATGGGAGGGAGATGTCGGCCTCATTGATGGAGAACAGTGGGATCAGACTCTTGAAGTGGGACCCCTGGTGTCGGTATCCGCGGAGCAGAAACAGTCACACCTGTTTATACTGCATTGGGTATAATCGTACACTAGTGCAGCTACATAAATGGGGTAGGAGGGAATCTCCCAAACGTCCTAAATGTCAGGCTCATCCAGGTGAACTTATCCACATGCTCTGGAGATGTCCCAAGCTTGTGAGGTATTGGCATCACAACAATTAAAATATATCAAGTTCAACTGGCTAGGGACCCACTGATGTGTCTGTTGGGAGGTCTTGATGAGGAGTTGTACCCCCTTCCGGTGTATATTTCCCTCACGAGGATTCTATACCTGCCCAGGAATTGGATTGCCCGGCTTTGGCTTTCAGCACAATCCACGACGGAGGCACAGTGGATCAAAGTGGTTAATAGTACCCTTGTACAAGAAAGAAAGACCTATTACCATATCAACTCACCAACGAAATTCATAAATATATGGCAGAGCTGGCTAAATGCCCCAGAGGTAGCACCATCGCAGTTGGTCCTGGAAAGATTGTTGGGCTAGATGGCCATCTGCAATGGTCCCTGTAGAGTGACCATATGGGACTATTTGCAACCTAAACATGATGTTTTACTTTAACTGGTTCCCGACCGTCTCGTGTACATTTACTGCGGCACAATGGCACCGCTGTGAGAAACCCCATATACCCCATATACATTCAGGGTTCCTTTAAGAGCAACCCGAGGGCGCGCCCCGCTGCGCGAGGCCGGCGATCGTGTGCACAAGCGCCAGCACGGGGATTTGTGTGTGTAAACACACACACACAAATCCCTGTGCTGTCAGAGGAGACATGTCGTTTGGCCCTAGTAAGTAGGAACAGCAAAATGTCTCCTCTCCTACTCAGTCATATCCCCATACAGTTAGAACACACCTAGAGAACACACATTTAACCCCTTGATCGCCGCCTAGTGTTAACCCCTAGTGTTAACCAGTGTCAGTTACATAGTAATCAGTGCATTTTTATAGCACTGATCGCTGTATAAAATGTCAATGGCCCCAATAATGTGTCAGAAGTGTCCGATCTGTCCGCTAATACTGCTAAAAATCGTAGCTCACTGCCATTACTAGTAAAAAAAAAAAATTCCATAAATCTTTTCCATAGTTTGTAGACACTATAACTTTTGCGCAAACCAATCAATATACGCTTATTGCAATTTTTTTTACCAAAAATATGTAGAAGAATATATATTGGCCTAAGCTGATGAAGAAATTTGTATTTTAAAAACTTTTTGGGGATATTATAGCAAAAAGTAAAACATTGTTTTTTTCAAAATTGTTGCCCCTTTTTTGTGTATAGCGCAAAAAAAAAAAAAAAAAAAAAAAAAATGCAGAGGTGATCAAAAAGCACCAAAAGAAAGCTCTATTTGTGAGGAACAAAAAAAGGATGCAAATTTCGTTTGGGTACAGCATTGCATGACCGCGCAATTACCAGTTAAAGCGTTGCAGTGCCAAATTGTAAAAAGTGCTCTGGTCAGGAAGGGGGTAAAACCTTCAGGGGCTGAAGTGGTTAAGATCTATCTGACATGCTGGACTTAAGATTTCTTTAAAACAAAGTAACTGATGCCAGCTTGCAGTTGTTTTTCTTTTTTTTCTTCTTTAACTGTTTACCTTTCTTTAATAGTACATTAAACATTACATACATTAAAAGGTATTATGCAATGTCTATTCCACTTATGATAGGCTTGTTGGCTCTGCAGTCATTGCAGATCATTTTGCGACATGATTACATCTCTTTTTTTTTTTATGGACTGTATATGCCTACACGTTTGTACCATGTATTTGTGTTCTACTCAATAGAATTCAACTTTGTTGATTTAAAAAAAAAAATACCCTGCTGATAGCACATCAGTGTTTTTAAGTCAGCAAATCCACCATATAGCACCCTGTACATGTTTCAATTATGAAACGAATGGCAGGCAGGATCTTTAGCACACAGTACTGAACAGGAGGTAACTGGGTGAGAGTGTGGATTCCTGCACCTAACCTCACTTTCTACAAAGTTGTTTGCAACGGGAACCTCATAAACTGCTGTTGTAACAATGCCAACATTATATGGAGGAGATGATAAAAATATGAATGTTTATGCTATTTCGTTCAGTTGACAAACTGGCCCATCTACACCAGCACAAGCAGGTCCTCTAGTCATTCTTTTTCTGAAAACTGTATTAGCATGAATTTTTCCTGTAAAGTTTCAGTGATTGTTCAGACCATGTTGGAGACAGTATAGCTAGTATACACTTAGCCTGCCCTAGAGCTTCCTCCCAGCTGAGGGTATCTGGTATAGCTCCAGAATTCGCCTTCTGCACAAATAAACCTGGAACCTTGGTTCGAATTCTGGACAGGACATCTTCATGGAGATTGCATGTTCTCCCTTTGTAGTGAGGGAGGAAACCCACACAAGCAAAGACATGCAGGATGTTATTTGGCTCCTGTCTGAGATGGCCCTAGTGTGTGTATGTATGCATATGACATAGGGACAATAGATTGTAAGCTCCTTGAGGGCAGGGACTAATGTGAACTAACAGTATAATAAATATTCTTGATTACACTAGGAACAAATACACACAAAGTAACCTTTTCTTTTATGAAAAATAAATTTATTACTTAACACCTTGCTTTAACAATGTTGAATTAATTTGTAATCAGAATACTTGTCATTCATGTAAAATAGTTTGATACAGTACATTTTATGTTACAGCTTCTGTCTTTCCTTGAAAATCCTAAGGCTTTCCTACCCCTTATTCTCCACTGTAACAGGAGCCACCCTAAAATAAGGTGCCGACCAAATAAAAACAAATAGTTACTGATTTGAAATCCACTACACCAAGCCAGCTTTATAAGAATATCTGAACAGATGCTTTTTCTGGTGAGCAGCAGCTATCATGCTGGTTATTTCGGCATTGATACAACTCCATAGCATGCTCACAATTCAGCAACACCAAAAAGAAAAAAAAAATTCAATCAGTTTTACGGGTTTGCTGCAGCAAACGGATTCAAATCAGTTTCAGACTTATTAACTATCAAATAGCAGCTTTAATACCAGTCAAGTTAAGAATAGAAGCAAAATTAATATTTAAAGAAGGTTTGGATAAAGGAACATGGCAGTAATAGTTACAGGTTTGCTGCACAGTGGTTGCATCCGCATGGTTCCCCATGGTGTGTGCATGGTTTAGTATATATTAAAGCTTCTGATAACACACACCAACATCTGTAACGTATAACTTGACCTGTTAAAAGCTTTGATAGATATCCCCCTTTTGCCTGTGAAAATACACACCCGACTCTTATAATAATGTCATTCTGAGATGTTGGTGCATGTGTGTTAAAATGGCAATAAAATTGGACACTTTCTAAAATATTTAAAGTGTAAGTTAGGCTTAAAAGGTTTTTCCAGTTTTGGATAGAGCACAGAAGGATTACAAACCCTTTGTGTTGTGTTTTCTACTGCTGTCTGGGGCTCCGTCTTGCAACAGTAAAATCTGCAACAGGGACTCTGACAGGGGTTCTAGCATTCAAGCTGCTGTCAAAGTGTTATTAAACCAAGGACCCTGCATTTACAATATCTGGTCTCCCACAGTACACAGAACATGGAAATACAATTATTTTAGTAAATATAAACTGCTAATTACCTTTTCTCAGCAGTATATAGCAGTCTTGTGACTTCTATCAGTGTGTGGCCGAGCACTGGTTAAAGCTTGTAGGAGGAGTTTCCATTCTACTCTAACTGTCCTATGAGGCTGCAGGATCCCTGACCCTGTCTGGACAGTGCTAATTGGCCCTGTGTTGATCACAAGCACCCTCTCAAGAAAAAAAAAAACAAAAAAACCCCAAAACTCTAGCAATACACATCAAACAGAGTTTCTCCAAAGGCTCTGTCTTATGAGGAGATGGATTGGGGACAGTGAAAGAAGGGTGGATCAAAGACAGGATCAAACAGCATGTTTACATAATGCTGAGGATTAACCCCATAGGTTTATACAGTGAGTATAACAAGCATGCTTTACTGCATATATACAGACTGATTTTACAATTGTGGGTTTAGTGACACTTTAAGAGTTCCCTTCTCACTTTGGTAAATTGTCAGTAGGACAGAAAGTGAGGGCTAAATCTTACAGAACACTGGACAGCATAAAACCATGTCAAGGGTTCTAACCTTTCCCCACTTTATCCAAAACTAAATAAAAAAAAATTGGCCGAATAAATACTTTAAATGTGAATTTTTAAATATATAAAAAGCTTGCCAAAATTTCTAGTTTGCATACATGGACACCAATAATAGGAGCCAACCACTGATTTTATTAGACTACCTGAGGACTCAACTTTTATAAAAAAAAAAAAATAATAATAATAATAATTCTAATGTATGTGGTTAACATATGTAATATTTGGAATATAAATTACTTTTTATATTTCCACATTTGTCCCTTTTTTTTTGTCTACATTCAGACCAGCCTGTTCAGCAAAATTGTGAGCAACAGGGGTGAGGGAAAATGACCCACTGTCTGGGGGCTTACAACTGTCACCTGTAATTCACATGGTATAAACCAGGGATATGCAATTAGCGGACCTCCAGCTGTTGCAGAACTACAAGTCCCATGAGGCATAGCAAGACTAACAGCCACAAGCATGACAGCCAGAGGCAGAGGCATGATGGGACTAGTAGTTTTGCAACAGCTGGAGGTCCACTAATTGCATATCCCTGGTATAAACCTTCATTTAAAAAACAAAAAACATAAGAAAATCTGTTCCTGCAGCTGCTTAAGCACCCCAGCAATGTTTGGCCTCATGGCCAGACGTTTGCAGGCATTTTATATGCCAAATGAAAATTTCTGGCACTTTCCCGCACCCAGGGAATTGCAGCTAGTGCGTACAGACTGCCATACAAGTGAATAGCTGTATGCGGCCATAGTCTTGTAAACGCTGATGCTTCTGTGCATCAGGGGTTTACCTGCGCATGCTTGTGCAATGCATTTCCAAAACGTGAAAAATTCACTTTTCTGAACACAGCCTTGTATTCACTTGTATGAAAGCTGTATGCACCAGATGTGGCTCCCTGGGTGAGGGAACATGCCAAAAAATTACTCTAAGCATATAAAATGCCTCCAAACATCTGTGTGCATGATTGTCCCAAACCCCGTCACTTTTACTGGACAGCTTGGTTTGTATGTAAAAAGGAGAATAAAAATAAAAATCAAGACATGTGACAAACAAGCAATTCATGTGCTGAATAACAAACACATGCAATAACCACATACTTTTCTAAGAATACAATATTCATTTGAGTTTTTTTATAACGCAGTACCCAACAAAATTTTTTTTTTTTTTTTTTTTTTAAGGACAAGAGCTCCCACTCAACCATCTTTATTTTTTTGTAAAACATAATTCCATTGAAGATATTGAGGTCCCTTTGTGACAGCTATGACAACTTGGCGGAGCAGCCATTACTGCCAGAGGACTAGAAAAAGTTTAGGATGGTAGGTAAATCATCTTGCCAGCTTCCACTTAAAACTGCAATGGCACTGTTGAGCAGACTAAAGCTCTTAACAGCTCAAATTTTGGACAAACAGTGCCTGCATCCCATCAGCTTGCAATGAAGATTCTTCCATCCATACCCTAAGCAAGGATGGGGAAATTGATGCGGACTAAAAAGAGAAAGTCATGTATGGTCAGCTTCTTTCATACACACTAAAAAAAAATGCACTCACCGGGAGATTACCTGAATGTAGCTCATCGTGCAGCTATCGCATCCAATTATCAACTGAATGGCAGACTCTGTGTCCATCTATATTAACCCTTAAAATCTTTGGGAGGACCATACAAGAAAGGTTTTATAACAGGGATAAAATGTAACAAATTTTCTGGTCAACAAAAATACTGATCGTGATAATTCTTTGCTATCACCTAAGCATTAAAATGAAAGAAAGGAAAAAAAAAAAAAAAAAAAAAAAAAAAAAAGCTTATCTGACTAGGATTAGCCTTGAGCTTTGTGCGATGTTTATGAGCCATTACTTGAACATAGGGAAAAAAAAAAATATCAAGGTATTATTGGTCAGATAATATACTAATAGTCACCACATACAATAACGAAAAACAGTTTGTTCCAAGCATACTTCACAGCTTTAACTGTTAGCATCACTGAAAGAAATGCATTGGTCGCATTGAACCATTTTCAAGTATACTATGGAAGTAGCAAATTCACAATATGGACTGTGCTAGAACTTGCGCTCTCTTGAAACCTCCCCGTGGGATTCTACATTCTGAGAAATGTGTGACTTGGCTGCTGGACATTGTCAAGGTGTGGTTGTACAGTACATTCCAAAGCCAGGCTCCAGGCAGGCGGCTACAAGCTCAGTCCTGCAGCCCAAGCAACAGTGCATTTACGTTTTTCCTGGTACACACTCTAGTACCGATGTGTCTGATGGGAGTACTGTGGAGGCTGCTGGGAGGTAGTCGAATATCCCATGCTGCTCTGAGGTTGTGATGTGCTTGGTCCAGGGTTTGGATAGGCAGCATGTGGATTGGAACGCTGGAAAAAAAGAGAAAGAAAGAAAGAAAAAGATAAAACCGTGTTTGGTACTGAATATATGAAAAAAAAAAATACACAAAAAGGTTCAATTTACAAGGTTTACACTATTCTGTTCAGCCAGGTGACCAACTTTGATAATTATCACACTTGTGTAGAAAGAAAAAAAAAAAAACACTATTCTGTTCAGCCAGGTGACCAACGTTGATAATTATCACACTTGTGTAGAAAGAAAAAAAAAGAAAAAAAAAAAAAAAAAAAATCAGCAATAATTGAGGGCTTGTTTAATACATAAAAATTTTGAGTCCAGAAAAAAAAAAATCCACTGAATATGAAAATGAAATGTTTTGAAACAGATTACAGCAAACATACATTTTATTGGCCAACCAATGGTTTTGTCAAGAATTTTATGTCATGGAGAGCCCTGACAAAGCATAGAGTTGGAATTTGAAGGCTTCTACCCCTGTGAATAATGAAAGCTACAATGAGAGCATGTAAAGACCACAGATCCATTTCTTTTCCAGTTGCCAGTTAAAGCATTGCAGTGCCATATCGCAAAAAATGCTCTAGTCACGAGGGGGTGAAACCTTTTAGGGCTGAAAAAGTTAATAGTCCCAAAAGACTTTATTTTGCACTGACATGCATTTTTACAACAATTTTTGAGCATTGTCACTTTTGTGCCTTAAAGTGATACTAAAGTCAGTTTTTTCATGTAAAAATAACAAACGTGTCATACTTACCTGCTCTGTGCAGTGGTTTTGCACAGAGCAGCCCAGATCTTCCTCTTCTCGGGTCTGAAAGGTGAAGGCTTCTACCCCTCTGAATAATAAAAGCCACAATGAGAGCATGTAAGGACCATGGATCCCTTTCTTTTTGGATCCCTGACATAATCTGCATTTACACAACACTGGAAACACTGGAGCATTTCATCTTTTTGCCTGAGGGTTTTGTCATGTAGTCATAATTCACCTGTCATGATAGGCATATCCTTGAAAACGGTTTTTAGGGTCTGGGCTCCACAGGGATGGACCATGATGCTGGACCTGTAGAACACACCGCTGCTAGCTACAGATGTTGCACCAAGTGGGATGGATGCCCACATAGGATCTAGTTCACAAACCAACATTAACCACTTCAATACCAGACACATATACACCTTCCTGCCCAAGACAATATTCAGCTTTCAGCGCTGTCACAAATTGAATGACAATTGCGCGGTCATGCTACACTGTACCCAAACAAATTTTTTATCATTTTGTTCCCACAAGTAGAGCTTTCTTTTGGTGGTATTTGATCACCTTGTTTTAAAGAGAATTTTTATTGTGCACAGAAAAAAGGAAACATACATTACATCAGATAGGGGTTACATCATTAATTTTAGAGCAGAAATCACACACCCATTATAACAGTGCAGATATCCATCTATCCTAAATGAGCCATTTGGGTCTCTGACCCTACTCTACTTTGCAATATATATGTGTTTTTTTTTTCTTTTTTTTATTAAAACAGCAAAGTAATAAAAATAGATATCTCATAACAAAAAGATAACCCACCCCCCAACCAGGCAGGGGTGTCCAACCAGTGGACACCCCCACCTGGTGCCCCGGAATATAGGGAAGGGGGTCTGAAAGAATGCCATTAACCCTCAGTCTAATCAGCGGATCTGTGTACAAGAGCCGTACCCAGGAAATGAAAACAGGGCCAAAGCCATAGGACTCCAATAGGTGGAACAAATATGACCACTCCACGGAGTCAAAGGCCTTCTTTGTATCTAAGGAGGCTACTATTCTAGTCCCGGAGTTGTCATGGGCAGTTTGAAGATTCACAAAGAGTCTCCTGATGTTCATCTGTGCGCACCCTCCCTGAATAAATCCCGTTAGATCCGCATCTACCAATTTTGGGATAACTGTTTGTAACCTGCCTGCAAGTATTTTGGCCAGGATTTTTGTGTCAACGTTCATCAGCGAGATCGGACGATAGGAGTCACATTCTCGGGGGTCCTTCCCCCCCTTAGGGATCAGGACAACCAAGGCCTCCCTCATAGATGGAGGCAATCTACCGTCCAATCTAGCCGCATTGAACACCTTAAACAAGCGAGGAGCCAGACCATACCGAAAAGTGCAATACCATTCCGAGGGGAGGCCATCTAGACCAGGGGACTTCCTAGGGGGAAAAGAGGCAATCGCCTCCTCCACCTCCCCCACCGTAATTCCAGATTCCAAAGCAGTACTGTCGTCTTCCGTCAACTTAGGTAGATCAATGTCTGTCATGTAAGTCAGCAATTCCTTCGTCCCCAGAGGAGCCCGAGACTTATATAGTTCTTCATAGAATTGAACAAAAGTTTTTAAGATATCAGCTGAGTCGCAGACTTCCAGCCTGTCACCTCTGCGATTTTTAATTTTTGCGCAACAAATAAAAAAAGCCAGAAAATTTTGAAAAAAAAAGTTTTTGTTTGTTAAAATTTTTTGTAAATAAGTACGTTTTCTTCTTCAATGACAGGCACTGATATGGCTGCACTGACGGGCGCTGATATGGCTGCACTGACGGGCGCTGATATGGCTGCACTGACGGGCGCTGATATGGCTGCACTGATATGGCTGCACTGATATGGCTGCACTGATATGGCTGCACTGATATGGCTGCACTGACGGGCGCTGATATGGCTGCACTGACGGGCGCTGATATGGCTGCACTGACGGGCGCTGATATGGCTGCACTGACGGGCGCTGATATGGCTGCACTGATATGGCTGCGCTGATATGGCTGCACTGATATGGCTGCACTGACGGGCACTGATATGGCTGCACTGACGGGCACTGATATGGCTGCACTGACGGGCACTGATATGGCTGCACTGACGGGCACTGATATGGCTGCACTGACGGGCACTGATATGGCGGCACTGACGGGCACTGACATGGCGGCACTGACGGGCACTGACATGGCGGCACGGATGGGCATCACTGTTTTTATTGTGCCACAGAGGTGCCAGTCAGTGCCCATTTGTGGGCACTGATTGGCATATGATGGGCATCAATTTTCACATGTGGATAGCCATGGGGGATGTACCTGGCCATCCACATGTTAGGTGCTTCCCTGGTGGCTTCCCTGGTGGTCCAGTGTGGGCATCCGAGGGGGGGGGGGCAGCGCTGATAAACAATCATCGCAGACCCCCCGTCAGGAGAGACGCCGATTGGCTCTCCTCTACTCGTGTCTGTCAGACGCGAGTGAGGAAAAGCCGATCAAAGGCTCTTTCTATTTACATCGTGATCAGCCGTGATTGGACACAGCTGATCACGTGGTAAAGAGCCTCTACCGTGATCGGTGTAGAGGTGTGTCAGACTGACGGCATATGACGCCCAGTCAGGATAACTGAACCAACGCCCGCCCGTCATTCTGCTATAGGCCGGGCGGGAAGTGGTTAAAAGGCTTTCCCTGCAGTGTGCAGCACCCAAGGCTTTACGGATGTTGTGCGGATCCAGATGCAAAGCTTCTATTGTGGCTTTAAGACACAGTGAAGAGTTCATTGAAGAACTGATTTAAAGTGGAACTTCGCCCTCTCAATCAACATGGACTATTTTTAATCCTTATGCTGCTAGCATTAGTAAATAGGAAAGTATCTCATATTTACTTGTTTTAAACTTTTTTCTCTTTACATTTCTTCAGTTACTTGGTTTCCAGACCTAGGTAAATGATGTCATACATCCCAGGAGTCTTCCAGAGGGGAGGAGGGGTTTTCTCAGCTAAAACACACCCTTCTGCCTACATGCCTGAGCTAAAGGCAGACGGATTCCTGGAAGTAAATGCTACATAAATCATCTGCCCTTTCTCAAGATAGCCACGGACAGAAATGCTAGGGGAGTGGTTTTTCAAAGTGATTTCTCAGCAAAATAAAGCATGGAGGCATGGATGGATGGGAGAGTTTGCTTTGTATGTTAAAAATAAATTAAATCACATTTTTGGTTAGTGGGGCTCAGATGCAGTGTAGTTCTGCTTTCACAATCCAAAGTAAAATAATAAACTAGTCAAGAGCCATTTCTTCATAAGGGAGAAGAGGTCCCTCACCTTAGAACACTACCAAAAAAGTGAATGGGATAAGGTTATAGAGATGGTGCTTAGTGGGTGTGACCAGAAAGGTTTGCCAGTGCCCAAACACCCAAACAGGTACCAGGTCTGTAAATTATCAAGCCTTCTACTGTTCTTTATGAATAAAATTTTTTTTAACCTATCGGACCCCCCCCCGGTGCCATCGGCGGTCGGCATCTGACTGGGAGCGTCGGGAGGCGAGGGGGAGACCATCCGATCGTGGCCCCCCCCTCACGATCGCTCCCAGCCAATGGGAATCCTCCTCTGCCTGTGTGTAGTTTCACACAGGCAGAGGATGTGATGTCATCTCTCCTCGGTCTGGCAGTTTCCGTCCAGCGCCGAGGAGAGAAGACATGTAAGTCCACACAACACAAACACACACAGTAGAACATGCCAGGCATACTTTACACCCCCGATCCCCCCCCGATCGCCCCCCGATCCCCCCCCAATCACCCCCCCCCCTGTCACAAACTGACATTAGCAGTATTTTTTTTTTTTTTTTTTTCTGATTACTGCATAGTGTCAGTTTGTGACAGTTACAGTGTTAGGGCAGTTAGTATTACCCCCCTTTAGGTCTAGGATACCCCCCTAACCCCCCCTAATAAAGTTTTAACCCCTTGATCACCCCCCGTCACCAGTGTCACTAAGCGATCATTTTTCTGATCGCTGTATTAGTGTCGCTGGTGACGCTAGTTAGAGACGTAAATATTTAGGTTCGCCGTCAGCGTTTTATAGCGACAGGGACCCCCATATACTATCTAATAAAGGTTTTAACCCCTTGATTGCCCCCTAGTTAACCCTTTCACCACTGATCACCGTATAACTGTTACGAGTGACGCTGGTTAGTTCGTTTATTTTTTATAGTGTCAGGGCACCCGCCGTTTATTACCGAATAAAGGTTTAGCCCCCTGATCGCCCGGCGGTGATATGCGTCGCCCCAGGCAGCGTCAGATTAGCGCCAGTACCGCTAACACCCACGCACGCAGCATACGCCTCCCTTAGTGGTATAGTATCTGTACGGATCAATATCTGATCCAATCAGATCTATACTAGCGTCCCCAGCAGTTTATTGTTCCCGAAAACGCAGTGTTAGCGGGATCAGCCCAGATACCCGCTAGCACCTGCGTTTTGCCCCTCTGCCCGGCCCACCCAAGTGCAGTATCGATCGATCACTGTCACTTACAAAACACTAAACGCATAACTGCAGCGTTCGCATAGTCAGGCCTGATCCCTGCGATCGCTAACAGTTTTTTTGGTAGCGTTTTGGTGAACTGGCAAGCACCAGCCCCAGGCAGCGTCAGATTAGCGCCAGTACCGCTAACACCCACGCACGCACCGTACACCTCCCTTAGTGGTATAGTATCTGATCGGATCAATATCTGATCTGATCAGATCTATACTAGCGTCCCCAGCAGTTTAGGGTTCCCACAAACGCAGTGTTAGCGGGATCAGCCCAGATACCTGCTAGCACCTGCGTTTTGGCCCTCCGCCCGGCCCAGCCCAGCCCACCCAAGTGCAGTATCGATCGATCACTGACACTTACAAAACACTAAACGCATAACTGCAGCGTTCGCAGAGTCAGGCCTGATTCCTGCGATCGCTAACAGTTTTTCTGGTAGCGTTTTGGTGAACTGGCAAGCACCAGCCCCAGGCAGCGTCAGGTTAGCGCCAGTACCGCTAACACCCACGCACGCAGCATACGCCTCCCTTAGTGGTATAGTATCTGATCGGATCAATATCTGATCCGATCAGATCTATACTAGCGTCCCCAGCAGTTTAGGGTTCCCACAAACGCAGTGTTAGCGGGATCAGCCCAGATACCTGCTAGCACCTGCGTTTTGCCCCTCCGCCCGGCCCAGCCCAGCCCACCCAAGTGCAGTATCGATCGATCACTGTCACTTACAAAACACTAAACACATAACTGCAGCGTTCGCAGAGTCAGGCCTGATCCTTGCGATCGCTAACAGTTTTTTTGGTAGCGTTTTGGTGAACTGGCAAGCACCAGCGGCCTAGTACACCCCGGTCGTAGTCAAACCAGCACTGCAGTAACACTTGGTGACGTGGCGAGTCCCATAAGTGCAGTTCAAGCTGGTGAGGTGGCAAGCACAAGTAGTGTCCCGCTGCCACCAAGAAGACGAACACAGGCCCGTCGTGCCCATAGTGCCCTTCCTGCTGCATTCGCCAATCCTAATTGGGAACCCACCGCTTCTGCAGCGCCCGTACTTCCCCCATTCACATCCCCAATCAAATGCAGTCGGCTGCATGAGAGGCATTTTCTTTATGTCCTCCCGAGTACCCCTACCCAACAAACCCCCCCAAAAAAGATGTTGTGTCTGCAGCAAGCGCGGATATAGGCGTGACACCTGCTATTATTGTCCCTCCTGTCCTGACAATCCTGGTCTTTGCATTGGTGAATGTTTTGAACGCTACCATTCATTAGTTGAGTATTAGCGTAGGGTACAGCATTCCACAGACTAGGACACACTTTCACAGGGTCTCCCAAGATGCCATCGCATTTTGAGACACCCGAACCTGGAACCGGTTACAGTTATAAAAGTTAGTTACAAAAAAAAGTGTAAAAAAAAAAAAAAACACATACAAAAATATAAAATAAAAAAAAAATAGTTGTCGTTTTATTGTTCTTTCTCTCTCTATTCTCTCTCTCTATTGTTCTGTTCTTTTTTACTGTATTCTATTCTGCAATGTTTTATTGTTATTATGTTTTATCATGTTTGCTTTTCAGGTATGCAATTTTTTATACCTTACCGTTTACTGTGCTTTATTGTTAACCATTTTTTTGTCTTCAGGTACGCCATTCACGACTTTGAGTGGTTATACCAGAATGATGCCTGCAGGTTTAGGTATCATCTTGGTATCATTCTTTTCAGCCAGCGGTCGGCTTTCATGTAAAAGCAATCCTAGCGGCTAATTAGCCTCTAGACTGCTTTTACAAGCAGTGGGAGGGAATGCCCCTCCCCCCCCAACGTCTTCCGTGTTTTTCTCTGGCTCTCCTGTCTCAACAGGGAACCTGAAAATGCAGCCGGTGATTCAGCCAGCTGACCATAGAGCTGATCAGAGACCAGAGTGGCTCCAAACATCTCTATGGCCTAAGAAACCGGAAGCTACGAGCATTTTATGACTTAGATTTCGCCGGATGTAAACAGCGCCATTGGGAAATTGGGAAAGCATTTTATCACACCGATCTTGGTGTGGTCAGATGCTTTGAGGGCAGAGGAGAAATCTAGGGTCTAATAGACCCCAATTTTTGCAAAAAAGAGTACCTGTCACTACCTATTGCTATGATAGGGGATATTTACATTCCCTGAGATAACAATAAAAATGATTAAAAAAAAAAAAAAAATGAAAGGAACAGTTTAAAAATAAGATAAAAAAATAATAATAATAAAGAAAAAAAAAAAAAAAAAAAAAAAAAAAGCACCCCTGTCCCCCCTGCTCTCGCGCTAAGGCGAACGCAAGCGTCGGTCTGGCGTCAAATGTAAACAGCAATTGCACCATGCATGTGAGGTATCGCCGCGAAGGTCAGATCGAGGGCAGTAAGTTTAGCAGTAGACCTCCTCTGTAAATCTAAAGTGGTAACCTGTAAAGGCTTTTAAAGGCTTTTAAAAATGTATTTAGTTTGTCGCCACTGCACGTTTGTGCGCAATTTTAAAGCATGTCATGTTTGGTATCCATGTACTCGGCCTAAGATCATCTTTTTTATTTCATCAAACATTTGGGCAATATAGTGTGTTTTAGTGCATTAAAATGTAAAAAAGTGTGTTTTTTCCCCAAAAAATGCGTTTGAAAAATCGCTGCGCAAATACTGTGTGAAAAAAAAAAATGAAACACCCACCATTTTAATCTGTAGGGCATTTGCTTTAAAAAAAATATATAATGTTTGGGGGTTCAAAGTAATTTTCTTGCAAAAAAAAATTATTTTTTTATGTAAACAATAAGTGTCAGAAAGGGCTTTGTCTTCAAGTGGTTAGAAGTGTGGGTGATGTGTGACATAAGCTTCTAGATGTTGTGCATAAAATGCCAGGACAGTTCAAAACCCCCCCAAATGACCCCATTTTGGAAAGTAGACACCCCAAGCTATTTGCTGAGAGTCATGTTGAGTCCATGGAATAATTTATATTGTGACACAAGTTGCGGGAAAGAGACAATTTTTTATTTTTTTTATTTTTTTTTGCGCAAAGTTGTCACTAAATGATATATTGCTCAAACATGCCATGGGAATATGTGAAATTACACCCCAAAATACATTCTGCTGCTTCTCCTGAGTACGGGGATACCACATGTGTGGGACTTTTTGGGAGCCTAGCCGCGTACGGGACCCCGAAAACCAAGCACCGCCTTCAGGCTTTCTAAGGCCGTAAATTTTTGATTTCACTCTTCACTGCCTATCACAGTTTCGGAGGCCATGGAATGCCCAGGTGGCAAAAAAACCCCCCAAATGACCCCATTTTGGAAAGTAGACACCCCAAGCTATTTGATGAGAGGTATAGTGAGTATTTTGCAGACCTCACTTTTTGTCACAAAGTTTTGAAAATTGAAAAAAGAAAAAAAAAAATTTTTTTTCTCGTCTTTCTTTATTTTCAAAAACAAATGAGAGCTGCAAAATACTCACCATGCCTCTCAGCAAATAGCTTGGGGTGTCTACTTTCCAAAATGGGGTCATTTGGGGGGGGGTTTGTGCCACCTGGGCATTCCATGGCCTCCGAAACTGTGATAGGCAGTGAGGAGTAAAATCAAAAATGTACGCCCTTAGAAATCCTGAAGGCAGTGATTGGTTTTCGGGGTCCCGTACGCGGCTAGGCTCCCAAAAAGTCCCACACATGTGGTATCCCCATACTCAGGAGAAGCAGCTAAATGTATTTTGGGGTGCAATTCCACATATGCCCATGGCCTGTGTGAGCAATATATCATTTAGTGACAACTTTGTGCAAAAAAAAAAAAAAAAAAAAAAATTTGTCACTTTCCCGCAACTTGTGTCAAAATATAAAACATTCCATGGACTCAACATGCCTCAAAGCAAATAGCTTGGGGTGTCTACTTTCCAAAATGGGGTCATTTGGGGGGGTTTTATGTCATCTGGGCATTTTATGGCCTTCAAAACTGTGATAGGTAGTGAGGAGTAAAATCAAAAATGTACGCCCTTAGAAATCCTGAAGGCAGTGATTGGTTTTCGGGGCCCCGTACGCGGCTAGGCTCCCAAAAAGTCTCACACATGTGGTATCCCCATACTCAGGAGAAGCAGCTAAATGTATTTTGGGGTGCAATTCCACATATGCCCATGGCCTGTGTGAGCAATATATCATTTAGTGACAACTTTTTGTAATTTTTTTTTTTTTTTGTCATTGTTCAATCACTTGGGACAAAAAAAATGAATATTCAATGGGCTCAACATGCCTCTCAGCAAATTCCTTGGGGTGTCTACTTTCCAAAATGGGGTCATTTGTGGGGGTTTTGTACTGCCCTGCCATTTTAGCACCTCAAGAAACGACATAGGCAGTCATAAATTAAAGGCTGTGTAAATTCCAGAAAATGTACCCTAGTTTGTAGACGCTATAACTTTTGCGCAAACCAATAAATATACACTTATTGACATTTTTTTTACCAAAGACATGTGGCCGAATACATTTTGGCCTAAATGTATGACTAAAATTGAGTTTATTGGATTTTTTTTAGAACAAAAAGTAGAAAATATCATTTTTTTTCAAAATTTTCGGTCTTTTTCCGTGTATAGCGCAAAAAATAAAAACGGCAGAGGTGATCAAATACTATCAAAAGAAAGCTCTATTTGTGGGAAGAAAAGGACGCAAATTTCGTTTGGGTACAGCATTGCATGACCGCGCAATTAGCAGTTAAAGCGACGCAGTGCCAAATTGTAAAAAGTGCTCTGGTCAGGAAGGGGGTAAAACCTTCCGGGGCTGAAGTGGTTAATATATAACAGGACACAAAGAAACAGAAATCTTTAAACACATGGAAGGTGGTTCCCTGGTCATATGAGACTAAAAATGAATTGTTTTGGCCACCTTGGGAAATGCTATGTTTTTTTTAAAGGATACATTTTATTCATATTTCAAAAATAATGTATAATTACTCTATGCTTATTCATATGAAGTACAACATTAACGGTAATCAGTCATAGCCTTGTAGCATATGACCAGAATATGTGCATCATGTCATACATCTGCATCATCTTATTAACAGCTCTCAAAAATTCCACTCGCCTGCTCACATTTTGCTAGTGGAATTTAGTGAATGTCGAGTGAGGAGCAGGGGCGGACCAGGCTGACAGTTTCCTGGCTGATCGCTTCTGGTAGAAGTTGTGCGGCAATCAGAGCAGCCGGGGGGGGGGCTTGTAAAAAAGCCTGCACCACTACTGCCAGAAGGTTTTAGCTGGGAAACTGTCAGCCAGAGGCTGGACCGGATTGCCCTGGGGCCGCTTTAAGCTAAGCTGAGGCTGCAGCGCTCCCCTCTCTCTCTCCTCCTGCTCTTGTGTATCGCACACACAGCGGGCATCTCCCGCTGTGTGTCACGGAGCTGGGTCTGTGTTCGGCGGCGCTGTGATAGTAGATTGAACACTGATTGAATCAGTGTTCCGCCTATCACACGAGCCGGTCCAGGGGGGACGGGACCTTGTTACAGCGCCGCCGAACACAGACCCAGCTTCGTGACACACAGCGGGAGACGCCCGCTGTGTGTGTGTGATCCATCATCCATAGCAAGTCAGTATTCATGGGCACAGTGAAGCTGCATTCATGAGCACCAGAAGGCTGCATTCATGGGCATGAAAGGCTAGAAAAACAAAAAAACAAAAAGAACTTTGATCCAGAACAAAGGATCCCAAAACCCAGCCCCTCCACCCTGCCCTTAGCCCCAAACATTCCATAGGCTTTCACCCCGAACATTGAATAACAGTCACCCTAGAGGGGGGAAGTCTTCCTAGTCCAGCCAGACAGGAAGATTAAGGGGGAGTATGTTTTCAGCAGAGCATTAAATGAACCGCATTGCTTGAAGATCAATCTATAGTAGCCCGACAGTACTTAAAACAGTTAAGGATTTCTTAATCTGAAATAGCAGGAACTCCTCAGGACGTTTGCCTTCTGATCCTTCCGGGAATCCCAGGAATCAGAGGTTATTCCGGCGGAGCCATTCCTCAATATCTCCCAGTTTAGCCTCCTGTGACTTGTGGTCTGCCGTTACATCCCTCATCTGCACCATCAGTGGATTGAGGTCATCCTTTACCTCGCTAATGCGCTGTTCAGCATTAGTGACCCCGTGTCTAATTTTGTGCCCGTCATCCTTCAGGAGAGCAAAGTCCACCCTTACAGTTTCAATCTGTGTGAATAGCGAAGCGTGGTAGCTCTTAATATTGTCCATTATCTGCGTTCGTGTCGGATCTCTTACCTGTGCACCAGAGCCACCCCTCCCCTGGTTCAGGTGAGGGAGAGGGCAGGGGAATCGCCAATGAATCAGCTGGGTCCAACCATTCCGTGTCCCACTCGGGTCCACAGGCGGCTATCAGGGGCTGGAGAGCTGCATTGTTCTTCTGCTGATCATGCGCAATCTTGGCTTGCCTTGTGGGTGAACCGAGCGAGCCTCTAGCCGTATTTTACAATTTTCAGGTGCTTGACGTGTTCCCAAGTGAGGTCTGGTAGATGGGTAGCAAAATATCAAGACTGGGGCTTAGCAGGATAGTTGAAGGATCTTAGCGCGGTCCGGAGCTCTAAGAAAAGGCTCCACACATACTGGAAGTCGAACACGCCGCGCCCCCCCCGAAAATGCTATATGTAGTGGAACCCTATAACCTCCTATTACCCTAAGAACACAGTTTCCACAATGAAGCATGGTGGTTACAGAATCGTGCTGTGGGAATTTCTTTTCATCGACAGAGACTGAAAAAATGCTCAGGATTAAAAGTGATGGAAAAGAGACTGGGACTGGGAAGGAGGTTCACCTTTCAGCAGTAGAATGACCCCAAATATACTGCTAAAGCTAAACTGGAGTGGTTAAATAGGAAACACAATTATTTACATTGGCTCAGTGAAAGCCCAGTCCTCAATCCAACTGAGAACCTGTGGCATAACTTGAAGATTGCTGTACAGCAACACAACCCATCTAACTTGGAGATGGAGCAGTTTTGCCCTTAAGAATGAGCATTGGCTAGATGTGGCAAGCCAATAGTAATATACTGTACCCAGTGGCATAACTAGAACCTTCAGGGCCCCACTGACAGGACCCTTTCCTCTGAACCCGGTGGCGGAACAACAGGGTCCGGTCGCAAGTGGGTGGCTGCATATAAAGAAACGATTTCTCCATTTCCCCCCGCTTCTCCTCCTCTCCCTCCCACAGGCATTCAGGGGCTGCAGGAGGAAAATGGAGGGATTGGTTCCTCTATGCCAGAGTTTCTCAATCTTTTTGCATTCAGGGCACCCTTGAAGTATACCCCTAAGTAAATGGGGCTGCACTGCAACCACTCTGCAACTGTGTGCATTGCATGCAGTTGCAGCATAGTAATGCATTTAAGGGGTTAAAACAGGCGGTCAGGAGGCAGTGTTCAGGCAGTGTAAAATTCGGCAGTGCTTTACCTTACCTCTTCCTGCCGGGTACTACATTGTAGGGGGAGACGGATCGGGGAGCTAGGTTACAGCCACCCCTGCCGCTCCTCTTATCGAGGTATAGAGGGGGCCCTCAAGGGCCCCCTGCAGCATGGGGCCCACTATCGACCACTATACTTCCACCACTGACTGTACTCCAAGAGACTTGCGGCTGTAATTGCAGCAAATGGTGGCTCTACAAAATGTAGATTTTTGGGGGAGGGGTGAATACTTATGCATGATAAAGATTCTTCTTATGTTTTTTTTTTTCTGGGCTTAACTATTTTTTTAAAAGGTGCAAAATATTATTGTGACACAAAATCATAGGAATGCTGTATACATCACATGGTACAAACCCCCAGAAAATTCCATTTTAAGTCCAGATATTAAAGCAACAGTGTCAGTTCAAAGTAGAGATATACTATTCATGCTGTTACTCCAATGTGATGTAAAGAATTAGATTACAGTCCCAGTTTGCTAACTTGTACCTGATAATCTGAGGTCATGATGAGTCCACCTGAGGTAGTGGTAGGGGGGACAACTCTCACTTTCTTCAGCGGCGGTCCTTGTGCGTGGCTGTTGTCTTGGTTTCCTGGGTGCCCGGTCCCATTGGTATGATTATTGCCTTGCTGCTGCTGTTGGTTTTTCTTTATGGATTAAAAAAAAACAATAAAACAATGTCATGAATGGAATAATGCAATATCGATAGTCTGCAGCTGTACAGCATTTGCAGAACGTCAAAACATTGACGGCAGCAGCTGACAAAAAGGGTAAGAAAGCTTTAAGAAGGTGGTGTGAAGGAAAGACAAATTATAAAAAAACAAGTCCCCTTTTTTTCAATTTGAACCAGCAAACGGACAAGGGAAATCTGGATTCTATAGACAATACTTTAACCCTCCCACATTTTTTTAAAATATGGATGATGGCTTAAAGTGTTACTAGACCCAGAACCCTGCATTCACTATATCTGGTCTCCCACAGTAAACATGGAAAATGCAATTATTTTAGTAAATATAAACTGCTAAACACCTTTTCTCAAAACCAGTTAGAGCAGTCTTGTGAATGCTATCAGTATCTGGTTAAAGCTTGTAGCAGGAGTTTTCATTCTACTCTGACCATCCTATGAGGCTGCAGGACCACTGAGCCTCTGTCTGGACAGTGCTGATTGGCCCTGTGCTGATCACATGCACTCTCCCAAGAAAAAAACACTCAAGCGAGACACACACCAAACTGAGCATGTGCAGAGTAACTCCAAAGGCTCGGTCTTATCAGGAGATGGATTGGGGACAGTGGAAGGGGAGGATCAGAGAAGACAGGATCACACAGCCTTTTTACACAATGTGGAGGATTAACCCCTTAGATTCCACATTGAGCATAACAAGCATGTTTTACTACATCTACAGACCAATATTACTGTTGTGGGTTTAGTAACACTTTAAGCCTATCTCAATACAATGCAAAAAAGAGACATACCTTGCTCATGCTGGGCCAGCTATGAGCCAAGGGAGAGTATTAGTAGGTTTCATTATAGACATGTAAATATTACAAGTATAGCTAACAGATTCAGTTCCGCCTGATGTTAATGGATTGTGAATATTCTGTTTATAAACCTCAGGAGAGTAAAAAGTGTCAATTTTCTAATGAAGATTGCCCAAAAACACATGCAAGAAGGACTGTTTCATTATTATGATAAACTATTTACATATAAAAAGTAATCTGAAGCCACTGACTGGCACTGAGGAATACGCCACTTAATTTTAAGAATGCAATGCAAATATCTGGGATTTGTATACATGTAATGTATAAAAAAAAAAAAAGGAGCAATGCGTGACACATACTTTGTCTCCCTTATCCTCAGGCTCCTCTTCTGTCAAGAACTCCCGTTTAGGGTATGGTATCTGACAGCCTGCAAACACACTACAAAGAAAGCACTTGTTATAACAGGTTTTCACTCATACAGAAAACAGCACTAAAGTGTGCATACACTGGGGACAGTGGCTGACACTTCAGTACGTGGGCTGACTGGTGCTAAAAGTACACTTATAGCATGCTGTCCAAAGGGAATAATGAAAGTACCACCAGAAGAATATCTTTCACTTCACGGTCAGAGCTTTTAGACCAGAGATCTTCAAACTACAGCCCTCCAGCTGTTGCGGAACTACACATCCCATGAGGCATTGTCAAACTGAGATTCACAGACATGGCTAGGCATGATGGGAATTGTAGTTGCAGAACAGCTGGAGGGCCATAGTTTGATGACCCCTGTTTTAGACACTGAGATGTGTGACCCATTTCAATCCATTGCAGAAGTGTGAACTGATCATTGTACACCATATCAGCCAAATAGTGCCTTAGAATGGCCCGACAAAAAATAAGGTTCAGATAATGCCCAACTAAATTACTAACTAGTAGATACAAAGTTTAAATACATATGCATTATGTAAACTGTTTAACCTGGTATTTAACATGGTACTACTGTTTAACATGGTATTTGTGATTCTGTTCAGGTAGTCTTGTAATCCATACAATTATGCCACTCTGATGATGCAGACTAGGACCCAAATAATCTGGCTCTGCTTTCCTTTCGCTTCTCTGCCTCCAATATACTAAAAGGACAATTAAATCATCATTCTGCCAAATCCAATAAGCAGAACATAGTAGGCTGTAAAACTCCACTGGATGATCATATTGTCATCTCTCAGACTGAGTGTGACCGAGGTGTGTGAACACACAAGAGTGGCTGAAAATCTTACTAATCTTTTGGCACACTATACAATTTTCTGTAGATTTTTTCCTTCAGATTTACCAAAACCATATAATATGAGGTCAAACCTTAAGAGTTTCAATTTGTATTTGTATCAGGCAGGCCCTTGCACTACATGGTTTTGGTAAATCTAAAAGAAAATCAGACAAAAGTTGTAGTGTGTATGGGGTCTAACACAGATTACATACACATTTAAACTGGTTAAATTATGCTCAGATTTAAAAGGGCAAAGTAACAGGTTTGCTAGAACCCCTCATCCCTAGTAGAAAATATGTCCCTTTCCTTGTCCGCTTTTAACCACTTGCCGACCGCCTAACGACGATATACGTCGGCAGAATGGCACGGGCAGGCAAAATCACGTACCTGGTACATGATTGCCTTCCCGGGGGGTCCAATCGGACCCCCCCCCGGCGCACGAGGCGGTCGGCTTTGGTCTGGGACCGTTCAGAGATGAGGGGGAAGCCAAACATTCGTGGCCCCCCCCTCGCGATCGCTCCCAGCCAATGAGAATCCTCCCCTGCCTATGTGTAGTACACATAGGCAGGGGATGTGATGTCATCTCTCCTCGGCTCGGCAGTTTCCGTTCCGGTGCCGAGGAGAGAAGACATCTGAGTGAGTGCACACACAGTAGAACATGCCAGGCACACTTTACACCCCCGATCACCCCCCCCCCCCCCGTCACACTGACACCAAGCAGTTTTTTTTTTTTCTGATTACTGCATGGTGTCAGTTTGTGACAGTGAGATAGTGTTTGTTACTGTGTTAGGGCAGTTAGTATTAGCCCCCTTTAGGTCTAGGGTACCCCCCTAATAAAGTTTTAACCCCTTGATCACCCCCCGTCGCCAGTGTCGCTAAGCGATCATTATTCTGATCACTGTATTAGTGTCGCTGGTGACGCTAGTTAGGGACGTAAATATTTTGGTTCGCCGTCAGCGTTTTATATTGACAGGGACCCCCATATACTATCTAATAAAGGTTTTAACCCCTTGATTGCCCCCTAGTTAACCCTTTCACCACTGATCACCGTATAACCGTTACGGTTGACGCTGGTTAGTTCGTTTATTTTTTATAGTGTCAGGTCACCCGCCGTTTATTACCGAATAAAGGTTTAGCCCCCTGATCGCCCGGCGGTGATATGCGTCGCCCCAGGCAGCGTCAGATTAGCGCCAGTACCGCTAACACCCACGCACGCAGCATACGCCTCCCTTAGTGGTATAGTATCTGAACGGATCAATATCTGATCCGATCAGATCTATACTAGCGTTCCCAGCAGTTTAGAGTTCCCAAAAATGCAGTGTTAGCGGGATCAGCCCAGATACCTGCTGGCACCTGCGTTTTGCCCCTCCGCCTGGCCCACCCAAGTGCAGTATTGATCACTGTCACTTACAAAACACTAAACGCATAACTGCAGCGTTCGCAGAGTCAGGCCTGATCCCTGCGATCGCTAACAGTTTTTTGGTAGCATTTTGGTGAACTGGCAAGCAGCAGCCCCAGGCAGCGTCAGATTAGCGCCAGTACCGCTAACACCCACGCACGCACCGTACGGCCTAGTACACCCCGGTCGTAGTCAAACCAGCACTGCAGTAACACTTGGTGACGTGGCGAGTCCCATAAGTGCAGTTCAAGCTGGTGAGGTGGCAAGCACAAGTAGTGTCCCGCTGCCAACAAGAAGACAAACACAGGCCCGTCGTGCCCATAATGCCCTTCCTGCTGCATTCGCCAATCCTAATTGGGAACCCACCACTTTTGCAGCACCCGTAATTCCCCCATTCACATCCCCAACCAAATGCAGTCGGCTGCATGAGAGGCATTTTCTTTATGTCCTCCCGAGTACCCCTACCCAGCGAACCCCCCCAAAAAAGATGTTGTGTCTGTAGCAAGCGCGGATATAGGCGTGTCACCCGCTATTATTGTCCCTCCTGTCCTGACGATCCTGGTCTTTGCATTGGTGAATGTTTTGAACGCTACCATACACTAGTTGAGTATTAGCGTAGGGTACAGCATTCCACAGACTAGGCGCCATTTCACAGGGTCTCCCAAGATGCCATCGCATTTTGAGAGACCCGAACCTGGAACCGGTTACAGTTATAAAAGTTACAGTTACAAAAAAAAGTGTAATAAAAAAAAAAAAAAACACAAATAAAATATAAAATAAAAAAAATAGTTGTTGTTTCATTGTTCTCTCTCTCTATTGTTCTGCTCTTTTTTACTGTATTCTATTCTGCAATGTTTTATTGTTATTATGTTTTATCATGTTTGCTTTTCAGATATGCAATTTTTTATACTTTACCGTTTACTGTGCTTTATTATTAACCATTTTTTTGTCTTCAGGTACGCCATTCACGACTTTGAGTGGTTATACCAGAATGATGCCTGCAGGTTTAGGTATCATCTTGGTATCATTCTTTTCAGCCAGCGGTCAGCTTTCATGTAAAAGCAATCCTAGCGGCTAATTAGCCTCTAGACTGCTTTTACAAGCAGTGGGAGGGAATGCCCCCCCACCGTCTTCCGTGTTTTTCTCTGGCTCTCCTGTCTCAACAGGGAACCTGAGAATGCAGCCGGTGAATCAGCCAGCTGACCATAGAGCTGATCAGAGACCAGAGTGGCTCCAAACATCTCTATGGCCTAAGAAACCGGAAGCTACGAGCATTTTATGACTTAGATTTCGCCGGATGTAAACAGCGCCATTGGGAAATTGGGAAAGCATTTTATCACACCGATCTTGGTGTGGTCAGATGCTTTGAGGGCAGAGGAGAAATCTAGGGTCTAATAGACCCCAATTTTTTCAAAAAAAGAGTACCTGTCACTACCTATTGCTATCATAGGTGATAGCAATTCCCTGAGATAACAATAAAAATGATTTAAAAAAAAAAAAAAAAAAAAAAAAAAAAAAAAAAATGAAAGGAACAGTTTAAAAATAAGATAAAAAAGCAAAAAAATAATAAAGAAAAAAAAAAAAAAAAAAAAAAAAAGCACCCCTGTCCCCCCTGCTCTCGCGCTAAGGCAAGCGTCAAATGTAAACAGCAATTGCACCATGCATGTGAGGTATCACCGCGAAGGTCAGATCGAGGGCAGTAATTTTAGCAGTAGACCTCCTCTGTAAATCTAAAGTGATAACCTGTAAAGGCTTTTAAAGGCTTTTAAAAATGTATTAATTTTGTTGCCACTGCACATTTGTGCGCAGTTTTAAAGCATGTCATGTTTGGTATCCATGTACTTGGCCTAAGATCATCTTTTTTATTCCATCAAACATTTGGGCAATATAGTGTGTTTTAGTGCATTAAAATTTAAAAAAGTGTGTTTTTTCCCCAAAAAATGCGTTTGAAAAATCGCTGCGCAAATACCGTGTGAAAAAAAAAAATGAAACACCCACCATTTTAATCTGTAGGGCATTTGCTTTAAAAAAATATATAATAATGTTTGGGGGTTCAAAGTAATTTTCTTGCAAAAAAAAATAATTTTTTCATGTAATCAAAAAGTGTCAGAAAGGGCTTTGTCTTCAAGTGGTTAGAAGAGTGGGTGATGTATGACATAAGCTTCTAAATGTTGTGCATAAAATGCCAGGACAGTTCAAAACCCCCCCAAATGACCCCATTTTGGAAAGTAGACACCCCAAGCTATTTGCTGAGAGGCATGTCGAGTCCATGGAATATTTTATATTGTGACAAGTTGCGGGAAAGAGACAAATGTTTTTTTTTTGCACAAAGTTGTCACTAAATGATATATTGCTCAAACATGCCATGGGAATATGTGAAATTACACCCCAAAATACATTCTGTTGCTTCTCCTGAGTATGTGGGACTTTTTGGGAGCCTAGCCGCGCACGGGACCCTGAAAACCAAGCACCGCCTTCAGGCTTTCTAAGGGCGTACATTTTTGATTTCACTCTTCACTGCCTATCACAGTTTCGGAGGCCATGGAATGCCCAGGTGGCAAACCCCCCCCCCCCCCAAATGACCCCATTTTGGAAAGTAGACACCCCAAGCTATTTGCTGAGAGGTATAGTGAGTATTTTGTAAACCTCACTTTTTGTCACAAAGTTTTGAAAATTGAAAAAAAAATAAAAAATTTTTTCTTGTCTTTCTTCATTTTCAAAAACAAATGAGCTGCAAAATACTCACCATGCCTCTCAGCAAATAGCTTGGGGTGTCTACTTTCCAAAATGGGGGGGGTTTGTGCCACCTGGGCATTCCATGGCTTCCGAAACTGTGATAGGCAGTGAAGAGTGAAATCAAAAATTTACACCCTTCGAAATCCTGAAGGCGGTGATTGGTTTTCGGGGCCCCGTACGCGGCTAGGCTCCTAAAAAGTCCCACACATGTGGTATCCCCATACTCAGGAGAAGCAGCTAAATGTATTTTGGGGTGCAATTCCACATATGCCCATGGCCTGTGTATGCAATATATCATTTAGTGACAACTTTGTGCAAAAAAAAAAAAAAAAATTTGTCACTTTCCCGCAACTTGTGTCAAAATATAAAATATTCCATGGACTCAACATGCCTCAAAGCAAATAGCTTCGGGTGTCTACTTTCCAAAATGGGGTCATTTGGGGGGGGAGGGGGGGGGTTATGCCATCTGGGCATTTTATGGCCTTTAAAACTGTGATTTAAAACTGTAAGCACATTGTTTCCCTGGAAGCCCAGGTTCTGAATCTGGGGAAGCAACTGTCAGCACTGAGAAGTCCCTCCATACTAAAGGTGAGCCAGGAACGTACACGGCAGGTGCCGGCAGGGGCCAGCACAGAGGCGGGTGGAGACAAAGAGGTGCAGGCACTAGCAAAGAATAGATGGGTGACAGTCAGGAGGGGTAGAGGGGGAAGTGCCAGGGAGGCCGATCTAGGACTGGAGCATCCCAATAAGTACGCTACTTTGAGTGACATTGGTGAAACCAGTCAGGGACCAGCACTGCTGGAGATGAGGGACTCTCCTAGCTGCCGGGGGAAGAACTCCTCCAGTGAGAGTGGGGGGGCAGCAAAGGGAAAGGAAAGACAGATTCTGGTGGTAGGGGACTCAATTCTAAGAAGGACAGAGAGGGCAATCTGTAACCAAGACCTAAAGCGCCGAACAGTATGTTGTCTACCGGGCGCTCGGGTTCGGCACATCACGGATCTTGTGGACAGATTACTGGGAGGGGCTGGGGAAGACCCGGCTGTCATGGTGCACGTTGGCACCAATGACAAAGTCAGAGGCAGATGGAGTGTCCTAAAGAACGATTTTAGGGACTTAGGAGCTAAATTGAGGAAAAGGACCTCCAAGGTAGTATTCTCAGGAATATTATCGGTACATCGAGCCACACCAGAAAGGAAAGGGAGATTAGGGAAGTAAACAAGTGGCTGAAGAGCTGGTGTAGTAAGGAGGGGTTTGGGTTCCTGGAGGACTGGGCCGACTTCTCAGTCGGTAACCGGTACTATAGAAGGGACGGACTGCACCTAAATGAGGAGGGTTCAGATCTGCTGGGAATGAAGATGGCCAAAAAGTTAGAGGGGTTTTTAAACTAGGCGATGGGGGGGAGGGTCCAGAGGCAGAGATAGCCAGCGCGGAAGATATTCCAGAGGGTAGTATTGGGGGCATTAGTGTTAGGTTAACCAAAGCACAAAAACACAAGGTGAGTATAGTAGCAAGTCCTAGTTGCAATCTCGAAACACCCAATACGAGGACAATATGCGACCGGTCTAAACTATGTGGCATGTTCACCAATGCCAGGAGCATGGCAGACAAGATGGGTGAACTAGAGATACTGTTGTACAAGGAGGATTTGGATTTTGTGGGAATTTCAGAGACCTGGTTCAACAGCTCTCATGATTGGCTGGCAAACATTCAAGGGTATACCCTTTACCGCAAGGATAGGGAGGGTAAAAAAAGGGGAGGGGTATGCCTATATATCAAGAATAATGTACAAGTGAATGTGAGAGATGACATCACTAAGGGAGCTAGGGAGGAGGTGGAATCCTTATGGGTAGAGCTCCAAAGGGATGAAGCTAAGGGGAAAATAATACTGGGAGTATGCTATAGGCCCCCTAACCTGAGGGAGGAAGTGGAGACGGATCTCCTATCACAAATTGGATTAGCAGCAAGGATGGGAAGTGTTATCATAATGGGGGATTTTAATTATCCAGACATAGACTGGGTGGAGGGAACCGCGCATTCATTTAAGGCTCGCCAATTCCTTAATGTCTTGCAGGACAATTTTATGGGTCAGATGGTAGACACACCAACTAGAAATAAATCATTACTGGATCTACTGATTACCAACAATATAGACCTGATCACGGATGTGGAAATACGGGGCAATTTAGGTAACAGCGATCACAGGTCAATTCGTTTCAGTATAAATCACACAAATAGGAAACATAAAGGGAATACAAAGACACTGAATTTCAAAAGAGCCAACTTCCCTAAACTACAAACCTTGCTAAAAGGCATTAACTGGGATAAATATTAGGAACAAAGAATATGGAGGAGAGATGGGTTTGCTTTAAGAGCATATTAAATAAGGGCATTAGCCAATGTATCCCATTGGGTAATAAATTTAAAAGAGCGAACAAAAGTCCTGGATGGCTTGACTCCAATGTAAAAATGCATATAAAAGCAAAGCAGAAGGCCTTCAAAAAATACAAGGTTGAGGGATCATCCTCAGCATTCAGACTTTATAAAGAATGCAACAGGAAATGTAAGGGTGCAATTAGGACGGCTAAGATAGAACATGAAAGACACATAGCGGAGGAGAGCAAAAAAAATCCCAAGAAATTCTTTAAGTATGTAAACAGTAAAAAAGGGAGGACAGACCATATTGGCCCCATAAAGAATGAGGAAGGACATCTGGTTACAAAGGATGGGGAGATGGCAAAGGTATTGAATTTATTCTTCTCCTCAGTCTTCACGAGTGAATCAGGGGGCTTCAGTAACCAAAACTGCAGTGTTTATCCTCATGACACAACACAGGAAGCACCTCCATGGTTAACAGAGGACGGAATTAAAATTAGACTTGAGAAACTTAACATTAATAAATCACCGGGACCAGATGGCTTGCATCCAAGGGTACTTAGGGAACTCAGTCAAGTGATTGCCAGACCGTTGTTCCTAATTTTTACAGATAGTCTACTGACTGGAATGGTACCAGCTGATTGGAGAAAAGCCAATGTAGCACCAATATTTAAAAAGGGCCCAAAATACATCCCTGGGAATTACAGACCAGTTAGCCTAACATCAATAGTATGTAAACTCTTGGAGGGGATGATAAGGGACTATATACAAGATTTTAGTAATAAGAACGGTATCATTAGCAGTAATCAGCATGGATTCATGAAGAATCGTTCTTGCCAAACCAATCTATTAACCTTCTATAAGGAGGTGAGTTGCCATCTAGATAAAGGAAGGCCCGTAGACGTGGTGTATCTGGATTTTGCAAAAGCATTTGACACAGTTCCCCATAAACGTTTACTGTACAAGATAAGGTGCATTGCCATGGACCATAGGGTGAGTACATGGATTGAAAACTGGCTACAAGGGCGAGTTCAGAGGGTGGTGATAAATGGGGAGTACTCGGAATGGTCAGGGGTGGGTAGTGGGGTTCCGCAGGGTTCTGTGCTGGGACCAATCCTATTGAATTTGTTCATAAACGATCTAGAGGATGGGATAAACAGTTCAATCTCTGTATTTGCAGACGATACTAAGCTAAGCAGGGCAATAACTTCTCCGCAGGACGTGGAAACCTTGCAAAAAGACCTGAACAAATTAATGGGGTGGGCGACTACATGGCAAATGAGGTTCAATGTAGAAAAATGTAAAATAATGCATTTGGGTGGCAAAAATATGAATGCAATCTATACACTGGGGGGAGAACCTCTGGGGGAATCTAGGATGGAAAAGGACCTGGGGGTCCTAGTAGATGGCATGCAATGCCAAGCTGCTGCTAACAAAGCAAACAGAATATTGGCATGCATTAAAAGGGGGATCAACTCCAGAGATAAAACGATAATTCTCCCGCTCTACAAGACTCTGGTCCGGCCGCACCTGGAGTATGCGGTCCAGTTCTGGGCACCAGTCCTCAGGAAGGATGTACTGGAAATGGAGCGAGTACAAAGAAGGGCAACAAAGCTAATAAAGGGTCTGGAGGATCTTAGTTATGAGGAAAGGTTGCAAGCACTGAACTTATTCTCTCTGGAGAAGAGACGCTTGAGAGGGGATATGATTTCAATTTACAAATACTGGACTGGTGACCCCACAATAGGGTTAAAACTTTTTCGCAGAAGAGAGTTTAACAAGACTCGTGGCCACTCATTAAAATTAGAAGAAAAGAGGTTTAACCTTAAACTACGTAGAGGGTTCTTTACTGTAAGAGCGGCAAGGATGTGGAATTCCCTTCCACAGGCGGTGGTCTCAGCGGGGAGCATTGATAGCTTCAAGAAACTATTAGATAAGCACCTGAATGAACCTGAATGACCGCAACATACAGGGATATACAATGTAATACTGACACATAATCACACACATAGGTTGGACTTGATGGACTTGTGTCTTTTTTCAACCTCACCTACTATGTGATAGGTAGTGAGGAGTAAAATCAAAAATTTACGCCCTTAGAAATCCTGAAGGCGGTGATTTGGTTTTCGGGGCCCCGTACGCGGCTAGGCCCCATACTCAGGAGGAGCAGCTAAATGTATTTTGGGGTGCAATTCCACATATGCCCATGGCCTGTGTGAGCAATATATATCATTTAGTGACAACTTTTTGTAATTTTTTTTGTCATTATTCAATCACTTGGGACAAAAAAAAAAATGAATATTCAATGGGCTCAACATGCCTCTCAGCAATTTCCTTTGGGTGTCTACTTTCAAAAATGGGGTCGTTTGTGGGGGTTTTGTATTGCCCTGCCATTTTAGCACCTCAAGAAACGACATAGGCAGTCATAAATTAAAGGCTGTGTAAATTCCAGAAAATGTACCCTAGTTTGTAGGCGCTATAACTTTTGCGCAAACCAATATACACAATAAAAAATCGCAAGCAGCGTATATTGATTGGTTTTTGCGCAAAATTTATAGCGTCTACAAAATAGGGCATAGTTTTATGGCATTTTTATTATTATTTTTTTTTTTTACTAGTAATGGTGATTGATCTGCAATTTTTATCATGACTGCGACATTATGGCGGACAATTTTGACACATTTTTGGGACCATTGGCAATAATACAGTGATCGATGCTATAAAAATGCATTGATTACTGTAAAAATGTCACGGGCAGTGAAGGGTTAACTCTAGGGGGCGATCTAGGGGTTAACTGTGTTCCCTGGCGCCTGCTCCCAGCGAGCCGACGTATAACTGTGGCAGTTGGTCAGGAAGCGGTTAATCTCAAAAGTGATTTTCAATTTATTTAAAAAGAGAGTATATATATATATATATATATATATATATATATATATATATATATATATATATATATATATATATATATATATATATATATACATACATACATACATACATACATACATATATATATATACACATATATATATATATATATATATATGCACACATACATACACATACATACATACATATATATATATATATATATATATATATATATATATATATATATATATATACACATACATACATACATACACACACACACACACACAATGTAAAGTAGTGAGTGTACAGCTTGCATAACAGTGTAAATTTGTTGTCCCCTCAAAATAACTCAACACACAGCCATTAATGTCTAAATCGCTGGCAACAAGAGTACACCCCTAAGTGAAATAGTACAAATTGGGCCCAAAGTGTCAATATTTTGTGTGGCCACCATTATTTTCCAGCACTGCCTCAACCCTCTTGGGCATGGAGTTCACCAGAGCTTCACAGGTTGCCACTGGAGTCCTCTTCCACTCCTCCATGATGACATCACAGAGCTGGTGGATGTTAGAGACCTTGCACTCTTCCACCTTCCGTTTGAGGATGCCCCACAGATGCTCAATAGGGTTTAGGTCTGGCGACACGCTTGGCAAATCCATCACCTTTACCCTCAGCTTCTTTAGCAAGGCAGTGGTAGTCTTGGAGGTGTGTTTGGGGTCGTTATGTTGGAATACACTTCAGACGGGTGGGGCCACCTACATATCGGCGCCATGTTTCTGCACCCATCAGGTGACGTCTGTAGTAGCGGCGTCATCCATTTGGGTGTAGCACGTCATCACGGGCGGCCGGGAGATGACTGCGTATCTACACTCCCTTTTGACGGCTGCCTTTGGCGTCGGCGTGTCTCGCAATCCTCACATGGCGTTTGGGGTGGAGCCTGCCCTGCCCCTCCGGGGGTTCCAAATTGGGAGGTGGACATGGCTGGCATTTCCCCTCTCACTAGCTCACACTCTACAGTGGACTCTGCTGTTGTCAAGCCATTCATCCTGCAAAAGGTACATATATCACCTTTACTCAAGCACTGATCTTGTGCTGGACATCAATTATTTTTTTTCACCAATACACTTTTCCCTTTTTCTAGGGATCGCATCCCTAGATATTGTTTGGCATTTTGCACACTTACCCTTGGTCTCTACGTCCGTTCCATTATTGGATCAGGTCAGTCTTTATATGCTTTTCATATATACAAATATACAACCTCTGTCTACTTTGCCAATTTAGCTACTACTGACACATACAATTGTGTTATAGTGTATATGCTTTCGCATGTACAACTATACTATATCTTTGTCTACTCTGCTACTCCTGGGCATTCACTGACAAGCTGTAATGGTGGTATCAGGATGATGCGGGTGTCCTCCTCAGTGCACAAGATGCCTGCCATGCCGTCCTGACCCCTCCCCAACGCGTATCGATGCAGGGATTACTTCAGGGGAAATAGTGACCACCATTGGTATACAAACTGTACTTGCTCTATCGAGTTTTTCCTTTTTGATATTCCGGTTGGTGTATGCTGAGGAATTCAGGAGCCTAATACCATCATAGAGCCCAGAGGCGGTTCACATGCGTATTTTGACTTAGCTTAATCGCAAAGTCACACGTTCCAAGGTGAGAATTTATTACCTAAGGGGGGCACCTGAGTGATGACGCCTTAGCACCACTTGAATCACAGATCTTGGATTACACAGACCTTTATCAATACTGGATTAGTGACGCAATTGGTCGCTACTTGCATGCACATGAGCACTTTGTTATATGATTTAAATCACTTATAGGATCGTTTTTCAGCACAGTCATTATTGACATGTTTTGACACTGTATGAAAGCACGGTCATTATTCACTTATTTGGACACTATATGAAAGCACAGAAGCACTTTGATATATTGCTGCTTTTTTAATATATACGGTATATTTTTATTTTTTGGCTTGTAAAACACAGTTATGCACTAGGCACTTAACTATATCCATAGTATGATATATGTGTATTAACATTTATAATTCACTGGTTCATTATTTATTTAATTTGAGATTTACTGTGCACGTCTTATACATGCCTTTTAGCGCAGCGTATATATATTTATAATTGTTTTTGCACAATATATGTGACGTGTAACGCTAGCAGCTTTAGGTATTTTATTTACGTTTTAGCATCTATTATTATTATACAGGATTTATATAGTGCCAACAGTTTACGCAGCACTTTACAATATAAAGCATCTAGGAATTGGTTGCTCACAGGATTGTCTGTTTTTAACACTAACGAGTCACATGACACCGGGGAGGGAAAATGGCTAATTGGGCCCAGTTTGGACATTTTCACTTAGGGGTGTACTCACTTTTGTTGCCAGCGGTTTAGGCATTAATAGCTGTGTGTTGAGTTATTTTGAGGGGACAGCAAATTTACACTGTTATACAAGCTGTACACTCACTACTTAACATTGTAGCAAAGTGTCATTTCTTCAGTGTTGTCACATGAAAAGATATAGGACACAATTTGGGTGACAATGCTTATTAAGATATTAGGGTTACTCATATAAACAGGCTGATGAGAATACTTTTGCTAGGTAAACTGGTAACTCACTCTGACGTAGGAAGTGGATCTTCAAGGAAATACGGATCTTGCATAGCTTGCTCAGATGAAATTCTCTTTATTGGGTCCATTGTGAGGAGTTTCTGAAGCTTTATAAAACACGTTAGTTGCATTTCAATAAGGGTTAAAAATCTCATTAGACTTTAGGCTGAGTTTTAGCCCTGAATTTAAAAGTGTAAATATACCTTTGGCACAATTACACTTACATTGTGGCTCTCTCTGGCCCTTAGGTTGTGAAGACCAGTAAGACACAGGAAGGAGTTCACCCGCTGACCTCTAAGACACATACCCTGTATTTTCCCTTCCTCCCTCTGTGCACACATACAATGTCAAGGAACAACATTCTCACTGAATACGCAGCCTTAGATCTACCATCTATGTAGTGCAAAGGTATGTCTGATTGCATAGATGGTGTGTTCCCCTATTATATAGTTTGGTAAATCTAAATGAGATTGTATACTGTATGGCCACCTTTATGCACTGTGCTTTCGGTGCCATTATGTGTTAGTCACCCGAAATGCAGAAACAAAATACACATTTTGCCACGTAAAAAACCGAGTGACAAATTTGCAAAGGGCCACACGCCAAAATGTGCCATGAGCTACTTTGCCAAGTCTACACAAGTCCACTGAAATCAATGAGCTGCCCTGTGTGTCACAAGAAAAACAAGCCAAAAAAACACATGCACTCCCACTATGCTAGGTGTGAATGGGACACACCTAATAGTGAAATTGGTGTGTTTACACAAGAATAATGAGGCTCCATTCACATCTGTGCATTTACAAACTGCAAAGAAAATGTGTACTTTGCCTCAATGGCACCCCCCCAAGCGCGGATAGCAGGCATGCGTTTGCTGTGCAACAAACGCACCAACAAGTGTGGTAAAAATGCACCACGCTCCGCTCCTAAAAAATTCTGGAGCTTCTTTGGGGCAATTGTTGCAGGTAGGTCAGCCAATTCAAGTGAATAGGTTGCCCCTTATGTGTGATGAGAGAAAGCGCTCCAAAATGCCCCCAAAAAAATGTGAGTTCACGCTATGCAGAGATGTGAACAGGTCTTGACAGCCGAGTGTCTCTAGCAACTCTCCCCTATGTACGTGTGTAAAGCTGGCCATACGCAATCTGATTGTACAATCTCTGTAGATTTACCAGAACCTATGGAAAAGGACGACACACGTAAACAATCCATTCAATTTGTATCAAATCAGGCAGGCCCATGTACTACATAGGTGATGGTAGATCTGAAGGAGATTGTGCAATCAGATTTTATAGAAAGTGGGTGGAAGGTGACATAGTAATCAGGGAGGAGTGGAACACGCCACACTTTTCTGTGATTCAGTAAGGCAGTGCATGCTTTCAAAGCTTCCTGTATGCTGCTGATCTACAGGAAGTGATGGAATCAAAAAGCATTTTTAAAAATCCAAATAGACAGATGAAAAATGAACGCTTCTATAGTTAATTACAAAAATTTTATGAAAAGTGCAATTCTGCCTTAAAAGGTGAACTTATCCTTTAAGTTTAGGACAGCGGGAAAGAAGTTTTTATTGTGGCATGTGTCACCATTGGACTTATTTGCGCTTTTTTTCAGCAAAGCAATGCTGACAGAAACAGTTGTGGTCCTTTAGCAAGAATCTGACCTGACCCCAAATGACCTTAAAGTTATGCTATAAAAATCAGAACAAGAGGAAAAACTTACCAAGTGGAATGTTTTGCTGTCTGGTTTTACTTTATGCTTTTCCATGTATTTAATAAGGCTGCAGTTGGTATACCTAAAAAAAAAAAAAAAAAAAAAAAAAAAAAAAAGAGGAAATCACGTTTATACTTTGAGATTGGTCTAACAGCACAGTAAGGACTTTTTACACACAAATTGCACTATACAATATCTTATACATGTGATCTTTGGGTCTCATTCTCACTGAATACACTGGGGTGCATTTTACATCTGCAGCAAAATGTAAAAAATGTGGAAAATTGTTTTTAATCTTTCCTGCTTCTAAGACACCTTTTTATTAAAATCGCATTGTAAAAAATGTAGCTGCTCACAGCTTAAAATTTAAGAAAAATAAAGCAGGAAAAAAATACTAATACAACACATGCCAATGCCCACTTATGAATGTGATGCAGTTTATTTTGATTTACAGAGAGAATATGCATTTGTGATGAGTGGTTCCAGTGCTCTTCCAAACACACTGAGCAAAGAGTGTGCAGCCAAACCAAAACGCTCAGCATGACCACTGAAGCATTCACCAGTATTCATGTCATGTATAACCAAGGTGCTCCGTGTATGTGTACCGGTACTGGTGCAGATGTAAGTTGTTACTGCTTACCTTTGCTCCTTGGGATTGTTGTGACTAAACCACCTTAAGGCCCCTTTCACACTGGGGCGGTGGGGGCGTCGGCGGTACAACAGCGCTATTTTTAGCGCTGCTGTACCGTCGTTCTTGCAGCGGTATTCGGCCGCAAGCGGTTCGGTTTTAACCCCCGCTGGCGGCCGAAAAAGGGTTAAATCCGCTCGTACAGCGCGGCTATAGCCGCGCTGTCCCATTGATTTCAATGGGCAGGAGCGGTTTAGGAGCGGTGAATACACCGCTCCTTCCCCGCTCCAAAGAAGCGGCTCGCAGGACTTTTTCTACCGTCCTGCCAGCGCACCGCTTTAGTGTGAAAGCCCTCGGGTATTTTCAAGCGGTATTTTTAGCGCAATACCGCCTGAAAACCGCTCCAGTGTGAAAGGGGCCTAAAACAAAGGCATTATCTTCCCAAAATAGCCACACAAAAGCACCAATGAAACCACTAGAGCACTATATGAGAAAATGCAAATTAAAGTGGTTGTAAAGTCAGAAGGTTTTTGATCTTAATGCATTAAGATCTAAAACCTTCTGTGTGCAGCAGCTCCCCTCAGCCCCCCCCCCCCCCCCCCAATACTTACCTAAGCCCATCTCGATCCAGAGATGTTACAGGAGAGTTTTGGCTGCCCGGGATTCTCCCTCCTCATTGGCTAAGACAGCAGCACAGTGTCATTGGCTCCCGCTGTTGTCAAAGTCAGTGAGTCAATGAGGAGAGGGAGAGGGTGGGGAAGAACCGCGGCTCAGTGTCTGAATGGACACATAGAGCCACGGCTCAGCTGCCCCCATAGCAAGCTGCTTATTGTGGGGGCACTCGGCAGGAGCCAGGAGCGCTGGCGAGAGACCAGAGAAGAGGAAGATCTGGGCTGCTCTATGCAAAACCACTGCACAGAGCAGGTAAGTATGACATGTTTGTTATTTACATGAAAAAACTGACTTTAGTATCACTTTAAGGCACAAAAGTGGCAATGTTCAAAAATCGCTGTAAAAATGTATGGCGGTGCAAAACAGTCTTTTAGAACTATTAACCATTTGAGCCCTAAAAGGTTTCACCCCCTCCTGACCAGAGAATTTTTGGCGATACGGCACTTCGATGCTTTAACTGACAACTGAAAAAGAAAGGGATCTGTGGTCCTTACATGCTCTCATTGTGGCTTTCATTATTCACAGCGGTAGAAACCTTCCAACTGTATGCTTTGTCAGGGGTCTCCATGACATGAAATTCATGACAAAACCATTGGTTGGCCAATAAAATGTATGTTTGCTGTAATCAGTTTCAAAACATTTCATTTTCACATTCTGAGGATTTTCTATGTTTTGTTTTTTTCTGGACGCTGAACATGTAATCATTAACCACTTCAGCCCCGGAAGGATTTACCCCCTTCCTAACCAGGTCATTTTTTGCGATACGGCACTGCCTTACTTTAACTGACAATTGCGCAGTCGTGCGACACTGTACCCAAACATTTCTTTTGGTGGTATTTGATCACCTCTGTGGTTTTTATTTTTTGAGCTATAAACAAAAAAAGCGACAATTCTGAAAATACAATACTTTTTATTGCTGTAAAACATATCCAATTAAAAAAAAAAAAAAAAAATCAAAATTTGGGCCAATATGTATTCTGCTATATGTTTTTGGTAAAAAAAAAAATTCCCAATAAGCGTATATTGATTGGTTAGCGCAAAAGTTATCTAGTATACAAACTTTGGGATAGGTTTATGGACTTTTTTAAAATTTATATCTTTTACTAGTAATGGCGGCAATCAGCAATTTTTAGCAGGACTGCGGTGGACAAATCTGACAATCTTTTTTGGGGACCAGTACAGTGACACCAATACAGTGATCAGTGCTAAAAAAATGCACTGTCACAGAATAAATGACACTGGCAGGGAAAGGGTTAACATCAGGGGCGATCAAAAGGTATAAATGTGTGCCTAGGGGGTGTTTGCCAATTGTGTGGGGAATGGTTTGACTGGAGGAAGAGAGATCTGTATTTCTGCTTAGCAGGAACACAAGACCTCCCTCACTGAGAGAACGGCGATCTCCTTGTTTACATAGGCAGACCGCCGTTCTGTCTCTCTGCAAATGATCGCCGGGTTTTCAGCAGACATCGCGTCCATCGGACCCGCTGCGTCGCCGGCGGCGCACGCCCCAGTCCTGGAAGAAGCAAATAACGTACAAATACGTAGTTTCGCGCAGCTGCCCTGCCACAGTATATGTGCGGTCCGAAAGCGGTTATAAACCCCCCAAAAATAAGATTTTTTCATCATACTTACCTGAAAAATCTTTTTCTTTGCGTACATCACAGGACACAGAGACAGTTTTTATAACTACTTGGGTGATACGCCACCTATAGGTTAATCGGCACTGGTAGATCAAAACAAAGAGGAAGTCCTCCCCTATATAACCCCTCCTACACAGGAAGCACTTCAGTTTTGTACCAAGCAATAAATTCCCAAAAGAGGGGAGGGACCTCTGTGTCCTGTGATGTACTCAACGAAAAGGATTTTACAAGTATGACCTAAAAAAAATCCTATTTGCTTTATCATACATCACAGGACACAGAGCTGGTTATTATAACAACTACTTGGGACATCCCAAAGCAATATCCTTGAGGGGAGGGAGACACCATCATAGAAACTGCCACCAGAGAAGGACCTACTCTGCTATTTGTAATACGCTGAGGCCAAAGGCAGTATCCTCCACATTGACATCCACCTGGTAAAAATCCTGTAGATGTATAATCCAAAGACCAAATAGTGGTCTTGCACACTTGGGCCACTGACAGCTGATGGCGGATGGCCCAAGATACTCCCACACACCTGGTAGAGAATCTCTGCCAGGTGTGCAAAAATGCATTTATAGAACATGTATTTATGCACACACGTGCTCATGCAAAGGTGTTTATGCTAGTAAGCATGAATGTGTTTATTCAACATTTATGCAAATATAAGCATGTGTTTATGCAAAACATACATTTATGTGTAAATATATATATATATATATATATATATATATATATATATATATATATATATATACACAAAATGTGTCTCATGTAGTCATGTGTCTATGCGCCTTACGCAAACACAAGTCTATGCGACACGTGCCATACGCAGACACGAGTCTATGCGACGTGTCATACATTGTTCATTTTAGTCTTAGGACTAAAATGGCATTTTAGCTTTAGTTCCATTTTAGTCTTCTGCAATTGTTTTAGTTTTAGTCGTATTTAGTGGACTAAATCTCCAGTGCATTTTAGTAGACTAAAATGTCCTACGTTTTAGTCGACTAAAATCTCCAGTACATTTCAGTAATTGCAATTTAGTTTTAGGCATAGTCTTTTGACTAAAATGTCATTTTAATTTTAGTCTCATTTTAGTCTTAGGACTAAAATGGCTTTAAGTTTTAGTCGACTAAAATAGTATTCATTTAGCCGACTAAATTAACACTGGTGTCATGTGCCTTACGCAGACATGGGTTGAGTCTATGCGACACGAGAGAGTCTATTCGCCTTATGCAGACATGTTTTTAGCAACCTTGTGTTATTAGCAAACATAAGCCTTTTAGTAAACATAAGCTTCTCATCAAACATAAGCTTTTAGCCCAGTTTGCAAGTATGTACCTGTTCAACTGCACCAGGCCCCATACTGGTTTTGTGTCAAATGCACATTATTCTAGAGACACACCACTTTAAAGTGCACTGCTAGGGGTGTATCGACTTACAGTTATACAGGCCCCATGGAATAAGCAGTAAGTACGCAGTATATAATCATGACTTGTCTGGCCACACCGTTCTCCCATAGTAAATACTCGCACTTCACTTGTATCCATGGGCTGCTGTTATGTCTTAAGAAGCCCAGCTGAATCTGCCGAGCACATGGCCAATATGACCACCCCTCCACTTCCTGCCTATATAGAAATAGGCCCCTGTGCCCTCTAGTGACTGGAGGAGAAACAGCAGCCCATACCCCTAAGAAGTACACAGAGCAAGTTTCAAACAACACACTGCCCCTAGGGGCAACAGATAACACCAGACAGTCAGATCTTTTTAATAAAGAGAAACTGCAAACAAATGCAGACTTACCATTCCTGCTGCAGGACTCTGAACATAACAGGGGTCCAATCTTCACCCATCACGGCGAGCTGTCATAAAAGACCTTCGGGGGACTGGGTCCCCCTTAATGTGGGGTCCACTCCCCTGGACCTGTATAGCACCCTGCAGGAAAGCACCTTGGTCAGAACACTCACTGCACAGGGCTCCATTACACAGGGTCCGGCGCCATAAGGTTGCATTACAGAGAAAACCTCAAGGAATCTTCTATCCTTCCAATGAGGCTCAGGTACCATCCATTTTGGCTGACAGCCCTTTCGAATGGATCCGAATGAAGTCCATGATTCTAAATATTACCACCTGGACCTCCAAGTATACTCCAAGAGCACATGCATCCCACAACAGTGACCACCACCTTACAGACACTGGCAAAAAATTGAAGTGCTTCCTGTGTAGGAGGGGTTATATAGGGGAGGACTTCCTGTTTGATCTACCAGTGCCCATTCACTTAGGGGGTGGCGTATAATCCAAGTAGTTATAACAACCGACTCTGTGTCCTGTAATGTACAATAAAGAAAACAAATATACTACAGGGCTATAAAAGCGCTGTGTCCCCCCCCCCCCCCCCCCCCATTTGTGAGAATGAAGACTAAAATCAACCTGGTCTCCTGGAGGGATTGATACGTTAAAATCTGTACACCCCTTCTCCCATTTTAATAAAATGATTATTCAGACATCTCAGAAAGAGGCTGGATCACGCTGGGCATCATCCAAGCAAAAACTGTGATGGCAGCAGTAGAATCATTGATCACTAAGCTGATAAGTAACGTGGATAGGCAAGTATTAAACAGAGGAGCATATTTAAAAGGAGAAGTATGGACAAAGATTTTTTTGTCCTACTACTCCGGTGGATCACAAGAGTGCAGTTTGTTCTGCACTCCTGTGACCCGTTTTCAGCCAAACAGCGCGCTAACGCCTGTCAGTCTATGTCACTCAGCCAGTTCAGTCTCGTAAATTATCCCAACCATATGGCCGGGATTCGCGCAGATACCTGAACTGCCACCTGACTCTGCCTCTTAGCGATTCACCGAGAGCCTGAGCCAGCCCCTCCTGCCCCCTCCACAGCCCAGTGCTCCAGTGAGCGCTGGAGGGGAGAGAAAAGAATGGCTCACTGACAGTCCCAGCTCTCTGCTCGAAGGAGGGTTCTCACTACAGAGACGGCTGGGGATCGATGCTGCATCCGCCTATGTGAGTAGAATTGTTTTTTTTTTTTTTTTTTTTAACAATCCCAAACTTCTATTTTAAAGACAAGATCTTGGCAAGGGCCTCGTAGTAGTAATTATTAAAAAAACAAAGTATAACTAAAGGCAAACTTTTTTTTTGTTTTGTATAGAGTGGAGAGGGATTGGAACCCTTGTCATGTTTTTATCGCTGTCTGTGCCCCTGTTAAGGTGGTTCAGCCTCTCTATTTGTCCTGTTTACCATTAATATTGAAAAGGAAAGTAAAAGAAACCCCCAATTTTGGGTTGTCCCCAGAAAAGTAATAGAGGGGAAACTTCCGATGGGGAAACTAGTTCTGGTGACCTGGGGGTCTCCAAGGAATTCCCTCAATTTGCAGGGATTTCCCCTCACTTCCTGTTTGGCTATGGGACAGGAAGTGAAGGTATTTGCAATGGTACACAGATGGTGGGGAAAAAAAAAAAACTGATAGGGGTTATAACCTTCCCTTGCTCTATCCACAATGAAAAAAAAAAAAAAAAAAAAAAGGTTTTGCCCATAGTTCTACTTTAACCACTTCAATACCGGGCCAATTCTGACATTTCTCTCCTACATGTAAAAATCATTTTTTTGCTAGAAAATTACATAGAACCCCCAAACATTATATATGTTTTTTTAGCAAAGACCCTAGAGAATACAATGGCGGTTGTTGCAACTTTTTATCTCACACAGTATTTGCGCAGGAATTTTTCTAACGCGTTTTTTTGGGGAAAAAAACTGTTTTGTGTTTAAAAAAAAACCAAAACAGTAAAGTTAGCCCAATGTTTTTGCATTTTGTGAAAGATGAAGTTACGCCGAGTAAATAGATACCTAACATGTCACGCTTCAAAATTGCACACGCTCGTGGAATGGCGCCAATGTTCGGTACTTAAAAATCCCCATAGGCGACGCTTGAAATTTTTTTATTGGTTACATGTTTTGAGTTACAGAGGAGGTCTAGGGCCAAAATTATTGCTCTCGCTCCAACGTTCGCGGCGATACCTCACATGTATGGTTTGAACACCGTTTTCATATGTGGGCGGGACTTACGTATGCGTTGCTTCTGCGTGCGAGCACACGGGGACAGCGGCGCTTTAAAAATTTTTTTTTTTTTTTTATTGTTAATTATATTTTATTTTTTTTATTTTTTTATTTTGACACTTTTTTGAAAAATGTAAATGTAAAGAATGTAAACATCCCTTGTAATAGCAATATGACATGTCAGGTGCTCTTAATAGTGAGATATGGGGTCAATAAGACCCCATATCTCACCACTAGGCTGGGAAGCCTGAAATAAAAAAAAAAAAAAATAAAAACGATCGCCGCTTCCCAGCCGAAGCGGCGCCGTTTTTTTGAATGGAGAGGCCGGGTGTGACGTCATAACATCGCGCCCGGCCTCCGACGATCATAGAGACTCCGGGGACCATCTGGTCCGCCGGAAATCTCTATGATCTACATCCGGCGCCGGCGGATCCACTCTCCGCCTCACCGATCGTAACAGTGAGTCGGAGCAAGCACCGGAGGGCGGCGGGAGGGGGGGGGACGTCCCCTCTCGCCTCCCATAGGAACGATCAAGCAGTGGAACGGCCGCTATGGTCATTCCTATGGTGTAGAGATTCGCCGGCTGAAACCTGCAATATCTGAATGATGTCTGTAACTACAGGCATCATTCAGATATACCCGCCCAAAGCCCAGGACGTCATATGACGTCCGTGGGCTGGAAGTGGTTAAGAGATGGGCTTTAGGAAACAACATAATTCATAGCTCTTACATAGGGATTACTGGATAGGACGTTAGCTGTGTTTGATTTAAATTAATTTTATTCTGATAACTTTGTTAAAGTGGTTATTAAGCCACGCAATAACCTTGCAACAATGTCCACTGGGGAAATTTTTTAATATAGCAGAGGGGATTGTTGCAAGGTTATTGTGTTGTTATGATAGCAGCAGGAGGAGAGAGCTGGGGAGTAGACAGAGCTGACAGGCAGAGAGGGGAGAGGACAGGGAGAGGAGAGCTGCGTTTGATGGAGGCATGTAAACTGACCACGGTTGTCAGGGATCAACAGCTATGACAAACTGTGGTCAGTTTACAGGGGGAGGTCATAGCCAGGCAGGATCAGCCAAGTTTTTTTAGGTTATACAGGGGGCCAAATTACACAAACACTGTGCTGTACAACATGCTTTAAGGAAACAGGATCCTGTTTCTTGTTAGGGTAACAAACACTTTAAATGTTGTATACACATTTATCCCTAATGTAACAAACTTATTTTTTATCGCCTGGCTGATAAAAATGTCTCCATCATAACCTTTTAATTTATGCAGTAACAGCAAGGAAAGCTCAAGTGATAACTATAGTAAATAATATGTGGTATGGAGGTGAGGACACAAAACACTTGGGAAAAATCTTTTATATGCTGCACGCCAGACTGCTAAATGATAATTAGAAAGCACAGCCCGCTTCACACATGCGTAGTAGGGTACCCTCACCAGGAATGGCGGCGGCAGCACCCCACAGCCGATCCAAACATCGGCTGGGTTGCCGAAATCGCAGGAACCCTGGATAAGTAAGTGTCCTAATATTAAAAGTCAGCAGCTACAGTATTTGTAGCTGCTGACTTTTTTTTCGTGAGGGGGCCAGAACACCTCTATAACTAACAGTTCTTAGGGCTTTTTGCATGTGTGTGTGTGTGTACACATTAATAAATGCCCATGGTGAGCAAAGACCTCATTAGAAAAAAGGGAAAATTATGAAAAGGCATTTATCCTGACCACTCCTGAATTTGTTTAGCAGTCATTGGGGGTTGAAGGCATCCTCTGGCATGGCACAAATTTATTTCCATCAAAGAAGTTGGGTAAAAGCCACCTATTTAGACTATATTCTTTTACTCGCATTGCTCAATTGACCTCAGATAGACGGTTTCTGAATAGCATAAATTTGAGCAGCTCACTATGTAGACTTTATTTGGATAACATGGTGTGCTAGGAACGGTACAAAGTTCTAATATTTCAAGGCTAACAGCTCCACAGATACCCAAGCCTAGGTAGTATGTTCAGAATATCTTCTGCACAAACATTTTCAGACATCTAATGGGGTAGACTCATTAGATCACTTACGTGTTTCTGCGGAAATCCTTCATTAATGTAGAGTGTTCAGGCATCTTTTTGATGTCCTCCCAATCTTTTTCTAAACAAAGGAACAGAGAAAAGTCAGATACATTGGACCCTCATTTATGAAACAGATTGATAAACCTATCTGTAGGACGAATTGTTCTCATTACCCACACCAGCAATCCTGCCCTTTTTCCCCTTACAGTGCACTGTAAACATCCAAAAGAGGATTCGCCTGTGTTTTGTCAGCACAAAACAATTTGTTTGCAGCTACATAAAAATGTCTATTTTGAAGGAGCTTAGTAAACAGGAGTAGAAGTGTAGTCTGTGTCACCAACTCCTATGAGGACAAAACGAAGGTGCCATTTTCTAACTAGGACGACTCATTTTTTTCTGAATTATGGAAAATCCATTAGGGGGAGCCTGCCACCATCATTTGACTTTTTAAAAGACCATCACACAGCAGGGTGAACTAGGTATTTAAGTATGGATATCCCCCCACTGGATTCAACTCAAGATATAGAAGCCAGCATGTGATTTATCCTGCCTGCAACAACTTAAAACTAAAATATTAATTTTCAGTGAAATTGGTCATCAAGTGATGTCAGCCAGAGGTGCAGTGAAGAATGTGGCTTTGCTATAAAGGACAAGGAAGCTTAGAATAAAGAGTGATGCAGAGTGGTGGAATGTTAGAGGGATGGCTAAAAATATTGCAAATACATACTGCTGTGCTAAAGAACCTCTCATAGTGTGGTCCTTACTTTCAGTCTAACAGACTTCCCATCTTTGGACAGAATATATCCAGTTGTGCTAAAAAGTTTGCATCCCCTTGGAGAATTGGCAATATACAGTATGTACCATTTTTAAACATGAGCAAGCAAAACACATTTCTTTTATTTCTTATTGAATTTATATTCAATTGTAGGTCATAATAGAATGGCACATTCCCAAAACAAAAATGGCAACAAATTAAATTACCCCTGTTCAACAGTCTGCATACCCTTAGTTCTTAATACTGTGTATTGCCCCCTTTAGCATCAATGACTGTGTGCAGTCTTTTGTAATAGTGGTCTATGAAGCCCAAAATTTGTGCAGGTGGTAAAGCTGCCCATTCGTCTTGACAGAATGCCTCCAGGTCATGCAAAGTCTTTGGTCGTATTGCATGTACCTAATGTTTGAGGTCACCCCAGAGTGGCTCGATAAGGTCAGGAGACTGATGGCAACTCCAGAACCTTCACCTTTTTCTGCTGCAACCACTGGAGGGTCAACTTTCCTTTGTGCTTAGGGTCATTGTTGTGCTGGAAAGTCCAAGAGCGTCCCATGCGCAGCTTTCGTGCAGAAGAATGCAAAATTGTCTGCAAGTATTTTCTGATTACATGCTGCATTCATCTTGCCATTAATTTTCACATGGTTTCCCGTGCTTTTAGAGCTCACCCCCCCAAAACATGGAGTCACTGCCATGCTTCACAGTGGAGGTAGTATTCTTGTCGCTATAGGCCTTGTTGACCACTTTTCAAACATGATTGTGACCATAAAGCACTATTTTGGTCTCGTCACTACAGATTACAGTGTGCCAGAAGCTGTGAGGCGTGCCAAGATGTTGTCAGGAATAATAGGATTTTTGGCTTACCGTAAAATCTGTTTCTCTGAGTTCATTGACAGACACAGCGCTCCATTATTCAGAACCATAGGGTTATATCACCCCCTACAGGAGTAGGACACTAAGCAGGAAAATAGACTTGGCTACGTCTATGAGCAGTCCTAGGTGGTATACACCCCCCTCTCTGCTATAGACCTTCAGTTTAGTAACAAGCAGTGTCAGAAGCATTAAAAACTCCTTAGAGGGGTGGGTGCTGTGTCTGTCAATGAACTCAGAGAAATGGATTTTACGGTAAGTCAAAAATCCTATTTTCTCATTAGTTCATTGACAGACACAGTGCTCCATTATTCAGAACCATAGGGACGTCCCAAAGCAGTGCCAAACATGAGGGGTGGGACAACGAAAAATCCCAAGGCTAAAACACAAGAGCCAACCAGGTAACAGGAGCTCAACACAGAAACAAACTGGAGCCCAACCAGAACAATACACCTTCAAGAGAGAATAGACCCTCTAAACAGCAGCCCGCAACACCTTGCGTCCAAAAGAAGCATCCTCAGATGCCAGCACAGCCACGTTGTAGAATTTTGTGAAAGCATACACCAACGACCAAGTAGCCACCTTGCAAACCAGCGCAGCTGAAGCCTGATGGAAGACCCAAGAAGCAATAAGCAGCCAAGTAGAATGCGCCATAACAGGGAAAGGAGGAACCCAACCCCTGATACAATAGACCAGAGTCATGGTCTGTCTGAGCCATCTAGAAACGTTGCAGAAGCAGCAGACAGCCCCCTTTTTGGCCCGTCCATGATCACAAACAGTGAGTCTGATCTCTGAAAAGGCCCTGTGACTGCCAAATACACCCGAATCACCCGAACAAATCCAGGGAATATAAGGTAAATCCCTTAGGACATTTTGATCTGGGACACAGGGAAGGCAATACAATGTCCTTAATCAAAAGGAATCAGAGGAGGGAACCACTGACAAGAGCGAAGAACCACTTCATCTTTGTGGATCACCAGGTAAGGGAGTATGACATGGTAACTCCTTTAGTTTTGACACTCTGCGAGCAGAGGTGACAACAACCAAAAAAGCCACCTTCTGGGACAGAGCAAGCAGAGAACCTCCCGAAAATTTTCAAAGGGAGGCTCCTGTAGAAAAGAATGCACCAAGAGTAGATCCCACAGCGGTAGAGGCAACCGCACCGGTGGAGGCAGATGTCGAAACCCCTTGATTAAGGAGTACACACCAGGGGACGTCGAAGAAAATTGCCAAGGCCATCTGGCCCCTGATGGTACTCAAGGCCATGTTCTGCTCAACCCCCCCCCCCCCTGTGAAGGAAGGTCGAAATCCGAGACACCTGAGAAAGAACGAGGGTAAATGGCAAGCGCCTCACACCAGGATATGTATGCTATCCATGTCTGGTGGTAAATCTTCCCAGAGGAAGGCTTCCTAGCCTTCAGCACCGTCGTAACTTCAGCACCTGGCTCATAACAGCCAGGCCTTCAAAAACCAGAAACTGAAGCAGGATGGAAGATCAGCCCTTGGGACTATAGAACCTCCGTGAGAGGCAGTCGCCAAGGGACGTCAGCGACCAAGTGCACCAGGTCGGCATACCAAGACCGACAAGACCATCTGGGCCCAATAGAATGACCGGAATCCCTTCGGCCTCGATCCTACGTAAAAGCCGTGGCAGACTCTTGAGAGGAGGAGAGGTGTAAATTTGACTATACCGGCACCACCAGAGCGTCTGCAATGTCCACCAGAGGAGCCCGTAACCTTGCCAGAAACCTCAGTACCGTTCCGTTAAGCCGGGATGCCAACAGGTCTACCTCGGGAGTGCCCCATCAGAGACATATTCGATTAAACATGTCCTGGGTGAAGGGACCACCCTCGTGGACCAACACTAGCCGACTGAGGCAACCGCCTGCCCTTTTTCCACTCCTAGAATGCATACAGCGGAGAGTGCCGGAACAAGGCGTTTTTCTGCCCACAGGAGGATGCTGGCTACTGTCAGGGCGGCCAACACACTCTTCATTCTGCCCTGGTGATTGACATAGACCACACCGTGGCATCGTCCGACTGGATCCGTACCTGAAGCCCCCAAAGTTGATCTCCATGATCCATACATAGTCTGATCACTCAAAGTTCCAGGATATTGTCCAGCAGTTCGGATTCTTCCAGCGTCCAACGACCCTGAGCAGAACCCAGTCCCAGGACACCTCCCCACCCAGGCAGACTGGCATTGGTGGTGACCACTGTCCAATACAAGGGGAGAAAAGATGTGCCTGCCGAAATCCCAGAGAGCGAAGCCACCAGACCAGGGACACCCGGTTTTCTGGCTCAGCCAACTCTGAAAACCCAGAGATCTCGGGCACTTTAGGCCAGGATCTCACTTGAAAGGAGCTTGTATGGAACTGCTCAAATGGAACCGCCTCGAAAAAGGTAGATACCATCAGGCCCAACAACCTCCTGCAGGACCACAGGGAGGCCCACCTGCGAGACAGCAGTAGTTGAAACGCAGCATGCAAGTTCTGGAGTTTGACCAGAGGAAGAAACACTCAGGCCAGATAAAACCAGAGTCAGGCCCAGATAATCCAATTTTCTGGAAGGAGCAGACTACAGGTAGTATAGAAGCCAACTGAAAACTGAGGTCTGTATAGAGAGCTACGTCACCCCTCAGGGTAGCTGAGAACACTGCTCACAGAAGATCGTCCAAGCAGCCCAGGACCGCAATCCTCCGCTTACCTAAATGTGCCAGAACTGGGGGGCCAACACCTTTGCGAGTACGCGAGGGGTGGAGGCGAGATCAAAAGTCAACACCGCGAGCGGAAAATGCTCTTTTACCACAGTAAAGTGGAGGAAGTGTTGGTGTTGGGCACATCTTGAAGTGCGTAAATAAGCATCTGTGATGTCGACAGAAGCCCGAAAGTCCCTATGGAGGAATGCCCCCACCATGTGGATGGACTCTATTCTGCACCCACTGGAACAAGCACACCCTGAAGCAACAGGGCTTGCACAGCCCCAAAGAGAACTGCCAACATTCTGGTGACAGACACGAATTGGAAGGAAAAAACCCTTTTCAGGGTTCAAGGCCGGAACACTAGGACATAGGTGAGGGCGTGCCTTAGTGCTGAAGGGGCCTTCACCATGGGTCTAGGGAGCCCCGCTCTCGGCTCGCCAGACCAGGTCCATTGCGTGCCAAGAAGAAGGACCGCCCTTTTCCCCCCATTTCAGACTGTGGAAGACATTTACACTTCCCTCCTGTGAGACTCGCAACAATGTCATCCAGGGTAGCCCCAGACAATTGCCTTGAAATGGTAACCCAGTCAGAGCTTTTTGAGAAGCCCAGCCTGCAGACCAAACACTTAAGCCCCTCTGGAATAAGGTGTCCGGCATGCCATGCGGACTAGCAAGCCATGGCCTGAATTTTTGGCTGCCTGCCGCAAGTGCACAGGTCCGCAGGTGGATCGGACCAGGCTAGCCGAGGAAGGAGGGGGGCGGATGCCCGCAATGGAAGCGGCTACCTCCACCGCCCGCTCTAGGACCGCTCCGCACAATGCCCGGTTAAAATTTTTTGCGGCCTAAATTTTCGGCTGCCAGCCGCAGATCTGCAGATGCCTGGTCACCCACCCAACCATCAGTTGCAAAGGTGTACCCCCCTGGAGTGACAAACCTGGAGGGGAGGGGGGGGTGGACAGAGTGTCCGAAGCACCTAAGCCAGAGGCCTGGGCCTCACCGGGGGGGGGGGGAGAACCCCAGGAGGGACCGACCACCCCAGGGAGTACCCACGCCCCTTACTTACCGCTCCAGCGAGTGCACGGGTAACGCTCCCAGACAGGTTCTCCTCGCCACCGAAGTGGGGGGGGGGGCTGTCGGCCATAAGGAACGCTGCGACACAGGCCGAGACCCAGTCGTATGCGACCTCACAAGACGTTTAACTTGCAGGGCCAGCCCCCGTCCAGTGGGGCTATGTCGCGGCCGACCTAGCGTGTAGCTGTGGTCTGCACACGCACGCTGGCCAGACTGGGGAGACCACTGGATCTTAGTGTCCAGCCCGTCGCCCAGTCCGGCACTTGATTGTAGATTTCACATGAAAAAATCCAAGAGGAAAAAAAAAAAGTAGCTTAAAAAGCAAAAACAAAAAAATGCCAGGACCAGATATCCCAGCAGAGAACTAGGTCCTTACTCCTGACTAGGCAGCAAAAAAAAAACTGAAGGCCTATAGCAGAGAGGGGGATGTATATCACCTAGGACTGCTCATAGGCATAGCCAAGTCTTTTTTTTGCCTTAGTGTCCTACTCCTGTAGGGGGCAATATAACCCTATGGTTCTGAATAATGGAGCGCTGTGTCTGTCAATGAACAAATGGGAAATTGTAACTCTGCTTTTTTGTGGCATTGGTACAGTAAAGGCCTCTTTCTGGCAACTCTACAATGCACGTAATTTTTGCAAGTATCATCATATTGCTCTCCTTGAAACCACCACACCATCTTTTTCCAGAGCAGCCTGCATTTCCCCTGAGGTTACCTGTGGGTTTTTCTTTGTATCCCGAACAATTCTTCTGGCAGTTGTGGCTGCATTTTTTCTTGGTCTACTTGACCTTGGCAGCAAGAGATCCCTGAAGTTTCCTCTTCTTAATAAGAGAACAATACTGACTGGCATATTCAAGGCTTTGGATAGCTTTATATCCTTTCCCATTTTTATAAAGTTCCATTACCTTGTTATGCAGGTCTTTTGACATTTTATTTTGCTCCCCATGGCTCAGTATCTAGCCTACTTAGGCAATAAGTTTGTGAGCTCTCACGTGGACGCATTATTTATACACAGACACTAATTGCAATTTAAAAAGACACAGATGTGGGAATTAACTTTTAATTGCCATTTTAATCTGTGTCTCACCTTGTGTGTCTGTACCAAGGCCAAGCATTCCAGGGTATGTACATTCTTGATCAGGGCCATTTGGGTGATTACTGTTATTATAGTTTTAAAAAGGAGCCAAAACTACTATGTGATAATAAATGGCTTCATATTTTCAATATCAATGCAAAAATGTCACGATTTCTGCCAGGGTATATGCAAACTTTTTTGAGCACAACTATAGCAATGAATACAATTGAGAGCAGGTATGCACTGGTGGTAGACCATTACTCCTTAAAATGTGCAGAAAAACAGAAGCCCAGACTTACTCAACGACTCAAACGTCTTTGTATAAAAACAGGTTTTGTGGCATACATTTGCAATAATATGTAAGCCACATTGCTATGCCAAGGCACCACTGACCACTTATTCAGCCACACCGTCTTCACACTTTAACAATTTTCTGGCAGTAGGTCCCTTTAAACTTCCTACATCCAATTCATACAATCATTTGCAGTAATCTGGGTAATCTTACAAATACAGGTAGTTCCTACCATTGCCACAGCTATGGCTGCGACAGATTCTTAATGAATTACAGCCAGTTTGCATATTAGGAAATTTGCTATAATCAATACCAACTCTGAGGTGGAGTACACAGAGACACCAGCGCTCAGAGTGGTGCGCGTCTCTACTGGAAAGATGTCATGAATGTGACAGCTTTCGCACAAGGTATCACCTGGGAGGGGAGATTCCACACCCAAAGACTAAACGTAAACAAAGGGGCTTGGGATACTGGCGATGTCATTACCCAAACATTGCAATGCTCATATTTGGGAAATCACAAGTCACACAGGTGGGGGACCTGAGAGACTAGCTTCCTATCAGTCTCCTTTGCTTTTGATCAACAGCGTACAGCAGAGCATAGAGTTATTAGCAGTGGCTATGGAATCCACCCACTGCCATGCGCTGCCAATCATAAGTAAAATGGACCCGATAGAGAACTAGGGCTCAATTCACTAAAGGATATCATATGCGAGATTTGGGACATATTTAGAGATCGACCGATTATTGGCGATGGGGATTATCGACGGCTGATATTCACTTTTTTTTAAAGTATCGGGCACAAATTGCTTCAAGGGGTTTTACCGGGGTGATGCATGCAGCGGGAGGGGACGTCCCCCCCCTCCAGCCGCTCGCCGGGCTCTCCCGTCCCACCGGGAGGCCCAAGCAACCAGCCGGCACGTCCGCCGGCTGGCCGAAGACCCGAACCAAGCCGATGCTTGGTTCGGGTCATGGATCTAGTAACCCTGAAGCTAAGTCATGACATCACTTTCCGGATTACTGCCATCTTAAAAGGCACCAGTTTTATAACAAAGTATTCAAAAACACAAATCTTGACGTTTTAAATACTTTCAAGTGCAAAGGAGGGGTTTGGGGTCTTATAGACCCCTGATCCCTCCATAAAAAGTACCTGTCACTGCCCATTACTGTCACAAGGGATGTTTACATTCCTTGTGACAGCAATAACAGAGATAAAAAAAAAAAAAAAAAAAAGTTTAAATGTACACAATATCGGCTATCGGCCTGACAGGTGACCGAAATATCGGTATCATATCGGCAAAGAAAAAACAATATCAGTCAATCCCTAGCCATGTGACACATTTTAGCCAAAATATTGCATGCGATATGGAATATATCAATTCACTATAGGCTTATCTGGTATTTAAAATACAAAAATAAAAATACTTAGTATACACCGCAAAAAACCTGATGTGTGGTCCCTCCCCCAAAACCATACTAGACCCTTATCCGAGCATGCAGCTTGGAAGGCCAGGAGGGGGGGGGTTTGTGGGGAATGAGCGGGTGTTCCCTCAATCCTGAACGATACCAGGCCAGCAGCCCTGCACTGAACAGTCACATTTAGCAGTGGTAGGAATACCACAGCTGAATATTTAACTTCCAGCTGCAGCCAGAGGTCCAGTCTGCATTAAATTAGGAAGCAAAAAAAGAACCTGTTAACTTCCAGGAAAAAAAATTAATAAAATTAATGGCGGTATTTATTGTGTGTTTTTCTGTGAAATGCATTTTCCAGAGTTAAATACTGCATGAGTTATTTTCACGTATTTGATGCTTAGTGAATGGAGTCCCTAGTCTTTGTTCTCCATCAGGCTTGGCCCACCTGACAAGTCAAAGATGCTCTTTATTTATTAGCAGCTGTCACCAGAACAGAAAATAAATATTAACATAGGACACTCCAAAATTATAGATTAAAAAAAAAATGATAAATAAAATACATTTTTTATTTAAATACAGTTTTTTTTTTTTTTTTAAAGAAAATAGTACATTTTACTGTTAAAGCTTTCCTTTTCAAAGTTAGGACTGAATGCTGCTTTGTGTTAAATTTGTGTGGCCTTACAATATAGTTTAAATAATAGGCGTAAATTGTGCTTCCAAATTGTGCTTCCAAATTAATTCAATAAAAAAGTTGTGGCATTCTATGTGCTAAGTGCTTTTCAAAGGATGACTTATTTTGTTTTAGTGAGTAATTAATTTAGGCCACCATATGTTACCTTAGGAGTAGTTTACAATACATTTATAATCTTTCCTACATTAGTTGAATTGGTGAACACACCTGCACAATGCCTACAAATTTAATATGAAGTAAACCTGCATGGAACTCTGGGCTGAGCCTTCCAGAAAAGACACATTACTTGAAACATGCAATCGCTCCAATTCTACATTGGTGTTGTTGGTTTATAATTAACCACTTCCGGACCGCCGCACGCTGATATACGTCCTCACTTTGAGGACGAATATCATTGTTATAGCAGCAGCTATCTGCCATATCCCCGGAATTGCTGTGTTCGGCCGGCGGTCCGGTTTAAGACAAAAGTGGTCTCGTCACAAGATCACTTTTAATCGGGAGAGGGGCCCCCTCCCGCCGCGATTCGGTGCCCTCCGCTGCGGTGATCGGATCCTTTCACATGCTGTGCATGGAGACGTGAGAGGAAGATGGCCCCCACCCGTCTCCATGACACTGCAGGGCGGAAGCGATGTCAAAACGTCACTTCCGCCCATAGCTCCTAAAGGGCCATTTTTTTTTTTTCATTTTTTTAAACCACTTCACATCCCGCCCATGCACATATGACGTCCGCAGGAGGGATCTCCCATCCTGGGCGGGCATTATGACGTCCTGGGCTTCCCGGCCATCTGGGGGGTGCACGCGCGCCTCCCGCATTGTTCGGGAGCCGATACGCGTGCCCGGCGGCCTCGATGCCCGCCGGGCTCCCGCAATTGCCCGCTAACCGAGCAGGACCGTGGATCTATATGTGTAAATACACAGATCCATGTCCTGTCAGGTGAGAGGAGACTGATCATGTGTTTCCAGTACAGAGGAACACCGATCAGTCTCCTCCCCTTGTGAGTCCCCTCCCCCTACAGTTAGAATCACTCCCTAGGTAACACAGTTAACCCCTTCACCGACCCCTACTGTTAAACCCTTCACTGCCAGTGAAATTTATACAGTAATCAATGCATTTGTATAGCACTGATCACTGTATAAATGTGAATGGTTCCAAAATGGTGTCAAAAGTGTCCGATCTGTCCGCCGCAAATGTCACAGTCACGAAAAAAAAAAAAAATTATAAAAATGCAATAAAACTATCCCTTATTTTGTAGACGCTATAACTTTTGCGCAAACCAATAAATATACGCTTATTGCAATTTTTTTTTACCAAAAATATGTAGAAGAATAAATGTCGGCCTAAACTGAGGAAAATTTAAAAAAAAAAAAAATATTGCGATGTTATAGCAAAAAGTAAAAAATAGCGTTTTGTTTTTTTTCAAACTTGACGCTCTTCTTTTGTTTATAGCACACAAAATAAAAACCGCAGAGATAATCAAATACCACCAAAAGAGAGCTCTATTTGTGGGGGGAAAAAAAAATTATAAAAATTTAATTTGGTACAGTGGAGCACGACCGCGCAATTTTTATTCAAATTGTGACAGCGCTGAAAACTGAAAATTGGCTTGGGCAGGAAGGGGGTGAAAATGCAATTTAGTGTAAATATGAGATCTGAGGTCTTTTTGACCCCAGATCTCAGATTTAAGAGGTCACGTCATGCTTTTTTTCTATTACAAGGGATGTTTACATTCCTTGTAATAGGAATAAAAGTGACACTTTTTTTTTTAAATGGTGTAAAAATAAAAAAGGTAAAATAAGAGAAAAAAAATGTCTTTTTAAACGTGCCCCGTCCTGGCGAGCTCGCGTTCAGAAGCGAACGCATACGTGAGTAGTGCCCGCATATGAAAACGGTGTTCAAACCACACATGTGAGGTATCGCCGCGATTGGTAGAGCGAGAGCAATAATTCTAGCCCTAGACCTACTCTGTAACGCAAAACATGCAACCTTAAGAATTTTTTAAATGTCCCTTATGGAGATTTTTAAGGGGAAAAGTTTGTCGCCATTCCACAAGCGGGCGCCATTTTGAAGCGTGACATGTTGGGTATCAATTTACTTGGCGTAACATTATCTTTCACAACATGAAAAAAAAAAAAATTGTGCTAACTTTACTGTTGTCTTATTTTTTAATTCAAAAAAGTGTATTTTTTTAAAAAAAGTGCGCTTGTAAGACCGCATTGCAAATACGGTGTGACAAAGTATTGCAACGACCGCCATTTTATTCTCTAGGGTGTTAGGGAAAAAAAAATGTATAATGTTTGGGGGTTCTAAGTAATTTTCTAGCAAAAAACACTGATTTTAACACCACATCTAAAAAAGAGGCCCGGTCCTTAAGTGGTTAAAAGTATACTACCTACCTGCTGGAAAGCCCATGACATTAAATATTCTATCCAGCTGGTCGTGGTGGTAAGGGTTGCTAGTCTTTATGTCTTCTTGACGACAGTGAAATATTGGCTCTGACGTTAGAAGCTCTGCAAATATACATCCTATAGCCCAAATATCTGGGGAAAAAAAAAAAAAAACCACACATGCAATATGAAGGTTTGTTAGAAAAACCGAAAATAATCATAGTGGTCACATTTCAACACACACACGCATCATTTTTCTTAAGTCACACTGCTGTTACAAAGGTATTCTTACAATGCAAAGATAAAGCTTAATGATCAACCATGGGCACTTGTAATCAAATATCTGGAAATTTCCAACTAACGTTCACACATTTTGAACAGAACTGTGCTTGATTAGTGTGCAGGTCCATGCCACTAAGGAATAACCTGAATGACTGTCTGGGCATCATTCACCCTAGCAGAGTACTGGTGCTGGATTGCAGAGCGATTTCCCTGCGGAGCATAGCACAACAGGAGGGGGCGAGTATTGCAACAATTTTTTCTCCCTTTCATTTTTAGAGCTGTTGGGGGACCATTTAATATGTAATAAAGTGTAGGGGCTTTAAAAACTTCTCTGTGCAAAACACATGTGCACATTGGGGAACAACTGCCCTTCATCCCATGTTCCCACAAATGGAGGCAAATACACTACTTGGTGTGTCATTGTGCTTTAGTTTAAGTCATGTGCCTGGTGGGCTACCTACATTTTTTCTAGTAACAGGACATCATAAATAATTAAAAAAATAAAAATTAAAAAATAAGTACCAATGAAACAGCAAAACCATGCGACACAAACAATTTTGTCATAGAGGCAGTTTAGGAAATTTGATTACTCCACTTTCCAGGACCCTAAGCAGGCAAATTCTCTCCACAAACTGTCCAGAGACTTCCAGTGCCTATAAAAAGTATTAACCCCCTTGAACGGTTTCAAAACTTTTGAATCAGAATGTATTTAAATTATGCTTTTTTTGTTTTTACAACAGTCAAGATAAACAGATTTTTTTATGTCAAAGTAAAAATAGATCTTAGTAAAGTGATTTAGAAATACCACCCCCCTTCAAGTCAGTAATTTAGTAGATGCATCTTTGCCAGCAATTACTGCCTTGTGCAAAGCAGATAGAGACCTATATATACACAAACTTATCTGGACAGTGCAATTTTGCCAATTTCTCGCAATCTGCCAGGTTGGGTTGCATACAGATTGCTAACGGCTTTATTCAAGTCAGCCACAAATTCTCTACTGGGTTCAACTCTAGACCAAGTTAGGCTTGGTTCACACTGCCGCGACCTTAAAATGTGAAAGTCCCACAACTTACGGTGTGACTTTGCCAGGTGATTATCTGGCGACTTGAGTACTACTTGATGTGACTTGATGCGACAGACTCGGTTCACACTGCTGCGACTTGGGATCAGACTTGTGAGACCCAAGTTGAATGACATTTTAGTCAATGAGAGCCATCTTAATTAGCACTATTAAGGTCACTCTGAATTTAGAAAAGGTTCCTGTACTACTCCAAGGCAACTTCTATCCAAACTTGTGCCTATAGACTTTAATGGAAGTCGACTCCAAGTCGGATCTTCATTTTAATTGATGTGATTTGGATCAGACATTACAGGAAGATTACCCATGCATTCCATGACGTTGCTTCCAGTTGCACTATAAGGCGTGACTTTCAGATCACGGCAGTGTGAACGGAGCCCGAGGTGACTTTCAGGGAATGCCTAGGCAATCTTCCTGTAATGTCGGATCCAAATCACATCAATATAGATGAGGATGCGACTTGGAGCAGACTTCCATTAAAGTCTATGGGCACAAGTCGGATAGAAGGCACCTTGAAGTAGCACAGTAATCTTTTCTAAAGTCAGAGCAACTTCCTCACTGCTAAGACAGCTCTCATTGACTAACATTGGATTTCACATGTCACATATCTTAGGATCCCAAGTTGTGGCAGTGTGAACCTAACCTGAGCCATTCCAGGACATTAACAGTCACAAAAAAAAAAAAAAAAGGAAGAGGAAACGCACATGCCACAACAAAATACCACTGTTCACTCACCAATAGCTTTGGTATAATGCCTGGCCCCTAGGAGCAGCTCTGGAGCTCGATACCAGAATGTAACAACTACAGGATCTAAATCTGCTAAAGGCTTTAAAGGTGAATTAAATAATCGTGCAAATCCCATGTCCGCTGAAAAACAAAAACATACATTACCATAAGCACAAGTCATAAGGAAACAGATTTATTGACAAACATAATATTCTGGCTGCAGGATTTGACCAGCTTCTATAATTTATTGGAAAATACAGCAATAAATAATTGCTAAAACCAGAACAAAGTTAAACAAAATCGCTGCTTTTTTTTCCCCATCACAATAGATGGGGAAAAAAAAAAAACAACAAACTCACAACACTGCCCCACCTTGTCCAATAAAAGAATGCTTTGCATTTATTTAGAAAATCCAAAGCCATCTCTGAATGGCACCCGTGATGAGCGCCTGAGGACCGATGTTCATAATGTAGAAGGGCAGCCACTCGGCATGAGGCCCGGAAGTGAAGATCACTTGAGTAGTGGTGTCTACTTCAGTGTTTTGCAGCTTTGCATAGGCCCAAGCTGGACCAATGTAGCTATGTAAAAAAAATTAGAAATGCAGAATTCTACAGCTAGAAGCTAAATGGTTGCCATACAGCTGCTCCAAATTCTGTCTGCGCTAATCTTAGTAAATTATTCCCAATGTACTGTTTTATCAAGTTATACAGCACTTTTTTTTTTATGTAGGACTATACAAATAAAAGGAGTATGAAACAAACGTTTTAATCAGTGTAGAAGATGGTTTGTAAGTCATGATGCACATGAACACACGTATTGCATCTACACACTCTGATGTACATTATAACATGCATTGACATTCAATGCAGAACACATTACAAAATTAAAAACACAACTACACATGTTAACACGCGTTGACATTTGACATTTGATGTGCTTCCACTGATTTGAATTGAAAATGCATCAGGGGGAAAAAAAAAAAAAAAAAAACACAAAACAAAACATTGTTTATTTTAGATAAATATTAGCAAAAGTCTGCCAAATGCTATATGCAGAAGTATGTGCTGGTGTGATAATGGCAAGTGCAAAATGTTTGTGTCAGTGCTGGTGAATGCAAAAAGGCATGATAGTACAGTGTCGGCAACTGCAGAAATTGGTGTGATATCTGCAAACATGCATGCAACGGTTATCAACCAGTACAAAAATATACGGATATACGGTGTTCATTAATACAGATGTGCATGTCACTGTGGTGGCAGTGAGTGCAAAGGCCGGGGGTGTGTGCCAACCCATTCCCCCATCTCTTGAAGGGAAGGCTGTCACTTCCCCTCTTTGAAAAGGTATATAATTAAAGTCAGAGAGCTGGAAGGCCAGGCAGTGGGTGCAGTCTGATGTCCTTACTTTACTACACTGTACAGCAGGGGTCTCAAACTAGCGGCCCTCCAGCTGTTGCGAAACTACAAGTCCCATCATGCTTCTGCCTGTGGGAGTCATGCTTGTAACTGTCAGGCTTGCAATGCCTCATGGGACTTGTAGTTTCGTAACAGCTGGAGGGCCGCGAGTTTGAGACCCCTGCTGTACAGGAAGTGACAGGGGATTACTCTGCCGCACACTTCCTTTAGACATGCATGCACATGAAAGTGCCAGCGGACGATATTGTAATGGAAGCAACCTACCAAACCTTTTCACCTGCACATGCCTGGTACTCTGGCTGCTATAGGGTGGGCAAGAGCCACAAGACCTGTTGTGCACCTTGCTATTGCTCAGGAGTAAGGATGAGCCGAACACCCCCTGGTTCGGTTCGCACCAGAACTTGCGAACAGGCAAAAAATTTGGACGAACACGCAAACACCGTTAAAGTCTACAGGCCACGAACATGAAAAAAATTTAAAAAAAGTGTTCATTTTAACTGCTTCAGCCCCGAAAGATTTTACCACCTTCCTGACCAGAGCACTTTTTTGCGATTTAGCACTGTGTCGTATTAACTGACAATTGCGCGGTCGTGCGACGTTGCACCCAAAAAAAAAAAAAAAACTTGACGACATTCTTTTCTCCCCTCACAAATAGAGCTTTCTTTTGGTGGTATTTGATCACCTCTGAGGTTATTATTTGCACTATAAACAAAAAAAAGAGTGACAATTTTGAAAAAAAAAAAGCAATATTTTTTTAAATACCCCCCACCCCTCCCCCCCAGCTTAGGCCGATATATATTATTCTACATATTTTTGGTATAAAAAAAAACAAAAACAAAACCACAATAAGTGTATATTGAATGGTTTGCACAAAAGTTATAGCGTCTACAAAATAGGGGATAGTTTTATGGCATTTTTATTATTTATTTATTTTTTTATTAGTAATGGCAGCGATCTGTGATTGTTATCGGGACTGTGACATTATGGCGGACACATCGGACACCATTTTGGGACCATTGTCATTTATAAAGCGATCAGTGCTATAAAAATGCACAGATTACTGTGTAAATGACACTGGCAGGGAAGGGGTTAACCACTAGGGGGTGATGAAGGGGTTAAGTGTGTCCTAGGGAGCGATTCTAACTGTGGGGGGGGGGGGGATGGGCTTTAACTCACATGACCGGGAGCAGTGATCTCTGTCATGACACAGGGCAGAACGGGGAAATGCCTTGTTTACATACTTGCCATTCTGCGGCTCCATGACACGATCGCCGGAGACCCCGCACGCACGGTCACGCTGTACGCGGCGCGCGCACCTGCTAACCCCTGCCTCTTAAAGGGGACATACAGGTACGCCCATTTGCCCAGCGCTGCCATTGTGACAACTTATATCGGCGTGCAGCGGTCGGCAAGTGGTTAAAGGCTTATATGCAAGTTGTCGTCATAAAAAGTGTTTGGGGACCTGGGTCCTGCCCTAGGGGACATGTATCAATGCAAAAAAAAAATATTAAAAAAACGGAAATTTTTTCGGGAGCAGTGATTTTAATAATGCTTAAATTGAAACAATAAAAATGAAATATTCTTTTAAATATCGTGCCTGGGGGGGGTGTCTATAGTATGCCTGTAAAGTGGCGCAGTTTTCCCGTGTTTAGAACAATACCACAGCAAAATGACATTTCTAAAGGAAAAAAGTCATTTAAAACTGCTCGCGGCTGTAATGAACTCGGGTCTCGGCAATATGGATAAAACTCATTGAAAAAAAAAAATGGCATGGGTTCCCCCCCAGTCCATTACCAGGCCCTTTAGGTCTGGTATGGATATTAAGGAGAACCCTGGCCGCAGGAAGGGGGGGGGGGGGAGGTCGAGGGAGCACACCCCCTCCTGAACCGTACCAGGCCACATGCCCTCAAAATGGGGAGGATGTTTTGGGGACAACATAGGGACAAGGGCCTCATTCCCACAACCCTTGCCGGAGGTTTGGGGGGCTTATCGGCATCTGGAAGCCCCCTTTAACAAGAGCACCCCCAGATCCCAGCCTTCCTCCTATGTAAAATTGGTAACAGGTAACATTGTACCCCTACCATTTCACAAAAAAAAGTGACAAAAAAAAGTGTCAAAAATAGTAAAAAAAAAAAAAAAAAAAAAAAAAAAAAAAAGACAGGAGACACTTTGGGACAAGTACTTTATTAAAAGATAGAAAAATAAAAATGTCCCACGTTGTAAATCCATCTCACGCCACACTGACGAGCTAAAAAAAGAAAAAAAAAAGAAAAAAAAAAAAAGGCCGCAACAGCTCCGCCTCCATGGGAGGCTCCCGCTGAGTGGCGCTTCTCAGTGAAGGCTGTTATGACGACGAAGGCGGGGTCACCCGTTTATGTCACTGAGTGGCCCCGCCCTCAGCTGTCACCGAGAAGCAGCGTCCCATGGAGGCAGAGCTGTTGCGGCCTTTCTTTTTTCGGCACGTCGGGCGGCGTGAGATGGATCTAAATCGCAGAACATTTTTTTTTTTATCTTTTAATAAATGACTTGTCCCAAAGTGTCTCCTGTTTTTTTTTTACTATTTTTGACACTTTTTTGTGAAATGGTAGGTGTACAATGTACCCTTTACCAATTCACATAGGAGGGGCGGCCGGGATATAGGGGTCCCTTTGTTAAAGGGGGCATCCAGATTCCGATAAGCTCCCCACCCACAGACCCCCACAACCACCGGGCAAGGGTTGTGGGGGCGGGTGAGGCCCTTGTGCTTTGGGGGTGACTCCAAAGCAGACCCCCCCCCACTTTGTGGGCATGTGGCCTGGTACAGTTCGGGGGGGGCTATCTCGTCCCCCCTTTTCCTGCAGCCTGCCAGGCTGCGTGCTCGGATAAGGGTCTGGTATGGATTTTGGGGGGGACCTCTATGCCATTTTATATTTATACCAGTATTCATACCAGACACAAAGGGCATGGTAATGGACTTGGGGGCGACCCATGACGTTTTTTCAATGAGTTTTATCTATATTGCTGAGACCCGACAATTCATTACAGCCGCGATCAGTTTTAAATGACTTTTTTCATTTAGAAATGTAATTTTGCTGTGGTACTGTCCTAAACACTGGATAACTGCACCACTTTACAGGCATACTATAGACCCCCCCCCCCCCCCTCCCAGGCACGATATTTAAAGGAATATTACATTTTTATTGTTTCACTTTAAGCATTATTAAAATCACTGCTCCCAAAAAAACAGCTGGTTTTAAAACTTTTTTTTTTGCATTGATACATGTCCCCTGTGGCAGGACCCAGGTCCACAAACACTCTTTATGGCAATAAATTGCATATAAGCCTTTAGAATGAGCACTTTTGGTTTTTCATGGTAATGTCCCATAGACTTTAACGGTGTTCCGCGGCTTTCGAATTTGCCGCGAACACCACATAATTTTCGCTGTTCGGCGAACACCCGATGTTCGAGTCGAACTTCCATTCGACTCAAACATCTGGCTCATCCCTACTCAGGAGGCGAGAGGAAGAGTGGTGTTGGCTGGCCCTTCATTTTTTGGGTTTTCGTTTTTATATATACACTACAAAACTAGTTTTTCAATAAAGTGGCTGTATTAGTTATCCTTTTTCAGTTTTTAATTTTTATTTTCACTTGGCAACCCTGTAAAACACCACACTACCTGTCCCTGGGTGGCTATGCTTATTGCTCCACTCTATGAAGGGTGCCATGGATGCCACCCAGGCTTGACTTCAAACTTGTCTGGGCGTTTTCACCTTTATTACACATGGAGGGGGAAATTAGTAGCTTACATAAGAAAGATAACATTGTTTTTTTTCCAGTTTAGCTCACAGTAATGATGAGGGCATCTCTGGAAAGATCAACATTTTCTGCACTTGTCAATTTTTCTTAGCCTGAAAAAATTACATCTAAGCAATTTAAACTGCAAAATATTAAACTTTGTTATTGGGTTATTTATACTTTAAATAAAATCACCACCTAAATAGTGCATGACTTAACCTCTCTGGGTGGAGTGAGATAATGCAAAAACTATCCATAGAGGGGTACTACCATATGAAAGTATTTTAAAAGCGTATAATGTCTATACAAACCTATTTTTACTCGTCCTCGCTCTGGACCTTCACCCATGACTAAAATATTAGCGGGTTTCTGCATAACAGAAAAAAAGAATTACCACATAGGTTCTTAAATCAAATGATTTTTCAAACCAACAGGATTACAAAGCATGTACAGAGTACAATGAAATCATAAAACAGAAAATATTTTTATCTTTACAATTGTCCACCCGCAGACAATTCTTTGCGGTACAATGGCCTGAAAGGAGTATTTTTTTTTTTTTTATATTCAGTTTGGGTAAAGTGGAACAGGGTCTTATCCCACACAAGACCTTTACAGCTGCCTAGGAATAGGAGAAAATCCCCCGAAACCCTTATATGGCCAAGTTCGCCACCAATGCTTTCTCCAATGCAGAGCCCACACAAGGCTGTGCTATAGAGAAATGCTGAAACACTGCCTCGAGTGGATTCCTATCAGTAATACAGAGAGACACAATATATCAGCTCAAAGTCCAGCATTTGACCAGGAACAGTGAAGGCTTCCAATAAGGACTCCATACATTTTTATATAATCAGTGTATTTTTTAAAACTTGTCAAAATATCATTTGAAAGCTTACAGCTGCAAACAGCAGGTACAACATATGAAACAAAGGTTAGAAATGAACTGGCCCCTACAGGAAAGTTGTCAGTTTTACTTTTCCCCACATTTGGGAAGTATTTTGTTTATTTCAGTAACAGCATGTACTCAACACAGCACTAACAGAATATGGGCAAAGAGGAAAAATCAAAAATTAGCAACTACTACAAAAACTACTTTCAGAGATTTGTTAACATTTACGTGAACCCTCACCTTGTAAAAGAACCCACATTCAGTTAAAAATAGAACTGCAAGGCAAAACCTCAGTGTGCGCAGCAGAGTCTAGTACTTATAAACCAAAGGAGAGAGCGGAACTCACGGGTCTTGAGAGGCGAACACTCAGTGAAGATTTCAACGAGGCACAAGCTCATCTTCCGCAGGGCGAGGTGCTTAGAAAGACGCACTTGTAATTTTTCTAAAGAAAATCTTCACTGTGTGTTCAGTGCTCAAGACACGCCTGTGCCACTCTCCCTTTAGCGATATACACTATATTGACAAAAGCATTGGGACGCCTGCCTTTACACACACATGAACTTTATTGGCATCCCAGTCTTCGTCCGTAGGGTTCAATATTGAGTTGGCCCACCCTTTGCAGCTATAACAGCTTCAACTCTTCTGGGAAGGCTGTCCACAAGGTTTAGGAGTGTGTCTATGGGAACGTTTGATCAATCTTCCAGAGACGCATTTGTGAGGTCAGACACCGATGTTGGACAAGAAGGCCTAGCTCGCAGTGTATGTTGAATTCATCCCAAAATTGTTCTACTGGGTTGAGGTTAGGACTCTGTGCAGGCCAGTCACTTTCCTTCACCCCAAACTCACTCATCCATGTCTTTGTGGACCTTGCCTTGTGCACTGATGTGCAGTCATGTTGGAACAGGAAGGGGCCATCCCTAAACTGTTCCCACAAAGTTGGGAGCACGAAATTGTCTTGGTATGCTGACGCCTTAAGGAGTTCCCTTCATTGGAACCAAGGGGCCAAGCCCAACCCCAGAAAAACAACCCCACACCATAATCCCCCCTCCACCAAATGGATTTGAGCCAGTGCACAAAAGCAAGGTCAATAAAAGACATGGATGAGCAAGTTTGGGGTGCAGGAATTTGACTGACCTGCGAAGAGTCCTGACCTCAATCCGATAGAACACCTTTGGGCCTTCTTGTCCACATCAGTGCCTGACCTCACAAATGCGCTTCTGGAAGAATGGTCAAACATCCCCATAGACACACTCCTAAACCTTGTGGACAGCCTTCCCAGAAGAGTTGAAGCTGTTATGGCTGCAAAGGGTGGGCCAACTCAATATTAAATCCTACAGACTAAGACTGGTATGCCATTAAAGTTTATGTGCATGTTAAGGCAGGCCTCAATACTTATGGTAATATAGTGTATACGTATATATATATATATATATATATGTGTGTGTATAGAGGTGTGTATATATATATCCACACGCACGCACATATACACACAGTGGACATAAAAAGTGTACACACACCTGTTAAAATGTCAGGCTTCCGAGATGTAAAAAAAAAAAATGAGACAAAGGATAAATCATTGCAGAACTTTTTCCACCTTTAATGTGACCTATAAACTGTAAGACTCAGTTGAAAAACAAACTGAAATCTTTTAGGTAAAGGGAAGTAAAAATAAAATGAAAAAATATGGTTGCATAAGTGTGCACACCCTTAAACTAATACTTTGTTGAAGCACCTTTTGATTTTATTACAAATGAGTCTATCAGCATGGCACATCTTGACTTGGCAATATCTGCCCACTCTTCTTTGCAAAAACACTCCAAATCTGTCAGATTGCGAGGACATCTCCTGTGCACAGCCCTCTTCAGATCACCCCAACAGATTTTTCAATCAGACTCAGGTCTGGGCTCTGGCTGGGCCATTCCAAAACTTTAATCTTCTTCAAGTGAAGCCATTCCTTTATTGATTTGGATGTACGCTTTGGGTCGCTGTTATGCTGAAAGATGAAGTTGTTCTTCATGTTCAGCTCTAGCAGAAGCCTGAAGGTTTTGTGCCAATATTGACTGGTAATTGAAACTGTTCATAATTCCCTCTGCCTTGACTAAGGCCCCTGTTCCAGCTGAAGAAAAACAGCCCCAAAGCATGATGCTGCCATTACCATGCTTCAATGTGGGTATGCTGTTCTTTTGATGATATGCAGTGTTTTTGCGCCAAACATATCTTTTGACATTATGGCCAAAAAGTTCAACCTTGGTTTTATCAGACACATTTTCCCACATCTTTTGGGAGACTTAAGAGACTTGTTTTTGCAAAATTTAGCCGGGCTTGGGTGTTTTTCTTGGAAAGAAAAGGCTTCTGTCTTGCAACTCTACCCCTTAACCCAGACATATTTAGAATACGAGAGATTGTTGTCACATGTACCACACAGCTAGTACTTGGCAGATATTCCTGCAGCTCCTTTAATGTTGCTGTAGGCCTCTTGGCAGCCTCCCTGACCAGTTTTCTTCTTGTCTTTTCATCAATTTTGGAGGAACCTCCAGTTCTTGGTAATGTAATTGTAGTGCCATATTTTCTCCACTTGATGACGACTGTCTTCACTGTGTTCCATTGTACATCTAATGCCTTGGAAATTATTTTGTACCCTTCTCCTGACTGATACCTTTTAACAATGAGATCCCACTGATGCTTTGGAAGCTCTCTGTGGAACATGGCTTTTGATGTAGGATGAGTCTAAGAAAATGTCAGGAAAGACCTAGTAGAACAGCTGAACTTTATTTGAGGTTAATCAGAGGCACTTTAAATGATGGCAGGTGAGTACTGACTCCTATTTAACATGAGTTTGAATGCGATTGCTTAATTCTGACCACTGCATCCCCAGTTATGAGAGGGTGTGCACACTTATGCAACCACATTCGTTTTTTATTTTTATGCACATTTTTTATGCTGAAATAGCCCCCCTCGGCTTATACTCAAGTGAGGGTCTCGAGAGTGCAGCCTCACTGTGCCTATCTGCAGCCGTAGCTTTCATAACTAAAACAGCGGGCGTCTCCCGCTGTGTCATGCAGTCTGTTCGGCAGCCGTCCACTATAAAGCCCCGCCTCCTCCTCGTCCGTGATAGACATAACACTGATACAATGCTAGTAAACTGAATCAGTGTTCCGTCTAACATGGACAAGGAGGAGGCGGGGCTTTGTTACAGTGGACGGCCGCCGAACAGACTGCATGACACAGCGGGAGACACCCGCTGTTTTAGTTATGAAAGGTACAGCTGCAGATGGGCATAGTGAGGCTGCAGATGGGCATGGTTTACCCAGTAGCTGCTGCATTTCCCACCCTAGACTTCTACTCAAGTCAATACGTTTTCCCAGTTTTTTTGTGGTAAAATTAGGTGCCTCGGCTTATATTCGAGTTTATACAGTAAACAGTTTAAAAATCACACTAAAAAAGGTTGGAAAAGTTCTGAAATTAATCATCTTTGTCTCTTTTTTTTACATCACAGAAACATGACATTTTAACAGGGGTGAATAGACTTTTTATATCCACTGTATATTATATACACACACACACACACACACACACACACACACACACACACACACACACACACACACAGTATCTCACAAAAGTGAGTACACCCCTCACATTTTTTGTAAATATTTCATTATATCTTTTCATGTAACACTGAAGAAATTACACTTTGCTACAATGTAAAGTAGTGAGTGTACAGCTTGTATAACAGTGTAAATTTGCTGTCCCCTCAAAATAACTCAACACACAGTCATTAATGTCTAAATCGTTGGTAACAAAAGTGAGTACACCCCTAAGTGAAAATGTGCACATTGGGCACAATTAGCCATTTTCTCTCCCTGGTGTCATGTGACTAGTTAGTGTTACAAGGTCTCAGGTGTGAATGGGGAGCAGGTGTGTTAAATTTGGTGTTATCGCTCTCACTCTCTCATACTGGTCACTGGAAGTTCAACATGGCACCTCATGGCAAAGAACTCATGGAAAAGAATTGTTGCTCTACATACAGATGGCCTAGGCTAAAAGAATATTGCAAAGACCCTGAAACTCAGCTGCAGCAGGGTGGCCAAGACCATACAGTGGTTTAACAGGAGAGGTTCCACTCAGAACAGGCCTCGCCATGGTTGACCAAAGAAGTTGAGTGCACATGGTCAGCATCATATCCAGAGGTTGACTTTGGGAAATAGACGTGCGATTGCTGTAGAGGTTGAAGGGGTCAGCCTGTCAGTGCTTGGACCATACGCCGCACACTGCATCAAATTGGTCCGCATGGCTGTCATCCCAGAAGGAAGCCTCTTTTAAAGATGATGCACAAGAAAGCCTGCAAACAGTTTGCTGAAGACAAACAGACTAAGGATATGGATTACTGGAACCATGTCCTGTGGTCTGATTAGACCAAGATAAACTAATTTGGTTCAGATGGTGTCAAGCGTGTGTGGCGGCAACCAGGTGAGAAGTACAAAGACAAGTGTGTCTTGCCTACAGTCAAGCATGGTGGTGGGAGTGTCATGGTCTGGGGCTGCATGAGTGCTGTTGGCACTGGGGAGCTACAGTTCATTGAAGGAACCATAAATGCGAACATGTACTGTGACATACTGAAATAGAGCATGATCCCCCTCCACTTGCAGCCTGGGCCGCAGGGCAGTATTCCAACATAACGACCCCAAACACACCTCCAAGTCGACCACTGCCTTGCTAAAACAGCTGAGGGTAAAGGTGATGGACTGGCCAAGCAGGTCTCCAGACCTAAACCCTATTGAGCATCTGTGGGGCATTCTCAAACGGAAGGTGGAGGAGTGCAAGGTCTCTAACATCCACCAGCTCTGTGATGTTGTCATGGAGGAGTGGAAGAGGACTCCAGTGACAATCTGTGAAGCTCTGGGGAACTCCATGCCCAAGGGAGTTAAGGCAGCGCTGGAAAATAATGGTGGCCACACAAAATATTGACACTTTGTGGCCACTTCGGGGTGTACTCACTTTTGTTGCCAGCGGTTTAGACATGGATGGCTGTGTGTTGTATTATTTTGAGGGGGCAGCAAAGTGTCATTTTTTCAGTGTTGTCACATGAAAAGATAACAAAAGATTTACAAAATGTGAGGGGTGTAAATATAAATATATATATATATATATATATATATATATATATATATATATATATATATATATATATATGTATATGCAATAAACTGATCTTTCCCAGTAAAGAGCTGTGGGGGTCGGCACAAGTCTTGGTCATTGGAGGACAGGCAGGCTGTGCTCCCAGTACAACCAAATAACTGACCAAGTTGGGAAGGATATGCTTCCATGCCTAGCGAGGTTGGCTTGAAATAGGAAAGCAGGGGAGCTGGCAGAATGACCAGGTTATTCACACAAAAGGAAAAAATATAAAGAGAATAGGATACTTTTAACGTATATGGTACAACAGACACATCAGTAATACTTCAAATCTGAAATATTTACTGCCGTGTTTAGCAAAACTAAATGCAGCAAGTATTTTTTTTATTTTTTTTTTTTTTATGTAAAGGTTTCAGAGGATTAGTTGAATAGCTCTTCACTGTGTGTAAACTAAAGCTTTTCCAGCAAAGTTGATTCTAGAGAACACAACAATCCACAAAAGAAAAGCATCCAAACATCTGTTATTCAAGTAAACAAAGTATGACCTGAGATAAACAGCAATTCACCTCTTCCATAGATAAACTCTAGATGGAACACTACAATAACAGCTGGCAGTCAAAATCAGACACACGAGTTTACACCAAGTGTGCCATTTGAGACATCTGTACCAGAAATGCAAATGGTTGCTTTAAAATGACCATATATATGACATGGGTGCTCAACCTGTGGCCCTCCAGCTGTTAAGGGAACTACAAGTCCCATCATGCCTCTGCATTTGGGAGTCATGCGTATAACTGTCAGCAACTTGCAATGCCTCCTGGGACTTGTTCTGCAACAGCTGGAGGGCCACAGGTTGAGCATCCATGATATAGAACCTTTTGACAATTTTAATAAATGCTCAGCAAAGCATCTTACTACTGCATTAAACTACCGAAGAGTAGAATAGGAGGAAAACAAAGAGCTCATATACAGAGAACAGCTGCAGTGTAAAGCTGAATATGAAAAGACTGAAATACTTCATGAAGTGAGATAGGGCTGCAATCCAACTCTCTTTAATATAGACATCAATGAACTGGCAACGATCCTCAGCACCAAACTAACTCTACGAGGCATAAAGGTGAATTTCCTCCTGTAAGCAGATGAACTATTACTGTTACAATAAGGTAAGACATTATGGAAGGGCTGGAGAAATACAAGAGCTCTTCCTTTAAAACAAACTACCTTCTTGGTGAATTTATGAGCTGTACACACCTCTGCCTAGAAATGGAACAAATCGGGAGGTTTCAAAGCAGCCATAGAGGCCCTAAAAATAAGGCGTGCAGAACCTTCTCTGCCTTTAGTAAAAAGCTGTACACAAATATTTTTTTATTAGGGGTGTTGAATATAAAAATTGCAGCATCGATGCATCGCGATTCTACATCTGAGTCGGCCGAATCGATGACGCCATCCGGCGCTCCGTGCAGTGCTCTGCCTCTCCTGGAGAAACAAAGAGGCAGAGCCTGCCTGGTGGATAAAGATCCCTCCCCTTCCCTGCCCACTGCAGTATGCAGCGAGATGAACACTGAAGGGGGAAGAGCTTGAGGAGACCCCACGTCAGGAGAGGCATCACTGTAGGCACCAGAAGGGAGAAGAGAGGCAGAGACAAACTGAGCATGGAGGAGGGGAAACCCACTGACAGAGGTGGTAAGTACCAGTGTCACTGATCCCATCCCACCCCTCCGCCCCAATCCCATCCATCCCTCTGCCCCTGATCCCAGCCATCCCACCATCCTTCTGCCCCAACCCCAGCCATCCCTCTGCCCCTGATCCCATCCATCCCACCATCCCTATGCCCCTTATCCCATCCATCCCACCATCCCTATGCCCCTGATCCCACCCCACCACCATCCCTCTGGCCCTGATCTCATCTATCCCACCATCCTTCTGCCCCTGATCCCATCCCACCCCCCTTATCCCATCTATCCCTCTGCCCCTAATCCCATCCATTCCACCATCTCTCCATCTCTCTGCCCCTGATCCCATCCCACCTCCACCACCATCCTTCTGCCTGATCCCCACTCCCCACCCCCCCACCAGCATTTAGGAAAGGAATGCATTTCAGGTCTTTGGTAAAACAATCTATTGAGCAGCCCAGAATTAGTTTGTGAGAGAGTCAGTCTATTCCACATTTTCACAGCTCTTACGGCAAGGTTTTCCCTCTAAATGTAAGGAATGCCCCATTGTTCTCTGTAATGAACTGAACGTTTATAACTTGTAATCCTCTTTTGGGATGGTTATGAGAATTTCCCTACCCAAATAGGATATTGTGCTAAGAGCAAATGAAAGAGTTCATGTAACTGCTGTAATTTTTGGATAAAAACCATGGGCATTAATCGTGATGCATTGCGGAATCGAAACATTGAAAAGGATAATTGTAATCGAATCGTGAGACCAGTGAAGTAGCGCACCCTTAAAATATATACACACACATTGATAGATTGATTTATAGATATATATCTATATATCTTAATCACACACACACACAGTGGGTATAGAAAAGAACCATCCCCTTTAAAATAATCATCATGTTGCTTTGCAGCCTGAAATGGAGAAGACAGACCATTTTTGGTTTTATCCAACTGTGTTTACTCGGTGCAACATCCAAGTGAAATAAGAAAAGAAAAGAAAAAAAAAAAATCAGTCACTGAGAAATAGGATCACCCCCTCCTAAAAATGACTAAATCAGGTGTAGCTAATCTAGAGAATAAAATGGCGATTATTGCAAAATTTTATGTCACACGGTATTTGTGCAGCGGTGTTTTAAAACGCAACTTTTTGGGAAAAGGGACACTGATGAATGAATTTAAAAAAACAAACGGTAAAAGTTACCCCAATTTTTTTGTATAATGTGAAAGAGGATGTTACGCCGAGTAAATAGATACCAAACATGTCACTCTTTATAATTGCACACACTCGTGGAATGGCGACAAACTACTGTACTTAAAAATCTCCATAGGCGACGCTTAAAATTTTTTTTACGGTTACCAGGTTAGAGTTACAGAGGAGGTCTAGTGCTAGAATTATTGCTCTTGCGATCGCGGCGATACCTCACATGTGTGATTTGAACACCGTTTACATATGCGGGCGCGACTTCCGTATGCGTTTTCTTTGCTGCGTGAGCTCACAGGGACGTGGGCGCTTTAAACATTTTTGTTTTCTTATTTATTTTATATTTATAAATTGTGTTTTAAAAAAAAATAAGTTTTTTGATCACTTTTATTGCTGTCACAAGGAATGTAAACATCCCTTGTGACAGTAATAGGTGGCGACAGGTACTCTTTATGGAGGGATCGGGGGATGGAATTGTAGGCGGCGGAAGGGGGGGGAGGGGGGGAGACATCCCCTCCCGCATAACTGGATAGCCGATCGCTGGCTCTAAAAAACAGTACCAGGATATTGCCTGCAGCTGCGGGTATTATCCCGGTATAACCCCAAAAAGCCGAGTACACACATCTGCGTACGCTTGGTGGGAAGGGGTTAAACCATGGATCCCATATTTTGTCAAAGAATTGTGTGGAATTGTATAATGTGTGGAATATTTTTTCCAAAAGACTGATTATATTCACCCTTGCCTTCAACTGGGCAATAGGAAAAAGAGTTCCGCTGGAAAGCAATTTGCCAGTGAATTGCTACACTTATCGCCTGGATAAGTCTTGTGTGTGGTGTGGAAATACTAGGAATGGATGTAAATAATAAACAATTATTTAGGGAAAGATTAATGCATGTGTTAGAAATGGTAGAAGCTAAATTTTCTAGTAGGATCCAAATATGTGACATTTTATTACAATCCCAGAAAATGTGGGAAAAGGAGCCTGGGGATGGACAGCGTCAGAAACACGCTGAGGGAACCGTTGGAAAAATGGCATGCAATTTGGTGGGCATATAATACCATCTACTCTTACAGTAAAAAACCCTCTATGCAGTTTAAGGTTAAACCACTTTTCTTCTAATTTTAGTGAATGACCGCGTGTCTTCTTAAATTCCCTTATGCATTAAAGTTTTATCCCTATTGTGGGGACACCAGTACGGTATTTGTACATTGAAATCATATCCCCTCTCAAGCGTCTCTTCTCCAGAGAGAACAAGTTCAGTGCTCGTAACCTTTCCTCATAACCAATGTCCTCGAGACCCTTTATTAGTTTTGTTGCCCTTCTCTGGACTCTCTCCAGTTACAGCACATCCTTCCTAAGGACTGGTGCCCAGAACTGGACAGCATACTCTAGGTCCAGAGTCTTGTAGAGTGGGAATATTGTCATTTTATCTCTGGAGTTAATCCCCTTTTTAATGCATGCCAATATTCTGTTTGCAGCAGCTTGGCATTGCATGCCTTTGCTGAGCATGTCATCTACGAGGACCCCCAGGTCCTTTACCATCCTAGATTCCCCCAGAGGTTCTCCCCTCAGTGAGTAGATTGCCATCATATTTTTACCACCCATAAGCATTATTTTACATTTTTCCACATTAAAACTCATTTGCCATGTAGTTGCCTACCCCATTAATATGTTCAGAACTTCTTGCAAGGTTACCTCATCCTGCGAAGATGTTATAGCCCTGCTTAGCTTAGTATCGTCCATAATTACAGAGATTGAACTGTTCAGCCTATCCTCCAGGTCATTTATGAATAAACTAAATAGGATTGGTCCCAGAAGAGAACCCTGGGGGACCCCACTTTCCACCCCTGTCCATTCCGAGTACTCCCCATTTATTACTACCCTCTAAACTCACCCCTGTAGCCAGTTTTCAAACTATGTACTCACCCTATGGTCGATGCCAACTGACCTTACTTTGTACAGTAAACGTTTAGGGGGAACTGTATCAAATGCTTTTGCAAAATCCGGATACACCACGTCTACGGGTCTTCCTTTATCTAGATGGCAGCTCACCTTCTCATAGAAGGTTAATAGATTGGTTTGGCAAGAACAATTCTTCATGAATCCATGCTGATTACTGCTAATGATACAGTTGTCATTGCCAAAATCCTGTATATAGTCCCTTATCCCCTTCAAGAGCTTGCATACAATTGTGGTTAGGCTAACTGGTCTGTAATTCCCAGGGATGTATCTAGGCCCTTTTTTATATATTGGTGTTACATTGGCTTTTCTCCAATCAGCTCGTACCATTCCAGTCAGTAGACTGTTCGTAAAAATTAGGAACAATGGTCTGGCAATTACTTGACTGATTTTAAGTACCCTCGGGAGCAAGCCATCTGGTCCCAGTGACTTATACCTTCGCCATCTCTCCATCCTTAGTAACCAGATTCCCTTCATCATTCTTTATGGGACCAATATGATCTGACCTCCCTTTCTTACTATTTATGTACTTTAAGAATTTCTTGGGATCTTTCTTACTCTCCTCTGCTATGTGCCTTTCGTGTTCTATCTTAGACGCCCTGATTGCACCCTTACATTTCTTGTTGCATTCTTTGTAAAGTTGGAATGCTGATGATCCCTCAGCCTTGTATTTTCTGAAGGGCTTCTCCTTTGCTTTTATATGCATTTTTACGTTGGAGATAAGCCACCCAAGACTTATTAGCTCTTTTAAATTTATTTCACATTGGGATGCACTGGATAATGCCCTTATTTAATATGTTCTTAAAGCATACCCATTTTCCCTCCATGTTCTTTGTTCCTAAGATTTTATCCCAATCAATATCTTCTAGCACTGAAACAAATTAACCAGTGATTGCCATTTCCTAAATTGTCCTTTATTTCCACATCCGTGATCAGGTCTGTATTGTTGGTAATCAGTAGGTCTAGTAACGCTTTGTTTCTAGTTGGTGCGTTTACTATCTGACCCATGAAATTTATCCTGCAAGACATTTTGGAACTGGCGAGCCCTTAAATGAATGCGCGGTTGCTTTCACCCAGTCTATGTGTGGATAATTAAAATCCCCCATTATGATGACACTTATGAGTCAGCATTCACAATATTGTAGTATATTTCTGAAATTACACTTCTTCCTGCAAGATTTTTTAAACATATCCTTTCATAAAATGTAGAGGGATCTATGACTGTTTGGTAATGAGTATTGGAAAATTTGCCTGATACCTGTAGTGTTCATGATTTGTTATTTGGTATTTTGTTTTTAGGGATGAGACTGGGGTGCATGTGGAATTTTCAATTAATTTATGTAGAGATATTAAATCATTATTGATCCACCAGGAAAAGTTATCCAATTTATACAGTCCCTGAGGGAATTTTGGGTCCCCTAAGTATGTAGCTTGGGGAGGAGTTTTTGAGGTCAAATTGTATTTCTTATTATATAATCTCCAAAGATCTAAAGACCGAAGAACTAAATTGGTTCAGATCTGCTACGTTATTTTGTGGAACATTTTTAGACCATAATATGCCTGATAGTGAGTAGGGATAAATGGAATTACATTCAAATTTAAACCCAGGGGAACTTTGAATTAGAAATTCCATTGAGCCATTTGGGAAAAACGTGAGGCTAAAAAATACAGCCAGAAGTCTGGGAGGTCGAATCCACCTTTATGTTGTGAAGTATATAGAACTGTTAGAGAAGCGCGGGTGTGAGTCTGCCCAAATAAATGTATTGACTTCTCTTTGAAAGTTGGTTATGTAGATTTTATTTACTCTAATAGGCATTGATCTAAACAAGTATAATAGTTTTGGGAGTATAGTCATATTTATTGCTGCAATTCTTCCTAAAAAGGATATGATAGGATTTCCATAATTTAATAGTTCTTCTTAATATCAGTAGTAGAGGAATGTCGTTTTTGCAAAAAGAGATATTTTATGTCTCGGGTAAGGATGATCCCTAAGAAATAAAATCCATGGACCATGTAAAGGAGAATTAATTCTTTAGGGCATTGTGTATTAGGTATATTTTAGGGGTGCTGAAATTAATCGTTGCATCGCGATTCGGGTGTCCCCGATGCGGCATCGATGCATAAGGACCGGAAAATCGATGTCTGGTGATGTCATTACTAGCCCCGCCCCTCCCGGGAAAGCGCTCCGAGTGTATTTTTAAAATGACTTTATTTTAATAAATGTTGTATTACAATAGATGCTGTGACCCCCGCTGTATGTGCTTTTTATAAAACAATGTCGCTTTATACCGTATTTCGCCGTAGTAGTACAATCATGTGACTCCCAGCCCGTCCCGCCCCTCTCCACTCTCCTCTTCCGTCTCCTGAGTCCTGACGTCAGCGGGGATTTCTCAGTCCCGCCCGCCTCTCTTCTGACATGATAACTATAGTCAGCGGGCGGGACTGAGAATTCCCCGCTGACGTCAGGACTGAGGAGACACGTGAGAGGGGAGAGGAGAGAGGAGAGCGGAGAGGGGCTGGACGGGACGAGCCGGGAGTCACATGATCGTACTACTATGGCGAAATTCGGTATGAGCTGGCATTGTATTTTAAAAGCACATACAGCGGGGGCACAGCATTTATTGTAATATAACATTAATTAAAAGAAAGTAATTGTGGGGGGGTTAGTGATGGCTGCGTTTGACGGGCACAGGGGGCTGCGTTTGGGCACAGGGGGCTGCGTTTGACGGGCACAGGGGGCTGCGTTTGACGGGCACAGGGGGCTGCGTTTGACGGGCACAGTGGCTGCATTTGATGGGGGAGGTTCAGTATTTTTCAGTTTGTTTGCGCCCCCCCAAAAAATTTTGAGCACCAGCTGCCACTGGTCAGCACAGAGACAGTAGAGGGAACTTCACAGGGCTGTTTGTCAGCTGTGGATTCTATCCCTTCTGACCTCACAGCAGCAGTGTGTGTGTGAATCTCTGTACCCTGTAGTGCACCGGATTACTGCACTTTTTAGGGAGTGAGGTTATTTTTAATTCAAAGAGAAGTTCTAGTCAATTTTTTGTTTATTAGAAGTCAGCAGCTACAAAAAAGTGTATCTTCTGACTTTTAATAAAAAGACACTCACCTGTCCCACAATCCAGCGACGTGGCCACCCAAACCCTCCCTTCTCTCCCCTGCCTGTCCACAGCGCTGGCAATACTACTGTGGGCATCCGGCTGTGACAGCTTGCAGCTTCACAGCCGGGTGCGCATGTCTCACTGCGCTGTCCTGCATAGCCGGGCAATCTTTTGGGAACTGTGATGTGTCCCAGAAGATTGCAGGGTGGAAGGGCTGCCTAGGTGGCCCAAGCGGAAGTGGGAGCTCGTCGGTAATCGTGATGCATCGTGATGCATCGGGGAATCGAATCGAAGACCAGATAATCGAATCGAATCGTGAGACCAGTGAAGATGCGCAGCCCTAGTATATTTATGGGCATACCAATGTATTTTGAGATATTAAAGTGTTTGTTAACCTAAAAAAAAAAATAAAATACAGATTCTGTTCCCTTAAAGCATGTTATACTTTGCTTGTGCTGTGTAATCTGCCCCTCTCTAAGCTGTAAAAAAAAAAACTTCCTGTGTCCCCCTCTCTGCACTGACCACGATGTTAGAGTACGTCCCTCCGTCTTCCACAGCTGCCCTCTGTGCTCTCCTATCAACCCCTAATCCCTGCCTGTCATCAGCTCCATGTTCAGTGTCTTTGTCTCCACCAAGATCCCCCTCCCCCCGCCGCTATTAGAAATCAAACATGTACAAAGGTCACTACCAGCACCTCTATTATAGGCATACATAGCACACAGTGCAAGTCTTATTAAAAAGAGACATGTAAATACATTTTTAGAGCGATCTTCAGGCTGGCCATGTGACACTCAGCCAGTCTCCACGGCTTCTGCGGGAGGAGAAGAGTGGCCATGTGACCTCCCCAGCTGATGTCAGAGGGAGATCTTGGCCCCTCCTGCAGAAGCCATGTATCGGAGATGTAAAGCGGCCACGAGTCACATGACCGGCCTGAAGATCCCTCTAAAAAAAGTATTTACGTGCCTCGTTTTTATAAAAGACTTACAGTGTGGTATGCCTGCCTATAATAGGGGGGCTGGCAGTGATTTATACTTTTGCATTAACACACACTTTAATGGTTAGGCCTGAGAGAGATGCAAAATACTGTAATGTTTTAAGTTTGATAATGAAGTGATAGGTTGTGTAACGAAAAGGGAGAATGTCATCTGCATACATACTGAATTTGTATGTATGATTAAATAAAGTGTATCCTTTAATGTCTGAATGAGATAAAAGGACTGTGGCTAGAAGTTCTATAGCCAGAGTAAAAAGGAGAGCAGAAAGTGGGTACCCTTGCCTCATCCCTCTACTTAAAAAAAAAAACTTTGAATTACATCCTGGCAACCAAATTCTCATTTGGGGGTTATTGTATAATGTCTTAAATGCATGGAGAAATTTTCCTTGTGAACCATATTTTGGTAGAATAATATGTAGGAATTTCCAAGAGACATGCCTTGTTAATATCTAGGCTTAGAAGAACTAGCTCTTGAGATTGTGCCTTTGCATCCTGGATTATATTCATTGCCAACCAGATATCATCGGTTATCTGACGACCTGGAATAAATCCTGATTGAAAAGGGGATATTAGTGAAGAGATTACTGAGGATAGTCTATCAGCTAGTAGCCTGCTAAAATTTTTCAATTATTACAGAGATTGCCCTATAATTTTGGGGTAGTGTATGGCTTTTGTCTGGTTTAAGTATTAATGAAATATTGGCCAAATATCATTTCTTCTGGAAACAGTACTCCATTAAGAATGTTATTAAACAGGGAAGTTAATTTTGGAGTCAAAAGAGGGGCAAACGGTTTGTAATAAAAATATGCAAATACATCTGGGCCTGGTGCCGAACTTTTAAGGGATTTAATAATTTGTAAAATTTCCTCTTCTGTACAGGGGGCATTTAACTCCTCAATTTGAGCCGGAGATAAAGATTGGAATTGGTATGTTTTCTAGCCATGAAAGGGTCGAGGGTGGAATAGAAGACGTGGGGCATGAAAGGAGATCTAAATAAAAATTTTTGAAAATAGATAAGATGTCTTTTGGGTTTGTGACTATTTGGCTAGAGGCATTCTTTAACTTGTAAATATGGGGGGGGGGTCTAATAGATCGGTTAAGTTTGGATACAAGAATTTCAAAGGCTTTATCAATGCCTAGAAGCACAGTGAGGTCTATTACTGAGAAGTTAAAAGGTATTTGGTACAACACAGTCCCTCCCGGATCAGGACGTCGCTCCAAACTGGATAAAAGAGCCAGGAGGAAACTGGTCAGAGAGGCTACCAAGAGGCCTACAGCAACTCTGAAGCAGTTGCAGGAATTTATGACAAAGAGTGGAAATGTGCACATGAAAACAATATCACAAATTCTCCACATATGTGGCTTGTATGGGAGGGTTACAGGTTAAGGGTTGGTTTTAAGAGGAAAAAGGTGAATGTCCTTAAATGGCCCAGTCGGAGCCCATTGAAAATCTGTGGAATGACTTGAAGACTGCAGTCCACAAACAATCACCATCAAAATCACCTGAACTTGAGCAGTTCTGCAAAGAAGAGCGGGCAAATAATGCAGTCTAGATGTGCAAAGTTAGTAAAGACAATATCCCAACAGACTAAAGGTTGTAAATAAAGCAAAAGTTGGTTCAACAAAATACTGATTCAAAGGGGGTGATCCTTTTTCCAACTCAGTGATTCTGTTTTTTTTTTCCTTTCATTTGGATGTTACAAGTTGCAAAGACAGCTGGATAAAACAAAAACTTGTCTGCCTTCATTTCAGGCTGCAAAAGCAACAAAATGTGTTAAAAAAAAAAGGGGGGGGTGATTATTTTCTATACCCACAGTATTAAAAAAATTATACACACACACTAATATATATATAGATCTATATAATATACACATACGTTATGTATACTTTAACACATTCGCTAATCTCTTATTACAAGAAAAGTTGGCAAACGTTTGAAGTGGCTGTACTTTTTTAGTAGTTCCCTTTTTAAAACCCTACTCTGCTTGTCTGCCAATCCATTAGATTTGGAATTGTTATATAATTTTTACATGGCGATAATGACTCTGACAGAGCTGTATCTAATACTTGTATATATACTTCACTTGCTCTTGGTACAATGTGCTGTCATAGTACTGCCAAGAGAAATGGACCGCATTGCACAGGGTAGTCAACTACGATTGCAGCTGTTCGTAGAAGACGTCTCAGCCTCCACACACATTATGGGAAACCTAATCGAGGGAACGTGGCTTTAAACAAAGGGCAAGCTGTTTGGAACATGTGAGGAATGTGTATCATTTTACATGTACATAAAATCCAGCTTTACAAAAACGGTTTCTGGATATTAAATTAAAAGGGCAGTGGGCACAGAATGTTGTTACAAGTAGCCAATTGAAGTTAGTGTTTCCAAGAAAGCAGAAAATACAGTTTGTCGTAATTTTTAATTTTTTTTTTCCTCAGTGGCAGGAAAAAGCATATATACTGCATTTTGCAAGAATACTTTGTATAAAGAGAACCTCAGAGTAAACAGGCTGCATATTAACTGATCCTAGAGCAGCCCATCCTCAACCCTTTCCATGCTCTCTTCACACGACTGTGGTAAAATCTATCAAATTTCTGCAATGGGGTTAACAGGATTTGCCCAGGGACTGGCAGGTACGAAGGGTTAAATACACACAAAAAAAGGGGGCAACAATTCAAAACCCAATACTTGTTACAATGTTATTAACATGTTATTAACTAAACTTTCTGATAAGCTGTAGCATGTTCATAGAACGTCAAATAATGTACAATATCTATACATCTGCAGGTTACATGAAAAATACATGAAAAATAATAGCCAGTAATACAGCCATGAAGGTCCTTGTTCAGCCACTTCCTGTTAAAGGGTAACACTCCCCTCCCCATCTCCCCACTGTGCATTGTCACACAGGCTTCTGATGGCCATTTTAATACATTATGCAGGCCTAGTCTATTGTGGTCACCAGGGGGCCACGTAATGATTCAGTGCATGAAGACAAGAAATGGCTGCCAAAAGGCTGCAGGAGACCAGCAGTATTAAACATGCCAAAGGATGAAACAAACAGATTTAAAAAAATAAAAATAATAATGATGATAATCACATTGTTAGTTCAGTTAATGTTTACATATACATTGGCAGTCTCCTGAGAGCACTCCTACACATATCCCCTAACCTATGTTCTGGGTATTACCTGAATATAATCCTGCAGGGTCACGTGCCTATGATATCGGATATTGCTGCTTAAAGTGGGAGTAAACTCCCATCTCTGACTTAACTATAGGTAAGCCTATAATAAAAGCTTTACTGGGCACTGATTGGAGACGCTGGAGTTCAGGATGGTCTGGGCGGCTGATTCAAATGCCTAGACACCTGAGTTAAACAGCCGAAGGCTATCCCCGACATTGGAGCGACTTATCAAGCAGTAGCAAAGGTAGCTAAAGCAGGAGGAGGGTGAGATCGAGAGCCCCGGGAAGAAACGTCACCTGTGGAGTGCTGGGAGTGAGACCGAAGACGAAGCCAGGAGTCAGCGCGGAGACAGGCGAGTGCCTCGGCGTGTCTGCTCATGCAGGCGGCAGGGGCGGCTCGCTCGTGAGACGCACACTCCGGCGGCGGTACAAGGGTCTCAAACAGCAGTGATCAGGAGGACCGGGAGATCTACCTTCCTATAACCTACAGTTGCTGGGCTACAGGGAAAAAGTAAGGAGACTGAAGATGCCAGAGACTAGGTATGATTAAAGATGCACATGGTCTTATAAAGTAACGTTTAAAGTGGCATAGAGACTGCATTAAATCACAAATACTGTGGACTGAGACAACATTACTAGTTTCTTTTTGAAAAAGGGATGCTGTATGAACTAAAGGGATTGGTGCAAATGATTATAGTACTGGAAGAAGAGCTGGACAAATAATATTCTACAGTGTGTTTTAATAATAGAGTTTATCCAATAGAACTGTTCAGCATCTCTAATCTCAATCTAGGAGGTTAAAGGGTGATGTACACTACCCTATATAGTCTGGTCATCTAAAAAGGACACTAAAAGGTTAATAAGCGGTTAAAAAGGGAGAGAGAGGAGGGAGGAGAGAGAAGAAACAAGGTCTATCAGAAACATGGCACCCAAGAAAGGAAACAAAACACCACAATCTCAAAAAGAAAAGAAAGACAAAACAAAAATCAAAGATAAAAACCCTACAGGGGCACAAACTACACAAACACCTGATATAAAAGAGATTTTTCAACAACTGCAGCTACAATCCCCCCGTGTAACTCAAGCTCTACATACATCACAAGAAATTTCAAATATTGCGGAAGTCTCGGGGGCATCTAGATCATCAGAGGAAGAGCAGATAGATCACCCTAGAAACAGCTCACCAATAGACACAACAGGCTCACTTAATGACCCAAGAGAAGGGGGTAAAGAATATTGGGATTTGAGACAATACATTCAATCTCTCCCAACTAGGACAGATATGGATCAATATGTGCAAAGATTGGAAAACTCATATAAAGTAGAGATACAAGAACTGAAGACATCCATAAAAACCACACAAGAAAAAACAGCCATATTAGATACCAGAATCTCAAAAACAGAACAAGAACTAATTAACATAAAGGATAGTGCCCAAGATCAAGAAAAGCAAATAAATCAACTAATTAACTGCCTGGATGAGCAAGAAAATAGAAGTAGAAGATCTAACATCAGAATTAGAGGGTTAAAAGAAGACGTGAGCACAGAAGAACTGACAGCAACACTCCAGAAAATTTTTCAGGAATTAACCCAGGATATAGAAATAAAAGACCTAATAATTGACCGTGCTCATAGAGTAGCGGGGAAAAGGAGAACAGATCTGAGTAAACCACGGGACGTCATTTGCAAAATGCACTATGCTCAGATAAAGGATAGAATCATGTTTGCAGCACGTCAGAATAAAAATATCCAGCATGAGGGAGATCCACTGCTGCTATTTCAAGACCTATCAAAATTTACGTTGGACCGAAGAAGAGCTTTAAAGCCCCTGGTGGAACAACTAAGAAGAAATAACTTACAATATAGATGGAAATTTCCATTTCAATTACAGGCACAAAAAGAAGGACTAACGGCTGTATTTAGTGATTTGGAAGATCTACCGCAGTTTCTGGCAATGCTTAAGTTACCATCAGTAGAATTACCAGACTGGCCTATTTCGTTCACGAAAGGACTCAGAAAGCCCTGATAGGTCACTTGCAGACGGACTGGGGTTGGGGGAGGTTTTTTTTTTTTTAGTATATAATATGACATTATTCACAGGAGGAAGACTTAATTAACTCGGTGTGATTAAGATAGTGGGTAGATAGAGACTGTGAAGCAAGGGGAAGAGGGGGCCGCTTATTTATCATTATTATTATTATTTATTTTTATTTATTTATTTATTTATTCACTCATTTATTTATTTTTTGTAATATCTAGATCTGATTTACTACTTTAACATAAGTACAACTAATGGTTCAGATAAAGAATGTTCAACACCAATAAGGGAAATGATATAATGGGGTAGATGGGGTCTTTTTTTTTTTTTTTTTTTTTTTTTTTTTGGCACATCACTAGTGAATAGTTTTTAATATATTATGTTATAAAGAGCACAAACACTGGGGATAGGTTACTGGTAATAGTGGGGTTAGGATATGTGCACATAGCTGGGGGAATGAAACAGGCAGAGTAAGAGACATTTGTAAGCAATAAGCACGGATTAGGGAGGAGCAGAATTTTTGTTGCATACAGTGTCAAGTAGATTCACATAAATTATTACACATTATATTAGTCATTGGGGACGATAATAAAGACCACCCCTTTTTTTTTTTTTTTTTTTTTTTTTTTTTTTTTTTTTTTACAAGAAATATGGAATAATGAGGAATAGACCCTGGTTTATAGTTGTTTTTACTTAATCTGATGCACGAAATATATCATAAACAAGGTATATATAATAGGGATGTTAACAAGATTGTTTTGCAATATAGGATAACACGACGTATGATACACTACGGGGATAATAGATGGGAGGTGGGCTCTTTTTTTTTTTTTTTTTTTTTTTATTATATTTCAGGAAACATGGAACTGTGAGGAATGGATTTTGGTCTATGAGTGTTAGTTTGATCCACGATTTTATCACATTATAAGGTATAGATATTGGGGATATCAACAAGCTTGTTTCGCAATATAGGGCAACACAATTTATGATTTATTACAGGTATAAGGATGGGAGGAGGGGTTTTTTTTTTTTTTTTTTTTTTGATACATTTTAGGAAATTTGAAATAATATGGAACGGATTTTGATTTATGGGTGTGGTTATATAGTTTGATTCACGTATTTATCACATAACAAGGTATAGTTATTGGGGATGTTAATAAGATTGTTATGCAATATAGAGTAATACAATTTAGGATTTATTACAGGCATAAAGATGGGAGGAGTTTATTTATTTATTTATTTTTTTCTCTTATTTACTACAAGATGTACGGAATAGTGAAGATGAGATGCTGGTTTTTGGTTATTATAGTATAATTTGTTATACGAACTATCCTATACAGCAAGGTTGGAGCAATGGTTAGTAATACAACATATGATTTTCTCTGGGCGTAAAGATGGGAGGTGATTTAAAGGGGAAGGAAAAAGAGTAAAAGAAAGAGTTTTTTTTTTTTTTTTTTTTTTTTTTTTTCCCCTCTCCTCTTCCCCTCCCGCTACACCTCTTCCCGAGTTAAAGCAATTATAAGCAAATGTTATATAGGACAGGAGTGGGAAAGTATACCTCTGAGATGTCTCCCCCACCCCCTTTCTATCCATATGCTCCCTAAATTTTTTTTTTTTTTTTTTTTTTTTTTTTTTTTTTTGCCCGTTTTTGGAGGGGAGCAAAGAGAAAGAAAGAAGAGGGGATAGAAAGAAAATAAGAGATTAAAGATTTAAGGTAATAGCATCTAGAATGCGGCGTGCGATCGCTGCGGTCTCTGACTGAGCGGCAGATTTTGGTCGTCGGTGTCTGTCTCCCCTAGTAGAGGGAACTTACACTGTTTGTAAGATAGACTTTATATAAGTCAATAGTTTAGGGTTTTTGTGTGGGTGAGTGTGGGTGTGGTTGTGTTTGTTTTTTTTTTTTTTTTTTTTTTTTTTTTTTTCTCTCTCTCCCTTCCCTTCTCCCTTCTTCCCTCTCTTGGTATTAAAGAACAATGAAAATATGTTCTTATAACATTAGGGGTCTTAATTCAGCATCAAAGAGGTCTCAGGTTCTATACTCTCTCCATAAACAGAAGGTTGGGATTGTCTTTTTTCAGGAGACGCACTTCCGCACGGATCACATTCCCAATCTGCAAAATAGATATTACAATACATGGTATCATGATTCTTATCCTTATTCTAAGTCGAAAGGCGTATCCATTGCAATACATAAGACAATACCACATCAAGTGCTTGAAAAATGGTGTAATAAGGATGGAAGAGCAATATTACTTAAACTCAGTATATATGGTAAAAAATTTACTTTCATTAATCTATATCTACCCAATCAAAATCAGCTTAAAACAGGGTCACAATTGATTGGTGAGCTCATGGAAAAGGTAGAGGGGATAACTATAATAGGTGGGGATTTCAATTTTGTGTTGGATAAGAGTGTAGATACCACAGCACCCTCGATTGTACAGACAAGTAAAGAAAAAAAGAAATTTAAAGAACTTATGGCAAAATACCAACTGGTCGACATCTGGCGGGCGTTACACCCAGGGGTGAAGGATTTCACATTCCGTTCAAATGTCCATGGGTCTTATCATCGTATTGATTACTTTCTGATCAATCAACTGGGAGTGACAATCACTTCATCAGCCGAAATAGGCAGTGCTATATGGTCAGACCACACGCCAATATTTCTGACACTTGATTTACTCAAAGGCGAAACTGCTAGAGGAAACTGGAAGCTTAATGACAATCTGCTATACGATGAGGCGTGTGTACTAGAAATAAGGAAGGCAATAATGAATTTCCCACAGGACCATATTGGAGACACTACTCCTCTACCGATTCAATGGGAGGCACTAAAGTGTGTGATCCGTGGATTATTCATTAAACATGGGGCCAGATTGAAAAAAATTAAAAACAATAGAATAACTCATTTATTAAAGGAAATACCGGAAATAGAAGCTCAACATAAACAAAGCTTAACACGTGAAATTTTGTTAGAATTAACAGATAGGAAGACAGAATTGCAAACTCTGCTGAATGAGCATACACTACGTATAAGAGATAATAACCGTGCCCTTTACTACCAACAGGGCAATAAGCCAGGTAAACGCCTGGCAAGAGCCCTACAAAATCGGTGTAAAACCTCACCCATAGTTAAGATCAAGACAGAAGTAGGGGATATGAGATATGACCCAAAAGGGATCCTAAAAGAATTCCAGACATTTTATACAAAACTATACAATATATCTAATCACAAGGCTATTGATAACCCAGTGGGTTTGCAACAAGATATCCACCAATACATCAAAGAAACTGCACTCCCCATATTAACACCATCAGAAGTAACGCAGTTAGAACAGGAATTTTCAGAAAGTGAAATACAAAGGGTAATCGAATCATTAGTACCAGGGAAGAGCCCAGGTCCGGATGGTTTTACCCCAAGATTCTATAAATTATTTAAAGAAGAGCTCACCCCCATTATTAAACGGACGTTTAATGTAGTGTCCACAACGGTGCCTCTTGTCCCACAAAGTTTACAAGCATATATCTCACTCATACCAAAACCTGAGAAAGATCTTACTTTATGCGGCAACTATAGGCCAATATCCTTAACAAATATTGATTTAAGATTATATTCGAAAATAATCGCGAATAGACTCACCCCCATGATGCCCGCATATATACACCTAGATCAGGTAGGTTTCGTAAAGGGTAGAGAGGCAAGAGACAATACACTGAAAACACTCACACTGATGGAATTTGTACAGAGAGGCTCCATCCCATCCTGTTTACTTGCAATAGATGCTGAGAAAGCATTTGACAGGGTGGGATGGAGCTTCCTTAAAGAGACATTGGTACAATGGGGGTTGGGTCCGGTATTGTTGGACAAAATAATGGCCCTATATCAGAACCCAACGGCTAAGATTCGAGCAAATGGTGGCATATCGGAAGAAATTACTATAACAAATGGAACCCGACAGGGTTGTCCACTATCCCCTATACTATATATACTAGCGATGGAACATTTATTAATTGCGATCCGGGAAAATAAAGACATACAAGGAATTAAAGTGGGTGATGTAGAGTATAAGATGTCGGTGTATGCCGATGATATACTACTATATATTACAAACCCCCTGATATCATTACCAAACTTGATATCAGAATTTAAACGTTTTGGGGAAGTGAGTAATTTTAAGGTAAATTACAATAAATCTGAGGCACTGAATATTAATTTGTCAAATACTATGGTGGAGCTGCTTAGAAAGGATTTCCCCTTTAAATGGCAGGCTAATACAATTAAATATCTTGGTACATATATCCCCACAGATTTGAACAAATTACAGGAATATAATTACGTCCCGATGGTACAAAAAATAATAAATACATTACAAAAATATGAAAAAGGGACATTTTCCTGGATAGGTAGAATCAACATCATAAAAATGGATATACTCCCTAAAATATTATATACTCTACAAACAATTCCCATTTTTCCCGCAACAACGATCCTGAAAAAACTACGTAGAGCGATTGGGCAGTTTGTCTGGGCGGGCAAGACACCCAGAATCAGCAGAATAGTGCTAAATAAGACCAAGAAAGATGGCGGTCCGGCCCTACCAGACATAATAATGTACCTTAAAGCTATATTTATAACTAGAATAGTAGATTGGTTCCACAACAGGGATAGTAAACAATGGATAAAACTAGAGGAAGAGATTACAGGCCTCAAGTTGAAATCACTCCCTTGGATCAAAAGAGGGCAGAGACCTTCGGAGGGCACTATGCCCTCTTTAGTCGTATCAACATTGAAAGTATGGGATATTATGATAAAGAGAGGGTGGGGATCTACTTATAGAGGTCCTATGACCCCATTATTTAGCAACCCAGAATTTCCAATGGCACTAGAAGCCAAGTCATTCCTTAAATGGAGAAGATGTGAAGATACCAGAATAGTAGAAACAATGGAAGGAAATAGAATCCTTCCATTGGAAGCTATAGGTGGAGAATATAAAAAGGATTGGATGCAATATGGACTACTCCAACGATATATTTCATCTCTGATAAAAGAATCTGAACTGGATAGGCCCCTGACATCACTAGAGAAAGTTCTCATACAAGAACATAGACCCCTCCATGTCTTATCTAAGATTTACAAATATTTGAGCTCAGAAAATAAAATTCAGGAGTTACCATATATTAAGAAGTGGGAGGCAGAGCTTGGGATTGATATCCCAAGGGAAAAATGGGAAAAGGCTATTATGGTAACTCATAAACTTTCATTATCTACTAAACATCAAGAAAGGAATTATAAAATCTTAGCCAGATGGTATAAATGTCCTGTGGATATGCATAAGATAAATCCCGTTCACGGGGAAGAATGTTGGAGATGTCTTAAAGCTCAGGGCACAATGTCACATATTTGGTTCTATTGCTCTAAAATCCAACCATTTTGGCAAAAAATTTTTGAGATTTATAGTGGTATGACTGGGATCGATGCATATCCGGATATACAAGTAGCGGTATTATCTATGATCCCAGGATCACTGAAAAATATAAAGAAAGGATTATTGAAATATTTCTTGACAGCAGCACGAACTATTATAGCTAGAAATTGGAAAAGCACAAGTGCGCCTTCCATGATAGATTGGGAGCGGGAGATGGCGGAGATGCGTGCTCTGGAAGAGAGAAAAGTGTTAGAAGAAGGGTTAAGTAAACAGATATTAAGTACATGGTCTAGATGGAGAGAGTTTAGAGCCTCTACACAGCTCTTCAGAATGACTGAGGAACCTAACGAAACATAATAAGAGGGGACCCCTTGGGAGGGAGGGATAGAACCCCTTCTTTTTTTTTTTTTTTTTTTTGTTTGGTTGTGTATGATGGGGGGACGGGTTATGGTATGGTTGTTGAGTATATGGGATACACATCCATGAAGCAATTCTGTAACGACCAACATAGAGACAGAAGAGGATTCCGAGTTTGAATAATGGGTCCTTTTTATTGATTGGATGTGTATATGTTTTGCTTTGTATGTAAAAAATTGTAAAATTGTTTTGATAAATAAAGATTATAAAAAAAAAAAAATAAAAGCTTTACTGTACATGCAGCCAGTGACGTCACCGCCGCGTACCCTCTGAAGGAACAGCCGTCCTGTGTCATAAGCAGCAGTTCCCACGCACAAGTGATGTCACTCACACAGCCAGAGTCCCCAAACCTGGAACGAATCTTAGATCAGGCAAAGGTTCCAGAGGCTGCATTCATGGCAATGGTGAGACTGCTGATGGGCACTGACCCTTATTTTGCTTCACAGTCATTTAAAATTATGTGTGTGTACAATTCAATACAGGTGGAATCAGAGGGCCCTGCTCGTTAGAGCTTACAATCTAGGAGGGAGGGTCAAGTTATATAAAAGGGCAATAGCTGTGGGGGATGAACTAATGGAGAAAATAGTGCAGTTGTTAGATGGAGGCAGGATAGGCTTCTCTGAAGAGGAAAGTTTTCAGGGATCGCCTAAAAGTGGATAAATTTGGAGACAGTCTGACAGATTGGGGTAGGGAATTCCAGAGGATGGGCGAGGCTCGGGAGAAGTCCTGGAGGTGGATATGGGAGGAGGTGATGAGGAAGCTAAAGAGCAGGAGGTCCTGGGAGGAACGAAGAGGGCGATTAGTTTGGTATTTTGAGACTAGGCTAGTGATGTAGCTAGGGGTAGAGTTGTGGATGGCTTTGTAACTTGTTAGTATTTTGAATTTAATTTGTTGGGCGAGTGGCAGCCAATTGAGGGATTGGCAGAGAGGGGTAGCAGACGCTGAGCGGTTTGTAAGGTGGATGAGTCTGGCAGCAGCATTCATGATGGACTGAAGGGGGGATAGTCTATTTAAAGGTAAGCCAATGAGGAGGGAGTTGCAGTAGTCGAGGCGAGAGATAACCAGGGAATGAATCAGGAGCTTTGTGGTTTCATTGGTTAGAAAGGGACGTAGTTTAGAGATGTTGCGGAGGTTGAGGCGGCAAGCTTTGGAAAGTGATTGGATGTGGGGCCGAAAGGAGAGTTCAGAATCCAGGATGACACCTAGTACCCTGACATGTGGGGACGGGTGGATGGTTGTACCATTGCTCTTGACAGACAAGTCAGGGGAAGAGGCACATTAGGGAGGAAATATTATAAGCTCGGTTTTGGACAAGTTGAGTTTGAGGAAGTGGTGTGACATCCATACAGATATGTCGGTTAGTAAGTTAGTGATGCGTGAGGAGACTGATGGAGTGAGTTGAGGGGTGGAGAGATAGATTTGTGTGTCGTCAGCATAGAAATTATATTGAAAGCTGTGAGAGGCTATCAGCTGACCCAGGGAAGAGGTGTAGATTGAAAATAAAAGAGGTCCAAGAACAGAACCTTGGGGGACCCCGACAGAGAAGGGAAGAGGAGTGGAGGAAGTAGAATTGTAAGTGACACTGAAGGTGCGTTGGGAAAGGTAGGATGAGGGCCACTGAAGAGCACAGTCACGGAGACCGAGGGAGTAAAGTTCTTTGAGGAGGAGGGGGTGGTCAACCGTGTCAAAGGCAGCTGAAAGATCCAGAAGGAGGAGTACAGAATAGTGTCCATTGGTTTTTGCCGTTAGTAGGTCATTTGTTTAAAAGAGCAGTTTCTGTGGAGTGTTGAGGGCGAAATCCAGATTGAATGGGATCAAGAAGGTTGTTTTTAATGAGGTGGTCACTCATTTGGTTGTAAACCAGGCGTTCAAGGAGTTTAGAGGAAAAGGGGAGCAAGGAGATAGGGCGTAGGTTGTTAAGATTGGTAGGGTCCAAGGATGGCTTCTTAAGTATGGGGGCGACCAGTGCATGGAAAGAGAATTCTTGTTGGGCAGCGTATTAGTGCTCGAACGAACACACTTAGACCGAATTTTAATGGTTCAAAGAACATTAGGCAAAATGTTCAGCCCTCACGCATGTTCACTTCATCAAATCTGTCCCTCTTTGAAAAAAGTTTGGCCACCCCTGTCTTAGATTGTGTGCTCTAAGGAGCAGGGCCCTCTGATTCCTATTGTATTAAAGCGTATTGTATTTGTACTGTCTACCCCCAAAGTTGTAAAGCGCTGCATAAACTGTATAATTAAAAAAAAAAAAGGAAGACTGAACGAAGGTGACAGCATGGCGATAGAGGGCTTCGTTTTCAGGCAAGTCTCACTTAATGTAGTATGAGATGCATACTAGCACATTATGGGTTTACCTTGCAGGTTGCAAAAAACACACACACTGGTTTACTGCCGCTTGAACCACAAAAATATATGAATCTCTACAGCTGGCTGTCAGTCTTACTAGCGCGGTAAACGATAGTAACATGAGTTCATACAGTATGCAGGATTATCTATGCAACTCACTCTGGACACAAGTCTAAAGCTGTAAATCTTTGTTACAACGGTTTAATACAAAACCGGTGGCTGTTTTGATAAGTGGGACGCTACGATACTCGACCTGCAAAAATCCAGGGTGCTTCTAAAGTTGGACACAGATGGAAAGAATTTAGAACAAATATTCTTTAGAAAGAATGTCTAAAGCGAGTTATACATTATACAATTTTCTTTCCTGCGACCATGGGCTGAGGGAAAGATAATTGCTTGATTTCTCCATCAACACGGTCAATGTTGATGGGGGAATCCCTCCCGCTGTGCTATTGTATTCTTACAGAGGGAGGTTTCCCAGCTGTCAGAATACAATGATCATTGCCTGGAGCTATATCCGCTGGCAGCGATCACACAAAAAAAAAAAAACAAACAAAACAAAAAAAAACAGGCTGGTTGTACTGAAGTCAGTCCATGGATCAATTTCAGTACAACAAGCCTGCGCATAAACAGATCAAAAGGTGTCTGGTTCCTGCTGAACTGAGCGAATTTCGATCCATCTATGGCCAGCCTTAGGAAAATTTATATGAAAACTCTTAGAACATTCATTTGTCATTCAAAAGATTTTGTTTGCTTTTAACATTTGATCTTGGCATAAATGGACTTTAACGAACAAAAATCATATACATTGTTAGAAATTTGTTTGAGAAAAGTTTTCCATCTTACTTTTACTTCTTACTCTTTCAATTTTCTTGTCATTGTGGTCGAAAATGAACGTCAATTTGACCCACTAGGGATTATAAAATCAAACAAACTTTCTCAAAGGGATTGTAAAGGCAGAAGGTTTTTTTATCTGTGTGTTTTTTTTTTTTTTAAATCTCTGGCCAGCGATGTCCACAAGTCCCTCGGCCGTCCGGGACTCTCCTCCTGATTTGCTGAGACACAGCAGTGGAGCCATTGGCTCCTGCGGCTGTCAAAGTCAGTTAGCCAATCAGGAGAGAGAGAGAGCGAGCCAAATGGCAGCACCGTGTCTGAATGGCCACAGGGAGCTGCAGCTCGGCTCGGGTGCCCCCATAGCAAGCTGTTTGCTGTGGGGGCACTGGACAGGAGGGAGGAGCCAAAGGAGGACCTGAGAAGAGGAGGATCTGGGCTGCTTTGTGCAAATCCACTACACAGAGGAGGCAAGTATAACATGTTTGTTATAAAAAAAAAAAACAAAAACAAAAAAGAGACCTTACAATTACTTTAAGCGTCATTAAACCCAGGACTATGAAAAACTCTCATTACAGATTTTATAGCAGAGTGTGCATATCCACAAAGCCACTAAGGCATTCATTTGCCTTCAGCTGTCCCTCCCATCTTCTGTGTGCCCATTGCAGTCTGAGATTGTGTAGACCTGCTGTCATCTACTGAGCATGCTCCAGTTTCAGTTCCCTTCTAAGCTCTTCATTTCCTCTTTTTTATGTGTGCAACCCATATGACTATAGAGTGACATGTAGGCGTATACACAGTGGTAAATGACACTCCCCCTTCCTCCATGCCCTCCTATTGCTAAAGACTATGGAGACGGGATAAAGTATGCCAATTGATCACATTCACTAAGAAACTCACTAAAAAAAGCTTTGCTTTAATATGAATTGGTATTAAATATATCAAAGTTTGAGACCCCTGCTTTAAAGTCTGCTGAAGGCACACAGCCAGTCCAGGTTCTGGAAGGATCCCCACTTTAATGTCAGGATCCATCCAGATGTCTGGACCGGCAGGTGGCCCAGCCTCTCAGCGAGTCACTGAGAGCCTAAGCCAGCCACTCCAGTTCCCTCCAAAGACCGGCGCTTCAGTGAGCTGGTGACTGACTGCTCACTCAAGAACGAAAACTGAGTGTTCAGCGGTGTTCGATTGCTCAGGTCTCGGTCTTATGCTGGCAATACACGCATACATTTTTGTTTTAAGAAGGTACGTTCAATTTTCTAATTGTTAGTGGGGTCAAATCGACGTTCGTTTTCGAAGACAGTGATGGGAAAATTTGAAGGAGCAGAACAGAAAACTTCTCTCAAATAAATTTTAGGACAATGTATGTTTTTGTCCAGAAATTGCATTCACTTTAAAATCGAATGTTAAAAGCAAGTGAGGTTTTCAAACGACATTCATCCATTCATCGAATGTACAAATCATTTTATTGGGAATATTCGTACGAACAGTCTCATCCAAAAAATCTATACGTGTATGGCAAGCATTAGAGGCAGCAGGGGACCGATGCTGCATCCAACTAGGTGAGTGTTTTGGTTTTTTTTCGATTCCCATACTTTAACCCTTTCACTGCCAGGTCCATATTGGCCTACAGCAGGGGTCCTCAAACTTTTTAGACAGGGGGCCAGTTCACGGTCCCTCAGACTGTTGGGGGGCCGCACTATAGTTAAAAAAAAATATGAACTAATTCCTATGCACACATCTTATTTGTAGTGCAAAAAAAAAAAACACAGGAAAAAACAGTACAATATTCAAAATAAAGAACAATTGTAATCAATATGAACTTATCAGTATTTCACAGACTCGCCCCATATCACAGATACCCCCATAACAGACGCCCCATAACACAGATACCCCATAACAGACGCCCCATAACACAGATACCCCCATAACAGACGCCCCATATCACAGACGCCCCCATAACAGACGCCCCATATCACAGATACCCCCATAACAGACGCCCCATATCACAGATACCCCCATAACAGACTCCCCATATCACAGATACCCCCATAACAGACGCCCCATATCACAGACTCCCCCCCCATATATCACAGACACCCCCCCCCATATATCACAGACGCCCCCCCCATATCACAGACTCCCCCCTCCATATCACAGATACCCCCATAACAGACGCCCCATATCACAGATACCCCCATAACAGACGCCCCATATCACAGACGCCCCATATCACAGACGCCCCATATCACAGATACCCTCATAACAGACGCCCCATATCACAGATACCCCCATAACAGACGCCCCATATCACAGATACCCCCATAACAGACGCCCCATATCACAGACTCCCCCCCATATATCACAGACACCCCCCCCATATATCACAGACGCCCCCCCCATATCACAGACGCCCCCCCCATATCACAGACGCCCCCCCCCCCATATCACAGACGCCCCATATCACAGATACCCCCATAACAGATGCCTCATATCACAGATACCCCCATAACAGACGCCCCATATCACAGATGCCCCATATCACAGATACCCCCATAACAGACGCCCCATATCACAGACTCCCCCCCCCATATCACAGACTCCCCCCCCCCCATATCACAGACTCCCCCCCATATCACAGACTCCCCACCCCCCATATCACAGACTCCCCACCCCCCATATCACAGACTCCCCACCCCCCATATCACAGACTCTCCCCCCCCCCATATCACAGACTCCCCACCCCCCATATCACAGACTCCCCACCCCCCATATCACAGACTCCCCACCCCCCATATCACAGACTCCGCCATCACAGTCCCCCCCCCATATCAGACTGCCTCCTATCACAGATGCCCCCCCATCACAGTCTCCCCTCATCGATATTACACTGCCGCCCCTTCTATAATATCACAGCACTCCCACTCCCCTCTGTTACCTGTATCACACAAGACACGAAGCATGGTAGGTCCGGACAAAGGGCAGGACTTTGCAAGTGAAAGGCAGGTGATTGATTCCTGGGACCGCCCCAATGCCTAGTAACCAATCACCTGCTTCTTAACACAAAAGGTCCTTTGTCCAGACCTGTCATGTTTCCCGTCCTGTGTGATAAAAGTAGCAGAGGGCAGGGGGAGTGCTGCGATGTTAAAGGGGCAGTCCGCGGGTCGGATAAAAAACGCTGGAGGGCCGGATTCGGCCAGCGGGCCATAGTTTGAGGACCCCTGCCCTACAGCATTGCTTTCAGCTTGCATTCTTCCTTCTGCTATAAGCTCATGGTCAGTGCTTAGAGCAGAACTGTAAAGAACAAACAGCTCTGATCGGAGCTATTCACCTAAAATGCGACCCCCCCCCCTCTTCTCTGCCCTGTTTCCCCACCTCTTCACCTCCTGCCGCTGTGGCTGAAATCGGCCCCCCACGTGATGTCCTCTTCCCCTGCTGTTTGATCCCCCACAGCCCTCAGTTCACACCCCCCCCCGCCCATGGCTACCCTGCAGCTGCCGGCTTCCCCAACTCTGCTCTCCTATCGGCTTGGCTTCAGGTGCTGCTAGGGAGCCACAGGGGCTTTAAAATTATTCAAATGCAACCCCGTTGCCATTCTCCCCCCCACCTTCACCAACACCCCTCCCCGTAGTGCTGCTGCCCTCCTTTCCCTCCTCCCCCCAGCTACAGCTGGGGTGGGAGATCAGTTTTAGGATGAATATGTGTTTACCAGTCCCCTTCCTTTCCTAAATGAACAAAGTGAACAATAAGTACCAATTGCGTCTGTGTTCAGTCAACACAGAAGCATAGTAAACAGTGTTTACTATGCTTCAGTCCATGAATGAATAGGAGCCTTTGTATAGAGACTTCTATTCATTCATACGCAGGCCGAGCACGCTGTTTTCAGTCCCTTTCTCTATGACAAAAAAGAGACAGGGGTCCGTTTACTGATGAGAATTTTAATCATGCCCAGAGATCACCTTTAGCCCTCCTTCACACTACAGCGATTTGACAGGTCAAACCACCTGACAAGTCACAGCCTATTGCAATCGGTGCGAGGCCGACTTTGAAGCTGCACAGATGTCTTTCAAGTCGGACCCGAGGTCACACTGAAATGCGGCTTTGAAAACAGATTGAATTTCAGATGAAGTCACACAATTTCAAAGCCGTGTTCAATGTGAACGAGGGCTCAAAGACTAAACCACAGATTTAACTTTACAAAAAGAGGCAGTAGAGGAAAAAAAAATCCTCTATCAGTTCACCTTGTTCAATAATTTTGCACAGACATAAAGGGCTACAGTATGCAGTTATCTTGTGAGCCTCCACTAGATCACCACATGCCTGACGAAGGGGTCCTGTGTGACTCTGAAACGTTGCACCTTTTTGTGTTGTGATCATGCAATAAATTAAACCGTTTGGACGCCACCTTGTGCTGATCCTTGGTGTGCTGGCAAGTATCTACATTGTGATTTGAATAAGTATCCAGCTGGTTGTTGCTGCAGCACCCAACCTTTAGAGCTTATACCAGGAATGTGTGCGATGGGAATATGAAACATTCCTCCACTAGATTTGACACAAGCTTGGCTTGATCTCGGATAATGCCTGACGCATGCCTGATCCCAGACACTGCAAAACATTTTACTGGCAGTGCATCGGATATAATACTATTTCAGCTGGAAATGGGGGAAGATTACAAATCTGACTTTATGCCAATAATCCCTACTTTTTCTTTTATTGATCTTGCCAAAGGCCTCATTTGACATTTCAGCTAGTTTAAACAGGGAAGAAATAGAAACAAATTATTGACAGTAAAACATGATAAAGTTTACAATTTCAGCAAAATTTAATATAAATATATATGTTTTACCTCTGTCTGAAGTCCTATAAATAAACTATAATTATTAGTTTGGGAACGTAGCCTGCATTTAGCTAGCAGATATCCACTGATATAGCAAATTCCCAAGGTTAGTCTAGGCAAAATACCAAGCCAATACAATGCACTCTTTAACCTCTATACAACAGTCTCCCGGGCATGTGTTATATGCTGGAGTCTTGAAAGTGATTCCAAATGACTCAACAAACTGTGCACAGTCTAAAATGAAAGTCTACATCAGGGAAATCCAGGTCACATGCACACCAAATAAAACCTGACCACAGTTCCCTATTGGTTCTCCTAATGTGCTGCAGATGCTGACACTGGAGGTCCCGCTACTCTATCATGTTCTGACCTTCTAGGAATTCAGTAAGAAATTACTGACTCACCAGATACTGATCAGCTATGATGACCAGAGCATGCCAGTCTTCATTATGCAAGAATTCCGTTAGCTGTAAACTTAAGCATGCATGCCAAGGTTTCTGAACCAAGCAGACAAAAGAAGCAATTCCAGCAAACCACTGAAGGTTCATTATGGCCACTGACCATGTTAGTAGGGAAAACCAAATGACAAACAAAAAACGAGATGGCTTGAAACAGTTTGCAGGAATCTTCCATAACAGCAATAAAAGAAATGACTAAAAAAAAGAAACAAGCACAGGTATGAAAAAAAAAAAAAAATAGGGGAAAAAAGGTACCATCTGGGAAAATTTGAGAATTACCAGGTAAAATGCTTTTATATTAACAATCTCAGGGCAGCAAACGTTGAGACAAATAGATGAAAGACAGACTATATACTGTAAGAAGTCACAACTTTAACAGTCTTGGTTTCGGATAATGCCTAACCCCTTCATGCAGATGGTCCGCATATATGCGGCCTCACTGAACTAGTTTTTTTTTTCCCATGGAGCCGCATATATGTGTACCTTTGTGTTGGGCGTGCACTGCATGGTGCACTCCCAGCACAGAGACCGAGCTCTCACGAGAGCCTCACGTCTCATACTAACGATCGGGAACCGGGACTACCGTGTCACATAATCACTGTGCTAGCCTCTGAGTGGCTAACACCGTGGTCAGTCACTGTGCAGCTCGCCCTGTGTTTATCATCAAAAGCTTGTCCTGGAAAAAAAACAAGGTATAATCCACCTGGATGAAAAGTAGTTGCGGTATCTACAGATTTACTAACACATGTCAAAGTTGCAAAATTGTGTTAACATCTGTTTTACCCTCAGCCACAAAAGGGGTTAACAAAACATGAAAATGGGACAATGTGGCAGCTTTAAATATTAACCGAAAGCCATGGCTTTCTCTGCCAAAGTAGCTTCCTGCCAGGTCTGAAAATATTCCGATATTTAAAAGGACAAGTTCACCTTTTATACTATGTTACACCCATATCCCCCCCCCCCCCCCCCCACTGTGACAGCAGCTGCCTCAGACCGTTCCGCAGACCCGGACGCGTCATTCATTCACTTGGAGAATTACAAGTACCGTCAAGCCTTTGTGGCTGTTGGCTTGTAGTTCTCAATTAACTACCAGGGTGCTGTTGAACTCTCTAGGTAGTTCATTCTACGCATTGCACCTGCTATCTGCTGATTGCGGGTGCAATGCTTTACAAGCCCCCCCCCCCAAAAAAAAAAAAAAAAAAAAAAAAAATGCCCATTTTTTTATGCTCGTGTTCTAAACTCGTGACTCTGAAGAAGCGGCATACCCACGAAACGCATAGACCAATGTTTCCATTAAGTTATGTCTGTCGAAAATCTGGATCTTTAATATTATTAAAAATTGATTTTTTTTTTAAAATAGGTTTGTAAACTAGCATTTTTGATTTTATATATTCTGAGAAGGGTGTCACATCTATATTTTCCAGGTAGTTATTTGAAAAATCCCTTCTTCCTCATACTGTGTCTGCTTCAATATTAGGATGATAACCCTAGGAAATCAGCAGGCTATATATTATTTAGCGGCCTCCACACCTTTTGCGTAGATGTGGTTTTAGCATGTGTACAACCATGCCATTCGGGGAAGAGGATTTGGAGGACTATAAACACACATTTACCACCCTCCAACCGCAATAGTAAATGTACCCTTAGGCTCTGTTCCCACTAGTGCGGCTCCAAAGTGGCATGCTTTAGAGTCCGACTTTGATCCGACTTTACACTCTCTGGATCAAGGTTGCATTAAAAGTTGCAACAAAGTAGTGCAGGCACATTTTCTAAGTTGCACTGATTTGAACGGGTGCCATGAATGAATGGGCTGTGACTTGTCATGCGACTTTGGACACAGTCGTATGACAAGTCGCACTAGTGTAAACGGAGCCTTAGAGTGTCAGGTTGTCTTGGCAGTTGTGTCCCTTTGAGGGTTAGCATCCATTGAAGTCTTTATCTATGCAGCTTGGGTTCTTAAGGGAAACTTAAATGCCCTTGCAATAAAAAAATAAATAAAATAAATAACCCTACAACAAAAGGATCAAAAACACCTTAGTTTGACTTAAAGTGGATGTAAACCCAATGTCATCCTTTCTAAACTACTGCCATAGGGGTTATCTAGAAGGATATACATGCCTCCTGCATGTATCTTTACCTGTCAAATGTCTCCCCTCTTCTGAGAGCCGAAAAATTGCATAGTCGGTGGGTCTGTTGTCTGGAGCTCGGTGGGTGGAGTCGTGATGTCAGTAGACTCCCCGCCCACCTCTACACTCCCCTGGTCAATATGCATTTTCTCCTGTGTATTTTTAACATTGAACTTCTGCTATGATATCTAACATCCAGTGAAAAGACAGGAAAGTAACCACATGACTTCAGCATGCTAAATCATGTTGAGGTATGGAAAAGCCAATCCTTGCAGAGCTGCTGATGAAAGGAGTGGGGGTGGGAATTAAAAAATAATGCATGTCTTAGGCTAGTGCACAATATATGTAAATCACCTGTCACTCACAGCAAGGGGGAGGATTTGAAGTTTTTCTCTGTCAAGATTTATCTCACTGAACAATAAAAGAGGATTGCTCAGAGCTGGATTAACTCTTTGTGGCATGACTGGGCCCAAATGATAGGAAATCTTATACTCCACATTACAACAGCAAAACAAAAACAAAAAATAATAATTCGGGTTATTTTAGAAGACACTTTCTAACGTCCAGAGTATGGAAGGTTTTTTTCCCGGCCCGGAGGGCTCAGGGCAGAAAGTAGAGTATAAACTCCTGTGTGCGGTGGAAGGCAGAAGACACTTTTGGTAAGAAAGCTGGATCTGTCCTCAGCACTATCCTGTCTGGCAGACACCTCATGAAAGGCTCTTTGATTGACAATGCCTGAATTTCACTGATTCTACGTGCAGATGTTAATGCTACCAGGAGCATTGTCTTTAGGGTGAGAAATCTTAAAGATGCATTTTCTAGCGGCTCGATAGGCGGCTTAGTGAGCCCCTGAAGAACCAAAGATAAATCCCACTTGGGAAAAATAATAAAAAAGGTCTAGGCCTGATCTTTGCCACAGCCTTCAAAATTCTAACTATCAAAAAGGTATTTTCCAAGAAAACTGATGCAGCTACCTGCGTCTTGAGGGTACTTGCTGTTAAACCTTTCTCCATTCCTTCCTGGAGAAATTCCAAAACTGAAATAGTGCTACTGAAATTAAAGTTCCTGCTGGAACACCGGGAGTTGTAACACTTACAGATTTTGAAGTAGATTGCCTTGGTGACCTTCTTTCTACTTGATAGAAGGGTGTTAATGAGTTTTTCCAATAGCCCTCTTTTCCTTCATATTTTTTCCTCAGAAACCAGACGGTTAGCTTGAGGTATGCTGGATCTGGATGAAGAACTTGACCTTGCCACAGAAGGTCCTCCCTGCTTGGTAATTTCCAGGGAGGCTTTGCTGATAAGTTCATTAGGATTGAGAACCCGTTGTCTCTTTGGCCAATAGGGAGCAATTAGAATCAGATCCATGGACTCTGTTCTGAACTTTGCCAACACCCTCGGGGATCAACTGAAACGGGGGAAAAGCGCAAGACAGAGGGCGAAGTCCCATTTGTGAGCTAATGCATACACGCCGAGTGCCTGATCCTGTCTCTGGAGAGAGAAGAAAGCCGACGTCTTTGCATTTACTCAGTTTGCAAAGAGGTCCACCTGCGGAAGACCCTGCCTTTCGGTAACTGGAAAATCTCTTGGTTTAATGACAAATCTGATTCCCTTATTTCCCTTCTGCTGAGAAGGTCCGCTAGGGCGTTTTTCCGTGCCTTTTAGATAAACTGCGGCCAGTGAGGTCCGCCCAGGACAGAATTTGGTGAGCTAGTTCCATCAGGGTCTTGCTCCCTGTGCCCCCTTGCTTTGTTAGATATAGTACCGCTGTCATGTTGCCTGACAACATCTGAACGTGCTGTTTCCTTAGGGACTGCTGGAAGAAGGAGGCTTAGGTGGACAGCTTTTAAATTCCCTCCAATTTGAGGACCTTCTGGCCTCTCATTTGGACCATACGCCCCATGTCTGTTCTTCAAGATGCACTCCCCACCCCCGTGCACTTGCATCTGTCATTAATCGCCAGGTTACCGGGAAAGTCCAAGGGAATCCTTTTGGAGGTGTTCCTCTGATCTCTCCACCACCAAAGTAACCTTTTTGCCAGTGTTCCCATTTTGATTTTTTTCTCCAGAGATTCCTGATGTGACCATTTCAGGAGTATGTCTGACTGTAGACGACGAGCATGTAGCCTGGCCCACTGCACCGAAGGGTTTTCTGCCGTCAACAGGCCTAGTACTGACATGGCCTTCCTCACTGAAACCTCCATGTTGGATTGAAGTTCTCTCAGTGCTATCTGCATTTTTTTCTACCTTTTCTTGTGGGAGGAAGATTCTTTGTTGTGTCAAATCTATTTCGTATCCTAGGAACCTCACTCGCTGAGTCAGGGTAAGATTTGATTTTTTAAGATTTAGGAGCCAACCTAAGCTGTTTTTTTTAACGAGGAAAAGGTTTATTCAAATCTTTACATTACAAGCGATGAACATACACAGTTAGTATCATTTACATTACAGTAAGGATTATCGCAGAAAGCAATTTGCCGATATCCAGAGGGGAGCAAAACCCCTACATTACAGTAGGATAGTATTCCAATAGGTGCATATACCAATATGGCCACGGGGGGAAGGGAAAAAGGGGGGGGGAGGGAAAAAGGGGGGGAAGGGAAAAAGGGGGGGGAAGGGAAAAAGGGGGGGGGGGGGAGGGAAAAAGGGGGGGGAAGGGAAAAAGGGGGGGGGAGGGAAAAAGGGGGGGAAGGGAAAAAGGGACCTCATGTGATAAGATTGGTTACATATTTCACACGAGTATCAGCAGGCAAGAAGTCAGACAAATAAACTGTTATTGCGGTGTAGCTTCAAAACCAAATTCATCATCTGCAATCTCCGAGCCCCATGCATCTATCTAGCCTGACCAGATTTTATTGAATTTGCTAGGACAATTCCGATTAAGATAGGTGGCGATTCTATATAGTGGCAGAACAGCATTTAGAACAGAGCGCCAGGAGGACACTGTGGGTGGCGCAGCATCTTTCCAATAGAGAAATATTTCCTTATGTGCATAGAAAGTGGCATAGCTTAAGAACAACCTAGTGTGTCTGCCCCGAACGTTGGTGCCAAAGATGTTGAGCAACATAAACCTGGGGTCCGATCCAAGGGTCAGGGAGGTTATTCGGTTGAGATAATCAAGAATCTCTGACAAGTGGGCAGCAACGCGTGGGCAGGACCACACCATATGAAGAAAGGAGGCAGCCTGCAGATTACATCTGGGACAAAAGTACTGGGGTCCCAGGATTCATAATTGCCAATCGTTTTGGGGTGAAGTAGGCCCTGTGCAGGAACTTAACCTGCAGAAAGCTGTCCCTGGCCGAGATCATATTAGTCACAAAAGAGGATAGTCAAGGACGTCCATTTTCCACTTGTCAAAGATCTTTTCTAGTTTTTTAGTGGGAGTTATGAATAGGCGGAAGTGCAGGGAGGATAAGGGTTTGTCTATTACCTCGGCAATAAGCAATCCTTCTACACAGTCCGATTCTAGGGTGAGAGAGGGTGGGGAACTGCTTCCGATATGCGTGGCGAAGTTGGTAGTAGCGGAACAACATCCACCCTGGTAACATGTACGCCTATTTAAAGTTGGGGAACAATCGCAATTTGCCGCTGGAGACAACATATTTAACTTTGTTCAGATGCTGGAGATTGGGGTTACCCCATAGGGGTAGGAGGGAGGGGGCTGGGGGGGGGGGGGGACGTCTTGGGGGTAACTATAACTGTCCCTAGCCCTGTGCCATACCGAAATAGTGGTATGCATCAGGTCTCCGATACCGGGGTGAGATCTTGGTCCCCTGAACACCAAGTTGCTAAGGGAGGAGTATGACCCCATGATGTCCGCCTCCAGTGTTACCTTCAGGTTGTGAAAACCACCACCTGACCATTACCAGGACCGCCACCCAAAAGTAAGCCTGGAAGTTAGGTAAGGATAGGCCCCCTTGAGTGATAGGGAGCTGCAAGGTATAGATGGCCAAAGCCTTCCATTCCACACAAAAGAGGATACAATACCCCTTTGTTTGTAAAAAATGAAGCTGGGGGTACCAATGGGGGAATTACAGAAGAAGTAGAGAAACCTAGGCAGATATACCATCTTAACCAAGTTCACTCTACCCACTGGTGTAAGGGGGAGAGACCTCCAGGCCACACATTTCTGGGAGAAGGCCCTAAGCAACAGCAAGAGGTTCAGCTCAAAATATGAGGACAAAAAGGAGCTCAGTTACTTGCAGGTTGACTACTACTTGATCTTTTGATTCCACAAACAGTAGTAGATCATCCAGGTAAGGCACTATGGAGATCCCTTTCAGCCTCAGACTCCGGGGCCTCTGCCATCACTTTCGTGAACACTCTGGGAGAAGAGGAAAGGCCGAACGGCAGAACCCTAAACTGAAGGTGCCAACAAACCCCCCCCCCCCCCCCAAGTGATTGGGATGTGAGGAAATGCATCTTTCAGATCGATAGATGCCATGAAGCAGTTGGGGGTAAGTTCTTCAGAGAAAATACTGTCCATCCAGAACCTTTTGTACCTTATAGATCTGTTCAGGTTCTTCATCTTCAGAATCAAATGAAATTTCCCCGATGGTTGTTTGACCAGAAAAATGTGGGAGTAAAAGCCCCTCCCTTCCTGATCCTTTGGGACATGAGAGATAACACCCTGTTGAATCAGTTCTCTCAAAAAAGAGAACTCCTAGCCAGGGCTTTCTCCTGACCCCCCGGAAGGTTTGTAATGTTAAAGCGACTCTGGGGGCGTATGAGAAAATTCCAGCTGACAGTTTGTTCTAAATCTAATCAGACAAGGCTGACTTGTTGTTGCCCTTTCCCATACGGATAGGAAAGCTTGCAGTTTTCTGTCTACCGGGAGATGATCGTCATTGTTTCTTTGAAGTTTGTTTGGGGGGTCTAAAGAGTACCCCTTCTCTCCCTCTCTGGGGGTTCCAGGGTATTTTTTGAGCCTGCTCTTTTTCTTTAAGGGTTTGCTGAAAAGGACAAAAATTCTTCCTTGGCTGCACCCCTTTTTTCTGCAAACACCTTTTTCTTATCCGCCGTTCTATCTAGGATGGTCTCCAATTATGGCCAAAATAGCAAATCTCTTGTAAAGGTTATTCCGCACAACTTCACTTTCCATGTCAAGTCCCCTGACCAGGTTTTGAGCCAAAGAGCCCTCCTGGCCGAATTGATAAGGGCTGAAGACCTGGCCGACATCCTAATGGATTCCGCCGCGGCGTCCGCCATGTACTTGACCGCTTTTAGAAGGGTAGGGAAAGACTCTAGCAAATCTTTTCTAGAGGTATTTCTGGCTACCACTGTAGAGGCCATTGCTGGCTTTAGGTTAGACAAGGACGAATCCCAAGCTTTCCTCAATAGAGAGAGTCTGCCCTCTTGTCCATGGCATCCAAATACGTCCATGTCCTCAAATTCAACATCAGTCTGTCCTGACACCTGGGAAAGGCGGCATCAATTTATGGTCTTATTCCAAATCAATGCCTCGTCTTCTCCAAAAGGAAACCTCCTTTTAAGGGCCCTAGAAAAAAAATGGCCTTTTTCCGGATCCTTCCACTCCTTGTGTCGGCCAGTGCTTTATGAACCGGGAAAACTATGTTTGGCCACCTCTAGCCCCTAGTACATTTTGTCATGTAACAATAGTTGGGTTTTTTCTTCTTGAATTTCCAAGGTGGCATAGACTGCTTTCAGTAAGTCGTCCACCTCTAGCGTCAGTTAATATCTGGAGGCTCTTGTCCCCTCATCCTCCTCTGAGTCAATTGTTTAAGGGGGGGAGTGGAGACACTTTCTCTTCATCTGACGCACTTTTAATTGGTCTAGAAGTGGTAGGAAGAAGATTGAACTGGGAGCTCTGTCCTTGGCTGGAACTCTGGCACTGCTTCTTTATGAGGGAATGTACTGTCTCTACAGTCTCTGCCAATTCTCACTGAGGAAAAGAGCTCCTTACACTCCTGTGTGGACTCTTCCATTACTTGTCCTGCGATGCAAGACCTGAAAAGCGGTTTGGCCCATGAGTCCCTTAGTGGGTTCTTGCATTAAGGGCATTTTCTTCCTGTGGTTCTCTCTGTTTTGGCAGTGGCTTTCTATGAGCCAGGAAAAACCCACAGACCCCCCTATTAGGGCGAGATACTGCACCAAAAAACAAAGGACAAAGGAGAGAGAGAGAGAGAGAGAGAGAGAGAGAGAGAGAAAAAAAAAGGGAAAGGGTGCCCAGAGCAACCTCCACCAAGACGCCATAGAGTCTCCAATCCATGCTGAGCTACTAATAGGACGTGCCCCTATAACAGGCAGCTGCAGGTTTTATCCACACACAAAATATGCCCCAGTGAAGAAATAAGGGGGCACCTCTGCATCTCTCCTACCTGGGCCTGTCCGGGATTCTGGGCACATGCATCCGCCATCGCTGCTCGCGACTCTGCCTCCTCCATCACAAGCGCCGCAGCAGCCGACCTGTGTTTTTAAACGAATGCTCCTTCCGGCTACCCATTGCTCAAGGAGCGGAGGGAAGCCCCGGCTAGATGACCCGCCCCTTCTCCCTGCGTTCCAGCAGCCGCAACCACATGCTGCTACGCCCCGCCGGAAGTTTCCGCCCAATGGAATGATATCACCCACCATTAGGGACTCGGCACCGACATGGCAATGCACGCTCAGCCAGAGAACACCTGCAGCCCATTGGTAGACCATTACTCCTATGAGCCACCGGAGCAACCCCCCCTCTCGTGTGTGTGTGTGTGGAGGGGTGTTTGCTGGCCTGTCAAAAGAAACTGAAGGTACTGCTACAAAACCCCCACCTTGGAGAAAGCGCAGCCCCTCTGGTTCCCCAGCAGTGCTTCCACCATGGCAGAGGAAACACTAAAACTGATGGCATGGTGGAGGCAGCTGAATTTAAAGGGGCATTGTCACGCAGTGTTTCCTGTGAAGAGGTGGATCTACGCCCTCTCCAAGGTGCTGTCCTGAAAGGCAATGGGAGAAAAAGATTTAAGATTTAGGAAAAATTAAGACTACACAGTGACCCTTTAAGACAGTGAGATGTAATGAGCTTAAAATACACTCACAGCAATAGCACCATTTACTAGCAAAAGATATCCCTAATAACTAAAAAAAAAAAATCAGCAAAATAGAATGTGCACCAATAAAATGATAACAGGAGACAGCTGAAAGCCCTCAAACACTGACAGAGCTGCAGCTAATTGGAAATCCAGGATTTTCACGCTAAATATAGCAGGCGTCAGGTTTGCCATGCCCTGAGATACTGAGCACCTTGCCTTTGTCTGACAAAATCCTCATTAATGCTCACTATCTATGATGAAATAAGTGCCCCGATAAGCCTTTCAGAGTCCCATCTTCCTCCTTTCCTCTGCCCATGCAGTTTATAACCCTCATCTCACTACTCTTTATAAAAAGGTCTAGATGCACGTGTCTCAAGATCCAAAACAGTGGCCTACAGTGAATTTTTAGGGTCCCCAGCTAGTGATATTAACTTTTAATGATTTGATTAGGAAAACTTTTTTGCTCATTAAAACCATGCCAAACTGATAGTCATGGGTCCAAAATAGAGCACACGGATACCTGGGGCCTCAGTTTTCAAAATACTGAGCACCTCTGGTTTAAGAAATATAGAATAAACTTATAAAGAGCAACTGCTCAGACTCTGGTAACTTTCTAATCAGAAAGTCTGTAGTTCCAATGTGTTTAGAGAAATCTTTGTACTTTTAGATAAGAAATAAAATATGGGCAAGCTAATCAGTATCTATGCGGGTATTTAACAAAGATCAGACAAGTTTGCAGTTGGGTGGTCTTCACTCCATAAACAAAGGGTGCTTACAGAGATCTTGATCAAGGCAATAGAATGGTACCACAAGGCTTCATGTTACCGCTGTGCGGTAAGACATGTAAAGGGATCAGGTTGTGTGTTACAATGGGGAGTCAATGATTGCGTATTTCTAAGTGGAACACAGACAAAAAAAAGCCACACATTTAACATCAAGCTGGCTCTCTATTGTGAGGAAAATACAGTAAGTGACAGATGGTTTCCATATATGGTTGATAAATTCTTGCGGCAATCAAACTCACCCAAAACCAGGTTATTTATCAAAGTGTGTCTGGTCTTACAAATCAGATTCCAACCATCACAAAAAATGGCAGTTTGACGAAAAAAAAAATATTTGAATAGAACGGACTGATAAATTGTGCCATAGCTACCATAGTAGAGTGAATGCACAATTGCATAGTGGGAACATCGGATGGGGGAAATCAGATCATTTGTATTCTGGTTTAAAAAAAAATATATATATATATAATAACGAACGTATGGTCTGCCTAAAATTGCCAAATCCAAACCAGAATGAACATTCTCTCTCTCCCCCCCACCCCCCTACACCATGCACATACATTCAAATGGTTTTCTTTCCTTCAACCACTGAATTTCAATTCATCTATGGCCAGCCTTACACTATGCAATATAAACCATTCAAGCTTTCCATAGAATATACACTCTGGGCCCAACAAATTCCAGGATGAACAGTAGCACACCTGCAATCATTAGGTATGCCTCCAGATTGCCTGAGTTGGAACAGTTTGAAACATTACCCATTTAGACCCCTTTCACACTGCCAGCAGGCCACATTATTTTATTTTCAGGTACATTAGCGGTAAAGCGATGTTTGTCTTAGCTGCGTTTAATGTCATTTTAGCAGTGCTTTTTGAACGTTTTTACCCCCCGCTAGCGGCTGAAGAAAGGGTTAAATGCACCCGAAAAGCACCGCTGCTCTCGGACAGCGGTGCCCATTAATTTCAATGGGCGGTGGGAGGAGCGGCGTGTACACACCGCTCCAGTGTGAAAGCACTCAGGCTTTCACACTGGGGCTGCAGGGGAGACGCTTTACAAGGCGCTTTTTCTATCCCTTTAGGGCCTGAAAAATGCCTCAGTGTGAAAAGGGGTCTAAAGCAGCAAGCAAAAAAAAAAAAAAAAAGTACAAGTCAGGCCCCAGGCAGTATAGGTGCACTTCTTACTAGCACCTAATAACAGACTTGCCTGAAAACAAAGCACTCCAATGGCACGCTGTCACCACTGTAAAAGTTTCCATCTTCAACCAGTCTTCCTTCCAGGTTCGCAGGCTTCTGTGGTAGGAATGGACGAGCTGTGATGTCACTCCCGCACGGGAGTCACTGTTTACGGCACAGGGCTCTGAAGGATCGGCACGGGTATGCTGTTCCTTTAGAGCGCAAGCGCCGTTGACGCCACCAGCTGCATCTACAGTAAATATCTCTTAAGAAGATACTCACAGTACCTACAGGTAAACCTCATTATAGGCTGATAGGTAAAAAATCATGCATGGGAGTTTACTCCCACTTTGATTCTTTCAGTTCATTATAGACATCATTAATTTTGGGTCTCAATCAGGACAAAATTGCATTGGAGAACAGGTACACTTCATATGGCTTATTGGACTGAACCCAAGAAAGCCAGAGCACATTTTTAGAATAGTTCACTATGGGTCAAGTGCAACGCAAGAGAAATTTAACATACGCGGTTCCGCCAAAGCTTACACTGAACAAATGTTCAAAGCAAAGATATTCTGCCACACTTAAGCATCCAAAGTCAATATTGTGCAGTAGATTCCGATTTCAAGGACATGTATTCCCAGTCCTCAAAATTCTTCTGCATGTACTTGAACCCTCAATCGCATCCAAAAATTTGAAGTGTCGCTGTGGATTAACAAGAACTTATTGCACTGTTTTCCAGAAATGTACAGAAGCTGTTCTTTACGCAGATTATTTTTTCATCTCTCCGATTTTCCTCCCTATTCTTGGTTTGTAATTCCAAGAACTTAACATTAGCAGAAAAATGCAAAAATCAAAGTGGAGACCAAGAAGTGTATTAGAGATGGATTCAACAGAGCTAGTACAAGAAATGATGCAGAGGAAAAGTCAGTATTTATCGTGAAAGGAAAAGCAGCAAGTTCAGTGTAAGGTCATCGCTTACGGCACCTGCTTTGAAGTAGCTTTGTACACCACTGGTAGTAGCCCTAAGCATCTACAGTGAGGGGAAAAAAGTATTTGATCACCTGCTGATTTTGTACGTTTGAGGATAACAGATACTCAGAGTGACCTTTTGTAGAGACACCAGGGTTAAAAGGGAAAACATATACTTTATTGAAAACAATGTTACTTTTTTGCTACATTAAGATAAAAATACCACACTACCACCAGTGCAAAAGATTTTAAAAAACACAACGTTGTCAATGTGGATACATAGAGCTGCTAGCAGCACACCTCAATCATGCATGTCTTTCATTCACACCACCAAGACATGGGGGGGGGCAAACATACAAGACTTTATTTCCTGGTGGTACACATCCTGATTGGCTCCTTACAATTTGACTGTGAGGACTCCACCGGCACCCATATTTAATTGGACCCTGGGTGGGCCCCTGCTGTCGCTGCAATATAGGGCCCCTCCCTCTCTTTGGCTGACTATACATTCCACCCTTTCCTCATGTATGGTGAACTGGGCACTTATTGTGGCATTACCAACAGGATCCCCTAAAAGAGCCTCTGGCGAAACACATAGCAATCCATTGGTGCTATCACAGCGACTCTGGAGTTGGCCCCCACATTCATGTGTAGGATTACCACACATCTTATTTCATGTGAGATTGACTTGTGAGCCAATCCATATAGGTGTCTGCGTAGCCTTGTAATTTATACACATGGGGGAGATATTTAGACAGCATGTATACATTTCATGGTTTTTAATATGTAATTTTATATAAAAAAAATAAATATATATATACATACACACATATATATATATATATTACACACATACGCAGTTTCTTTTTTCAATTTGGGACCACAGTGACACCTTTAAAGTCCATTTTCCCCTTCCTCCCTTCTTTTTTGCAAAGGGCCAACGTGGCACCAATATTTAAAAAAAGGGCCGAGATATATCCCTGGGAACTACAGACCAGTTAGCCTAACATCATTAGTCTGCAAGCTTTTGGAGGGGATAAAGGACTGTAGACAAGATTTTAGTAATGAAAACAATATCATTAGCAGTAATCAGCATGGATTCATGAAAAATCGTTCTTGCCAGACCAATCTATTAACCTTCTATGAAGAATTGAGCTGCCATCTATTCAATTTTTCTTTATCACATGCACAGGTACTTCCCTTTTAACCCCGATTTCAGCCATTGTTGCTGCTAGTAGTTCACCTCCATCATCCCTCACTTTTTCACTTTTTCTCTCCCAGAGATGCCTTGGGGTCCCGTGCCCGTCCTGCTTGCTGCCTGCTTGGTCACCCCCGCTGAGCTGTCTACCACGGCTCCCGGTTGGAGGTGTTGCCCGATGGTCCTGGTACCCTGCCACTGCACCGTTTACCGTTGCGCCTCAACTGGTAGGTACGCCCTTCAGTGCCAATTAGGGTTATACTCTACCCCCTTTCACCTCCTCAACGATGACCGATTACCTCTCATATTATTCCCACTTTAGAATATCATGTGCATGCTCCTGATGAGTGGTGGATCAGCCACGAAACGCGTAGAGCTACCTGTTACCGTGTTTCCATTTGTTCATACCTAGATCTTCCAGTTACTATGTAATCTCTACCTCTACAGGTTTAGTGAGGCCTTAGGTCCTGCAGGCACTACCTCGCAACCACATTTGTATCTAATTTAGCTTTGTTGAACTTTGGGATATTATGGTCCTACCTATGACTCTATATCATCATATGTATCATTCAATTTGATTACATTTATCATCATGTTTAAACATTTTACTCTTGATAATTATGATCAAATTTGAGATATTTGTGTTATCATGTATGGATATTTATGTGATGGTGTTTACCATTTACTCTATTAACTTTATATGTATGACTACAAGTAATGTACATAAATAAAATTCCCTTGTTCAGCTTAATTCTGTTTTCGCTACCATGTGCTTCACACAAAGTCCCACTTCCTTTGCTCCCCTCCTCCTGAACTGCCATCTAGATAAAGGAAGGGCTGTGGTGCATCTAGAGTTTTCTAAAGCATTTGATACAGTTCCCCACAAATGTTTACTGTACAAACTAGGGTCTGTCGGCAAAGACCATAGGGCCAGTACCTGGATTGAAAACTGGCTACAGGGGCGAGTCCAAAGGGTGGCGATTAATGGAGAGTACCCTGAACAGTCTGGTGTGGAATGTGGTGCCCCCCTGGGTCCTGACCTGGGAACAATCCTGTTCAATTTATTCATAAACTATACGGAGGCTGGGATAAACAGCTCAATCTCAGTATTTACGGACAATACAAAGTTGAGCAGGGCAATAACTTCTACACAGGATGTGGAAACCTTGCAAAAAGACCTAAACAAATTAATGGTGTGGGCAACTACATGGCAAATTAAGTTTAATGTTGAAAAATGTAAAGTAATGCATCTAGGTGCCCAAAATATTAATGCAATTTACTCGCTGGGGGGGGGGGGGGGGGGGTGTATATCACTGGGGGAATCTAGGAAGGAAAAGGACCTGGGGGTCCTAGTAGATGACATGCAATGCCAAGCTGCTGCAAGCAAAGTCAGCAGAATATTGGCTTGCATTAAAAAGGGGATTCACTCCAGAGATAAAACGATAATTCTCCCACTCTACAAGACTTTGATCCGGCCACACCTTGAGTATGCCATCCAGTTCTGGGCACCAGTCCTCAGGAGGGATGTGCTGGAATAGGAGAGAGTCCAGAGAAGGGCAACAAAACTAAGGGACTGGAGGATCTCAGCTATGGGGAAAGACTACAAATATTGAACTTATTCTCTCTGAAGAGGGGATATGATATCGCTGTATAAATACCGTACTGGTGACCCTAGCATAGGGAAAAAACTTTTCAGTGAAAGGGAATTTAAAAAGACACACAGCCATTCACTAAAATTAGAAGACAACCTTAAACTGCGTAGAGGGTTCTTTATTGTCAGAGCAGCGAGGATGTGGAATTTTCTTCCACAAACAGTGGCATCAGCGGGAAGCATCGATAATCATATCAGATGGGTACCTTACCGACCACAACATACAGGGATATACGATGTACTATTAGCATAAAAGCACAAACACATTGGACTGGATGGACTTGTGTCTTTTTTCAACCTCACCAACTACGTAAAAGTATTTGATCCCCTATCAATCAGCAAGATTCCAGGCCCCTCTGAAGTTTGCTAATGAACATCTGAATGACTCAAACATGGAGGTGGCAACATTATGCTTTGGGAGTGTTTTTCTGCTAAGGGGACAGGACAACTCACTGCATCAAAAGGGCGATGGACGGGGCCATGTAGCATCAAATCTTGGGCAAGAACCTCTTTCCCTTAGCCAGGGCATTGAAAATGGGTCCTGGATGGGTATTCCAGCATGACAATGACCCAAAACACATGGCCAAGGCAAGGAGCAGCTCAATAAGCACATTAAGGTTCTGGAGTGGCCTAGCCAGTCTCCAGACCTTAATCCCATAGAAAATATGTAGAGAGAGCTGAAGGTTCAAGTTACCAAACGTCAGCCTCAAAACCTTAATGACTTGGAGGATCTGGAAAGAGGAGTGGGACAAAACCCCTGAGACGTGTGCAAACCTGGTGGCCAACTACAAGAAAAGCCTGACCTCCAATTGCCAACAAGGGTTTTGCCACCAAGTACTAAGTCATGTTTTGCGAAGGGGTCAAATACTTATTTCACTCATTAAAATGCAAATTAATTTATAATTGCTTTGAAATGCTTTTTTTTCTGGATATTTTTGTTGTTATTCTGTCTCTCACTTAAAATAAACCTACCATTAAAATGATAGACTGATCATTTCTTTGTCAGTGGGCAAATGTACAAAATCAGCAGGGGATCAAATACCCTTTTTCCCTTCAATGAATAGTCAGATTACAGAGGGCTGAGGGCCCTCTCCCTGTCCAACTGAAACAGCACTGGACCAACTGTTGTGTACCACTAGAGGGACCTCTAGTTTGAGTTATGTTGATCTCTTTCATGTATGGCCATTTCTGGTCTCTCTCGATTGTTGTTGGTCTACCGTGCTATAATGTGCATATTGAAGAGCCTGCAGCTGAATATATCAATAACCCAACTGCAATTACAAATCAGCACTGCCAAATAGGAAGATAGGAAGAAGCGAGTCACACGATCAAGGTACCCAGATATAGCAGGTATTTCTCTTTGCTCCCAAAGTTGAGTGAAGGGGTAGCAAAAAAACAAAAAAAGGAGTGGAATTAAAAAGTATAACCAAAGTCAAAAAACTTTTTTTGTAGTAGTATAGTGTATGGGGTATTTAAAATACCAGTCAGGGTTTTATTGCTGCCTTTGTCCCAATTTAGGGAGATTTACCATCTCTATTTGTCCTGGTAATTATCACTCACTTCCTGTTGCAGCTTTTAAACAGGAAGTGAAGGGAAATCTCCCTCAATGCCAACAATAAATGACAGGGGTTATACTACTTCTTTAATTTGCCCTGCATGATGGAAAAGAACAGTTTTAAGTGTTTCTCATAGCCTTCAGTTTTGCTTGAGAAGTTTTACTGCGACTGGTTATTAAGAATCCAGAATGCTGGTTTGAGAAAATATACTCCTAGTGTCCTCCTAATTAACCTGTATGGGGTGGTTTTTGTGCTATGCGATTGCGACTCCGGCCAATCATCACGCCAGAGCCCATGAACCCGGAAGCAACTCCAGGAAACATGTCAGCCCTGTCAGCAGTGTGCCGGTGTTGATCCAGGGCATCGTTCTAAGGAAGGTATTTCATAATGAGCTAGTATGTGACGCATACTAGCTCATTATGCCTTTGTCTTGCAGGTTTTTTTTTTTTTTGGAGGTTTACAACCGCTAAGACAAATGCAGTAAAATTTCTGATTTTTCAAAAGTTTAAGCTCTGGATGGTGTTGGTATGTCCAGTTGCCCGGAGCCGCCTTTTAAGTTAGGCTAAAATACAAACAGGTTATGAATATTTCAATTATTTATGGATTGCATATATCCAAAGCTTTACTTTAGTACACCAAGAAACGAGAGACACTTATTTTCCCTGCTACTCCATGCTGTTAAAGAAAATACATTTTAAATCATGTATTTAAAACTCCTAATTCTTTGTATGTCCTTACACTGCAAAAAAAAGTATGAGAGTCACATTGCTATTTACTAATCTTACTGATCTGATACAAGATCCGATTTTGGAGAAAAGAGCCTTGAAAGTATTTTTGACAAGAGACACATGATCACTTTACTTGTACACTATCCAACATGTGTTTATACACCTTAAAAAAAAAAAGAAAAGTGCATGTTAGCAATGTCCAGCCACTAATCAACTTACCAAATCTCTATGTAAAACCCAGTTGGCGTGCAGGTAGTGAATGCCATCTAAGATCTGATACAGTAGCGACTTCACCATTCCCCGAGGTAACTGCACTGGTTTTTTGTTGGCTTTAGAAGCTCTGTGAAATTTGATTATGTGCTGAAAGAAGCAAAAACACATTTGGCAGTGAGGAGAGAGACATGGGAAAAGGCCATTTCCATTCAACTCTGAAGCTTCCCTTTATTCCTGGAAATTTCATTCAATAAAGCAAAAGAAAAAAAAAATGGGCTGTAGGGCAATAGGAAAAAATGGAAAGGAAACCAAGACAATTTACTCTGCTGTCTGCTGAGGAAAGAAAACAAACATGCATAATGAGCACTCTGTATAACCCAAGATTTATTTTTCTAGCAGCAGAAATAGAAACACTGAATGCTGATCATAGATAAAGAATTAATAGGTTCATATTGTCTATCTAAACGTAGCACTGGGCTTGGCCCCAGGACAATTCCGCAGTTTAAATTTTCTGGGCACTGCTATGCACAGCATACTCTTTATATAAATACATGTCATATTCTGCATCTAAAATTTACACGGATAAATATGTTTTTAAAACATTAACAAGTACTCTTAGTATAGACTACTAGATAAAAAAAAAAAGGGGGGGATTTTTACTTTTTTGTCATACCTATGTAGGTTCAGGACATCAAAGCAATTCTTTTTAAAGATATATATATGAAAATATTGCATTTCACTTTTACTGCTTGCAGCAAGTAGGAGGTATTCTACAGTCAAAACCAACACAGCAGAGCAGGAGAGGACAGATTACACACACTGCTGAACACCTCAGGAGGACAGACACACATTTACCTATACTAGAAGTGCCTGCATTATGCTGAGCCAAATGGTTTTGCTATACAGTTCAAAGCAAATGAACAGGACAGGCCCCAAAGAGATGCACAGCACTCAGCAAAACAGCTAAATGAACAAGAATTCTGCAGGACTGTTGCTATTAATGAACCCTATAAGTGGCAGGGAGAGGGTGCAGGGCTGCAGCTACACAGAACCTGATGAAGCCTCTTAAATTGCTGTCTAAATTCTTCATAAAGGTGTTTCCAAGATTTGCATTTTTTTTTTTTTTTTGCATCTAATAAAAAAATAAAAATGTACAAAACTTAGTAACACCAAGTAAACTGCTACTAAATTCGCAATGCAGCGGTAGTCATTGCTGGGTTTACCATGGAAATGACAGCTGCCTACTTGTTCTAGGGCAGTGAATTTAAACATAATGAAGCCAGAAATAACCAAGCAACTAGCATGTTCAGGAGGTTAGCAATAACAACTTACATATTTCTTTTGGTGCAGGTTTCCTTTAGAATAAAATTGATTGACATTAGGTTTTGACCTGATTCACACTAGTACAGATGCCACTTGAAGTCGCACAGAACTACATGACCATGGAAATTACAATGTTCTCAATGTTGCCTGTTCACATCAATGCAACTCTGCTTGGTGTGATTTTGGAAAAGAGACCTCTACTAATTTGGTGCAATTCCAGCACAATTTTGGCCCTACAGAATATGCAAATCATATTCAAAAATGCAACCAAGTCGCACTTCATAAATCGCACTGAAAATTGGAAACGGTAGTGTGAACCTAGCCCAAATCTTCAAGCTGATTGCAGACTTACAAGGCTTACAGTTAGGCCCTCTGATTCTTCCTGTATTGAATTGTATTGTAATTGTACGGTCTTCCCTACTGTTGTAATGTGCTGCGCAAACTGTCGGCGCTATACAAATCCTGTATAATAATAATAATTACAGCTTTTAATTTCACAAAGCAACTGGGAGATCTGCAATAATGTCAAAGTGGAGACTTTTTTTTAAATCTTCAGCAAGTCTTATAACTTGATCAGCACCCCTAAGTTTATATGCATTTGCTCTGCAGCCAATATTTTTAATAACTACGAAAAGGCAAAAAAGTGGGTTAAAGTCCTTTAAAAGTGTCAGAAAGCCTTAGTTCTGAATAGTCTTTCAGTGAATCTTAGGAGTTCATTTAAAAAAGCAGCAATATAGCCTGTGTGCTAATGCAAATGTACACCGTGCTCGTCGCTGGAAAAGTCAAGGTCTTACAGCATACGTTGTACGTTGCGCTTTCAATTCATTCCTATGGCTGGGACCATACTCATTGAGGCCCCAGCTATATAAGTGATTTGGGCAAACAGGCAAGGACAAAGTTAAGTTGTCCTTTAACTGAGAAAGATGCAATTAAACATTAGAAAGAGGTTCCACTGTTCATGGAAAACGTTATAGAGACTTGCCTGGAAACGGGATCACAGGGTTAGAACTTTGCAGTTTTTTTTTAATTTATAAAAGAAACACGAGTTATTATCCGATAACTCCTTTTGCAGGAATCCTTAGAAAGTGTTTGACATTGACAGAAAAACTGTACCACTCTAACCAAACATTCTCCCTTTCATGTTTCCATTCAGTATTGGGGGGGGGGGGGGTTGGCCATATTAGGAAGGTTACCATGGGCAACAAGTACAGTGCTTTTACTAAAAACACCAATTACTTTTTCTTAATTTATTTCACTGGTTACTATTCTTCTGTGTGGTTAGTCCTTAAAAAAGGCTCTTTAGTGGTTTCAGAGGGAAAAAAAAAAATACTTTGCAGGGGATTGATCCCACCACAGACCTTATAAGCTTCTGCACGTCTCTGAGGAACACAGAAAGAGAGAAAAGAGTTGCTGAGAGGGCGAGTACTTGAATTGGACACCTGATAATGCAGGCACACAAAAGAATGCATTTAACACCCTGTGCCAGCAATGTGAATGCATTTTAGTTGTAGTCAGGCTAATGAAAGGCTAGACGCTGGAACACTGCCGGCTTAGAAGTGCACTTTCAAAATGCCTTTGCTAAGAATCTCAGCCAGGGCCGGAAGCCTGGACACTGCATTTGATATGGTAACACAGGGCTTCAGTATACTTGGCTGAAAGGGGAGCTGGATCCATTGAGCTCTGTCTGTGCGCCTATTCCACTATCTATATCTGGGCTGTTTATACAGAGCAAAAGCAAAACAAATAGATGGAAAAGGCCAATGAAAAGAGCCAAAAAAAAAAAATATGTTCTTTTGATGAATAAAAAAAGAATAGAAACCACATTAGGAAAGATGTGGGCATTGACTGGATTTTTAACAGCAAAAAGAATTGGATTCTGTTTATTCAAAGTACGATAAAGACACCTATAATAACTGGATAGATAGAGATATAATATTCTCTCATATATATATATATATATATATATATATATATATATATATATATATATATATATATATATATATATATATATATATATATACACATATACATATACATATACACACACACACATACATATACATACATATACACACACACATACATATACACAAACACACACACGTTAAAATGGGGTGCTAAATGTAAATCTGAGATACTCCATGTAGGAAAAAAAATTAGAGCATGTTTAAGTTCAGTGCACACAAACATTTATTAAAGCATTATTGCTGGACCCCAGGCCAGTTAAAATAATAATGCAATTATCCATGCTATGAAGCAGAAATCTAGCACAGAAATGAGGCCTGGGTGTAGAATTTCTCTTCTGCCTGCCAGCTTCTCTGTTTTAGATGACCCCTTGCACACGGGGCATCTACTTCCTGTACATGCAATCCTGAGATTTTAGTGCCCCTGGGAAGTAAAGATGCAGAATCCAGCCTCACTGCCTACAGTCTGTCAAAGACTATGGAAAGCTGAACATTGTACCAGATGCTACTCATGTTTAGGGCCCTATACATTCAGAGATAAATGTTTGGTGAGCAGAATATCTGTGTTCCAGCCATTTGATCTTGAACCTAAAAAGGACCCTAATGCGAGTACCACCCAATACAGCATTCAGCCGCAGCAAATTACAACCTGCCATAGACTCTGAACGCTGCACCTGTACCTCCTGGGCACACTAAATGGCCAAGATTGCATGCACAGGAGATGACCAGTGTGCAAGGAGCCTAAATGTAACCAAAGTCGTGCATGTGCATCTCAGCACATGTTGGTGCCATGATGAATTAACACATTGTGTAGAGTCTTCCATGGCTGGCCAATCAAAATGGTCAAAGACTGAGGAACTGGGAGACGACATGTGGCACTTCTATGGTCATTACTAAAGGGCAGGTAAGCTCTGCTTTAAAAATTAAGTAGAGACTGGCATACAACTTCAGCCATTTCTGGTTCCACTGGTAAATCTGATGGGTGGTTTTCACCAAAGCTGACCTATGCTAATCTTATTTCATAATGCTTTGTTTCACTTTTATATGAAGCTCCCCTCTAAAGCAAAACCTTTTATACTGAAAACACATGAGTTTCAAGTCTCTAGACTGCATCAGCTTTTATCCTGTTGGCACAAGCCAGATATGGCATCATCCTGTTCAAACCGACTGCACAATATCAGCAAGAGACAAGATCAGTGTGGCCACAAGCAAACCGTTTTCTTGCATTGCAAGAATATGATTTCCAATGTCTTCTCTATAGTGAGAAGCATACAGAAACACTGGGGAGTATATTTTTATGCAGCAGGACTGCTTAGGGCAATATATGCAAACCATGAGCTTGCTTCGACTGTAGTAACAGGGTATACAAGCTGTTGCTCCTTCTTAGACATACATATGTAAGCACTGCCATTCCTCACCCAGCACAGCATGCCAAGCCAGAATCCTAAACATTTTGACATTTGTACTTTTCCAGATGATAAGGGGCAAGAAACAACATAGTTATGTAGTCATTTTTAAGCAAGACTGCCATTAGATGCCAAACGTGAAACAGCAATAGGGTGGTCATACATAGATCTATGTCTGCAAGTGATGGGATAGATTTCAGAAGTGATCGATTTAAATCAACGGCAGGAGACCCTACAAAATGTTGGAAGACAGACAAACAGGAAAGAGTCATCCCATGTAAAGCAAGAAGACAGCAGTGCCTTCAGTAATGCAATTTGGGCGAGGAAAGGCAGGACCAATTATCACGTGTTATTCGCTGTGAGAATTTAAAGAGGAACTGCCGGCTGCTCGCATTTTTTGTAATAAAACATCTTTGCCATTCTGAAGCCTTCCTCAACCACTTTGCATAATATTTTATTTATACTGTGATTCTGTACTTGCCAAATATGCTGCAGAAATCTCCCTCCACTAAGTTTGGCTGCAGTTATTTTAACTATGGGCAGCTGAAGCTGCTGCCTGTTCACTTCCTGGATTTACACAAACACACACCTCCAGCTTTCATTGGCCCTCTTATGACTCATCTCCCTTCAGAGAAAGAGAGAGAGCGCTCTGTGCATGATGTCATACGCCTAGGCTTTTTACCAGACAAGAAAAAGGAAGGCATCTACTGGCAGAAAAAAAAAATGTTTTACTATCCAAAGTTAAAACAAGGGCAGAAAATTTAATAGGTGGAAAGTAAAAAAAAAAAAAAAAAAAAAGACTGAAGTTCCGCTTTAACTTGTGTATGCTGCTTATTCTCAGCTGCAACAAGATAGATTAAATTATTTGCAACAAACAGACGTGTGTTTTTAAGGAAGAGAATCAACAAAACTGATGAATTTTGTTCTGAGCAGAAAGTACCGTATTTATCGGCGTATAACACGCACCCCAAGTTTAGGAGAGAATTTTAAGGAAAAAAACTTTTAGGAGGGAAGTTTAAGGAAAAGAAACTTACATTAAAATGCCCATCAATGCAGCCTCATCAGTGTTCATCTGCAGCCTTGTTAGTGTCATTGCAGCCTTTTCAGTGTCAGTGCAGCTTTGCCCCAGTGCAGCCTTGTCCACAGAGCAGCCTTGTCCACAGAGCAGCCTTGTCCACAGAGCAGCCTTGTCCACAGAGCAGCCTTGTCCCCAGTGTCCCTGCAGCCTTGTCCCCGCCGCCGCCGCCATACACATACTAGTACTTTTAAATATGGCGCCGCGGAGTTCGGAGGGACTCGGGGCCGGCGGAAGTGAACGAACGCCGCCGAGATACACATAGCCGAGGGTTCTCGGCTCTTTCCGGCGCCACTCACAGTCCCGCCCAGTCCCGCCCTATGATGGACATAACACAGGTCCAATGGCGGGACTGGGCGTGACTGTGAGCGGCGCCGGAAAGAGCCGAATACACTCGACTATGTGCATCTCGGCTCTGTGATTTCGGCGGCGCTCGTACAGCACCGCCGAGTCCTTCCGAACTCCGCGGCGCCATATTTCAAACTACTCGCTATGTGAATGTCGGCGGCGATCGCCGAAATTCACATAGCGATAGCGTGGATCGGCGTATAACACGCACCCACGACTTTCCCCTGATTTTAAGGGGAAAAAAGTGCGTGTTATACGCCGATAAATACGGTAATAGCGATAGCATAGCTAGTGTAGGTATACCTATAGTCACAATATGCCATTCCATGGCCACAAATGCCCCTCCAGAGATTTCCTCTGCATGCCATACGTTCCTGTAGCCTGTTTATGTTCCAGATTGTTCACGGGATAATACGAATCTAGCACCAAATTTTAGGCATGGGTAACAAGAATGTGTCCAGAAGAAAGAATATCACAAAAAAAAAAAAAAAAATCACAGCATTGGAATCTCACACATTAGGACTTTCATGATGAGCATAGCTGTTTACATGCAGGTTGCCCCTTGCTTTCCAGCCAAAACGATTAAAAAAAAAAAAAAAAAAATTTGTGAAGATTTTTTTAAATCAAAAAGATCTCTCATTGACAATGCAGAGTGGGTGCCATTTTCATGGCTTAACTAATACACGTGAAAGTGTAAAAAAAGAAAAATTAAATAAAGGATTTTGCAGGATAATGTTGTCAATCAATCAATATGACTAGCTTTATTAGTTTTGTTGGGTACAGTGCCTTGTAAAAGTATTCACCCCCTTGGCATGTTTTGTGCCTCACAACCTGGAATTAACATGGATTGAGGAATGGCATCATTTAATTTACAGAATTCGCCCACAACTTTGAAGATTTGTTTTTTATTATAAAGCAAACAAATAGAATAAAATAACAGAAAAAGTCAATGTGCATAACTATTCACTCCCCCTAAAGTCAATACTTTGTAGAGCCACCTTTTGCAGCTATCACAGCTCCAAGTCACTTTGAATAAGTCTTTATGAGCTTGCCACATCTTACCACTGGGGTTTTTGCCCATTCCTCCTTGCAAAACTGCTCCAGCCCCCTCCAGTTGGATGGTTTGTGCTTGTGAACAGCAATCTTTAAGTCTGACCACAGATTTTCTATTGGATTGAGGTCTGGGCTTTGACCAGGCCATTCCAACACATTTACACGTTTCCCCTTAAACCCACTCAAGTGTTGCTTTAGCAGTGTGTTTGGGGTCATTGTCCTGCTAGAAGGTGAACCTCTGTCCTAGCCTCAAATCACACACAGTGGTACAGGTTTTTCTCAAGAATATCCCTGTATTTAGTACCATCCATCTTTCCCTCAACTCTGACCAGTTTTCCCAGACTGCTGAAAAACACAGCATGATGCTGCCACCACCATGTTTCACTGTGGGGATGGTGTTCTTTGGGTGATGTGATGTGTTGGGTTTGTGCCAGACATAGCATTATCTTTAATGGCCAAAAAGTTCAATTATAGTCTCATCAGACCAGAGCACCTTCCTCCATACATTTTGGGAGTCTTCCACATGCCTTTTCGCAAACTGAAAACGTGACATTTTGTTTTTTTCTGAAAGTAATGGCTTTCTTCTGGCCATTCTGCCATAAAGCCCAACTCGATGGAGCGTACGGCTTATTGACGTCCTATGTACAGATACTCCAGTCTCTGCTGTGGAACCATTTGGTTATGATAGATATGATGGTGCTCCTCGGGATCATCAAAGATTTGTATTTTTTTTTTTTTTTTTTTTTTATAACCTAACCCTGACTTGTACTTCTCAACAACATTATCCCTTACTTGTTTGGAAGGTTCCTTGGTCTTCATGGCAGTGTTTGGTTAGTGGTGCCTCTTGCTTAGGTGTTGCAGCCTCTGGGGCCTTTCAAAAAGGTGTGTATATGTAATGACAGATCATGTGACACTTAGATTGCACACAGGTGGACATCATTTCACTATTTATGTGACTTCTGAAGGTAATTGGTTGCAAGAGCTTTTTATGGGATTCATAACAAAAAGGGGGTGAATACATACGCACATGCCCATTATCATTTTTTTATTTCTGAAAATTAGTTTTATGTATTCATTTTTCTAATTTTACTGCACCGACTTAGACTATTGTGTTCTGATCTGTCACGTATAATTCAGATTAAAAAAACATTGACCTAAAAGCTGTAAATGTAACAAAATGGGTAAAAAGTCAAGGGGGGTGGATACTTTTGCAAGGCTCTGTACATTACTTACATATAACAAATGAATTGCTGAGCCTACACTGCTAATTTTTGGAAGCAAAAAGATTAAAAAAAAAAAAAAAAAAGTTAAAAGATAAAAACAATCTTACCCATAGGTCATGCTCCGCAAAATCAAATAAAAGATAGACCTTCCTGTCCGCATGGGAGAGAAATACTTTTTGTAGAGAAATGACATTTGGATGTTTCAATTCTCGTAGAAGCTGCAAAATAGGGGATGTAAAAGAGTTAAAATCTTCACTTGAAAGATGTTTAGTTTAATGAAAGGGCTATTACTAAACATTATGAGAAACTCAGTACAACATACTAAAATGGTAAGGACGCATATTTCTGAAATGCAGTAAGTGCCCCCTGATGCTCAGATGAACAATGTACATAGACGTTGAATAATAATGTGTACGTAAACCTTAAAGGCTCTTTCACACATGCGGACCGTTCAGGTCCGCCTGTCACGTTTTTCAGGTGGACCTGAACAGACGCTCCATGTACCTCTATGGAGCGGCGGATGTCAACGGTGATGTCTGCTGACATCTGATGCGCTCCCATCCTCTAAATGCAGACGGATGGAAACACTATTTTCCATCCGTTTGGCGGATCTGATGAAAACATCCGATTCCTCAGAGGATAGCGGGGCTATGACAGGTCCACCGCTGCACAGTGAGCAGAGACGGACCTGTCATCCGCTGGCTCAGCGGGGATCAACGGATCAATCCCTGCTGAGCAGAGTCCGTCAAAACGGACATATATGTGTGAAAGGGGCCTAAGGGTCCATTCACTCCAGAAACTAAGATTACATGCATTTAAAGCATTTAGCACTTCATTTAGCACTGCATTTTCTATACATTTTTGGGCTTGGCTATCTTGGACTTAAGGGGCGCATTTGTAGCACGTTCCCTACATTTGCGGTGTGTAAAAATGCAGCATACTCTACTTTTTTCTTTTTTTTAACTGCGCTGAACTGCACTGCAATGATGTGAATTATGCCCATAGGATTACCTTGATTTTGGGCGGTCTATGCAGTTGAGTGCAATTCAAAATGCATCCATCTGCGTTCTGTGTGAAAGGGCCCTTAATCAAAGCAACTGCCTCATAATTAGCAAAAGTTATCACTCAGAAGTACAAGCAGGCCAAGGGAAAAAAAAAAGTTTGCCACGGATTTACTAAAGAAAACTTTATACAGCGAGACGCTCCCCCTTAAAATATGTAAATTCGAGGATCAATGTTGGGATTATATATATGTTTGAGATAGAAGCGGTCATTATGGGCTTCATTATTTGACACAACATGATCATCATTTTGAAATAAATATACAGACCGTAAACAAGAAAAGCACCTGACTGCATGTAATTTCACACAATTTACAGACTACCCTTGGGAGCTCTGAGCTCCAGAGTGCTCATAATGCAGATAAGCACAGCTTTTCCCATCTCTGACCTCCTATACTGCTTTATCAGTCAGTAGATCTGCTCAGCATAGTGATAGGCCAAGTTGCCCAAACTGTAAAATACAACTTGCATTTTAGGTCTGTGAGCAAACACCTATCTAGAACAGCACAGTGGCTAAGTGGTTAGCATTTCCGTCTAGCAGCACTGGGGTCGTCGGTTTGCAACCCCAACCATGGCACTACCTGCCTGGAGTGTGCACGCTCTCCTGGTGCCTGTGTGGGTTTCCTCCAGGTACTCCAGGTTTCCTCCCACACTTCAAAGAAATGCTGGTATGTTTCTTGTCTCCTGTCGAAAATTGGCCCTAGTATGTGTATGTATGAATGCGAGTTAGGGACCTTAGATTTTAAGTGCATTGAGGGTAGGGAATGATGTCAAAGTACAATATATATGTAAAGCTTTGCATACATTGACAATGTTATATAAGTAACGGTAAGAATTAAATAGTTTTAACCAGCAAGTGTCTAGCATAACAAATTATGTTTCATGTTGTGTGGCTACAGAAGACTTCTTTGTAGCATTACAGGAAGGGGTGGCTTATTTTTAATCATTAACCTTGGGGGGGCCTGTTCAAACTTCAAAATACTCAACACTTCAAATATTACTCAACTACCGTGTTTCCCCGAAAGTAAGACAGTGTCTTACTTTCTTTTTATCCCTAAAAGCCCCACTATGTCTTACTTTCGGGGTATGTCTTATATTGGGAAAAAATTGTCGAATTTTTTGTTTTAACCATAAAATTAACATTTATTAACAACCTGAACAGTATTGTATTCACCACAAAACAGGTTAATAAAAGGAAGTGCCAAGAATGTCTTGTTACAACATTGCATAACATGTAAAACAATGAAAAATGGTAAGAACGAACAGTGGAATACTGGAAGATAAAACAGATTTATTCCATGACAACCATGTCATCATTCTCAGGGATATCATCATAAACATCCGCACTCTTAGGTTCCTGTGGATTTTCGTGTTTTGTATGTTGTCCATGGTCCTGATGGACCACGGCAAACATTATTGCTGCTCCAGCAGAGGAGAACTGTAAGCCCACACAGCCCGGTATGTTGGGACTTGTAGTCCTCCTCAGCTGCATCTTGCGGTTACAATAAGAGCTGCAGAGAATCTCTTCACACCCCCCTCCCCCTCCTTGGTCTCTCTCTGTATGACCAGCACTGACCTTTTTCCGGGAGGACACAGAGCCAGTGACACCTGTCGGCAGACTGATCAAAACGGCGCTGTCTCTTCAGTCGGAGGGGGAGGGCACTTGCCTGGCACCCCCCCCCCCCCCCCCAGGGTGCGGCCCGCACCCCCAGCCCCACTCTTTGTACCGCACGTCACTGGAGGCAAATCCCCCCGTGTTTCCCCGAAAGTAAGACATATGTCTTACTTTCGGGGTACGGCTTATATTAGCTGACCCCTCTGAAACTCCCGATACGTCTTACAATCGGGGGTGTCTTACTATCGGGGAAACACGGTACTTATGCCAAGTCTGCTTGAAATGAGATCATCCCATAGATGACTGCCAAGCGTACTTCAAATGCATCAAACCTTTCATGGAAGGATCAGCAAATAGTTTACAGTTCTAAAACAAATAAAATGTTAATAAAATCAAATAATCAATAGAATAGAGCTGCACGATTCTGGCCAAAATGAGAATCAATTTTTTTGCTTAGAATAAAGATCACGATTCTCGCAGGGTAACATCAACTTTCACATTATACAAAAAAATTCGGCTAACTTTACAAATATAGAAACAACCACCATTTTATTCTCTAGGGTCTCTGCTAAAAAAAAAAAAATATATAACGTTTGGGTGTTCTAAGTATTTTTCTAGCAAAAAATGATTTTAACTTGAAACCAACAAGTGTCAGAAAAAGGTTTAGTCTTTAAGTGGTTAAACTTCCCTCATTTACAGACCGAAATGTATTCCTTTGATCTAAAGAACAAAAGGTTACAATGTTTATCGTTAGCTCAGGGCTGAGGAATGTTGTGATACTTGACAGACTGCCTGTGTTTTTTTGCTTGTTTTACAGCTGTTGGCTTGAGCAGAGACTTCTCTGCATAGAAAGAAATTAGGAAAATGCTTTGTTAAGATCGCATTTTTTGGGAAAAAAAGAAAAGAAAATAATAAAAAAACAATAAACAAAACGCAATCTCGATTCTTAACGATTAATCGTGCAGCTCTACAATACAGTAAAAGGAAAAAATGATGAACAAGGACAAAGGCATTTGGGGCCACAAACGGGTACACCAAATGAAATGATTCAAATAACAGTAGTATTTAACTCACTCGTACTCTAAAATAAAACTGTACAATACTTTGTTTCTAATAAATCGATAGTGAAGAGAGCAATGGCAGAAGAGTCTGCAGAATTCTAAGGCTTCATTCACACCTGAGCGTTCCGAATCGCAGACAAATTCACCGCAATTCTCTTCAAAATCGCAGGATGCTTGTGCTATGCCATTACTTCTTAATGACACCACAAACGCGCCATGATAAAATCGAGCTGCAAATCGCAATGCGTGCCACTTGCAACACTAAAATAAATAATGCTATAGCACTGTGTGTGGTGTGTTAATTTGTCCGTAATACTCTTTTAAAACAAACACTCAGTCCATATACATAAAACAAAGAAAATATAGTCCCAAAACACAATGGTGAACTCTTCACATGTTTGGAATACTTTTGTTGAATCAAGCAAGCAAGTGCAGTGACGTGCCACAATCCGGGGACATTTCCTGTGTTTGGAGTGCATGCTGGACCAGGAAGTGGGCAATGGTCAGCCATTACTGTCTATTAGTTGCTGGAAACGCTGAGTGCTGGTTTTTACGCATTATTTCATGCGAGTTTACATCTGTATGTTTTAAAATGAGGAAAATACGTGTGGCGTGCAATGATCTTTTGTTTGAGACTTCCCTAGTTGATGTACTGAGCTGTGGTGAGGAGGCACCTGGAGCAGAGTGCTGGGATGGCAGGGCGGTGAAATATGACAAAGTCTATGGTCCATGTAACGGAGTGCAATTTGACCCGCATTACACCCCCCGCACATCTGCCCCACCACTGTACACCCCCCACACATCTGCTCCACTGCCGTACCCCAATGCTCTGTCTCGCCACTGAACCATCTTCTCATCTGTCTTAACACTGAACTTATCTGATCATCTGCCCCACCACTGTAACCCGTTTTCTCATCTGTCCCACTACTGTACCTCCTGTACATCTGTCCCACCTCTGTTCCCCCTGCTCATGTGTTCCACCGATGTACCTCCTTTCTCCTTTGCACATCTGCCCCACCGCTGTAACCCCCTACTCATCTGTCCCACCAATATACCTCCCTTTCTCCTCTTCCCCGCGACTGTCAGCCCCTGTACATCTGCCCCACCTCTGTACCTCCTGTTCTTCTGCCCAACCATTGTAACCCCCTGCTCATCTGTCTCACCAATGCACTTCCTTTCACATCTGCCCCACTGCTGTACCCCCTTGCTCTTCTGTTCCAACAGTGAACCCCCCTGCTCATCTTTCCCACCACTGTAACCCCGCTTTTCTGTCCTGCCACTGAACCCCCTTCTCATCCCTCCCACCACTGTACACCCCCTGCACATCTGCCCCACCACATCTGCCCCACCACTGTACACCCCCTGTACATCTGCCCCATCAATGTACCCCTTTTCTCATCTGCCCCACCACTGTACTTCCCTGCACATCTGCTCCACCGCTGTATCTCCATGCTCTTCTGTCTCACTACTGAATCACCTTCTCATCTGTCCTAACACTGAACCCTCTGCTCATCTTCCCCACCACTGTAACACGCTTTCTCATCTGCCCCACCAAAGCACCTCCTGCACATCTGTCTCACCTCTGTTCCCCCTGCTCTCCCGCCCCACCACTGTAACCCCCTGCTCATATGTCCCACCAATACACCTCCTTTCACATCTGCCCCACTGCTCTACCCCCTGCTTTTATGTCCCACCATTAAACCCCCTTCTCATCTGGCCCAACACTGAACTCTCTTGCTCTTCTCTCCCACCTCTGAACCTCTCCTGCTCATTTTCTCCACCGCTGTACCCTGCTGGTCATCTGCTCCACCGCTGTACCCTCTTCTCATCTATATGTGTGATATGCAGAGTGGTGAAAGGAACCAGAGATGAGACACATCTACCTGTCCCGGCACACTCATCCTGCTGATCCAACTCTCACATCCAGACCACATGCTTGTATGTGAATTATGTGATGTCACATTCAAGCATCTGGAAAATATGCGCAATGATGAGCTCAGGGGCATTTTCTGAAAGCAGTGGGCCTGTGTGCAGGATCAAAAGTTGGGCCCTGCAGCTGAGAAAAAAAGCGTGGCGCGAAGTGCCGCAGCAAAAGTTGGGTGTGATTTTCATTGCGCTGAATAATGGCTGTGGCTTAAAGGGACACAGAGTGCAGGGTTCAGTAGTAAGTGACACAAAGGTTCAGAAATCATTTCAACAAAGTTCCCAGAATCTCAACAGTAATTCCACATACTGTCACTTGATTGTGGTTTTCTCAATCACCGTGAAATCCCTTCTTTCTGAGATTGGTAGGGGCAACCAAGTGAGTTATCTTCCTCCAGATGGTTGGCGGGCCTAGCAGGGCTGATTGGCTTTAGCAGTGGCCAATGACAGTCCTCCTGAAAACAGGGACCGCGCCCCCCCCCCCCCGCCCCTCTGGTATAGCACTTATTTGTTTGTAGCTCATCCAGAGGGCTGATCAATTTTTAATACAAACACATTGAGCTTCATGCACCTGAATAGATTTGAAATAACCAGCTGCCCGGCTATAATAAAACCGAACTCTGTTAAGCCGGTCATACATGGATCGAAATTCAGCCAGTTCACAGCAGGGACTGGCCGAATTTCGATCCATGTATGTGCTAGCTGGTTCATGTTTTGTAAGGGTAGAAAGGAAAATTTACCAATGTAAAAGTAAAATTCTACTTACAGCTATTTCTCTGCATGCAGACATAGAAATTCCAGTACCTTCTATTTGTTTCAGAGCATAATCACGGTCATCTTTCCTAAGATGAAGCAAAGAGAAAAAAAAAAAGGCAGTTAGTACTGGTGTTGTATTTATTCACTTGAGAGATTCATGATTTAACCACTAAAGGAATATTTAACTGGTAGGTTATCCAAATTCTAAAACACACATTACACCATGTAAAACATCTGCCTTCAAAAGTTCACAACAGAAGCACTAAAATCACAGCTCCTTTTCTGATAGGCCCATGTCAGACTAAAGATCTTGTAGCTGCCAGCAGTAGGAACGCCATGCTGGACATTGCGGGAAGTGGCATAGTAACCCCTGCTAGCACACAATGCTCTATAAATGGTGACCTACATTCTGCTGCCTTTTGGCCAATGAGGAAACAATGCCACCATCATCCAGCTAATGAGAAAGTGAACACATACAAGCAAATGTTTTCAATACACATTTTAGCAATCCTGTCACAGGGAGACATGGGGCCTATTTTCGCTGGAAGCAAAGACTTGGCAGCCTGGCAGCCCTTTAATGTAAACATTAGGTGCTGTCAAATCCTGACGCAATGATCAGTATTGTAACAATGCATTGCAGTCCTGGTCCCCTGAAGTCACACGAGGAGGGAGGGGTACAAACTATTCAAGAAATGGTTAGGCAAGGAACGGGTTTCAAGGAATTTCTCCTTTTTTCAAGCCTGACATTATTTAAACATTTACCATTTTTAATGCACAGGATGAGTGCACTCTTTTTGCTTGTATGACTGAAAATTGTTGGACAAACTGAAGCCCAACTTCAAAGCCTTGACTGTGATCTTTGTGGATGAATTACTTCACAGGCCTATAAGGCATAGTATCTACAAGAACAAAAATCTGAAGCTTGAGGTCGGAGAGGGCTTGTTTCAAAGTACCTTGAGGCTTCATGTACACTGCTGCTGGTAAATGGAGCAGTTGGGCATTTTTTTCAGCTGCAACTGAACTCTCCTCTATGTTATCTTATCAGTACATGTAGACAGGGTCATTTAGGCCCCTTTCACACTGGGGCGGTGGGGGCGTCGGCGGTACAACAGCGCTATTTTTAGCGTTGCTGTACCGTCGTTCTTGCAGCGGTATTCGGCCGCTAGCGGTTCGGTTTTAACCCCCACTGGCGGCCGAAAAAGGGTTAAATCCGCTCGTACAGCGCGGCTATAGCCGCGGTATTACCGCGGTATAGCCGCGCTGTCCCACCGATTTCAATGGGCAGGAGCGGTTTAGGAGCGGTGAATACACCGCTCCTTCCCCGCTCCAAAGAAGCGGCTCGCAGGACTTTTTTTACCGTCCTGCGAGCGCACCGCTTCAGTGTGAAAGCCCGGAGGCTGTTTAGGGGCGGTTTTCAGGCGGTATTTTTAGCGCAATACCGCCTGAAAACCGCTCCAGTGTGAAAGGGACCTTATAGTAGTTTCTAGGCAGTTGAGTTTAGAAGCATTTTTTGGAAAGCAACAAAATGCGTTCAGGAGGGATGTTCAGAGGCATTTGAAACGCCTGTAACAGCTTGTAAGCACGTGCAAATGTGGTAACTCGCGTTTAGGCGCGTTTCATTTAGAGGCATTTTTAATAAAACGCTTCTAAACCGCAAAAGCAGCGCAGCAAGTAAACGCGGCATAACTGACGTTTTTAAACATCGGTTACTATCTGTCAAGTTAAATCATTCAGGAGCGGTTGTAAAACATCCCGTGTACATTAAGCCTAAGCGCTTGTTATGACTATGTAAATACTTTACAGCCGATTCACACATATGTCAACACCGCATACATACTATGGGTTACATTCATTTTAAATGGCACCCACACAGCAGAGCACCACAACGCACAGTTGCACACATGCTGTAAACCGTGATGCATGGTCAATTGAATAGGCTGCCTTGATACACCACGCATTAGTGTGCTGCATCTTTAAAATGTGAATAAGCTCCAATGTCCACAGTCTATGCACAGGTGCACCTAATAATAAACAGGTCAGATTTTGGGGTGGTGAAAGCTATGTACAACAGATATAAAAAAAAAAACAAAAAAAAAAAAAAAACAAACACTTTCCTTTTAAATAAAGGTGTCCAGTAAATGTCATACTGCTTAGGCCTCATATACACTGCAGCTGTCAAAGGGCTGTTTTACAGGCGTTTGACTTTTTTTTCTGCCCCTATACACCCCTCAATCTTAGCCTGTGTCCACACATAGGTGTTTACAGGCTTTTAGAGGCAGGGGCGTTTAAGGGCAGAAATATGGACACACCAAAATCATGTTCAGCAGAGGAGCGTCAGCAGCATAAGGCCTCATACACACAAGGCTCTTCTGATCGCTTTTCTCCTGACAGGAGATAGGAAAAGTTAAAAACACGCCTAAAAGCTTGACCGTTTATTCATTTCAATAAATATTCTGGGCAATAAAATGAATGTCCAAACGAGTCTTTAACGCTGCCTTTTCTCCTGTCATGCATAAACCAGAACGTTGTAAGGGGAAGATCAGACAAATTATTAATAGCTGTTTAGTTAAGGCTACAGTCACATAAATATGCTTATATAAATATATAAACATTTTTACAGATTCAACAAAATATATACAATCACCTGAGAATCATCCAGGCATTACTACACAATACCCATGGCAATGGACCCTTATGATACACTGGTAACCTATCTGCTACACGATACCCATGATAATGGACCTTTATGATACACTGGTGACTTATCTGCTACAATTCAAATGTACCTTCCTCAGCTTTGATCCTCAATTTTCCCAATTTTCTGTTTTTTTTTCCTTTTCCCTTTTCCAACTCTTTCTCTCCATCTGTTCCTTTCTTCATCCTAATCCTTCTTCTTTTTTCTTTTTTTTCTTTCTTTTCGTTCCCTTTTTCAATCGACACTTTTACTGATGCAAGCACTTTTCCCTACTGGGTTAAATACATTTACCATCATTTATCCATCACCTCTATTATGTTACATACGCCCCCCATAGTGCATGAATATGATCGAGCCCTTGTTGGACGGGCGCCATCTAGTGGGCCCTTGCAGCATTGATATCAATTTCGCAATGTACTGTTACTATTTGATTTTTGTTTGTTTTAGATGCTCTATTAAAGTCATATTTACTGGATGTTTTGTATATTACAGTAATCTGTTCTATGCTCCTGAAGAAGCGCTTCGGCGTGCAACATGTTGAGCAAGATGTAGATACCGATTACTACCAACTACATAGCTCCTTTATAACTATACAATAACCTCATGGTGGAAGGATTGGTATTCCATTCTGTTTATATGATATATCTTTACAATATAGAGCTATGTATGGAGTGTATAATTGTAATTGTGGTTCTATGAACTGATCTCTGTATCTGTCCTTTTCCTTTATACTTTTGTCTTTTTAATCATATTTTTGAATAAAATTAACTATTTTAATATACCCTAGTTATTATTGTGCCTATAAAGTCCAAAGCCCAAAACCTACTTTAAATATAGCATCATGGTTAACCATTTTGGGTAAATATGAAAACCCAAACTAAATAATATTCTCTATTTAAATTCATAACATAAGAGTTCAGTTTGGATCTGTCAGTTTTTCAGATGGATCTATACCGAACCACAGAGTATGTCTATGGATGGGTGGATATAAACAAATTTACATCTGAGTCATTTTATGTCTGCAGAAAACAGATGTAAATTGATGTAAACTGAACTGAAGCCAGATGTAATGGAAGTAAACTGAAATGAACTGAAGATGGACATACAAACTGATGAAGATTGATGTAACAAGAATATGTATTCATCATTTTTTTTCCCAGCAAAAAAAGGTGACTGGACTGATGATATCTGTGTGAAAGGATCCTATATGCTCTATTTAAACCCTACAGATTTCATTTAGGTTTTGGGATGGAGCACTACTTAAAGATGTAGTAAAGTCCCTTTTCTTCACTTGTACCTACAGGTAAACTTACAATCAGGCTTATCTGTAGGTATTTAGGGTAATATGTGATAGGGGGCGCTATTATAAGGTGCTAAACAATGTTTTTAACGTTTGTATAAATATTAATTAATAAGAGACATTCGTGATTGAGCAAACATAATAGAGTGCATAGTACATAGTGATAATACAAAAAATACAATTCATCAAAAATAATAATAACAGTCCTCCAATAGTGATGATAGTGATGCTATCAGTGAAACGGATATTCCATCAATTCAAAGTCAATTTGGGGGTCATGTACTAAAGGCAAATCCACTTTGCACTACAAGTGCACTAGGAAGTGCAGTTGCTGTAGATTTTAGCTTGCACATGATTGGATGATAAAATCAGCAGAGCTTCCTCTCATTTCAGATCTTCCGCTCAAATCTACAGCGACTGCACTTTCAAGCGCACTTGTAGTGCAAAGTGGATTTACCTTTAGTAAATCAACCCCTATGTCTTTTAGTCATGTGACTCTTGTCACCAATGGCAAATCTTTATAAATAACACCCGATGAGTGTGAGTAAAATGCCTACACACCAGACAGACAGAAGCGCTTCCTGATGACTTTGTAAAACTAAATGTACGTTGAGGCGTATCCCAGTCATGTCAGTTCTGGTTATCTTACCTCCGGTTTCTCATCACCATGACGGTGGAACGCACGCCGACTACCGAGCGGAGGCCGGGCGGCTGCAGATCTTGTCTGGTGATTCATGCTGATATCCCCAGTGCCGGGAAAAGGCACCTTCAAATGTAAGCAGTCACTTTGGAAATTTTTTTTAAATAAACTGCATTACGCAATGGTCCCGTTCATATTTATTTCCTAATGGGTTATCGTGGTGGAGAGGAGGATACAAATAAAAAGGTTTCCAGATACATCTCCATTGGTTTACCAGCACGCTCATTGATCTACATAAACAGCCTGTTTTGACCTTCTTTTTAGTTAAAGAGGTCATGTCTGTCTGGTGTGTAAACATTTTACTCACACTCATCGGGTGTTATTTATAAAGATTCGCCATTGGTGACGGTGCATGGATTAGAGTCACATCATTAAAAGACATATGGACTTTGAATTGATGGAATATCCCTTTCACTGATAGCATCACTATCATCACTATTGGAGGACTATTATGATTATTTTTGATGAATTGTATTTTTTGTATCATCACTAAGCACTATGCACTTTATTATGTTTGCTCAATCACAAATGTTTATTATTAATTAATATTTCTACAAATGGTAAAAACATTGTTTAGCACCTTATAATAGCGCCCCCTATCACACATTACCCCAATTACTTAAAGTCAGCACTTTGCACTTTGAGGGGAGCAACTTAATTCATTATTTTGCATACTGTAGCACAAGGTTGTTTCACTTTTTTACCTGTAAGTAGAGCTGCACGATTCTGGCTAAAATGAGAATCACGATACTTTTTGCTTAGAAGATAGATCACGATTCTCAAGAGTCTCACAGTGTAACACCATCTTTCACATAAAAAAAAAAAAAAAAGGGCTAACTTTACTGTTTCTTTTTTTGTTTCATTCAAGTGTATTTTTTCCCAAAAAATTGCGTTTGAAAGACCGCTGGGCAAATACAGTGTGACATAAAATATTGCAGCAATTGACATTTTATTCCTTAGGGTCTCTGCTAAAATATATAAATAAATAAATAAATAAATAAAATGTTTGGGGGTTCTATGTAATTTTCTAGCAAAAAATATTGATTTTACCTTAAGAAACAAGTGTCAGAAAAAGATTTAGACTTTAAGTGGTTAAACTTCCTGCATTTACAGTTGTTTAAAAACTTGGCAGACTGCCTGGATTTTTTCCTTTACACACAGAAGTTTCCCTTTGATCTAAGAGGGAAGTTAGTTACAATGTTTCATTTTATAAACTTGGCAGACTGCCTAATGTTTTCCTAAGACAGCTGAGTGAGCAGATAAGTCTCTCCACTTGTTATATGAAAGAATCGGCAAACTCTGCAATCGAGATCACGATTTTTTAACGATTAATTGTGCAGCTCTACCTGTAAGTATAATGAATACATATTCACGTCGACAATAACCGATTATGTCACCTGCACATGCACAGTGATGCTCTGCATTCAGGGCACACAGTATGCAGTTGAATGCAGAGCGCTGTGCGCAGGAGTGACGCCATTGCGGCTCTGTCCATTCAAACGGCCGGAGCCTGTGAACCCAAAAGGAAGACAGGGTAAACATGAAAGCGTGGGGGGGGGGGGGGATCTTTGACAGTGGTGAGCTGGAAGCCTCTGTGTGCAGGTAAGTGTGTAATAATGTGCTAGTATGCGGTACATACTATGGCTTAGACCTGCAGGGAACCCAGTTTTTGGGGCAGTTTACTACTGCTTTAACCTCATTAACTCTCCCACACACAGTCTGGCAATTTTTTTCTCTATAAATCTTTTTATTTTGAAATTTGTATAACGTTTAGAGCAAAAAGTAGGTAGCACAAAAGCCAGCCGCAGTCTGGCAATTTTCAAGAAATAGATTCTCCATACAATCTTCGGATAAACTAGATGGCATTAAAATGCTGCAAGCACACGCTTGAATTACTCCCCCCTCCCCAAAAAACAAAATCACTATAGAACGACAAAAACAAATAATGGGGTATGGAGTAGGAGTTCAGCTCCTGTGGATGTATTAATATGACAATTTTACTTGGTAGCATTCCTGAACCAAGCTCACAGGTTGTAAAAAAATCTCTGTATTTCTACTTACAAGTTTTTCTTCAAAATCCTTCAAAGGAAGCCAAACATTGGTTCTTGTGCTTGTTACTGATCAGCCAGTTTCAAGCGCAAATTCTAAAAGAGAGGAGAAAAAAAATGTATTAGATAATTCACAAAAAAGAAGCACATGGGCATTTTGTGCCTAGGTAAGAATGGCATTTCTGTTCCCGTTTCCCCTCCCTCTTGGATTCTGCATGTGTGCTCATGTGTTGCAGGGCTTCAAGTCTTGACTGAGCCCTGTGGCACATCTGCACAGGTATGGCTTTCCCACACATCTGCACAAGACAGCAGTGTTTGCACATGTGCAGAAAATCTCCTGCGCAGATGTGCCCTTCTAATGCCGCGTACACACGATCGGATTTTCCGACAACAAATGTTGGATATAAGCTTGTTGGTGGAAAGTCCGACCGTGTGTATGCTCCATTGGACATTTGTTGTCGGACTTTCCTCCAACAAATGTTGGCTAGCAGGTTCTCAAATTTTCCGCCAACAAAACGATCGTGTGTACACAAGTCCGTCCCACAAAAGTTCACGCATGCTCGGAATCAAGCAGAAGGAGCCGCACTGGCTATTGAACTTCCTTTTTCTCGGCTCATCATAGGTCTTGTACGACACCACGTTCCCACATTCGTAATTGTTGGCCAACATTTATGTGACCGTGTGTATGCAAGACAATTTTAAGCCAACAACCTTCGAACAAAAATCCATGGTTTTGTTTGCGGAAAGTCCGATCGTGTGTACGGGGCATATCACTTGAAGGCCAGACAGAAGCCTTCGGCACACCAGTGTACATGCCATCTTAATAAACACGGTTGCACCGAATAGGGGGACTGAGCCACACAAGAGGAGACTGAAGTTCTTCTTTAACTTGCCCAAGAATATTTGAAGGTAACTGATGTACAAAATACATTTTGAATTTGAAGAAGCAGAAATTCCCAGACTGTAATCTTTCAAGCTTCAATACCTAAAATATAACTATTTTTTATTTAGTATTGGATAGTGTAGAGCAGGATTAGAACACCTGGGTTTTTATTTCTGTTACTTTGATATAGGATTGTCCTGTTTACCTTTAACGCTGAGTGTCGGTTCACAAAGGGGAAACCCGACTTACAGCGCGACTTTGCAAGGCGACATGGAGGAGACTTCAGCGCGACTTTGAGCAACTTACAACGCAACTTAACCACTTCCCGCCCGCCGTACGCCAAATGACACCCTTGGCTTTGAGCGGGGATATCTGAGTGATGCCTGTAGCTACAGACATCATCCAGATATCGTTTTTTAGAGCCGTCGAATCTGCGCAGCATAAGAACGATCATAGCGGCTGTTCCACCGCTTGATCGTTCTTACAGGAGGCGAGAGGGGAGTTCCCCCCCTCCCGCCGCCCTTCGGTGCTTGTACCGACTCACCACTACGATCGGTGAGTCAGTCACAGGATCCGCCAGCCCCGGATGTTTAGCATAGAGATTTCCGACGGACCAGATGGTCGCCTCTATGATCGTTCGGAGGCCGGGCGCGATGTTATGACGTCATGCCCGGCCTCTGTATTCTGGGAAGCGGTGATCTTTTTTTTTTTTTTTTTTTTTTTATTTCAGGCTTCTAAGCCTAGAGGTGAGATGTGGGGTCTTATTGACCCCACATCTCACTGTAAAGAGCACCTGTCATGCTTATTCCTATTACAAGAGATGCTTGCATTCCTTGTAATAGAAACAAAAGTGATCAAAAATTTTTTTTTGGAAAAAAAGTGTCAAGCTTAAATAAAAAAAGTAAAATTAACAATAATAATAATAAAAAAAAAAAAAAAAAAATTTTTAAAGCGCCCCTGTCCCCGTGAGCTCGCACGCAGAAGCGAAGGCATACATAAGTCCCGCCCACATATGAAAACGATGTTCAAACCACACATGTGAGGTGTCGATGCGAACGTTAGAGTGAGAGCAATAATTTTGGCCCTAGACCTCCTCTGTAACTCAAAACATGTAACCAGTAAAAATTTTTAAAGCGTCGCCTAAGGGGATTTTTAAATAGCGAAGTTTGGCGCCATTCCACGAGCGTGTGCAATTTTGAAGCGTGACATGTTGGGTATCTATTTACTGGGCATAACTTCATACTTCACATTATGCAAAAACATTGGGCTCATTTACTTGTTTTGTTTTTTTAAAGACCAAAACTGTTTTTTTTCCAAAAAAAAAGCATTCGAAAAATTGCTGCGCAAATACTATGCTAGATAAAAAGTTGCAATGACCGCCATTGTATTCTCTTGGGTCTCTGCTAAAAAAACATATATAATGTTTGGGGGTTCTATGTAATTTTCTAGCAAAAAAATTATGATTTTTACATGTAGGAGAGAAATGTCAGAATTGGCCTGATAGGCAAGTGGTTAAAGTTGCCTCCAGGACAGGCGACTTTGGCTGTGGCCAATCACAGAATAATCAGCTCTCTGGGAGGGAGGGGTTTGCCTGAGTAAACTATTTTCTTTTCCTGTAAAGTCGCTTCAATATAGATGGGAGATCAGACTTGGAGGCGACTTCCATTGAAATCTATGGGTACAAGTCGCCTAGAAGTCGCCTTGAAGTAGTACAGGAACCTTTTCTGAAGTCGGAGTGACTTCAGTAGTGTACATTAAGACGGCTCTCATTAAAGTGGTGTTCCGGCCGAAATTATACTTTTTAAATAAAAATACCCCTGTAATACAAAAGCTTAATGTATTCTAGTAAATTTAGTCTGTAAACTAAGGTCTGTTTTGTTAGTTTATAGCAGTAGTTTGTTATTTTATAAACTTACAGCAGGCCGTGGCCATCTTAAGTGTGGGCATCTGAAGCCAGACTGTATTTCTTCCTGGAATTCATCCTTGCAGATCTCGCACATGCTCAATGCAGCACAAGCAGTGTAATAGATTTCAGGTCAGGTTTCCATAGCAACGGCAGTTTCAGAGGAAGTTGCCGCCCCTTCCCAGAAGGCATTGCAAACAGGAAATGATGCGATGGGCCGCGGCCAGGGAGGAGGAAGTGAAAAATGAATACAGCAGATATACAGTAGGTGCTGAGAAAAAAAAAAAAAATATCCAATTTGTTTACAGTGCACAGTTTAGTGAGGGATGCTGAAGAGTTGTAAAAGTGGGTGGAACTCCACTTTAACTACAATAGAATTTCTGATGTCAAGCGACTTGGGGCGACTTGAGGTCTGACAAGTCGGATCCCAAGTCGCGGCAGTGTGAACCGAGCCTGAGAGTACAAAAAAAAAAGAATCACAAATCAAAACAATTTTGTGTTGCCAAAAATCATGCAAATTATGTAAATCTGGGGCAGACAAATTATATAAAATTTACATGTAAGCACATTGAAACCTAGCTGCCAATGGCACCAAGACCAATAAAAGTTCAAAAAAGTTAGCTACCAGCTGTAGAGTTGTAAGTGAATTCTTCAGCTGACTCCTCAAATATGTCTAGCCTTAGGGTCCATTCACACAGGGGCAACTTTGGATCCGACTTCAAGTCGCCCCAAGTCGCCCCTAGTCGTGCTAGATGAAAAAATCAATGTAAGTGAATGGATCCATCTTAATGCACACTACTGCAGTCGCTCAGACTTCAGAAAAGGTTCCTCTACTACTTCAATCCGACTTCTAGGCGACTTGTACCCATTGATTTCAATGAGGCTCGGTTCACACTAGGACGACTTGGGATCCGACTTGTAAGCCCTCAAGTCGCCCCAAGTCGCCCCAGAAAGAGATTCACATTACAGTGAATGGGAGCGTCTTAATAGACACTACTGAAGTCGCTCCGACTTCAGAGCGTACTCCCTGTACTACTTGGATCCGACTTGGTAGGCGACCTGTACCATAGAAATCAATGGAAGTCGCCTCCAAGTCGGATCTCTCTCTACAGTCAAGCGACTTTGCAGGGAAAAAATTTAGTTTGCCCAGGCAAACCCCTCCCTCCCAGAGAGCTGATTATCCTGTGATTGGCCACAGCCAAAGTCGCCTGGCCTGGAGGCGACTTGAAGTCGTGTTGTAATTTGCTAAAGTCGCGCTGAAGTCGCGTTGAAGTCGCCGTACAAAGTCGCGCTGAAATCGTGTTGCCCCTATGTGAACCGAGCCTGAAAGTTGCCTCCAAGTCGGGTCCTCTGTCTTAACTGAAGCAACTTTCCAGGAAGTAAAAATAGTTTTCTAGGAAAAACCCTCCCTCCCACAGAGCTGATTATTATGTGATTGGCCACTGGCAAAGTCCCCGGTCCTGGAGGCAACTTCAAGTTGCTTGTAAGTTGCCCCAAGTCGCGCTGTGATTCATACTCAAGTCGTGTCCAAGTTGCCTCCCAAAGTCGCGCTGGAAGTCGTGTTGCCCCTGTGTGAATGGACCCTTAAAGTACAAAAAGCTGTAACGCCATATAAGATAATTGCACAGTAAGTACCATATTTGTTTCTTCAGTCTGAACTACAAACCTGACCAGGTCAGTGCTATCCCCCTGTCTTGTAAAGTTATAAGTCTACCCTGGACAGCCGAATGGCCACTTATTTGGTCTGTTTGAAGTCACCTCACCTGAAAAAGTTAAGAAGTAAGGAGACATAAGTCACTGTTCTTTACCAAGACATGCTGGATTCAAGCTTGGGAAAAGGAGGCTTCCATTCAATAGCATTTATAAATAGGAAAACTAAATCATATATGAATTCTCTTCAAATGGGAACCTGACATGAAGCAAAACAGCCACCAAGAATGCTTTAATGGATGCAGTTATTCTTCCAACTCAAGTGCAACACACTCATTTTGCAGCAGTGAAGTTAATCCTAATCAGACTCACGTTAAGTGAGCTTTCTGAGACCACAGCTTTGTGTCATGACATATTCCTCTTACTTATTCCAGTCACGAGGAGGCTGGATAATGCTATAAGTAAAAACAGAACCCCTTTTAAATCAGCACACTAAAAGAAACCTCATAGTTGTAAGTAACATGACGAAGAGTTATAATAAAATGCTTTGTAGATGCAGAACATTGCACACAGGTGCACACAAGATGCACTGATGACTAGCTGTTACCGTGGTGACGATAGGAAGAGTGGGCTCTAGAAATTATCACTTTGATTCATGGGCACACATCTGTTTTTATAATAGACAACATGGTAACACTTCACAATCACTTTAGTGCTGGTTCACACAGGGGCGACTTGTCAGGCGACCTAGTCGCCTGACAAGTCGCCTCCCGTTCTGTACAATGGAACCGTTCTAATCAGAGTGACGCAAGTCGCTCCGACTTAGAAAAAGGTTCCTGTACTACTTTGGGGGCGACTTGCATAGACTTCTAAACAGAAGTCGTTTTGCAAGTCGCCGTGGCAGTCGTGTGCAGGTCACCTCGGTGAAGCAACCTGCAAGTCGTGCCGCCCCTAGTGTGAACCGAGCCTAAGTTTAAACATAACTGAACAAGCCAATAAAGGACACACATCTGCTAGGCATGCTAAATGTGGCAAATCTCTAGAGAAAAAGTTCCTCTACAGGAACACTTCCAGTCTAATGGGACACTGCAGGCTAATGCACAGTTTTGGGCATGAATAATGCAAAGAAACCACTTCACAAGAAAGTCAACAAGCACCAAATGAAAGCGGAAAATGTCAGTCTTCTAGGAGTAAGAAAGTTGTCATGGTACAGTCCACTGATCTTTAGGCCCGGTTCACACTGATGCACTGTGATTATGTTCCGTTTTTTGTCCTTTGTGAGGTGCGAATTTACCGGGATTTTACAGCGAATTTCAGGAGTTGGACATAGCTGCGATTGATATTCTAGCCAATGGAATCATAATGTAAAAAAAAAAAAAAAAAAAAAAAAAAGGTGTTACATACTGAGAATTGGGGGAATTGAGAGGAAAACCCCTCACTGAAGAGAATCATCAGAATCTGCATGTCACTACACCGTGACACTATATATATTCCTGCCTAAATTGATGCCAGCAATTTCTCAGGTCAAACAACCTTTGGTGTCTTTCAACCGTGGCCCCTATTTAGGTGGATCTCCATGGGATCATCCTATACCTGGGGCACAGCCATCAACGACCTTGTCAGTCCGGTTCACTTTGTATTCATTGACTCTCTGTGGGTCTTTTCCTTTTACCTAAATGTATGAAGTCACAAGACACCGATGGATTTACTATATGATTGTAGTATTCTCTGTATAAACCCCTGAATAAAGGCGTTCAAGCCAGAAACGTTGGGTACACCAGAGACAAAATCACTATCTGCTTACATCGTACCGTACCTTCTGCATATTATCCATGTGTCTTTGCGTAGACATTTTTACTGTATTGTAAATTATTTTGTAATAAAATTTATACTTTTTAAAATAGTTGGTGTCCATGTCACCTTTAAAGTTCCATCCTGCCAAGGGGGTTATCTGTTTGTGCTTCCAGTCTAATGGGACACTGCAGGCTAATGCGCAGTTTTGCGCATGAATAATGCAAAGAAACCACTTCACAAGAAAGTCAACAAGCACCAAATGAAAGCGGAAATGTCTTCTAGGAGTAAGAAAGTTGTCATGGTACAGTCCACTGATCTTTAGAGGAATACATTCACAATATTTGTAAAAACCGAGTTGCTGTTCAGATTTTTGAAGACTAAATGTTCTGCCAAACTACAATCTACTGACAATAATATGTTCAATTGCACATGTTAAATGGAAGAGCTAAGAAAAGAGTATTGATGAAGTGTATTATTTAAATAGAACAACAGGTACTTAAAGAGACACTGAAGTGAAAAAAAGGACCTCAAAAGTCATCTCCAGTTAGTCAGCTCAGTTCTCCAATTCATAGCCAGAGATATTCCTAAGGCCCTGTTTGCATGGTATGCAAAAAACAACCAGACTTTCGCTTTCGAGTCTTATCCTTCCTGCTCCTAAACTGATGGCTATGATGGTCAATCTCACTGGCCAATAGCAAGGTTTAGGAATGAATACATTTTGCCAATTCAAAAAGGCATTAATCACAACTGTTCTTTACCCATGGAAAAATGATGTCAAACATACTGAAAAATAGAAGTGGGGTTTACATATACTTTAAAACAAAAACAGTAGAAATAAAACCCAAAATTTAAAAAGACCCTAACATACTGGTACACGTGTCGATGACATCACTAGGCCTTCTTCCTGGCAAAGCCAAGAATCATACTATACAAGATTGATGGCCTTCTAATTCCACCAGGTATCCAGAGTCCTCCATATACAAAAATAAACTGTAATACATTTTTATTACCAGTTTATGAGACTACAACAAACTGGCCACTAATCTAACACTTATTAACCACTTTAACTGCTACAGGGGGGCAGCTGTGGGCAGAATTATGTATTTATACATGATTCTGTATGTCTGCCTGCAGGAGGTGCACGCGCCCCCAGCAGGCCCCATCTGCTGTGATGATTCACAACACAGGCTGATCTACAGGTCCCGAGGACTCGAAGTTCTCTGGCACCCACCAATTGCTGGTAAAACACGGAGAACTGAGCTATGCCTGTGTAAACAAGTTGATCATGTACTGGTGATAAAATACCACCAAAAGAAAGCTCTATTTGTAGGGGGGAAATTACATAAAGTGTATTTGGGTATAGTGTTGCATGACAGTGCAACTGTCAGTTAAAGTAACGCAATCAAGAGAAAAGGAATCCGCTGCTCCAGGTGTGTGCAATACCTCAATTGGAACCAAGTAGGAGTGCTAGCCCAGGCCCGCCTCCTTGAAAACTTGAGAAAAAGAAGAAATGGCTGCACATCCAAAGGTTCCAAAACAAAATGCCTTTTATTGAAAACGACCAGGATACACCAGGTATTAGTCACGTAGACGCGTTTCACACATCTGACCTGTGCTTAATCATTACAAAGTAAAGCAATGCCGTATCTCAAGTCTTCCGAAGGTCAAGTGGTTAAATCTTTTTTTTTTTTTTTAAATAACTAGTGTATCAAGACTGTGTATCCATTTACAATCCCCATACAAGTTGTATTGCATAAAACCACTTAAAATAACCATAGTATCATTTACCCTTATTAAAATATGGTCACCCTTCATACATCTCTTGAGTTTGAAAAGACCCACATTAAAGTCTCTCAGAACAAAAAACTATACATATAAATCGCAAACTGCAATCTTAGTGAGCAAAAACAAATTGAATAGTTCCCTAGTTCAGGACAGTAGGGGTTATACAAGTTTGGCAATCAACTTTAAATCAACTTTAAATCCTCCATAACCAAAATGTAGTGTGTCCAGCGTTGTATATCCAAATGGAGCAATTCTGTGATATATAATCATAAGTAGTGAGAATGAGGGAGTTGCGATGAATAAACCTTTGAATGGAAAGGGGAATCTCAGATTTCAACTTCAGAGTCAGGTCTAAGGCCAGCCATAGATGGTTTGAAATTTGGCCAGTTCAGCAGATTTGAACCATGTATGGGCAGGCTGAATGTACCAAGTTGATCAGCTGATCAACTTGGGTATAGCAGGCCTGCTGGATTTTATTATGGCTAGCGGCTAGTATAGCCGCTAGCCATAATCACTGTCTTGTCTGTCATACAATGGCTCGGTGGGAGGGATTCTCCTGTCAACTCTGCCTCTGTTGATGGGGGAACTGTGGTTGCAGAAAAGAAACTTGCTCCTTGTATGGCCTGCCTAGGACATTCTCCCTTTTATCCAGTGCTTGTATACAGTGCTTTGTGGACACAGTCACTGGAGACTTGACAGATTTTTACAGAGTATCTGGGGGATAGTTTGACATGGGCTGAACACACCAAGTTTTATAAGAAATGAGGCAGAACTCTGAAAATTTTAATAAAACCATCCAATTATGATCGTGACATATTTATCATGGTATGTCAATATGCCAATGTCAACTTGGCGTACAGGAAGATAAAAAGGAGGTATTCAACATCATTGACTAGTCCTTTAAAAAGGAAATGATTGATAAGAAGGCAGTCAAGTATTTTTTTTTTTTTTTTTACCTGCTTCCAAAAGAGAAAAAAATATATACCCACCCGGGAGACATATCTCAGGGAGAGATTTCCTGACTGTACAAGTGAGTGAATATATTGATAAAATCCTTGACCCATTTATGCTGGCATTATGGACATATTATCATACAACATATCACAGGGACTCTACCCATCTTTTAGCTCATTTGAACAATTTTGTGGTCCCTATACGTACCTTGTTAGTTACGCTGGATATATATGGTGTGTGCTACTGTCAAGAACAGGGTACAGTGATGGGCATGAAATGTGTCCCAGGCTCTGCAGATATTTATTTGGGAAAATGGGTACAGGAAAGAAAACTTGTCAACATACCCATCTAAGATTAAAGCTTGGTACAGGTAAATCAAAGATTTATTGATATCACAGTTTGTAAAGCTATTGAGTCCTTGGAATGAGACAAAAAGAAATCTCCATTACCAAAGTTTTTTTAGAATGCCAACTTAAACAAGTAGCTTGTAACATGCAAAGAATTTTCACCTTAAAGAAGAGCATACTGGTGGGACACTACCTGCGGTCTCACAGGAATTGTTCCTTATTGGCAGAATTTGAGGAAGAAGCAAAGGTTTTGAAAACTAGATTTTTGTGAAAGACATACACGAAAAGTTGGCTTAAGAAATCACACCATCAAGTGAAGAACAGCTCTAGGGAGGATCTTTTGTACAAAAAGTGCCCCAGGACCAATGAATGAAGCAAACATGTTATGTTTAAACTATACCAATGCCTCCTCCACAAGGTGAGAATTATTTGCAAGAAATACTGATATTACTGACCAATAATGATACTGAAAATAATTTTCTGACACCAAACCCCAATATAATCTTTAGGAAAGTAAAATACAAATGTATTTGTATACATGCCATTTCCAATATTATGAACGAAAACTGGAATGGAAAAAAGAGCGGGGGGAGGAGGTAAATATGATCATTGTGACTTCATGTTTGGAAGGGGATGCTTTAAGACTGTCTACCAGAAGACTCCCTAAGTTCCACATTTCTGCTGACTGACACTCGGAGTTGTTTACATTTTGGTCTGTACCATTTATGTGGGAAATACCATTAGAACTGTGAAAATAAAGGTTTATGTGATCATATAAATATGATATTTGATGTATCCAGTGACAAGGCATTTGACATTTGAATGCATTGGCCATCTGGAATTTTTGAAAATCTAGGTCATACAAAAAGGCTGAAATAGATCCATGTAATGCCACGTACACACGATCGGCCTTTCCGATGGGAAATGTTGGATGTGAGCTTGTTGGCGGTAAGTCCAACCGCGTGTATGCTCCATCAGACATTTATCATCGGACTTTCCGCCAACAAATGTTGGCTAGCATGTTCTCAAATTTTCTGCCAACAAATGTTTGTTGTCTGACTTTCTGATTGTGTGTACACAAGTCCGTCGGACAAAAGTCCAAAGTACAAACACGCATGCTCAGAATCAAGGACGAGCCGGAGGCGCTCAGTCTTGTAAAACTGGCGTAATGGAGATATCACGTACGTCTTGTACAGCACTACATTCGTAATTGTTGGCCAACATTTGTGTGACCGTGTGTATGCAAGACAAGTTAGAGCCAACGCCCTTCGAACAAAAATCCACGGTTTTGTTGTGGGAAATTCCAATCGTGTGTATGGGGCATTAGAGTGATTCTGAAGAGATTATTGCAAATTAAAAAAGTAAATAGATCTTAGAACTGCAAGCAACTTGCCCACCGGAGATAAAATATAGTTTTAGCTTGAGTTCATTCTTGTAGAATTTTACATATATGATACCAGGATTAGTGCAACAGGGTTGATTTACTAAAGGCCTCTCTCACTCCTGGAGGTTCAATCTCTTCCATCCAACAGCTTTCACCCTTTGATCATTGTTAAAGATACAGAAAGAGGGAGTGAGTATCGGCTATAATGATTGCCCGTTCCAGCTAAGGAGGCCATGGTTTCCCTTCTTGTCCACACATCAGTGTCCTTCAATAAGTCTATGTGCTTGCAATCTGCTATTACCGGGGGAGCATTGTCACCCAGAGGCAGGTTGTCTAGCTCTGAGTGCTGGGAATATGAAAGGAACAGGCTCCAAGATATTAATGTGATTGTAAAGTCTCGTTTTTTTTCTATAAAAATAACAAACATGTTATATTTACTTGCTCTGTACAGTGGCTTTGCACAGGGCAGCCCTGATCCTCCTCTTCTCAGGTCCTTCTCCGGCTCTCCTGGCCTCTCCCTCCTGTTGAGTGCCCCCACAGCAAGCAGCTTGCTATGGGGATGCTTGCTATGGGGACCCCCGAGCTGAGTCACAGCTCCCTGTGTCCATTCAGACACGGAGCCACTTGGCTGACTTTGATTGACATCAGTGGGAGCCAATGGCACCACTGCTGTGTCTTAGCCAATCATGAGGGAGAGTCCCGGGCGGCCGAGGCATTTGTGGACATCGCTGGATAGAGATGGGGCTCAAGTACGTATTAGGGGGTGCTTGGGAGGCTGCTGCATACAGAAGGCTTTTTATCTTAAAGCATAAAATGCATTAAGATAAAAAACCTTCTGCCTTTACAACTACTTTAATGTCACCTTCTCTATGGTCTCAACTCTGCTGATTTCCAGGAAATCTTCTACGAATTCCACATATCATCCCTTCTGGAGTAAGTTTGAATGCTTTTCTTCTAGTTGTTTAAACTTCCAGTGTTCCCTTACCACCTTAATTTTTTTTTTTTAGGTGGACCTTTACAGTGGTTTGGGTTACAAAACACTCAATGTACACAGCTCAGTACTGACAATTACTCTGGGTTACTCTGCATCCCCAATAATTATCTCCTCATGGGTTGCAGACTATATAGATCGCCTACACAAAAGGAAGGTCTACCTGTTCCAGAGGAAATAAAGAAAACTCAACCAAAGCGATGAAAGCATGGTCTAAAGCAGCCTTGCTCAACCTTTTCAACACAAAGGAAAGAAATAACTTTCCATTTTTAGGGAATTCCTGATAAAAATTATTATATATCTACTTATGATACATTAGTGTGATGGACAGTGCACAGAATGATCCTTACACGTGTGGTCATTGGAAAGAATCCTCCTCTTACAAATAGCTAAAAAGATCAGTAGGGTCAGTGGGAACTTATCTGAGAGGCTCAGAAATTGCTCATTACTCAAGGAACCTCTAGCAACCTCTGGAGGAACCCTAGTTGAGAAACCCTGGTCAAAGAGACAACTGCTGGGACATTTTTTACCTTTATAAAGGGAAAGCATTAAGGTAAAAATATGTTGTCTTTAGAGCCTCTTTAATAGTTTGGGTTTACATATACATTAATTTAGGGCACAAAAAACCCCAGGCGCCAGGTCACCATGGTGACAAGAAGTTTCGTCCTGGCACCTGGGCTGCCTCCCGAATACTCCCCACACCCCACGTGCGCACCTCCCTGCTATGTATCCTGGGCTCCGCTTGCCCATCTGTGGGCCCGGGACCAGCATAGCGGGTGCTGCCGTCTAGAGGGAAGGGCCATCAAGGCCAGGAAAGAATGTAATGCAGTGCGATGTGCATTCCATTCCATTCAATGGAGCACAGGGGAGACACGCAGGGTATTTTAGACCCTGCGTGTCTCATTAAGTTAACCTCCCTGGCAGTTTTCCTGAGTGTGGCTCGGGGTTAAATTTCAGTACCCACACAGTAGCCACACTCGGGATTGCATTGCATCCTGGTGCTTTATACTTACCTTGTCCTTAGGATCCTGCAATGTCCCCCCCGCTGTGTCCGAGGGCTCTGTCCTCCGCCCGATGCCTCACTGTGCCGGGCTCCGTTCCCTGCGAGCGTTGCAACACATGGGGCGGAGCCTGTCGGCAAATTCAAAAAATTGAAAAATCATAATACATACAGTACACTGTAATCTTAATGATTACATTACTGTATGAAATGATTTCACATCCCTTTTGTCCCTAGTGCTTTGTCCAGTGCCCTGCATGCAGTTTTACATGATATATACTGTTATTTCTGCCTGGAAACTAGAGATTGTCCATAGCAACCAAAAAGTGTCCCTTTACATCAAAAGTGGTTTTAGACCAGCTAGAAAACAGCAATAGTAAATTAGAATCACTTGCAGATTTGAGCGATAGTGAATCGTGGGGAAATTCATTTTTTTATATTATTATTTTTTATAATTATTTATATTTATTTATTATATTATAATTTATGATTTTGTGTTTCAAACTTTATCATACCCGGGATATCTACTAGACTCTTGTTTGGACAGATTTAAGTGTGTTATTGCTAAGAATTACAGGCCTACAATATAAAATGCCAAATTTGTATGCAAAATAGTTGTACTGCTTTGAGACGCAAAAAATGTGACATAATCATACCGCCAGGAGGGCTACAGAGAACCCGTCACCAAAAAAAAAAATCATCACATAAGGGACTTTTTGTCCCCTATGTGATGTTAAACAAAAAAGTTAAGAAAAAAAAAAAAGTTACACCCCAGCACATAAACCCCCCCCCAAAAAAAATTGAGGCCCCCACCCCCACATATATACGCATGTACAAATGTAAATGCACTCGGCAGGGCGCCTAAACCTGAAAACATCAATTGCAATGCACGTTATATATCGATACGCACACCGGAATGAGAGCAATAATTCTAGCACCAGACTTCCTTCGTAATGCTAAACTGATTGAAACATCGCCTATGGAAAATATAGGGTATTGACATGTTTAAGCTTTGACATGTTGGGTATCTATTTACTCGGTGCAACCTTGGCTATTATATTTTACCACAAAATTGGGTAAATTATTGCATTTTGTGCACCCTAAAATTAATTTTAATGTGTTTTTTTACTAAAATGTTGTGTTTCCTAAAAAAAATTGGAACTACCACTATTCTATTCTCTAGGGTGTCTGCTTTCATAGAATATAGAATGTTTGGGAGTTTTATGTAATCTTCAGGCCTAAAATATTTTTTTAAATGTGTGCAAAAAAGCAAAAACTGCTCTGGCTGTGAAAAGGGTTAAAGGATGAGTTCACCTTCGGGAACATGTTACATGTTCTACCCGTAAGATTTTCTTACAATATCCGAACTGTCATAAAGGTGGAATTCCACGCACTATTATTTATAAGAAAAAAAAATAAAAAGGCTTAGTACAAATATTGAATTACTTAGAACAGGGGTGTCCAAACTTTTTTCAAAGAGGGCCAGATTTGATGAAGTGAATATGCGTGAGGTCCGACCATTTTGCCTGACATTCTTTGAACCATTAAAATTAAATGCAACTTAACTAATACACTGCCCAACAAGAATTCTCTTGCCTTTGTAGCTGTGTGTGGTGAAGAGTCTAAGGATGAGCTTGGGTGTGTTATTTATCAGCGTATAACACACACCTTCACTTTAAGAGGGAAGTATCAGGAGAAAACTTCAATTTTAAATAAAGAACTGTGAAGCAAAATAAGGGTCAGTGCCCATTAATGCAGCCTAATCAGTGCCCATCTACAGCCTCACCATTGCCATGAATGCAGCCTCTCCATTGCCATGAATGAAGCCTCTGAATGCAGCCTCACCATTGCCATCAGTGCAGCCTCGGAGGGGACAGGGAGGGGTGGGATGAGCGCCAACAGATTGCATACAGGGGGATTTCCTCGGCGGCCTCTTTAATACAAAGTCCCGCCTCCTATGATAGACAGAACAGTCATCCAATGCCAGCCCAGGAGACGGGACTTCCTATTACAGAGGCTGTCGAGTAAACAGGAGATTCTCCTGTAGGGGTGCAACGGATCGTTACTGATCCGTGATCCGTACGGGTCAACCTCCGCGGATCGGCACACCCGCGATCCGTGGAGCGCTCGGCGGCCTCGGCCATAGGAAAGGCGGCCATCTTGGTACACCCGGCGGCGGCTGCTGTATCGTCAGGAAGTGACGTTTCGTCGCCGCCATTTTGCTACACCCCACACTCCCTTGCACAGTACTGTAATGATAGAGTGAGAAGGGGGCAAGCGGACATCTTGTTACACCCACCGGAGTTTTAGATTTAAAAGCTATTTTCCACACAAAACGGAGCTTATATGCATAAATACAGTATTTGTAGATCGGACGGACTGTTTAGATGTTAAATTTTAAAAGCAGCAGCAAACCTGCTGACCTTACATGGTTGCTAATGTGACAGAACACCTCTGATTTTCACATTTAACATTAAATTCTGTCACTGCACTCATCCCGCCTCCTCCCTGTCCCCTCTGAGGAACGATAAATACAGTATATATCAGTACAGTATATATCTTTTGTGGCCTCCCAACAAATCATTGGAGGTCACAAAAGATATATATATCCAAATTTCCAGTGGGGCCTTATGAAACCGGAATACTTTGGACATGCCTGACTTAGAATAACTAGATTATTCTAAAGATTCTATCTAGAGGATAACAATCCATCTATGGAACAGGTTGAATGATAAGAAGCTGACACCAGTAAGAACATTTTACCAAAGCTCTGCTATTGTTTAACATCTGTAACAGTGACAACCACTGGACACTTAAACCCCCTTCCTAACCAGATCAATTTTCAGCTTTCAGTACTCTCACATTTTGAATGACAATTAGATTCTGTTATAAAATTTTGCAAATTAGTAATTTTTCTTCATAAATTTTGGCCAAAATTTATACTGCTACATTTCTTTGGTAAATATAACCCAAATCGGTGTATATTATTTGGTCTTTGTGAAAGTTATAGAGTCCACAAGCTATGGTGCCAATCTCTGAAAATTGATCACATCTGATGTACTGAAGGCCTATTTCTTGAGACCCTAACAAGCCAGGAAAGTACAAATACCCCCCCCCCCCCCCCCCCCAAAATGACCCCTTTTTGGAAAGTAGACAATCCAATATATTTAGTAAGAGGCATGGTGAGTTTTTTAAAGTTGTCATTGTTTCCCACAATTCTTTGCAAAATAACAATTTTTTTTCCGCACAGAATTGTCATATTATCAGGTTATTTCTCACACAGCATATGCATACCACAAGTTACACCCCAAATCACATTCTACTACTCCTCCCGAGTATGGCGATACCACATGTGTGAGACTTTTACACAACCTGGCCACACAGAGAGGCCCAACATGCAGGGAGCACCATCAGGCATTCTAGGGACATCAATTACACATTACATTTTTTGACTACATCTTACACTTTTGAAGGCCCTGGAGCACCAGGATAATGGAAACGTCCACAAAATGACCCCATTTTGAAAAATAAACACCCCAACATATATTCTTTGAGGCATAATGAGTCTTTTGAACATTATGGAAAACGTGGAAAGAAAATGAAAACGCATTTTTTTTAACACAAAATTGTATTTATAAGATATTTCCAACACATAGTATGTACATAGCAAAAATTACACCCCAAAATACATTCTGCTACTCCTCCTGAGTATGGCGATACCACATGTGTGAGACTTTTACACAGCCTGGCCACATAGCGAGGCTCAACATGCAGGGAGCACCATCAGGGACATACATTTCAAATCTAATTTGGCTACCTTTTACACTTTTGTGAGACACTGATGGGCACTGTAGTGGCAAGGGTGCGGCATGGATGAGAACTGAAGTGGCATGGATGTGGCACGGATGAGCACTGATGTGGCACGGATGAGAACTGATGTGGTGTGGATGAGCACTGATGTGGCATGGATGGGCATGGATGAGCCATGGATGGAGAACGGATGGAGCATGGATGAGCATGGATGGCGTATGGATGAGCCAGGGATGGAGCACGGATGGAGCACGGGTTGAGCATGGATGAATATGGATGAGCCAAGGATAGATGGAGCATGAATGGAGCACGGATGGAGCATGGATGAATATGGATGGAGTATGGATGGGCCAGGGATGGATGGAGAATGGATGAGCCAGGGATGGATGGAGCATGGATGAGCCAGGGGTGGATGGAGTGTGGATGGAGTATGGATGGGCACGGATGGAGCATGGATGAGCCAGGGATGGATGGATGTTACATAGATGGGCACAGATCAGCACTGAGGGCACTCCAGAGACAGCCCACAGCGCTGCTTCCCCCCGGCTCCCCCCTCTCCTCGCACACTGTAGCGATCGCTGCCAGAAGAGGGGAGGAGCTGCACCGGACAAGCTCCGGTTTGTTGACAAGTGATCGCTGTCATTGGACGGAGCGATCACGTGGTAAAAGGCGTGGGTCCAGACGGTCACAGACATTCCAGGGTGCGTGCCCCATGGGGCGCGCGGGAGCGCGATTCTGGGAGGACGTCCATGGACGCCCTCCCAGAATAATCCGACCGCGATGTAGCCGTCTTTCGGCTATGGCCCGGTCGGCATGTGGTTTTACAGCAAGACATCCAGCACAATGAGCCAAACACATGGTACGTGTAAATAAGAAGTAAAACCTGACAGCCCAAGTCTCAGCTTAATTGGTACATGACAACGAAATACACGCTGAGCTCTGCACACAATCCAGCAGATGAATGGTGAAACTTCAGAATTAAAGACAGCAACTCATTTATTCCACATATTACTATTATACAATGTCACATGCTTATCTAACTGGCTTTATTTAAAGCTGCCAAAGCACATTAGGATCTGAACACATGATTCTCACAGCACAGGAAAAATTAAGAAGAAATATGATCAGATTTAACTCCTAAGGGCTTGTTTAGACTAGCTGTAGCTCTCTAAAGAGCAATCTGCAGTGGATCACTTTTCAGAGGGAGTTTCAACAGGCAGTGAGGTAGTGTTATGTCTCCTCCTCACCGCCTGTTTTAAGCCTATAACAGCGCAGCTCCATTCTCATTAAAGTGGTTGTAAACTCTGCAAAAACAAAAAAACCTGCAAGACAAAGACATAATGAGCTAGTATGTATCGCATACTAGCTCATTATAAAATACTTACCTTAGAACTATGCTGTTGCAGCGGTCCCCATACATCGCTGTGAGTGGCGACATGTCTCCGGAATGTTGCTTCCGGGTTCGTGGGCTCCGGCGTGTGATTGGCCGGAGCCGCAGGGAACGCTCGCAGGGAACGGAGCTCGGCACTGTGATTCATCGAGCGGAGACACGGCTTGCACACACAGCGGGGAGACATCGCAGGATCCTGGGGACAGGGTAAGTAACTGTACCTGGATCCTGCGATGCAATCCCGAGTGTGGCTTGGGGTTACCGCTTTTGGTACTGAAAATTCACCCCTACCCACACTCGGAAATACTGGAGGTGGAAAACCTCAACACTTTACAACCCCTTTAATGAAGATATTCCGTCACTCTAACAGTTTAGTGCCATTTTCATTTTTTGACCTTATTGCTGGGTACTAGCTCTGATGATTGATTCTACATTCAGAGGCCTACTTACCGCTGTCTGTAGTTCATATGGGAGGGTGACAAGACTACGGTAGCAAAGTACCATAGATAATGTAAAAAGTGGCAGTTATACATTAGGTTCCCCCATCATACTGCCCCATACAGTATATCAGCTGCCCCATCAGAGTGCCCCCTTACATATGGTGTCCCCATCAGAGTGCCCCCTTACATATGGTGTCCCCATCAGAGTGGCCCCATACATCAGGTTTCCCCATCATTGTGCCCAGTCCGGATCTGGACCACGGTCTGCCATTTAGTGAAGGGTGATGTAGATTAAAGTGGTGGCAGGTTAATTTTTTTAATCTAACACAATAATTGCACTACTGTTTATTAAATCTATATTTTTAATAAAAAAATAAACTTTTGTTTTAAATATATTTCTTTTAAAATATAAAAGACGAGGTTGCACTAAAGAGATCAAATACCAAATATCTCAAGCTTCAAAATTGTCCATTGGCAACACACGTAAAGCCTTTATAGAGTTCATCAGTTCAGAGTGATCAGTGAACGAAGGCCCTAAAATGATTGCCATTAATCAAATGTGCACAGCAATGCCTAATGGGTGTCGTTTTCATATGCATGTGTACCTTACTCACACATTTGAATTTGGATGTACGTGTATGTGGGGGTAGAACTTTTAGTTTTTTTTGTTTAAAAAAAATGTAAACTTTAATAGTTAAAATTGAAGTAATAAAACTATAAGCCCTGAAATTGAAATTGTTTGCAAAGCACAGAACGCGAGTTCCAGGGGGCACTAGTTTTATAAATGTCATCAATGTTTGCAAAAAAAAGGTTGATTTCTCTCCACACATAAGGCTGAATCCACCATATATTCAGTACCTAATTATAATGATTGTTACTTGCCAAAGTTACCATTATTTTCAGCACTGACACCAGATAGGCTCAGTTCACTGATCTATGATGCATGTAATATTTGCTATAATGATCGTTATGTTATAATCAACTCTTGTTGGTTTTTATTGCTCAAAATGGTTGTTTTGGCTGAAAATAGCAATCATTATGGAAATTATACTTACATGCATTATAGATTAAAGCAGAACTAGACCCTCCAATCCTTTACAGCCAAAGAAACTGCCATCTTAGCCTCAGTTTGGTCTGCAGTTGCCATGGTGCTGCACACGTGATCAATTTGTTTTTGAAAGCACACACAACCTTTAACAGTTATGTTACTGCTTAGGTAAGCAGTAAAAATCGATGGCTTTAGTTCTGTTTAATAAATGGACCCACTGAGCCTATATAGAAATGTGGTGTATTTAGACCCTAATTTTTAAATTGAACCCCTTCCCGCCAACCATACACACATATGCAGCCTCAGGGAAGTGGGTCCTTATTCATGGGGGCCGTGTAAATGCATATCTGTCTTTGTGCTAGGAGTGCACCACACAGCACACTCCCAGCATAGAGCTCTCTGGGAGCCCCCCGAATCCCATACTGATGATCGGGACACAGGACTCCCGCTTCCCGATCACCTGATCACTGTGATAGCCTCTGATTTGCTACCTCAGTGATCAATCACTGTGAAGCCCGCCCACATGTTTTCTTTCTCTCTGATTGGAGAGGGAGATACATTGTATCTTTCTCTCCTTACAAGGAGAAAGATGTAAAACAAAGGCTCAGTATATTTTGGGTAGTATTGTTTTTTTTTTTTTTTTTTTGTAAAAAAGCCTTTTTTAAATTAGTATCAGTATCGGTGTGTTTTAGGTAGGATAAAAAAAAAAAAAAAAGCAAAATGCGTTCCATTGTATTTGGCCTGTGCTACGGGTACAAATCAACAGCTAATATGCACATATGTGGTTCATCTGTAATCGTCGGGAGCAGGAGAATAATGATTTTTGGTGGTAAATTATTGTATTAGCAGAAAATATATAGCTAAACTTAAAAAAAAAAAATTTTTTTTTTTTTACTATCTTGGGCCGGTATTCCTTTGCTAATAAAAAAAAAAAATCAGGAGATATCTGTTACCATTTACCACCAGAAGAAAGCCCAATCAGTCCTCAAAAAAAAACAAGGTATAATTTACCTGGATACACAAAGCAGTTGCAATGATATGTACAGTTTTACTACAGTAATACATGTCAAAGCTGCAGAATTGTGTTCAGGCATGAAGGAGTTAAATTTTTGAATGTTGTCAGTTGGTGATGTCATTATGTTGTCATGGCGATATGGAGATATTATAGCAGGCTGCAGGAGATCTCTGGTCAGTCCTTGTGTGACAGTGGAGGAGAGTAGACACACAAAGAGCCAGCTCGCGAGCATAGTCCAGATTTCTCTTCGAATTTTGGATTTTTGCATAGCTTAGCTATATATTTGGATTTTTTCTATATTTCCCTCAATCTTTAACATTGTTTAAAGAGCACAGGAGGGAAATGAGTGGGTTTAGTGGTGAAACCCAGCCTTTAGGGCTTGTAGACCAGATCTCACAGCCCTCTTATGTACTATTAAGACCAGTACTACATAACCACCCAGACATGGATATGCAATGGTCTCCTTCTGATATTGATGTTGGTTTCTATGCATTTCCATGGGAACAGTATGACCCAGCGAACGACAGCAACTGGGACATGCTATCTGAACTTGTGAATTTCCACGAGTCTCAGTTTACCCAGGCCAATCAAGAAACATCTTATTGGTTTGGGAGCAACATCTGCAACCTGGTAGGAGATCAGAACATCCCAGATGTGGAAGATAATACCAACACCCAATCTCCACAGCCAAGCCCAGCAAAAACAGCGCTGGAGCTACCTCCTACCCAATATGATTGTTCACCGGCACAGTTTGCCCCAGTGAACAATGAAGATCTCTGGGATGATATTTCTGAGCTTGTGAATGGCTATGAGTCAACTAGCCAGCCAACTAGCTCAGAAAAGGAGCAGGTCCCAGCTGATTGGATGCATAAATCCTTCTTAGACCTGCTAGGAGATAACAACATTAGCAATGTGGAAGTTGGAAGCAACAACCCATCTCCACAGCCCGGCCCAGCAAACCATCAGCCAACAGCAAACCCAGTGCTGGAGCCACTTGTGAATTTCCACGAGTCTCAGTTTGCCCAGGCCAATCAAGAAACAGCTTATTGGTTTGAGAGCAACATCTGCAACCTGGTAGGAGATCAGAACATCCCAGATGTGGAAGATAATACCACCCAATCTCCACAGCCAAGCCCAGCAAAAACAGCGCTGGAGCTACCTCCTACCCAATATGATTGTTCACCGGCACAGTTTGCCCCAGTGAACAATGAAGATCTCTGGGATGATATTTCTGAGCTTGTGAATGGCTATGAGTCAACTAGCCAGCCAACTAGCTCAGAAAAGGAGCAGGTCCCAGCTGATTGGATGCATAGATCCTTCTTAGACCTGCTACTAGATAAGGACATTAGCAATGTGGAAGTTGGAAGCAACAACCCATCTCCACAGCCCGGCCCAGCAAACCATCAGCCAACAGCAAACCCAGTGCTGGAGCCACTTTCTACTGGACATCAGAATCTACCAGCAGATATCAACAATGTCCAACACATACCTCTGAGTATTTCTCCATCACAAGCAGGTAAAAATCAGGATTTATTATGACAGTAAATTTAGCAAGTGACATGCAGAGTTTCCTAGGTAAATGCAGGCTAACTCCAGGACCTGCCAGTTCCTACTGCCATTCACCGTCATTCACAACATAAGACCTAAGTCTAGCCAATAGTGCCCAGGCTAGATAGGAAATGATATAGAAAAATCTTTTTTTTTCCTGTTTTATTGCTGGGCGCTACCGTTTGTTAATATTAATAGTGTCACATTAAAAAAGGTGAAATGGTAGGTTCATAGGGAAGCCCAAAATGCTTTTTAAAAAAAAATTAAAAATTAAATTTAAAAATAAAATAAACATAAAAATAAAAGTAAAAATGAAAATAAAAATGCAATGTCAATTAGGCATTAGGGCCTGTTCACACATGTGCATAGTAAAACTTGATATGCATTTTTTTTAAAACACATATTGCATTTTTAACATGTTTTTGATGCACTGCATTTTTTTGTTTTTTTTTTAACCATGGCATTTTTTTAGTGCAGTGCATTTTTGGTGCGCTACCATAGACTTCATTGGAAGGTGTGTTTTTGGTGTGCTGTTCAAATCGGACACTAAAGATGCTGCAATCAGGACATTTCAAACAAAAGTGCAGCCCATTGGGCCACAAAAACACACAGCACAGATTTAAACACTTACCGTATATACTCGAGTATAAGTCGAGTTTTTCAGCACATTTTTTTGTGCTGAAAGTGCCCCCCTCGACTTATACTTGAGTCAAGCACTTTTCTGCAGCAAAAAATGTCATTTTTCGAACCGAATTTGGGGCCCCGTATCTCAGGACCACTTTGTGCTAGGAACCCCAAATTTGGTCTGGAAACCCAGTGGAACTAGCACCATAAAATATCCAAAGCTGGGGTTCCTAGCACTAAGTGGCCCTGAGATACGGGCCCCCAAAATCGGTTAGGAAAATGTCATTCTCTGCTGCAGAAAAGTGCTTGACATTTTCTGAACCGAATTTGGGGCCTCGTATCTCAGGGCCACTTGGTGCTAGGAACCCCATATTTGGTGTGCAAACCCAGTGAAACTGGTACCACCACATATCCAAAGCTGGGGTTCCTAGGACCAAGTGGCCCCGAGATACGGGGCCCCAAACCCGGTTCGGAAAATGTCATTCTCTGCTGCAGAAAAGTAGTTGACATTTTCTGAACTGATTTTTGGGGCCCTGTATCTCGGGGACACTTGGTGCTAGAAACCCCAGCTTTGGATATTTTATGGTGCTAGTTCCACTGGGTTTGCACACCAAATTTGGGGTTCCTAACGCTAAGTGGCCCAAGATACGGGGCCCCAAATTCGGTCAACTGTGTCCATCTGCAGCAATGTCATTTCGGGACCCTTTGGGTTCAGAGACCCCAAATTTTGCCTGCAGCTAGGGGGCATCTAGGAACCCTTAACTACCGAGTTTGAAGTTGGGGGGACCTATGGCTGCAAATGGGCACAGTGAGGCTGCAAATGGGCATTGTTGACCCTCTTTTCCACTTACAGTAGCTGTGCATTTCTCCATTGTCCATTTTTTTGTGGTAAATTAGGGCCTTGACTTATACTTGAGTATATACTATACGGTAGATAAGATTTAAAGGGGACTATTTTTCTTTTCTTTCTTTTTTTTTAAATATTAACAATTTTTATCATTTTTTCTTAAGAAATGAGAAAGAAAGAGCATTTCATAGGGCATTCGCCATGAGTAATATAAGACCCGGGTATAGCAACGAATCAATATTATAAAGCATACAATCAGAACAACTGTATAATAGAGGCACAGGTCTTCCCAGCTATAGATGCAGTAACAAACTGTATCTATAGCTAATAGCTAGCCCCCAGGACAGGGACAAGATGGCATCAATTTCTTTAGAGATGAAGCGTCTCCTTCTAGAATGAAGGGGACAATTTTTATGGGCTTTTGACGCACTGGGAAGGTGAATTTTAGCACAGGTGTGAACATGGCCTTAGTTTTTGCTGCTCAGGCACAGTACATTATTATCAACAGAACAGTACCTGCTGATCTTGTCCTTGTAATGTCCTGTGCAATGAATGAATATATCAAACAATGGTGTCAGCCTCCCCAGTTATCTTCTATGAACTGCATAAGAATGCCTCCTTATGTAATGGAGATGAGGTGGAGGGGGGAAGTCTGTAGGACAGCCTAGGGTGGCAATCCATGCCCCCTCCATATATACAGGAGGAGTGTTGTCACCCTCAGGACAGGAAGTGTGTTACTGGTGGGATCAGAAGGTGAAAATAAAAGAAACAAGGCCAGAGAAAAGGAACTAATGCAGTCACTACATCTAAAGACTGATATGATGCAAAATATATGTTTTTTTATTTTTAGCTTTAGATAGACTTTAAGTATTAATATCTTTATAAGACAGTCTGTAAGTGACTACCCCAGGTATAACCCCGTTCTTCTCTTTTCTAGGACTATCTGATGTGGCTTTCTCCGAGAACAAGAAAGGAAAAGTGAAACGCCCAATGAATGCCTACATGATCTGGGCCCGAATTCACCGTCCAGTTCTGAACAAAGCCAATCCTGACACCAAATTTGCCGTCATAAGTTCCATGCTTGGTGAGGAATGGAGCAAAATGTCCGAGGAGCAGAAACAGCCCTATTATGATGAGGCGGAGCGGATTAGAAAACAACACGCCGAAGAGTTTCCAAGTAAGTGGTCCAGACACAATTCTCAGGGTCCTAAGCCCCTCATTACAGGATTCATATTCCTATGGATGAAATCTACTTTACTATTAGCTACTAGAGTTTTAGTTGAGCCTCAGGTGTCATCAGATAAGTCCTCAATATATATGTATTGAGAATCCAATGCTTCGATATAGTTTTATGTGCTCTGCACCCTCTAAATATATATGGAGACGTCTCTTCTGCTGGTGACACAAAAGGCTTAGCTGAAAGGCAGAGTTCAGTCATGTGTAAGGTGGAATAAAATTCCCAATGTGGAATCCAAACCTGCTTCATTTCACACAAAACAGAAAATAAAGTGTTTTCTAAATACGTCTCCTTTAAAGTGAATGTAAAGGCTCAAGGTATTTCACCTTAATGCATTCTAAGCATGAAGGTAAAAACCTTCTTTGTGCAGCAGCCCCCCCTAAAACTTACCTGAGCCCGATCTTCCTCCAGTGCTCTGCACGAGGGCCTTGGCTCTCTGGGGACCATCCCTCCTCATTAGCTGAGATAGCAGCAGGAGTGATTGGCTCGCGCTGCTGTCAATCATAACCAGTGAGCCAATGAGGAGAGAGAGAGGCGGGGCCGAGCTGTGGCTGTGTGTGTGAATAGACACGCAGAGCAGCGGCTCGGGAGTGAGCCTGCCTGGGTGCCCCATAGCAAGCTGCTTGCTGTGGGGGCACTCAGCAGGAGGGAGAGGCCAGGAGCGCCATCAGGGCACCCGAGAAGAGGAGGATTGGAGCTACTCTGTGCAAAACCACTACACAGAGCAGGCAAGTATAACTAACATGTTTATTATTTTAATGTAAAAAAATCCAAAGCTTTAATATCACTTTAAATATGTCCATACATGCAGCAAGTAAAGCTGTAGATGGAGCCATTTTACTACCAATCTGCAGATTGCTACCTACATGTATGTTCCAATGTGCATTGTACAATAATGCCAAATCTATAGATCTTCACATCTGCAGATATAGGTATTACCCGACATGAGTATTGGATAATCCCAATTCATCTGTACAAAGTACAATGCAAACCCAATCTGTAGGGTGTTCTGATTGTGTCTGACTGATAATAGATGATTCTGCTTTTCCACACCAGTGTTTTCTCCATCTGTATTATACACGATAATAATCATTTGCCTCTTTGTTTAGATTGGGAATATCGACCTGATATCAAGAAAAGGAAGATATCCTATTCAGCACATGACACCATGCCAAGCTCTTCCAGGGATCCACCAGTGACCTCAGCCTATTCAACACCACAAAATTGGTCATCACATTCAGGAATGGTTCCTCAACCCAACCCACCAACAGGTAAGTCATAAGTGTGTACTGAGTGAATGGAGCCTGACACTACACAATCGTATCATACTATACCAGCAATTAAAGAGAACCTATCCTAGTTCAAAGTGCCTAGGATAACAATGCTGAAGTGCAGACAATCTGCGATAGCAGCAGTTGTGTTGATCTTTAAATTGGTTCCTTAACCAGGCTTTAGCTGGCCATACATTATACTTACATTCTAACTAAGCCTAAACCTACTTCCACCCCCAATCTAAGATTATTCTTTCTACCCTGTAAAAGAAAAGAGGTCTATACTTACCTATTCTGAAGTCGCCCCGGTCCAGTCACATGATCGGGTCCCAGCATGGGCTTCAGTGTAGAGGAGAGGCAGAGACAATGGCTGCAGAGCCTGCATGATGACGTCACCCATAGGCTTACTATGGGGCATCCATTGTCAGCTGTCCCTCCTCTACAAAGAAGCCAGCAATGGCACCCGATCATGTGACCAGACCAGAGCGGCTTTGGAATAGGTAAGTATAGACATCTTTTCCTTTACAGGGTAGATAGAATAGTCTTATAAGACGCTGTACTAATGATCTGACATCAGTACAGTGATCTCCCCCCCGCTGAGCTGTTGTGTTCTGACAGGGGGACACCCCCCCCGCCAGAACACTCATATTAGTGCTCTCTGCCATGAGCTGAGAGCGCTGATTGGGAGTCCGTCGGCTGTTGGTTTTCCAGAATGCACGTCCAACAGACCGTCATACACACGGGCCAAATGTTGGACTTTTTTTTTTTAACTAGCCGATGTCTCCCAACATTCAGCCCGTGTGTACCCGGCTTAAAGGGGTTGTAAACCCTCATGGTCTTTCACCTCAATGCATTCTATGCATTAGGGTGAAAAACCTTCTGTAGTGCTGCAGCCCCCCGTTTTACTTACCTGAACGCTGTCATCCTTTGTCCGGGAACGTGCACACCAGATGTAGCTGGTGTCTCGTGTCCTGATTGGATAGATTGATAGCAGCGCAGCCATTGGCTCCCGCTGATGTCAATCAAATCCAAAGACACGGCGCCAGGGGGCGGGGCCGAGTCCTGTATTTTGTGTGAATAGACACAGATGCGGGACTTGGGAGCGCATCTGCATGGGTGTCTATCAAGGAGAGCACTTCTCCAACGTGGACACTCGATGCAGGGAGGAGCCACCAGCGCCACTGAGGGACCCCAGAAGAGGAGGACCGGGGCCACTCTGTGCAAAACAAACTGCACAGTGGAGGTAATTATGACATGTTTGTTATTTTAATTTTTTTTTTAAAACGAGGGTTTTTAACCCCTTTAAAGTTAGAAATTGACTGGAATTTCACTTTAAGGCTGGGTTCACACTGGAGAACACAGTGGCTCACAGCAAGAGTCCTGTGCATCGACATTCACCATTTCAGGTCTGATTTCAGCACAAATTTTTGTCTGAATTAGGACCTGAAACGGACCAAAAGACACACAGGGTCCTCTGCAAATTCGCACTGGAGCCGCTGCGGAGATGAGTGAACCGGCACCATAGAGAGCCAGTCACAATCACCTGCTATGCGAATTGGATGCAGGGAAACCTGCATCCAATCCGCAATAGTGTGAACCCGGCCTAAAGGCCAGCCTTGGGCATTTTTTTTTGGGCAGACAGGGGTGTACACATCCTGGTGGTGTCAGTTTCTAGGGGCTTAAACAGGTGGTGGGGAGGCAACCAAATGCCTCCTCACCTCCTATCAAACGTCCTCTGAAAAGTGATTCACTGAGGATTGCACTACAGTGGGCAAAACCCATTTAAAAAAAGCACTAAAATTTGCTGCTGGCTTTTAAGCTGTGCATTGTACAATTATGGCAAATCTATAGATCTTCACATCTGCAGATATAGGTATTACCCGAGATAATTCATAGTCATGAGTATTGGATAATCCCAATTCATCTGTGCAAAGTACAATGCAAACCCAATCTGTAGGGTGTTCTGATTGTGTCTGACTGATAATAGATGATTCTGCTTTTCCACACCAGTGTTTTCACCATCTGCATTATACACGATAATAATCATTTGCCTTTTTGTTTAGATTGGGAATATCGACCTGATATCAAGAAAAGGAAGACCTCCTCTTTGGCACATGACACCATGCCAAGCTCTTCCAGGGATCCACCAGTGACCTCAGTCTATTCAACGCCACAAAATTGGCCATCACATTCAGGAATGGTTCCTCAACCCAACCCACCAACAGGTAAGTCATAAGTGTGTACTGAGTGAATGGAGCCTGACACTACACAATCGTATCATACTATACCAGCAATTAAAGAGAATCTATCCTAGTTCAAAGTGCCTAGGATAACAATGCTGAAGTGCAAACAATCTGCGATAGCTGCAGTTGTGTTGATCTTTAAATTGGTTCCTTAACCACCTCCCTACTGGCCACTGTATATACACATCCTGGTAGGGAGGTGGTTATACCGGGATCATGGTTGAGGCTACAACCACGACACACTGTAATGCCCCGTACACACGAGCGGAATTTCCGACAGAAAAAGTCAGACGGGAGCTTTTCATCGTATATTCCGACCGTGTGTATGCCCCATCGTACTTTTTACGTCAAAAATTCTGACGGACCTAGAAAAAGAACATATTCTATTTTTTTCCGACTGAACCAATTCCTATCGGGAAAACCGATCGTCTGTATGCTATTCCGACATACCAAAAACGACGCATGCTCTGAAGCAAGTACGAGACGGAAGCTATTGGCTACTGGCTATTAAACTTCTGTTTTCTAGTCCCGTCCTACGTGTTGTACATCACCGCGTTCTTGACGGTCGGAATTTGGTGTGACTGTGTGTAGGCAAGACAGCTTGAGCGGAATTCCGTCGGAAAAACCTTCAGAGTTTATTCCGACGGGAAAACCAGTCGTGTGTACAGGGCATAAGGGCTCATTTTAGCGTGACAAAAGTACACAGGGCCTTAGTTTTTGCTGCTCAGGCATAGTACATTTTTATCAACAGAACAGTACCTGCTGATCTTGTCCTTGTAATGTCCTGTGCAATGAATGAATATATCAAACAATGGTGTCAGCCTCCCCAGTTATCTTCTATGAACTGCATAAGGATGCCTCCTTATGTAATGGAGATGAGGTGGAGGGGGGAAGTCTGTAGGACAGCCTAGGGTGGCAATCCATGCCCCCTCCATATATACAGGAGGAGTGTTGTCACCCTCAGGACAGGAAGTGTGTTACTGGTGGGATCAGAAGGTGAAAATAAAAGAAAGGCCAGAGAAAAGGAACTAATGCAGTCACTACATCTAAAGACTGATAGGATGCAAAATATATGTTTTTTTATTTTTAATTTTAGATAGACTTTATGTATTAATATCTTTATAAGACAGTCTGTAAGAGACTACCCCAGGTATAACCCCGTTCTTCTCTTTTCTAGGACTATCTGATGTGGCTTTCTCCGAGAACAAGAAAGGAAAAGTGAAACGCCCAATGAATGCCTACATGATCTGGGCCCGAATTCACCGTCCACTTCTGAACAAAGCCAATCCTGACACCAAATTTGCCGTCATAAGTTCCATGCTTGGTGAGGAATGGAGCAAAATGTCCGAGGAGCAGAAACAGCCCTATTATGATGAGGCGGAGCGGATTAAAAGAAAACACGCCGAAGAGTTTCCAAGTAAGTGGTCCAGACACAATTCTCAGGGTCCTAAGCCCCTCATTACAGGATTCATATTCCTATGAATGAAATCTACTTTACTATTAGCTACTAGAGTTTTAGTTGAGCCTCAGGTGTCATCAGATAAGTCCTCAATATATATGTATTGAGAATCCAATGCTTCGATATAGTTTTATGTGCTCTGCACCCTCTAAATATATATGGAGACGTCTCTTCTGCTGGTGACACGAAAGGCTTAGCTGAAAGGCAGAGTTCAGTCATGTGTAAGGTGGAATAAAATTCCCAATGTGGAATCCAAACCTGCTTCATTTCACACAAAACAGAAAATAAAGTGTTTTCTAAATACGTCTCCTTTAAAGTGGTTGTAAGAGCTCAAGGTATTTCACCTTAATGCATTCTAAGCATGAAGGTAAAAACCTTCTTTGTGCAGCAGCCCCCCTAGGAGCCCTTTCACACTGGAGCGGTTTGCAGGCGCTATTGCGCTAATAATAGCGCCTGCAAACCGACCCGTAAGTGCCGCTACTTTGTCTCCAGTGTGAAAGTCCCGAGGGCTTTCACACTGGAGCTGTGCGCTAGCAGGGCGAGAAAAAAAGTCCTGCTAGCAGCATCTTCGAAGCGGTGAAGGAGCGGAGTGTATACTGCTCCTGCCCATTGAAATCAATGGGACAGCGCGGCTATACCGCCGGCAAAGCGCCTCTGCAGAGGTGCTTTGCGGTGGTTTTTTGCCCTTTTTCGGCCACTAGCGGGGGGTAAAACCGCCCCGCTAGCGGCGGAATACCGACGGTAAAAAGCGACGCTTACAATAGCGGCGCTTTACCGCCGACCCTGCCCCAGTGTGAAAGGGCCCTAATACTTACCTGAGCCCGATCTTCCTCCAGTGCTTTGCACGAGGGCCTTGGCTCTCTGGGAACTATCCCTCCTCATTGGCTGAGATAGCAGCAGGAGTCATTGGCTCCCGCTGCTGTCAATCATAACCAGTGAGCCAATGAGGAGAGAGAGAGGCGGGGCCGAGCCGTGGCTGTGTGTGTGAATAGACACACAGAGCAGCGGCTCGGGAGTGAGCCTGCCTGGGTGCCCCATAGCAAGCTGCTTGCTGTGGGGGCACTCGGCAGGAGGGAGGGGCCAGGAGCGCCATCGGGGCACCCGAGAAGAGGAGGATTGGAGCTACTCTGTGCAAAACCACTACACAGAGCAGGCAAGTATAACTAACATGTTTATTATTTTAATGTAAAAAAATCCAAAGCTTTAATATCACTTTAAATATGTCCATACATGCAGCAAGTAAAGCTGTAGATGGAGCCATTTTACTACCAATCTGCAGATTGCTACCTACATGTACGTTCCAATATGCATTGTACAATAATGCCAAATCTATAGATCTTCACATCTGCAGATATAGGTATTACCCGACATAATTCATAGTCAAGAGTATTGGATAATCCCAATTCATCTGTACAAAGTACAATGCAAACCCAATCTGTAGGGTGTTCTGATTGTATCTGACTGATAATAGATGATTCTGCTTTTCCACACCAGTGTTTTCTCCATCTGTATTATACACGATAATAATCATTTGCCTCTTTGTTTAGATTGGGAATATCGACCTGATATCAAGAAAAGGAAGATATCCTATTCAGCACATGACACCATGCCAAGCTCTTCCAGGGATCCACCAGTGACCTCAGCCTATTCAACACCACAAAATTGGTCATCACATTAAGGGATGGTTCCTCAACCCAACCCACCAACAGGTAAGTCATAAGTGTGTACTGAGTGAATGGAGCCTGACACTACACAATTGTATCATACTATACCAGCAATTAAAGAGAACCTATCCTAGTTCAAAGTGCCTAGGATAACAATGCTGAAGTGCAGACAATCTGCGATAGCAGCAGTTGTGTTGATCTTTAAATTGGTTCCTTAACCAGGCTTTAGCTGGCCATACATTATACTTACATTCTAACTAAGCCTAAACCTACTTCCACCCCGAAATCTAAGATTATTCTTTCTACCCTGTAAAAGAAAAGAGGTCTATACTTACCTATTCTGAAGTGGCCCCAGTCCGGTCACATGATCGGGTCCCAGCATGGGCTTCAGTGTAGAGGAGAGGCAGAGACAATGGCTGCAGAGCCTGCATGATGACGTCACCCATAGGCTTACTATGGGGCATCCATTGTCAGCTGTCCCTCCACTACAAAGAAGCCAGTTGTGGGAACTGTGTGGAACTCCGCTTTAACTCAGAATACTGAGAACATACTATAAAATTAGGGGGGTGGGCATGGCCGTGTTTGTTGAGGGATGTCACCCTGATATTTATAGGGTATTTGTTCTGCCCACTGCTGGAGAAGATTGGGAGAAAAAGAAAAGCCTGCATGTCACGCCAGACGACTTCAGAAAAAGTATACTAAAAAAAAAACACTGACAGCTTTTGGGGAGCCAGGATGGGAGGGGGCACACCCGGAGGGAAAGCCTGAAGTTAGACTTTAAAGAGAAACTTTATTTTTACTAGAAATTAATAGAATAATCAATCCCAGCATAGATCACACCTCTGTACCATGTTGCTGTGTTGTCTGCAGATCCCCTGATATTCTGGGTTTAGCTGTGGCTTTGTACCATGTGACAGTCTCTATATCTTGCTGATAGATTCTGTCACTTCCACAGCCACTTCCTGCAGCAACTAGAGCCTATAACACTCCCCTCTGTAGTCTTTCACTCTTCAAATGATGTAACTTCCTTCACAGCTCTGATGGTGGGTGGGATTGAATACATCTTAATTAGCATAACTAACTGCACAGAAAACGCATAAGTGTTCAAAGACTAAATGATTCCAGTGCGATTTCTAGCAGGCTATAGTGTATTTTTAGAGCTGATTTCCAGAGAGAGAGAATCGTAGCTGTATCCAAATCACATTGGAATTATACCTTAACCCGCATGAAGCGGGACTGGACATTATCCTTGAAATTGCACAAAAAACCTCAGTCAAATCGCACCACATAAGTGTGAACCTAGGCTAAGGGTTTGTTCACACAAGCAGTGTTGAACAACATAGTTTAAATACAGGCACAAGGAAAATAGCCTTGTTTCCTATAGTTTTAGTTCACACCAATGCCCTCCGTTGGTTTGCGCTGAAAAAAATAGGACATGGTGGATTATTTTCTTCAATGTATATTAATAGCATACAATACAAAAAAGAGAAAGGGATAACAAAATGCACTGGAACACCTGAAAACAATGCATTCCAGTGCAACTTAAAAACACATGCCAGCATGCACGGGTACAACCATAACTTACACTGTTTTTTAATATTTTGCAGGCACACCCAGACATCCCAGCAGATGCCGTCATTCCTTAGCTCCATAGGAGCAAGAAGCATTCAAGTTTTGTACCCCGTTATGCAGAGACTTTTTATAGAAACCAGCAACGTCAAGCCTGTTTGTCAGAAGAGTTAGTAGACCGGAAAGCGGGCACATCAGGCTGGAAAGCGGGCATCGAGACATCAGGCTGAAAGGCAGAACCGAGACATCAGGCTGAAAGGCAGACACCGAGACATCAGGCTGAAAGGCAGACACCGAGACATCAGGCTGAAAGGCAGACACCGAGACATCAGGCTGAAAGGCAGACACCGAGACATCAGGCTGAAAGGCAGACACCGAGACATCAGGCTGAAAGGCAGACACCGAGACATCAGGCTGAAAGGCAGACACCGAGACATCAGGCTGAAAGGCAGACACCGAGACATCAGGCTGAAAGGCAGACACCGAGACATCAGGCTGAAAGGCAGACACCGAGACATCAGGCTGAAAGGCAGACACCGAGACATCAGGCTGAAAGGCAGACACCGAGACAACAGGCTGGAAGGCAGACACCGAGACATCAGGCTGAAAGGCAGACACCGAGACATCAGGCTGAAAGGCAGACACCGAGACATCAGGCTGAAAGGCAGACACCGGGACATCAGGCTGAAAGGCAGACACCGAGACATCAGGCTGAAAGGCAGACACCGAGACAACAGGCTGGAAGGCAGACACCGAGATATCAGGCTGAAAGGCAGACACCGAGACATCAGGCTGAAAGGCAGACACCGAGACATCAGGCTGGAAGGCAGGCACCGAGACATCAGGCTGAAAGGCAGACACCGAGACAACCATGTGAGCCGTCCGACTCAGGAGCATTTGTAACGCCATGGCGAACTGATCCATGCAGTGATCCAGTTCATCCAATCTGGAAAAAATATTAAAAACAAGTGGATTGACTGCATCTTCTGAATTCATGGCCTTCGCCTACTGTCAGAAATTATGAAATCAGGCCGAGACAGAAGTACACTTAAATCACACTCAAGATGACCTCCACCTACCCAAATAAGGCCGGGGCCCCCCAGCACAAATTCACAGAAGCTGCTCCTATCTTGAATGAATGCCAAAGTATGCCTTAGGGTCTAGACCCCGACAGATACGACACGAAAATATGACCCAAGGCGAGAAGTCTGTTGAGCACAGCAGGAGGGCTACTCTTCAGGATCCCTGAGGACAGCTTAATAGAGTGCGTAGAAAATAAAGAAAGGCCTGTCGGGGTCTACCAACAAGATGAAATGCTGAGTCCCAGCCAGATACGCCCTGATAGGGCTGTAGGCTGATATGAGTTGAAAGAGGCAAAAGCAAGTAGGAACTGGATGTTAACCATCAGGACTGGGAAATTCTGACTGGAAAACATCCCAAGCAGTGTCATGAGCCTTCCTGGTAATCAAAATAAAGACTTAACGATCAAGGCTGTTGAGACAGCCCAAATAGAAACCCCAATCCAACACAAATGCTGGAACCGAAGAGAAGGCGTGACGCCAGCATCTGCGTCCGAGACCTGAGCCTACTGGTACTGGCCTAGGCACTGAGAAGGTTCCGGAATCCACTAACGCCCCTGAGCCCGTAGAAGCTGCTGGAGCTGCCATAGGCAAAAACATGGGAAAAACGACAAATTGCATAAGAAAGCGTAAATTGCATGAGAAACTGTAACCTACATGAGAAAAAACTGCATGGAAAAAACAATAAAACTGCATGGAAAAACCCTAAAACTGCATGAGAAATCGTAAACACGAGAAATCGTAACTGACATGAGAAAACGTAAATTGCATGAGAAATCGTAAATTGCATGAGAACGTAAATAGCATGAGAACGTAAATAGCATGAGAAACCGTAAAATTGCACGAGAAACCGTAATTGACATGAGAAATCGTAACTGACATGAGAAACTGTAAAATTGTATGAGAAATAGTAACCTGCATGAGGAATCGTAAATTGCCTGAGAACATAAATTGCATGAGAAAAAACAAATTGTATGAGAAAAGCGTAAAAACGTATGAGAATGTAAATTGCATGAAAAAGTAAATTGCATGAGAAAAAACAAATTGTATGAGAAAAGCGTAAAAACGTATGAGAATGTAAATTGCATGAGAAAGTAAATTGCATGATAAACCGTAAATCGCACGAAAAAAGCAAAAAAACGTCATAAGAAAGTGTAAAATTGCATGAGACACCGTAACTACATGAGAAAGTCGTAAAATTGCATGAGAAAGCCCTAAAACTGCATGGAAAAAAAAGTAAAATTGCATGACAAAACCGTAAAATTGCCTGAGAATGTACCTTGCATGAGAAACATAAATTGCACGAGAAAACCGCAAAATCGCATGAGAAAGTAAATTGCATCAGAAACCGTAAATCGCATGAAAAAAGCGAAAAATTTCATAAGAAAGCTTAAAAATTGCATGAGAAACTATATGAGAAAGCGTAAAATTGCATGGGAAACTATATAAGAAAGCCGAAAATTGCATGAGAAACTATATGAGAAAGCCGAAAATTGCATGAGAAAACTGTAAAATTGCATGAGAAAACCGTAAACTTTGCATGAGAAATCGCAAATTACCTGAGAACGTAAATTGCATGAGAAAATCGTAAACGTAAATTGCATGAGAACGTAAAATTGCATGAGAACTGTAATTTGCCAAGTACACTCGAAGAACATAATGCGATGACAGGCGACGAGCAAGTGCCATGTCTACAGCCTGAATAACCCCTGAAGACCCACACTGTTGACCACGTGGAGCTCGGGGGGGGGGGGGGGACCCACTATGTGGAGCTCAGGAGGGGGGAGGGGGGGGGGAGACCCACCGTGAGGAGCTAAGGAGGGAGGAGGCCCTGCCCAAACATAACTATGCTGCAACCTAACCAAGGCATCCCTGAACCTGCCAACAGATATATTTCTGATACATACAGTACACCATAACAAAACAACAAAGATGATGTTTTCCTATTTCCATGCTCCGTAATCAGTGGTAACAGTGGTTGTCCAGTAAGCTTAAAGAGCACCGTGTGGTAAAGACTATAAACTGTGGTGAACAGCATGGCTTAAAGAGTGTCAACTGATTTGTACTGATGAAAAAATGCTATCTGAAAGCGCAGTGGGTGGAATATCCTGTGCTTCCACTCTGTAACACAGCTTCCACCCACCGCCGCTGCCTACCGCCGTCATCGCTAGTGGTTGGTTGCTAGGACTGTCCGGTGTCAAAACAACCAATCGCACGCTAGCCCCATCCCTAGGAGAGATCTGATGAAAAATGGCGGGAAGACAAACTTCCCTCTTACCAGCGCCCGCAGCGCACGAGACCCTCCGAGAAGACTGCCGTAGCCCTCGGTAAGCCGGGCCAGAAACGAGGCAGGGGGAACAAGCGTCCGTACATCTTCCACACAGCACCTGCAACCTGGAAGTGACCGAAGAGTCGAGACCCTACGACCACAAGGAAGGAGGCAAAGGAGGGCAGGCTTTATGCAGCCTGACTCCTCCTACAATTACAGGCTGACCTGCGGTCAGCCTTACACTTGTTTAACCACTTGCCGACCGCCTAACGCAGACATACTGCGTCAGAATGGAACGGGCAGGCAAAATCACGTATCTGATACGTGATTTGCCTCCCAGTGCCCGAGGCGCTCGGCTTCGTTCCAGGAGCAATCCGTGCTGAGGGGGAGGCCATTGATTCATGGCCACCCTCTCGCGATCGCTCCCGGCGAATGAAGATCTTCCTCTGCTGCTGTAATGTAAACAGCGGCAGAGGAAGTGATGTCATCTCTCCTCGTGTCTGTCTTTTTGTTCCGGCGCCGAGGAGAGAAGACATCAAGTAAGTCTGCACAACACTACACTTACAGTAGAACACTCTAGGCACACTTTTCACCCCCCAATCACCCCCCGATCACCCCCCTGCACCCCCTGTCACAGTAAAACCTATAGCAGTTTTTTTTTACTGATTATTGCATTGATGTCATTTGTGACAGTCATAAGTGGTAGGGCAGTTAGTGGTAGGCCCCTTTAGGTCTAGGGTACCCCCCTAACCCCCCCAATAAAGGTTTAACCCCTTGATCACCCCCCATCTCCAGTGTCGCTAAGCGATCGTTTTTCTGATCGCTGTATTAGTGTCACAGGTGACGCTAGTTAGACAGGTAAGTATTTAGGTTCGCCGTCAGCTTTTTATAGCGTCAGGTACCCCAATATACTACCTAATAAAGGTTTTAACCCCCTGATTGCTCCCTAGTTAACCCTTTCATCAGTGATCACCGTATAACTGTTACGGGTGACGCTGGTTAGTTAGTTTCTTTTTTATAGTGTCAGGGCACCCGCCGTTTATTACCTAATAAAGGTTTAACCCCCTGATCGCCCGGTGGGTGATATAAGTTAGGTTTTAGGGTCAGATCGGGTCTGCGTCGCCCCAGGCAGCGTCAGGTTAGTGCCAGTACCGCTAACACCCACGCATGCACCATACACCTCCCTTAGTGGTATAGTATCTGAACGGATCAATATCTGATCCGATCAGATCTATACTAGCGTCCCCAGCAGTTTAGGGTTCCCAAAAACACAGTGTTAGCGGGATCAGCCCAGATACCTGCTAGCACCTGCGTTTTGCCCCTCTGTCCGGCCCAGCCCAGCCCACCCAAGTGCAGTATCGATCGATCACTGTCACTTACAAAACACTAAACACATAACTGCAGCGTTCACAGAGTCAGGCCTGATCCCTGCGATCGCTAACAGTTTTTTTGGTAGCGTTTTGATACAGTCAGCTAACAGTCTAGGAGCTTTTTTACCTGTGAGTCTCACTTCTATACCACTAAATTTAGAGCCCAAAATGGCAAATCGAAGGTACACTGGTGAAGAGGCCTACACGTTTCTGAGCATGACAGATAGTGAAGAGGAAGTCAATCGTATGTCAGATTCAGGCTCAGAATACGATCCTGTAGAGGACAGCCCCTCCATGACAGATAGCTCTGACGACGGAGTTGTGGTCCCTGCCAAGGTCAGGCGTACCCGACCCCAAACTTCTTCTTCTGCCCTTGATGTGCAAGAACCGCAGGTCCCTCGTATGGAGCAGAGCAGTACTAGCACCGCTATTCCTTCTGGTGAACTGGCAAGCACCAGCGGCCTAGTACACCCCGGTCGTAGTCAAACCAGCACTGCAGTAACACTTGGTGACGTGGCGAGTCCCATAAGTGCAGTTCAAGCTGGTGAGGTGGCAAGCACAAGTAGTGTCCCGCTGTCACCAAAAAGACAAACACAGGCCCGTCGTGCCCATAGTGCCCTTCCTGCTGCATTCGCCAATCCTAAATGGGAACCCACCACTTCTTCAGCACCCATACTTCCCCCATTCACTGGCCAACCCGGCATTCAGGTGGAAACAGTTGATTTTACGTCACTTGATCTTTATTCGCTGTTTTTCACCGAAGATCTTTATAGATCTATTGTGGACCAAAGCAATTTATACGCTGGTCAACACATCGCCACTATTCCCCAGTCCGCCCTTGCCAGAGATTGGAGACCAATTATGGTTTCCGAATTTAACCACTTGACGACCGCCGCACGACGATATACGTCCACAGAGCGGCACGGGCAGGCAAAAGGACATACATTTACGTCCTTGCCTTCCCGCGGGTGGGGGGTCCGATCGGACACCCCCCCCCGGTGCCAGCAGCGGTCGCCTTTGGTCTGGCAGCGATCAGAGATGAGGGGGAGGCCATCCGATCGTGGCCCCCCCTCGCAATCGCTCCCAGCCAATGAGATTCTTCCGATGCCTCTATGTAGTACACAGAGGCAGAGGATGTGATGTCATCTCTCCACGGCTCGGCAGTTTCCGTTCCGGCGCCGAGGAGAGAAGACTTCAATGTGAGTGCACCAAACACACACACACAGTAGAACATGCCAGGCACACATTACACCCCCCTTTACCCCCCGATGATCCCCCCCCCCGTCACACTGACACCAAGCAGTTTTTTTGTTTTTTTGTTTTCTGATTACTGCATGGTGTCAGTTTGTGACAGTTAGTGTGGTAGGGCAGTTAGTGTTAGCCCCCTGTAGGTCTAGGGTACCCCCTAATAAAGTTTTAACCCCTTGATCACCCCCTGTCGCCAGTGTCACTAAGCGATAATTTTTCTGATCGCTGTATTAGTGTCACTGGTGACGCTAGTTAGGGACGTAAATATTTAGGTTCGAAGTCAGCGTTTTATAGCGACAGGGACCCCCATATACTATCTAATAAATGTTTTAACCCCTTGATTGCCCCCTAATTAACCCTTTCACCACTGATCACCGTATAACTGTTATGGTGACGCTGGTTAGTTCGTTTAATTTTTATAGTGTCAGGGCACCCGCCGTTTATTACCGAATAAAGGTTTAGCCCCCTGATCGCCCGGCGGTGATATGCGTTGCCCCAGGCAGCGTCAGATTAGCGCCAGTACTGCTAACACCCACGCACGCAGCATACGCCTCCCTTAGTGGTATAGTATCTGAACGGATCAATATCTGATCCGATCAGATCTATACTAGCGTCCCCAGCAGTTTAGGGTTCCCAAAAACGCAGCGTTAGCGGGATCAGCCCAGATACCTGCTACCACCTGCGTTTTGCCCCTCCGCCCGGCCCAGCCCACCCAAGTGCAGTATTGATCGATCACTGTCACTTACAAAACACTAAACGCATAACTGCAACGTTTGCAGAGTCAGGCCTGATCCCTGCGATCGCTAACAGTTTTTTTGGTAGCATTTTGGTGAACTGGCAAGCACCAGCCCCAGGCAGCGTCAGATTAGCGCCAGTACCGCTAACACCCACGCACGCACCGTACACCTCCCTTAGTGGTATAGTATCTGATCGGATCAATATCTGATCTGATCAGATCTATACTAGCGTCCCCAGCAGTTTAGGGTTCCCAAAAACGCAGTGTTAGCTGGATCAGCCCAGATACCTGCTAGCACCTGCGTTTTGCCCCTCCGCCCGCCCCAGCCCAGCCCACCCAAGTGCAGTATCGATCGATCACTGTCACTTACAAAACACTAAACACATAACTGCAGCGTTCGCAGAGTCAGGCCTGATCCCTGCGATCGCTAACAGTATTTTTGGTAGCGTTTTGGTGAACTGGCAAGCACCAGCCCCAGGCAGCGTCAGATTAGCGCCAGTACCGCTAACACCCACGCACGCACCGTACACCTCCCTTAGTGGTATAGTATCTGATCGGATCAATATCTGATCAGATCTATACTAGCGTCCCCAGCAGTTTAGGGTTCCCAAAAACGCAGTGTTAGCTGGATCAGCCCAGATACCTGCTAGCACCTGCGTTTTGCCCCTCCGCCCGCCCCAGCCCAGCCCACCCAAGTGCAGTATCGATCGATCACTGTCACTTACAAAACACTAAACACACAACTGCAGTGTTCGCAGAGTCAGGCCTGAGCCCTGCGATCGCTAACAGTTTTTTTTGGTAGTGTTTTGGTGAACTGGCAAGCACCAGCCCCAGGCAGCGTCAGGTTAGCGCCAGTACCGCTAACACCCACGCACGCAGCATACGCCTCCCTTAGTGGTATAATATCTGATCCGATCAGATCTATACTAGTGTCCCCAGCAGTTTAGGGTTCCCAAAAACGCAGTGTTAGCGGGATCAGCCCAGATACCTGCTAGCACCTGCGTTTTGCCACTCCGCCCGGCCCAGCCCAGCCCACCCAAGTGCAGTATCGATCGATCACTGACACTTACAAAACACTAAACGCATAACTGCAGCGTTCGCAGAGTCAGGCCTGATCCCTGCGATCGCTAACAGTTTTTTTGGTAGCGTTTTGGTGAACTGGCAAGCACCAGTGGCCTAGTACACCCCGGTCGTAGTCAAACCAGCACTGCAGTAACACTCGGTGACGTGGCGAGTCCCATAAGTGCAGTTCAAGCTGGTGAGGTGGCAAGCACAAGTAGTGTCCCGCTGCCACCAACAAGAAGACAAACAGGCCTGTCGTGCCCATAGTGCCCTTCCTGCTGCATTCGCCAATCCTAATTGGGAACCCACCACTTCTGCAGCGCCCATACTTCCCCCATTCACATCCCCAACCAAATGCAGTCGGCTGCATGAGAGGCATTTTTATGTCCTCCCGAGTACCCCTACCCAGCGAACCCCCCCAAAAAAGATGTCGTGTCTGCAGCAAGCGCGGATATAGGCGTAATAAAACAGATCTTGCGAGCCAACAATGGAACAGTACTATAAAAGTGAGCGCGTATCGTAACCAAGCTGCAAACGCTAAACACGTTTCATACTCGTGTAGGTACACTCATGAATTAAAATAAAGTTGCATTTGCGCTAGGAAAAAAAAAAAAAACAAATATATAAAAATATATATATATTAATATAAAGTGCTTAACTATCAAAAGGGAATATATTCAGAAATCTATTATAATCCGTGTAACATTAATGTTGTGATACAACTCATAAAGTGCAACATGTGAAAAATATTAAAAATACAGGTGCAAATTTAGGATAAAATGTCCACTCCTTCACCAGATTAATTAATAAAAACCATAAACGTTCATCAAAATTAAAGTTTCTAGTGCATAAATCCAGTGTTCATAAAAGCCTCCTTAAAACCAGTGAAGAACTTATAGCATGCTTCAGTGCTCTTCCAGTGTTCCCCAAAAGCCTATGCGCTCACCTCAGAGCGTGTGACACAGTACTTGAACTATGCCAAAACACGCTTGGGAGCCACTCCTGGGCTCTAACGATATGCAGGTGATGAAATCCAACTCCCTCATGTCGAGTCCATGGAATATTTTATATTGTGACACAAGTTGCGGGAAAGAGACAAATTTATTTATTTTTTTTTTTTTTGCACAAAGTTGTCACTAAATGATATATTGCTCAAACATGCCATGGGAATATGTGAAATTACACCCCAAAATACATTGTTTTGCTTCTCCTGAGTACGGGGATACCACAAGTGTGAGACTTTTTGGGAGCCTAGCCGCGTACGGGACCCCGAAAACCAAGCACCGCCTTCAGGATTTCTAAGTGTGTAAATTTTTGATTTTATTCCTCACTGCCTATCACAGTTTCGGAGGCCATGGAATGCCCAGATGGCACAACCCCACCCCAAATGACCCCATTTTGGAAAGTAGGACACCCCAAGCTATTTGCTGAGAGGTATAGTGAGTATTTTGCAGACCTCGCTTTTTGTCACAAATTTTGAAAATTGAAAAAAGAAAAAAAAAATACATTTTCCTTTTCTTTCTTCATTTTTAAAAACAAATGAGAGCTGCAAAATAATCCCCATGCCTCTCAGCAAATAGCTTGGGGTGTCTACTTTCCAAAATGGGGTCATTTGCGGGGGTTTTGTGCCATCTGGGCATTTCATGGCCTTCAAAACAGTGATAGGCAGTGAAGAGTGAAATCAAAAATTTACGCCCTTAGAAATCCTGAAGGCGGTGATTGGTTTTCGGGGCCCCGTACGCGGCTAGGCTCCCAAAAAGTCCCACACATGTGGTATCCCCATACTCAGAAGAAGCAGCTGAATGTATTTTGGGGTGCAATTCCACATATGCCCATGGCATGTTCGAGCAATATATCATTTAGTGACAACTTTTTGTAAATTTATTTTTTTTTGTCATTATTCAATCACTTGGGACAAAAAAATAAATATTCAATGGGCTCAACATGCCTCTCAGCAATTTCCAAAATGGGGTCATTTGGGGGGGGGGGGGGGGGGGGTTGTACTGCCCTGCCATTTTAGCACCTAAAGAAATGAGATAGGCAGTCATAAACTAAAAGCTGTATAAATTCCAGAAAATGTACCCTAGTTTGTAGACGCTATAACTTTTGCGCAAACCAATAAATATACGCTTATTGCCATTTTTTTTTACCAAAGACATGTGGCCAGGAAGTAATTGCTACATGAATCATTTTCCCTTACCCATGCGAGTGAGAGGGGGAGGTTTGTTTTCTGCCCCCCCCCCTAAAATATTGAACACCAGCCGCCACTGCCCCCGAAGCATAAGACTCCAGTTGTTTAGCTGCGGGTTGGAGAGGGGCTGGGTGGTGCACCTAGTGGTGTGTACAATGCTGTACACCACACAGCCCCATCCTGCCACAGCAGCTGTCAGACTCTGAGTTTGACAGGCTGCAGGCACTGGGGCAGGATTATTTGCTTGTGCCATCCAGCCACACATAATTCCAGAGCCTCATGTACGAGAGATAAATGCCCAGTGTGCATGAGGCCTAAAAAGGAACAGCATTTTTTTTTAACCACAATGGGATGAATTATGTAATTACAGTAAAGTATTATCAGAATCACTAAGCACCCATGCTAAAAATTCCTAGCAATGACCTATCTCAATACAACATGAATATTGCTAAAATCATAACAATGTACATGGCTGATCTAAAGGGGATTTTTTCCTCCCAGTAACTAAAGGTTCACTTTAATCCTCACTTCAAGAGAGTGTATGGTTTGAAATACTGAAATTGCTACGAACACTGAATTATTTACAACCATGGTGAAAAATAATTCATGAGCCATCCGGAAGTCTTACAATTCAAAAATCAATCACAGCTTTTTTCGGAAAAGGGAGGAACTCTTACTGGTTTGCCACAAACAGCTGAGACTCTCACACTGTCAGTATCTGGAAAACCATCCTACATCCTTCAGGCTGGGTTCACACTGCTGCGGTGCGGGAACGCAGCGAATTTACTGCGGGTTCCCGCATCGCACCAACTCGCACGGCAGTTCACACTGCCATATGCGAACTGCTGGGGAGTGTCATACAATGTTAATGACACCCCCAGTTCAGCCCGCATATCGCAATGCGAACTGACAATTCGGACATTTTCGGATCGCATAGGTGTGAACACCCATGCGATCCGATTTTGGTCCGAACAAAAAAAAAGGGTCCTGTGCGAGTTTGGACCGAATGCGGTGCGATATCAGCCATACTATCTGTATGGCTGATATCGCACAGCACAGACATTGCATGTGATGTGAACAGCAGTGCGCTGCGAATCACATGCGATGTCTGCCACCGCAGCAGTGTGAACCCAGCCTGAATGCAAAACAAATGAGATATGAATTGTTCTAAAATGACACCCTGCTGGGTAAAAGGCTGAAATAATAAACAGTTAAATTGTGTGCAATGCACAACCTCAATTCCATATGGAAAAAAAAAACATGGAAAATTTCAGACATAAAAACATACTTTGTCAGTACAATAAAAACAAACACGTTCTTTAAAGTTTCCATTAATGCTCAAATACAGGTGGGCATTTATAAAATCATATTTACATTTATTTTCACATATATATACACAGTATCTCACAAAAGTGAGTACACCCCTAAGAGCCCATTCACACAGGGACAACTTGTCAGGCGACCTAGTCGCCTGACAAGTCGCCTCCCGTTTTGTGCTATGGAACCGTTCTAAGGGGAGCGACGCAAGTCGCTCCGACTTAGAAAAAGGTTCCTGTACGACTTCGGGGGCGACTTGCATAGACTTCTATACAGAAGTCGTTTTGCAAGTCGCCCGGGCAGTCGTTTGCAGGTCGCCTCGCTGAGGCGACCTGCAAGTCGTGTTTCCCCTGTGTGAATGGGGTCTCACATTTTTATAAATATTTTATTATATCTTTTCATGTGACAACACTGAAGAAATTACACTTTGCTACAATGTAAAGTAGTGAGTGTACAGCTTGTATAATGCCCCATACACACGGTCGGATTTTCTGATGGAAAATGTCCGATCAGAGCATGTTGTCGGAAATTCCGACCGTGTGTGGGCTCCATCAGACATTTTCCATCGGATTTTCCGACACACAAAGTTGGAGAGTAGGAGATAAAATTTTCCGACAACAAAATCCGTTGTCGGAAATTCCGATTGTGTGTACACAAATCCGACAGACAAAGTGCCATGCATGCTCAGAATAAATAAAGAGATGAAAGCTATTGGCCACTGCCCCGTTTATAGTCCCGACGTACGTGTTTTACGTCACCGCGTTCAGAATGATCGGATTTTCCGACAACTTTGTGTGACCGTGTGTATGCAAGACAAGTTTGAGCCAACATCCATCGGAAAAAATCCATGGATTTTGTTGTCGGAATGTCCGAACAAAGTCCAACCGTGTGTACGCCCTATAACAGTGTAAATTTGCTCAAAACAACTCAACACACAGCCATTAATGTCTAAACCAATGGCAACAAAAGTGAGTACACCCCTAAGTGAAAATGTCCTAATTGGGCCCAATTAGCTGTTTTCCCTCCCCGGTGTCATGTGACTCGTTAGTGTTACAAGGTCTCAGGTGTGAATGGGGAGCAGGTGTGTTAAATTTGGTGTTATCGCTCTCACTCTCTCATATTGGTCACTGGAAGTTCAACATGGCACCTTATGGCAAAGAACTCTCTGAGGATCTGAAAAAAAGAATTGTTGCTCCACATAAAGATGGCCCAGGCTATAAGAAGATTGCCAAGACTCTGAAACTGAGCTGCAGCACGGTGGCCAAGACCATACAGCGGTTTAACAGGACAGGTTCCACTCAGAACAGGCCTCGCCATGGTTGACCAAAGAAGTTGAGTGCACGTGCTCAGCGTCATATCCAGAGGTTGTCTTTGGGAAATAGACGTATGAGTGCTGCCAGCATTGCTGAAGAGGTTGAAGGGGTGGGGGGCAGTCTGTCAGTGCTCAGACCATACGCCGCACACTGCATCAAATTGGTCTGCATGGCTGTCGTCCCAGAAGGAAGTCTCTTCTAAAGATGATGCACAAGAAAGCCCGCAAAAAGGTTTGCTGAAGACAAGCAGACTAAGGACATGGATTACAGGAACCACGTCCTGTGGTTTGATGAGACCAAGATAAACTTATTTGGTTCAGATGGTGTCAAGCGTGTGTGGCGGCAACCAGGTGAGGAGTACAAAGACAAGAGTGTCTTGCCTACAGTCAAGCATGGTGGTGGGAGTGTCATGGTCTGAGGCTGCATGAGTGCTGCCGGCACTGGGGAGCCACAGTTCATTGAAGGAACCATGAATGCCAACATGTACTGTGACATACTGAAGCAGAGCATGATCCCCTCCCTTCGGAGACTGGGCCGCAGGGCAGTATTTCAACATGATAACGACCCCAAACACACCTCCAGGATGACCACTGCCTTGCTAAAGAAGCTGAGGGTAAAGGTCATGGATGGGTCCAAGCATGTCTCCAGACCTAAACCCTACTGAGCATCTGTGGGACATCCTCAAATGGAAGGTGGAGGAGCGCAAGGTCTCTAACATCCACCAGTTTCATGATATCGTCATGGAGGAGTGGAAGAGGACTTCAGTGGCAACTTGTGAAGCTCTGGTGAACTCCATGCCCAACAGGGTTAAGGCAGTGCTGGGAAATAATGGTGGCCACACAAAATAATGACACTTTGGGACCAATTTGGACATTTTCACCTAGGGGTGTACTCACTTTTGTTGCCAGCGGTTTAGACATTAATGGCTGTGTGTTGAGTTATTTTGAGGGGACAGCAAATTTACACTGTTATACAAGCTGTACACTTAATACTTTACATTGTAGGAAAGTGTCATTTCTTCAGTGTTGTCACATGAAAATATAGTATAATAAAATAATTACAAAAATGTGAAGGGTGTACTCACTTTTGTGAGATACTGTATATACACAGGCACACTATATTACCAAAAGTATTGGGACGCCTGCCTGCTGTGTGAATAGACCGCGCTATATAACCCCTTCACGTCGACCGTACGCAAATTTGCATTCATGACTTGAAGGGGTTATACCGGGGTGATGCCTGCAGCTTTAGGCATCACCCAGGTACCGTTTTTTAGAGCGGGCTGTTGGCTCTTTAGTGATAACCAATGTGGCAAAAAGCTGCTCAGCTGTTATCCTAAAGAAGCGGGAGGGGACATCCCTCCTCCCACCGCCTTCCGCCGTTCTTTCCGGGCCTCTTATCCCACCGGGAGACCCGAACCACTAGCCGGGATGTCCGTCGGCTGTGCGGAGACCCGTACAAAGCCGGATTCCACTCTGATCGGGTCTCCAAAGTAAAATCCCGGAAGCGACATCACAGCGTCACTTCCGGTTTACACGGCTGCCAATGCCGCCGATTTAAAAAAAAAAAAAATTACAGTATTCAGAATTGCCGGTTTTGGCAATCTAAATACTTTTAAGTGCAAAGGAGGGATTGGGGGTTTTTAGACCCTGATCCCTTCATAAAGAGTACCTGTAATCACCTATTACTGACACAAGGGATGTTTACATCCCTTGTGACAGCAATAAAAGTGATCAGATTTTTTTTTTTTTAAAGGGACAATGTAAATAAATAAATAAATTAATTAAATAGGAAAAAAAAAATTAAATATTTTTAAAGCACCCCTGTCCCCGAGCTCACGCAGCAAAGAAAATGCATACGCAAGTCGCGCCCGCAAACGTTCAAATCACACATGTGAGGTGTTACCGCGAGCATCAGAGTGACAGCAATAATTCTAACAAAAGACCTCCTCTGTAACTCTATCCAGGTAACCATTTTTTTAAAGCGTCGCCTATGGAGATTTTTAGGTACCGTAGTTTGTTGCCATTCCATGAGTGTGTGCAATTTCAAAGCATGACATGATACATATCTATTTACTCAGCGTTACATCATCTTTCACATTATACAAAAAAAATTGGGCTAACTTTACTGTTCATTGTTTCCCCCAAAAAATGTGTTTGAAAAACCGCTGCGCAAATACCGTGTGACATAAAATATTGCAACGATGACCAATTTTTTCCCTAGGGTTTCTGCTAAAAAAAAAAATATATATATATATATATATATATATATATATATATATATATATATATATATATAATGTTTTCTAGCAAAAAATACTGATTATAACTTGTAAGCAACAAATGTCAGAAATAGGCTTAGGCGTTAAAGGGTTATGTACCTATAATAAATAAATAAAATATATATGTTTCAATTGTGTGGTTGTCAGATTGCCTAAAGATTGAACAGTCGGCAGGAAAACTATCACAACGAGGGAACCTCCAGGATTCAAAACTTAGGAGCTCTCCAATACCTACCCAGTTTAGAAAAAGAAAAAAAGTAATAATTTATAAAGCTCGCCTCCAAAAAACCAAGAAGCTGGAATTTTAGAATAGCTATAATAAGCTTCAGATTTCTGTCAAGCAATGCTCACTTTGATCTGGTCAGCGTGCGGCATTTCAATTCTGCTGCTAAGGATTTTTGCAGTTTAGGCATACAATTACCATTTCAGTCAAGTATGAAAAAAGCTACATTTAAACCGACACGAGGAACGCGGCTTTCAGGTTGAAATACTGTCACTTTCTTCTTGGTAGTACCTGTAGTAATAATAATAATAATAATAATAATAATAATACTCACCCCACCTGGCCGCCCACTGAAGCTTTGCTTTCGAATTCTAACCATAAGAGGAAGGTTGCACAGAATAAAGTAGTTGTAAAGGCACAAGGTTTTTTTACCTTTATGTATTCTATGCATGAAGGTTAAAAAAGCCTTCTGTGGGCAGCAGACCCTTCCAGCCCCCCTAATACTTAACTGAGTCCCCACTCGATCCAGAAATGTCTATGAGAGCCTTGGCTCTCTGGGGACTCGCACTCCTGATTGGCTGTCAATCACAGCCAGTGAGCTAATCAGGAGACGGAGGGGGTGGGGCCGAGCCGTGGCTCTGTGTGTGAGTGGACACACAAAGTTGTGGCTCAGGAGCATGCTTGCTTGGGTGCAGGAGGGAGGGGTCAGGAGCGCCAGCATGGGACCCGCGAAAGGGAGGACGGGGCTGCTCTGTGCAAAACAACTGAACTGAGCAGGTAAGTTATAACATGTTTGTTATTTAAGAAAAAAAAAAGCCCTCGGGGCTTTCACACTGGAATGAAAGCAGCGGCTGTTTCGGGTCGGTTTGCAGGCGCTATTATTAGCGCAATAGCGCCTGCAAACCACCCCAGTGTGAAAGGGCTCTAAAGGCAAAACTTTTTTCCCATGCTGGACAGAGTAAGGGAGGGTTATACCCGTCAGGATTTTTTTTTTGCCACCCTTGTCCCTAACCCTTCACTTTCTGTCCTATGCAAAACCATTAAACAGCACGCATACCTCCTAACATTTTGAGATGAGGGACACCTACTAACAAACGTATGTAGGCATAGGACACGCCCCTTGCCACACCCCCTTAAAGGAGAATTAACAAAAAGTTAATGCTCGTCCTGCTTGTCTGCCACTTCCCCCTCTCCTCTACCATATTTGGAACTTCATTTTTGCGGGGGGAAGTTGACAGGTACTTGCTCCCACTTCGGTCAGATGGGACATTCGTTTTATTTTCAGGGTGAAGCCGTTTTAAGTACAACCAATTTTTTAAAACATTCTATGGGCTCATTCATACGGATGGCCAGGGGGGCAGTAAAAGCAGGCTGTACACATGCTGCGGAAAAAAACTAAACAACACATTTGTCACATTTGATGGGCTGAATAGGACCCAATCAAAGTGTTCTTTGAAAAATTTTTTTAAAAGGATCCTTCCTTGTAAAAAGTTTGAGAAGGGTGGAGCTAGACTTTTCAGAGGGAGGTGTCTTTCCTGAATGTTGTCTGATCTCCGAAGGCCGCGCGTTCACCAGCCCTGGGTTGTTTTCTAACATTCAGACGTTTCTTTTGTCTGCTTATTTTGCCAAGGCCATGCTACGATCAAACTCTTCCAACTTTAACATCTCCGATCTAAACAATCTCCCATTACTTCTTTACACCAGGCACTTAGAAGCACAGATGTAATGGTTTTACTATGAAATATTTATGGCGAGTGCTGATTTCTGCATCATGATGTGAAGTCACAAATTGGCAGATTTATCTGTAGTGCTCGGTTCTCAATTCCCCAGACTTCTGAGGCTGCGGCGGCGATGATACTCGGTGGGAGGGATCAATCCCTAAACCGCACGCTGCACCTGCTCCACCACATCCATACACTTAAAAGGATTTCAGCTTGCTTCGCAATTTGCCTGCACACATGAAGTCATGCAGAACCCTTTCTATGCCAGACTTCCCACAATCCCATGCAAAGCCTTGCTGCCCTGTCTAGCCCCCCCCCCCCCTATTAACAGGCCATGTGCTGGACAAATGTGAAGCCAGATGACAAAGGAAGGCAGCCTGGCATTGGCCTCCTGCTCATTTACAAATAAGTCACGTGGGTGACATACATCCAGGACTCAGCATGTCATCAGGCACAGACCTCTAGGACAGCTGGTCAGCTAGCGAGAGCTACTAGCTCTAAACATGGCCAGTGCCTGGAAGCATAGGGGGGGGGACAGGAATTCCTGAGGACACACTGGGGGGGAACATGAACCCCGGCCAGATGAATCTATTAGAATCTTCACACACGGCCATCACATCACATTGTTATTTACACCTCATTAGACTGAACAATGTAACAATGTGCTCCAGAGTATTATTCTATGCACACTCCTCTATAATACCCCACAGGTCATTTATTAACACTGAACAGATGTGGGGCTTATTTCATAACATGATACAAATAGAAATGGCATCAGATTTTATACCCATGAGCTGCCCACAACTAGAGAGGATGTTTTAGTGCCCCAATGCCTGCAATTGTAATTCACCAAACTGAATTCTGACATTTAAATCACAGTTGAAAATGTTAAACAAAATCAAATACAGTTGGCTAAAGCATTGTAGATCATAAACTGCCATGTAAAAAAAAAAAAAAAATATTGGCTTCACCGTTGTGCATCTTTTGTTGCATCCTGCAGCCTCTTTGCTTCCACTTCCTATCTATAAGCTCTCTAGCCATGGTGACCATGATGCGCTTGGGCATGCTCAGACCAGGATCCGAACCAAGGTGTGCAAGCCCACTGGAAGCTGCATTCCTCCTAACTGTCCCTGATTTGGAGGGATTGTCCCTGATTTGGAGGGACTGTCCTTGATTTGGAGGGATTGTCCCTGATCTGGAGGGATTGTCCCTGATTTGGAGCAATGGCCCTGATTTGGAGGGTCCCTCTGTCCCTCTTTCCTCCTCATTTGTTCCTCATTTTTTCTAATCTATATAGTTGTATATAAAATGCGCTTTTTATCTTTCAAAAAGTGTTTCTCAGTGCTAAACCTTTCATCCAATTTCTAAATTGCTGCATGTGCAAATGCCAAAAGCCAATATAAAGGAATAGTAGTGGTAAAAAAAGCACTTGTGCGTTTAAATAATCTTTTTTTTTAGTAAAATTCTCCTTTAAGAGGGCGTGACAAGGGGTGTGTCCTATGCCTACATACTTTTGGTAATAGGTGTCCCTCATTCCCATTTCAGAAAGTTGGGAGGTATGGTGACCTGTTCTGCGGCAGGGGCATACCCTGCCCTGAGGCTGCACATATACAAGGAGTGAAGTATACATGTGGCTGCTGGGCAGGAAATGTCCCACCCACAAATGATTGGCCTGCGCAGCTGACAGCTTCCTGGCGGACTTGAACACATGGGATCAGATCCTGGTCTAAACACGACACAAGCTCATCTCTAGTGACAACGTCCGGTCGTGCCTGTGCAACGTGTGTCACCCCAATGGCTTCCAGCCTCCACCAAGGGTGTATGTGACAATGGAGGGGCACATCAGCTGTCACCCTATAACAGGAAATGCCTGAACAAGGACCATCATGGTAGGATGACCAGGTATTATTTAACCACTTTAATACCAGGCACTTTCACCCCCTTCCTGCCCAGGCCAATTTTCAGCTTCAAGCACTGTCGCACGTTGAATGACAATTGCGCGGTCATGCAACACTGTACCCAACTACATTTTTTATCATTTTTGTGAGACAGATAGAGCTTTCATTTGGTGATATTTAATCAGCACTCAGTTTTTATTTTTTTGATAACATACAATATATTGTGAAAAGTATTGGGACGCCTGCCTTTACACGCACATGAACTTTATTGGCATCCCTGTCTTAAGCCTCGTACACACGATCAGATTTTCCACAGACAAAGCCTCGGACTTTTGTCGGAAGGGCGTTGGCCAAAAACTTGTCTTGCATACAAACATGAACGTAGTGGCGTACTACGAGCTGATAAAGAGGAAGTTCCATTGTCATGCGCCACCCTTTGGGCTCCGTCAATTCGATATTCCAGTCGTACACGTTCCCGGACAAATGGCAATAGAACATTAACGGGTGCTGTAACGATTACCAGTTGGGTTCTGGAAGCATCAAACAGAAGTACATCTTCGCCAGCACACCATGGATCAGCAAGCAAGATTGTCCAAAAAAAGGTTTTTAATCGTAAACGGTCACATCACAGGGGAGGTGCAACGTTTCGGGCCGCGCTGGCCCCGAAACGTTGCACCTCCCCTGTGATGTGATCGTTTTCGATTTAAAACCTTTTTTTGGACAATCTTGCTTGCTGATCCATGGTGTGCTGGCGAAGATGTACTACCCTTTGGTCTCCTTCTGCTAATTTCGTGTTAGTAGAAGTTTGGTGAGCGTTGATTTGCGCTTTTCATTTCATGCTTTTCAGTTCGTCAACCTAGATGATTTTTGGAATTATCTCTGGATGACGGACCCCTGCTTTCACCAACTCTTGGTATTGGTGACCCCCTATATTAAGAAGCAGGACACATGCATGAGGCTTTTATTTTATTTTTTGGTTGAATAATAATGATTTGATTTGGTATATTTTCTATATTTTTGGATGCATAGAATGCACTTTTTGGTTAAGTTCTATTGGCAGATAGCATGTCTAATTTTATTGGTTTTCTTTTTTTAATGCACAATAAAAAAAATTGTGGAGAATAATACTTGGCTATGTGTTTTACTTCAAATGACAGTTTGGGAGTAGGCAGTTACATTTAAAAAATACAATGTAAAATTGACAAGGGACACCAACATAGTTGTATCTTTGATCTTAAAAACTAGGAGATAATGGTGTTGTGGTAACTTGCCCAAACAAAAAAAAAAGCATAATAATATTATTCTTGATATCACTAGAAAATAAAAGCCTTTTAAAATACGTTTGCAATAACTCCATCAGTATCACCAGCAAAGCAGCTTCATTATTATCCCATTAAAAAAAAGAGAATTGTGCGCTGCATTTCGAGATTTCATAATTTGCCACGTCACAAATGTTAATTCTCCATTACAGACGCTAGTTTACAAGACCGATCACTTCTGGCTCGTCCTTGCTTCCGAGCATGCGTGTTTGTACATTGGATTTTTGTCTGATGGACTTGTGTACACACGCTCGGAAAATCTGACAACACACATTTGTCCACGGAAAATTTTAAAGCCTGCCATCCAACATTTGTCTGGTGGAGCGTACAAACGGTCAGATTTTCTGACAACAGCCTGTCATCGCATATTTCCCGTCGGAAAATCCGATCGCGTGTACGAGGCGTTAGTGCGTAGAGTTCAATATTGAGTTGGCCCACCCTTTGCAGCTATAACAGCTTCAACTCTTCTGGGAAGACTGTCCACAAGGTTTAGGAGTGTGTCTATGGGAATGTTTGACCATTCTTCCAGAAGTGCTTTTATGAGGTCAGGCACTGATTTTGGACGAGAAGGCCTGGCTCGCAGTCTCCACTCTAATTCATCCCAAAGGTGTTCTATCGGGTTGAGGTCAGGACTCTGTGCAGGCCAGTCAAGTTCCTCCACCCAAACTCGCTTATCCACGAATGCACTTCTGGAAGAATGAGTAAACATTAGAGGTCGACCGATATGGGTTTTTCTCTGGCCGATGCCGATATTTAGAAATCGCGGTGGCCGATGGCCGATATAAGATGCCGATTTTTTTGGGCCAATATATTAGGCCGATTTTTTTTTTCTTTTTTTTTTTCCCTTCATCTCATAAAATCTAACAGTTAGACCCCTTTCACACTGGGGCGTTTTTCAGGCGCTTTTGAGTAAAAAATAGCGCCTGTAAAGTGCCTGTAAAACGGCTCCCCTGCAGTCTCAGTGTGAAAGCTCGAGTGCTTTCACACTGAGGCGATGTGCTGGCAGGATGTTTAAAAAAAGTCCTGCAAGCGGCATCTTTGGACCATTGAAATGAATGCGCACCGCTGCGAAGCGCCTGCAAAGCGTTTCGGCAGCAGCGCTTCAGGGGCGCATTTAACCCCTTCCTCAGCCGCTAGCTGGGTTATAAGCGCCCCGCTAGCAGCCGAATAGCGCCGCTAAAATGACGGTAAAGCGCCACTAAAACTAACAGCGCTTTACCGTCAACGCATGCCCGCTCCAGTGTGATAGCAGCCTTAAGTAATACAGAAAATTTTTTACATTTAAACATTTACTAAACAAAACAAACCTCCAATCAGTTCACTTGTATGTATAATTTAGATTAAAAAAAAAAACGATATCTTAAATATTAACCACTTGACCACTGGGCACTTAAACCCCCTTAATAACCAGACCAATTTTCAGCTTTTGGTGCTCTCACATTTTGAATGACAATTACTCAGTCATGCAACACTGTATCTATATGAATTTTTTGTCCTTTTTTTCACACAAATAGAGCTTTCTTTTGGTGGTATTTAATCACCGCTGGGTTCTTTATTTTTTGCGCTATAAAAGAAAAAAGACCGAAAAATCTGTAAAAAAATAAATTTTTCTTCGTTTCTGTTATAAAATTTTGAAAATTAGTAATTTTTCTTCATATATTTTGGCCAAAATTTATACCGCTACATATCTTTGGTAAAAATAACCCAAATTAGTGTATATTATTTGGTCTTTGTGAAAGTTATAGCGTCCACAAGCTATGGTACCAATATCTGAAAATTGATCACACCTGAATTACTGACGGCCTATCTCATTTCTTGAGACCCTAACATGCCAGAAAAGTACAAATACCCCCAAATGACCCCTTTTTGGAAAGAAGACATTCCAAGGTATTTAGAAAGATGCATGATGAGTTTTTTGAAGTTGTCATTTTTTCCCCACAATTCTTTGCAAAATCAAAGAATTTTTTTTCACAAAATTGTCATATTAGCAGGTTATTTCTCACACACAGCATATGCATACCACAAATTACACCCCAAAACACATTCTGCTATTACTCCCGAGTATGGCGATACCACATGTGTGAGACTTTTACACAGCGTGGCCACATACAGAGGCCCAACATGCAGGGAGCACCTCCAGGCGTTCTGGAGCACCCAGGCCAATTCTGACATTTCTCTCCTAAATGTAAAAATCATCATTTATTTGCTAGAAAATTACATAGAACCCCAAAACATTATATATGTTTTTTTAGCAAAGACCCTAGAGAATACAATAGCGGTCATTGCAACTTTTTATCTCGCACGATATTTGCGCAGCAATTTTTGGAACGCGTTTTTTTTGGAAAAAAAACTGTTTTTTGCTTTAAAAAAAAAACAAAACAGTAAGGTTAGCCCAATGTTTTTGCATAATATGAAAGATGAAGTTACGCCGAGTTAATAGATACCTAACATGTCACCTTTCAAAATTGCACACGCTTGTGGAATGGCGCCAAACTTCACCACTTAAAAATCCCCATAGGCGACGCTTTAAATTTTTTTACTGGTTACAAATTTTGAGTTACAGAGGAGGTCTAGGGCCAAAATTATTGCTCTCGCTCTACCGATCGCAGCGATACCTCACATGTGTGGTTTGAACACCGTTTTCATATGTGGGCGGGACTTACGTATGCGTTCGCTTCTGCATGCGAGCACACGGACAGGGGCGCTTTAAAAAATTTTAATTTTTTTTATTGTTCATTTTACTTTATTTATTTTAGTTTGACACTTTTTTCCAAAAAAAAAAATTTTTTGATCACTTTTATTCCTATTACAAGGAATGTAAACATCCCTTGTAATAGGAATATGGCATGACAGGTCCTCTTTACAGTGAAATATGGGGTCAATAAGACCCCACATCTCACCTCTAGGCTGTTCCTGAAATAAAAAAAAAAAAAAAAAGATCCTGGCTTCGATCATAGCGGTGAGTCGGTAGAAGCACCGGAGGGCGGCGGGAGGGGGGGCGTCCCCTCTCGCCTCCCGTAAGAACGATCAAGCAGTGTAACAGCCGCTACGATCATTCTTATGGTGTAGGGAATCGCCGGCTGAAAAAGATGATATCTGAATGATGCCTGTAGCTGCACCCATCATTCAGATATCCCCGCACAAAGTCAAGGACGTCGTATGACGGAAGGCGGGAAGTGGTTAAAACGCTTTTTTTTTTTTTAACACAAAGTTGTCCATTTATACAATATTTCTAACACATAGCATGTATATACCAAAAATGACACCCCAAAATAGATTCTCCTACTATTCCTGAGTACGGCGATACTACATGTGTGAGACTTCCACAGCCTGGCCACATACAGAGGCTGGGTACGGCTGAGCATGGCTGGGTATTGCAGAGTATCGCCGAGTATGACTGGGTATGGCAGAGTATGGCTGGGTATCACCGAGTATTGCAGAGTATGGCTGGGTATCACCGAGTATTGCAGAGTATGGCTGGGTATCACCGAGTATTGCAGAGTATGGCTGGGTATCACCGAGTATTGCAGAGTATGGCTGGGTATCACCGAGTATTGCAGAGTATGGCTGGGTATTGCAGAGTATGGCTGGGTATGGCAGAGTATGGCTGGGTATGGCAGAGTATGGCTGGGTATGGCAGAGTATTGCGGGTTATGGCAGAGTATTGCAGATTTTTGTGGGGTATTGCAGAGCATGGCTGAGTATTGCAGAGTATGGCTGGGTATCACTGAGTATTGCAGAGTATGGCTGGGTATTGCGGGATATTTCAGGGTATGGCAGAGTATTGCGGGGTATTGCAGGGTATGGCAGAGTATTGCGGGGTATTGCAGGGTATGGCAGAGTATTGCGGGGTATTGGCAGAGTATTGCGGGGTATGGCAGAGTATTGCGGGGTATGGCAGAGTATTGCGGGGTATGGCAGAGTATTGCGGGGTATGGCAGAGTATTGCGGGGTATTTCAGGGTATTGCAGGGTATGGCAGAGTATTTCGGGGTATTGCAGGGTATGGCAGAGTATTTCGGGGTATTGCAGGGTATGGCAGAGTATTGTGGGGTATTCCAGGGTATGGCAGAGTATTGTGGGGTATTCCAGGGTATGGCAGAGTATTGCGGGGTATGGCAGAGTATTGCGGGATATTCCAGGGTATGGCAGAGTATTTTGGGGTATTGCAGGGTATGGCAGAGTATTGCGAGGTATGGCAGAGTATTGCGGGGTATGGCAGAGTATTGCGGGGTATTGCAGAGTATTGCGGGGTATGGCAGAGTATTGCAGAGGGAATTGCAGAGTATTGCACAGCATTGCAGGGCATGCAGAGTAGTAGGGATGGCTGAGCATGGATGGATGGATAGTTGGATGTCTCTGTGCAGCGCTGTGGGCACTACAGATGCAGCCCACAACGCTGCAGCCATCCATCCATCCGCCTCTTCGGTCACTGTGTACCGATCGGTACACAGGAGGGGAGGAGAGGGGGAGGAGAGGAACCGGCGTCATCAGATGACGCCGGTTTGTTTACATGTGATCGCTCCGTCATTTGACGGAGCGATCACATGGTAAACGGCCGCGATCAGCGGCCATTTACCGGGATCTGTGATGCGCCGGGTCCTGTGGACCCGGCGATCACGGATGCTCTCGAGTGCGCGCCCTAGGGGGCGCGCGAGAGCAGAATTCTGGGAGGACGTCCCTGGACGTCCTCCCAGAGTTAAACAACCGCCCTGTAGCCGTCATTTGGCTATGGGCCGGTTGTTAAGTGGTTAAATACACAAAAACAGGTAATCAAAACTTTTGGACGAAAAAAAATGGGCTAACTTTACTGCTTATTTTTTTTTTTATTTCATTAGTGTATTTAAAAAAAAAAAAAATTGGGTTTGAAAGACCGCTGCGCAAATACCGTGTGACATAAAATATTGCAACAACCGCTATTTTATTCCCTAGGGTCTCTGCTAAAAAAAAATATATATATAATGTTTGGGGGTTCTAAGTGATTTTCTAGCAGAAAATACATGATTTTTACTTGTAAGCTACAAATGTCAGAAAAGGTTTAGGCCTCTTTCACACGGATGATCCGTATGTCCGTTTTTCATCCATCCGTTTTCGGATGAAAAACGGACATACAGTCATCCCTATGGAGCGTCGGATGTCAGCGGTGACATGTCCGCTGACATCCGACCCCGCTCCGATCCGAAAAGTGTAACGGAGGAAAAACCTACTTTTCCCTCCGTTTTCGGATCGGATCGGATGACGACGGACACTACGGACCGTCATCATCCGATCCCCCCATAGGGGAGAGCGGCGCTCTGACAGGTCCGTCGCTGCACAGCGTGCAGCGATGCACCTGTCATCTTCCTGCTCAGCGGGGATCGGCGGAGCGATCCCCGCTGAGCCAGCGTGTGTTCACGGGGCGGATCATGACTGATCTGCCCCGTGTGAAAGAGGCCTTAGTCTTTAAATGTTTAAACTGAGAGCTTCTACACACAGAGTTCAGCTCATTGATAAAAGAACCTGAAAAGATACAATGTATCTTCTTATCAGACTTGGCAGGCTGCCCAGAGGAGGGGATTAGGCAACTTGCATTGACTTCTATTACAGAAGTCATTTGCAAGTCCTACTGAAGTTATAATCGGCTTTTTTTATCAGCACAATCCACCGATTAAAGTGGGGTTCCACCCAAAAAACAAAAATACCTGTAAAAATTCTAAAAAAACAAAAAACAAAAAAACATTTGGATATTTTTTTTTTTTTCACTTACCTCTAAATGCCTGTTGCTAGGTGGTCCCTCGTAGTCTGCCTGTTCCTTTGCCTGGGCTGGTGACATCACTTCCCCCCAGGCACAGGAAGGGCTCCGCTCTGCTCCCTCCCTCCTGTCAATCATCTGGGACCCAATACAGGTCCCAGGTGATTGAGCGGCCAATCAAATCGCGCGGCGCCACTCGCGCATGCGCAGTGGGTGCCAGGCTGTGAAGCCACAGCCCGGCGCTCACAGTTGAAATGCCGGCGCCGACGAGCGGAGGGGGGGTACGAGGGGGGCTTCAATCCCCCGCATCGCTGGACCCAGGGACAGGTAAGTGTCCAATTAAAAGTCAGCAGCTGCAGTATTTGTAGCTGCTGACTTTTAATTTTTTTTTTTTTTGACGGCCCCCCTGGATGGAACTCCTCTTTAAGTAAAAAAAGCCAAATATCGTCCGATATATCGGTCGACCTCTAGTAAACATTCCCATAGACACACTCCTAAACCTTGTGGACAGCCTTCCCAGAAGAGTTGAAGCTGTTATAGCTGTAAAGGGTGGGCCAACTCAATATTGAACTCTATGCACTAAGGCTGGCCATACATTATATAATTTTCTTGTATAATTTTCCTTTAGATTTACCAAAACCATATAATATGAGGTCAAACCTAAACACTTTCAATTTGCATGCAATCAGGAAAGCCCTTGTACTACATAGTTGAAGGTAAATCTAAAGAAAATTGAATAAGAAAATTGTATAATGTACCGTATGGCCAGCCTAAGACTGAGATGCCATTAAAGTTCATGTAAGGGCAGGCGTCCCAATACGTTTGACAATATAGTGTATGAAAAAGACCAAATCTTTTGAAAAATAAAGTGTTTTTCTTCGTTTGTTATAAAACTTTGCAAACAAATATTTTTTCTCCTTCACTGATGAGGAGCTACTGTTAGGCAGCACTGATGACCAGTGCCTTGATTCTGTGTAAATGTCCCCTACCACGCTTGCCAGTTAGTGGCTCTCCTCTCCTGACAGGGCATGAGGAAAGGAATGCTGATAACCAGCAAGTTTGTTTACATGTCATCAACTGTGATTGGACACAGCTGATCACATGGTAAAGGGCCACTGTGATTGGCCCTTTACTGCACTCACAGGAGCACTCCAGATGCCGCAGAGGGCATGGTTCTAGGAGGAAGTCCATGGACGCCCTCCCAAAACTATACAGCCGCACTGTAGCCGTCTTTCAACTATTGAGTGGTAATGAGATGGTTAATGAAGGTTATGAAAACCAGGTATCCTATAAATTCACGCCCTCTGCACAAGAAATACCTCCACCGCGCCAGTAGCTCCCTGATTATCCTCAAAAGTAACTACATAAATGTGTACATACACTTGTGAGAATAATTTAAAAATTATTATTTCACAACACCAGTGACAGTGATTCAATAATAAGTAAATGGTGAAAAAAAGTTATTGAGCGGCCCCCCTAAAATACACAATATAATACAATAAAATATTTAATCCTAAATATCAGTTACAAACCAAAAAATGGTAAACCGACACAGAGGTTAAATGGAAGGCGCTTTTTTTAAAAAATGTATACCTTACGGTGTACACAAAATAGTGACAATCTCTTAATTATTAGCAGATTACCTAAGTGACAATATATAAATATATCAGTGCTTGAATTTGTGCAATAGTGGTGATAACCTCTATTCCTAAATATAACGTGAACATAAAAATAAATAAACATTAATAATTGCTAATAAAGTGATAAATGCGACAGCAATTAATAAGAACACATGCAAGTGTTTCAATTCGTGCTGTAGATGTAACATATAAAACTCCTGTAGACCAAAGCAATATCCAAACAGGTTGCAAGTGACAAAAATGGTGACGATAAGAGTGAAGATCAAATGTTCCACACAAATGATTCCTAGGTGATTAAATGTCACACGCTGAATGACTCCGTGCTTCTTTCACCACACCGCCGTGCTAGTGAAACACACTCTCCAGACATGCACTCACCGAAAAAACATGCCAGCACTCTCATGCACGGCAAAACACGCTCTCTTTACCACACTCCTGGGTAAATGGTGTATACGAGGTTCAATGATGGTATTCAATGGGTCCACATAAAAGAAAGTAAATGCTCCAATAGTGTAATTCAGCAACAACAACTTTATTAACAATCACTGCAATCCTCACACATGGCACTCACATTAGTGTAATAAAAAACGGGCATAAAACGTGTAGTAAACAGCAAGCCTCAACTTGTGGATAAAACAATAACTAATGGTCACGGCGGACCCGAGGTGTGCAGCTGCTGGGTATAATCTCACCCCTCCCTCGGGAAACCTCCGTCCTTCAGAGCACTCGTATTCCTCTCCTCCTGTATGGCTATCAGCGTGTACGTCACAGATCACAGCCACGCCCCAACATGTTTCGTCATGGATCGACTTCTTCATGGGATTGGCTCAATCCCAGCTGCACACCTCGGGTCCGCCGTGACCATTGGTTATTGTTTTATCCACAAGTTGAGGCTTGCTGTTTACTACACGTTTTATGCCCGTTTTTTATTACACTAATGTGAGTGCGATGTGTGAGGATTGCAGTGATTTTTAATAAAGTTGTTGTTGCTGAATTACACCATTGGAGCATTTACTTTCTTTTATGTGGACCCATTGAATACCATCATTGAACCTCGTATACACCATTTACCCTGGAGTGTGGTAAAGAGAGCGTGTTTTGCCGTGCATGAGCGTGCTGGCATGTTTTTTCGGTGAGTGCATGTCTGGAGAGTGTGTTTCACTAGCACGGCGGTGTGGTGAAAGAAGCACGGAGTCATTCAGCGTGTGACATTTAATCACCTAGGAATCATTTGTGTGGAACATTTGATCTTCACTCTTATCGTCACCATTTTTGTCACTTGCAACCTGTTTGGATATTGCTTTGGTCTACAGGAGTTTTATATGTTACATCTACAGCACGAATTGAAACACTTGCATGTGTTCTTATTAATTGCTGTCGCATTTATCACTTTATTAGCAATTATTAATGTTTATTTATTTTTATGTTCACGTTATATTTAGGAATAGAGGTTATCACCACTATTGCACAAATTCAAGCACTGATATATTTATATATTGTCACTTAGGTAATCTGCTAATAATTAAGAGATTGTCACTATTTTGTGTACACCGTAAGGTATACATTTTTTTAAAAAAGCGCCTTCCATTTAACCTCTGTGTCGGTTTACCATTTTTTGGTTTGTAACTGATATTTAGGATTAAATATTTTATTGGGTTAATGAAGGTTGCAGATTTAAAATGATTGTCAAAATTTCTAAAATGACATTAGCATGTTAAAGTAATGTATATCTAAAGCTAAAATTGTCCTTTTAAATAGAGCACTGATGGGTAAAAACTGCTGTCAGTTTTTGTTGTTTTTTTTTTGGATAGGTTTTCCATCACTACCTGTCCAGGAGATACAATGGGAAGTGAGAGGATCTCTTTCCAATTTGAGGGAAATCTATTTGTTGTCATTGGAACAAATGGCCCCTATTGGAAGATTTTCCTTCTATTCCTCTTTGGGTGACAACTCTATAGACAGTAAAAAAAAAAAACCCTTACCCCTCTATCCGAATCTAAAAAAAAAGTGTTTTGCCTTCAGTTATCTTTTCCAGCTCCCATAAGGCAGTGATTGGGTTTACATCAATTTTAAAGGGTAAGTTCACCTTTTCAGAAAAAATGAAGAGGTGAAAAGACCCTCCGCTGGTCCCAGCTGCACTTACCTCCATGTGTGATTAGTGGGCCAGAGATTTGAAATTCCCATTCTTCTTCCCTTTCTTTCTATACGGCTTCTGGGACGTAGCTGAGAATAGAGGGAATGTGATCACTTATTCAAAGGGGAAAAAATGTATTTATAATGTTTTTTTTATATCTATACACAAATGTTTTGCCTTTCGTTTCTATTTTAAGCTTAATGGGTTGTTTTACAAGGTGAAGGTTTACATATACTTTAAAAGTGGTCAGTTGCCAGCACTGACCAATCAGAATCACTCTGATCCATCCCAGAAGCCCTACAAGAGGAAGGGGAAGTAGAGCAGGAATTTCAATTTCCTGAACTGCTACACTGGTCTGGGTGGGCAATGACAGCTCATCACCCACAAAGGACCGGGGACCGGGGGATGGGTTGGAAGAGTGTAGGTTGTAAGTTTACCTTTACATTTTTTTCCAAAAAGGTGAGCATAAAATTCTCCACTTCTATCAGTGCCTGGTTAACCACTTACCATCCGGGCCACTTCTGACACTTTACTCCTACATGTAAAAATCTACTTTTTTTTGCTAGAAAACTACTTAGAACTACTTTTTTTTTTTTTTAGCAGAGACCCTATAGATAAAAATGGTGAGTGTTGCAATTTTTGTCACACGCTATTTGATTTGCACAGCGGTTTTTCAAACGCAATTTTTTTGAAAAAAAAAGACACTTTCATGAATTAAAAAAAAAAAAACACTAAAATTAGCCCCTTTTTTTGTATTATGTGAAAGATGATGTTACGCTGAGTAAATAGATACATATCACGCTTTAAAACTGCATCTGCCCGTGCAATGGTGGCAAACTACGGCGCCAAAAATTCTTCATCGGCGATGCTTTAAATGCCTTTACAGGTTACCAGTTTAGAGTTGCATAGGGGGTCTGGTGCTGGAATTATTGCTCTCGCTTTGATGTTCGCGACAATACCTCACGTGTGGTTCGATCGCCTTTTACATATACGCGCGGGAGTAACGTATGCGTTCGCATTTGCGCGTAAGCATGGTGGGATGAGGGCGCGTTAAAACATTTTTTATTATTATTTATTTATTTTATACAAAATGTTTTTTTTTTATACTTTTTTTTGTACTAACTTTATTGCTATCACAAGGGATGAACAACATCCCTTGTGTTAGCATGGGCCGTGACAGGTTTTCTTTATGGAGAGAGTTGGGGTCTATAAGACCCCAAATCTCTCCTCTGGCCTCCCACACAGCCGATCAGACCCAGATCGGTCTGATCAGCTGCTTATCTGACCGCTGGTGGCCAGATAAACAAAGAGGTGGAACTGGAAGTGACAAACTACCGTTCCTCCCGGTTCCCAGGGTTACTGAGAGAGGGGAAGGACGTCAGTTCCTCTCTCTCTGTACAGGGCAGCCATCGGCTCCCGGCCTCATCGCTCCCAGCAATGGGAAAGGAAAGCCCAGGAGAGGAAGCAGCGTGAGGGGTGTGGAACCCCCTTCCCCCACCCGCAGAAATGATCGAATGGTTAATTATCCACTCAGATCACTTCTGCCTTACTCAGAATCACCGGCTGAATAGAATGATACCGGGGTGATGTCTGTGGGTGCGGGCGTTATCCGGGTATAACCACTGAAACCCAAGGATGTCCATTTATGTACCTCGGGCAACAAGTGGTTAAAGCTTGTAGGAGGAGTTTTCATTCTCCCCTGATTGTCCTATGAGGCTGTCTGGACAGTGCTGATTGGCCCTGTGCTGATCACATGCACCCTCCAAGGAAAAAAAAAAAACGCTCTAGCAATACACACCAAACTGAGCATGTGCAGAGTGCCCCCAATGCTCTGTTCTATCAGGGCATGGATTGGGGACTGTGGAAGAAGGGGAGGATCAGAGAAGACAGGATTACACAGGCTTTTTTAAACAATGCAGGGAGTTAACCCCTTAGGCTCCACAGTGAGTATAACAAGCATGCTTCACTGCATATGCAGACTGATTTTACTGTTGTGGGTTTAGTAACACTTTAACTGGAGTTCGGCTTCAATATTTGTTAGTCAAGACTAGTAAATCTACTAGTGCATCTAACACTACACTTGTCCAAAGGTGTCTCCATTGCTCCTCCATACATAGAGGAGACACTACAGTACAGGAAGTCTTTTACTGGCTGGATCTCCAGGAGAAAATAAGGGGAAAAAAAGAAAAGAAAACAGGCTTAACCACTTAATGACTGGCTGCCCACAATGTACTGCTGTAGGCAAAGCGATGTACCCGTATGCTGCTGCCTAATTGGTATCGGGCGGCACCCCCTGTGATTGTACACAGCAGGAGCCTTTAAGGAAGTCCCAAACCAAGGATTCACGGCTGGGACCTGCTGATTGGTTGTGTACAATCACAGCCCAGAGCTCTGTGTTGACATTCAGAGGGAACGATCTCTATGTTTCTCATCCCTGCAAAGCAAGGCTGGGAAGCTAAAAGATCTATTAGTAAAAGCAGCACACTTTACACACATTACACATTGTTAGGCACACATTTAACCCCTTGATTGCCTTAGATGTTAACCCCTTCCCAGCCAGTGTCATTAGTCAGTGTATAGTATTATCACTGATCACTGTATTAATGTCACTGGTCATGTCAGTGGTCAGTTAGGCCCCTTTCACACTGAAGCGGTTTGCAGGCGGTATTGCGCTAAAAATACTGCCTGCAAACCGCCCCTAAACAGCCTCCCTCGGGCTTTCACACTGAAGCGGTGCGCTGGCAGGACGGTGAAAAAAGTCCTGCAAACCGCTTCTTTGGAGCGGTGAAGGAGCGGTGTATTCACCGCTCCTACCCATTGAAATCAATGGGACAGCGCGGCTATACCGCGGCAATAGCCGCGCTGTACGAGGGATTTTAACCCTTTTCGGCCGCCAGCGGGGGTTAAAACCGCACCGCTAGTGGCCGAATACAGCTGCAAGAACGACAGTACAGCAGCGCTAAAAATAGCGCTGTTGTACCGCCGACGCCCCCACCGCCCCAGTGTGAAAGGGGCCTTAGTCAGTTCCCCCCCAGTGTCAGTTACTATCAGATTGCCCACCGCCAGTGTTCATTTTGGCAGCAAATTTCGATTCAGTTTTAGTCTTATGCCCTGTACACACGGGCGGACTTTTCAGCAACAAAGGTCTGACAGTCTTCCCGACGGACTTCCGAACGGACTTGCCACAATCACACCAAAGTCCTACGGATTTGTACGTGATGACGTACACCGGACTAAAATAAGGAAGTTGATAGCCGGTAGCCAATAGCTGCCCTAGCGTCGTTTTTCGTCCGTCAGACTAGCATACAGACGAGCGGATTTCTCGATAGGAACTGGGTCCGGCGGAGTTCTGACGTAAAGATTTGAAACATGTTCCAAATCTAAAGTCCGTCAGATTTTCGACAGAAACAGTCCGATGAAGCCCACACACGGTCGGATTGTCCGCTGGACTCGGTCCGTCGGACCAGTCCGGTCGAAAAGTCCGCTCGTATGTACAGGGCATTAGTCTTAGGACTAAAATGGCATTTTAGTCTTCTGTAATTGTTTTAGTTTTAGTCATATTTAGTCGATTAACCCCTTCCCGCCGACCGAACGCATATATGCGTACTCGGCTTTCCGGGGTTATACCGGGATGATGCCCGCAGCTGCAGGCATCATCCCGGTACCGTTGTTTTCAGCGGGCGATCGGCTACCCGAATATAACAACCGATGCGGCTAAAAGCCGCTCGGTTTTTATACCGGAGGAGCGGGAGGGGACATCCCCCCCCTCCCGCCGCTGTTACCGGGCCTCCCGTGCGATCGGGAGGCTCAGTGTCCGTTCCGCTGCCTTCGGCGGCTGGGGGCGGACTGGAACGAAGCTGCGAGTGGCTTCGTTCCAGCCTTCTTGCTGTAAACGCGGAAGCGACGTCATGACGTCACTTCCCGTTTACTCGGCTGCCAATGGCGCCGAATTTAAAAAAGTACACAGTATTCAGAATCGCCGTTTTCGGCGATCTGAATACTTTGAAGTGTAAAGGAGGGATGGGGGGTCTTTTAGACCCCCCATCCCTCCATAAAGAGTACCTGTCACCACATATTACTGTCACAAGGGATGTTTACATTGCTTGTGACAGCAATAAAAGTAAAAAAAAAAAAAAAAAAATTTAAACACAATTTATAAAGTACAAAAATAAATAAATTAAATAAAAAAAAAAAAAAAAAAAAATTTTTAAAGTGCCCCTGTCCCCGCGAGCTCGCGCAGCGAAGAAAACGCATACGGAAGTCACGCCCGCATATGTAAACGGTGTTCAAACCACACGTGAGGTATCGCCGCGATCGTCAGAGCGAGAGCAATAATTCTAGCCCTAGACCTCCTCTGTAGCTCAAACCTGGTAACCGTAAAAAAAATTTTAAATCGTTGCCTATGGAAATTCAAAGGTACCGTAGTTCGTCGCCATTCCACGAGTGCGTGCAATTATAAAGGGTGACATGTTTGGTATCTATTTACTCGGCGTAACATCATCTTTCACATTATACAAAAAAATTGGGGTAACTTTACTGTTTGGATTTTTTAAAATACATGAAACTGTCACTTTTCCAAAAATTTGCGTTTAAAACACCGCTGCACAAATACCGTGTGATAAAAAATATTGCAACAATCGCCATTTTATTCTCTAGATTCTCTGCTAAAAAAATATATATAATGTTTGGGGGTTCTAAGTCATTTTCTAGCAAAAAATACGGATTTTAACTTGTAAACACCAAATTTCAAAAATAGGCTTAGTCATGAAAGGGTTAAATCTCCAGTACATTTTATTCGACTAAAACTCATTTTAGTCGTCTAAAATCGAATGGGTGTAATTAAATTGTAATGTATTAGTTAACATTTCTCTACAATTTCCAAACTTATTATATACTGCTGGAGTGAAAAATCTAATATTATTATTATTATACAGGATTTATATAGCGCCAACAATTTGCGCAGCGCTTTACAACATGAGGGCAGACAGTACAATTACAATACAAATGAATACAGGAGGGATCAGAGGGCATGGCTATTATTTAGGGTATTGCGGTATGAACATGACCAGTCTTCATTTGAAAGTCAAACTTAAATTTAGTTTTAGTCTTAGTTTTTTGACTAAAATGCCATTTTAGTTTTAGGCGTATTTTAGTCATCTCAATTGTTTTAGTTTTAGGCCCCATTCACACCTGAGCGTAGCATTTTCAGGCAGAAAGTCGCACGATTTTTGCTGTGTTTTTACTGTGGTTTGCCGCAGTTTTGACGCATTTTTGTACAGGTCAAAAGGTCACCAATGTAAAATGCAGAAAAACGCCCAAATCTGCCTAAAAACAAAGTTCCAGAACTTGTTTGAGCTTCAGGCGTTTTGGAGCTTCAGGCGTTTTGGAGTGGAGATGTGAACCATCTCCATAGAGAATAATTGATTTTTTTCCCCTCCAGCGTTTTTGTAGCTTCAGGCTTCAAGATACAAAACACTCAGGTGTGAATGGGGCCTTAGTCGTATTTTAGTCGACTAAAATAGTATTGACTTTGTCGACTAAAATGTTTTAGTTGATGAAATTAACACTGCCCACCGCACTATCGCAGTCTGTTATAAGTCGCTGATCGTCGCCATCAGTAGTATAAAAAAAATAAAAATTCTAGTATATATTCTATAGTTTGTAGGCGCTATAACATTCATGGAAACCAATCAATATACAATTGTTGGGATTTTCTTTTACCAAAACTATGTAGCAGAATACATATTGGCCTAAATTGATGAAGAAATTGGATATTTTACATTTTTTATTGGATATTTTATAGCAGAATTTTTTTTTTTTTCATTTTCTGGATTTTTGGTTTATATCGCCAAAAATAAAAAATCCAGAGGTGATCAAATACCACCAATAGAAAGCTCTATTTGTGTGAAAAAATACATAATTTTTTATTTGGGTTCAGCGTTGGATGACCGCGCCATTCTCAGTTAAAGTAATGAAGTGCCGAATAGCAAAAAGTGGCCTGGTCATGGAAGGGGAGCTGAAGTGATTAAAGAAAGAAAAGGAATGGAGCCACCACATCTGAGGACTGACAGGCTGCAATATAATACATGTCTGTTTTATGGGGGTGTAACATCAATTGAGGGGAAATAGAAATAAGACAAAGGAGACGATTTACTAAAACTGGAGAGAGTGTAAAATCTGGTGCTGCTTCAAACTTTTCTTGTTCTATTAAAGCTTTGACAAGAATAAACCTGGAAGCTGATTGGTTTCTATGGGGAGCGGCACCAGATTTCACACTCTCCAGTTTTAGTAAATCAGCCCCAAAATGTCTGGTTGTCACAACAATGTTTTCTCCAGGAAGAGCAAATCAAGGCAACAAATTCCTGCACTGGAATCACAGCAATGAAGAAAAGAGAGGAGCATAGAGGTGTCAGCCGGAGCATTAAACTGACCATACACTATACAATCTGATTGTACAATTTCCCTTAGATTGACCAAAACAATGTAATAGAAGATAAACCTAAACAACCCGTACAGTTTGTATCCAGGAAGACGATGGATTGTACAATCAGATTGATGGTGTATGATCACCATTACAGGACCTTCTCCCAGTACAGGATGGATGCTTCCATTTGTAATCGGAATTTCTAAGAACAAATACCAACAGCTCAGAATAAAACAAATCAACAACTGAATGATAAGAGGGAAATCTAAGATCTCTAATCATCCCATCTACTAAATGGAGCTCTATCAATCCAATGGAAGTAGTGAGAAGTCTGGGAATGATGGGGGGTGATGAGGAGGTGATGATGGTGATGGGGGATGATGATGGGGGTGAGATGGGGGATGATGATGGTGATGGGGGGTGATGATGGTGATGGGGATAATGATGGGTGAGATGGGGGTGATGATGATGATGATGGGTGAGATGGGGGTGATGATGATGATGATGGGTGAGATGGGGGTGATGATGATGATGATGGTGATGGGGGGTGATGATGGTGATGATGATGATGATGATGATGGGGGGTGATGATGATGATGGTGATGGGGATGATGATGGGGGGTGATGATGGTGATGGGGATGATGATGGGTGAGATGGGGGTGATGATGATGATGATGGGGGGTGATGATGGTGATGGGGGGTGATGATGATGATGATGATGATGATGGGGGATGATGATGGTGAACACGGACTGCATGCAGATTGGACGGTTGGAGCCATCACTGGTAACCCCCATCCCCCCTCCCCCCTCCCCCCATGTATATGAATAGAGGGGCTCCCTTCACACACACTGAAGGAGAAGACATAAGAAGACGCACCGTACTGGCCGGCTCCTCGCTCCTCCGTCTCCCGGGAAGGTCAGCGGTCCCGGTGTCGGTAGACTGTCCTCTCCTCCCCCCCGGTAATCCTCTTCTCCATCACTGTCCTCCGCACGGCTCACTGATCACACACACAAGGATGTCGGGGCGGAGCTCACACTACATCGGCCAATTAGAAAGCGAGGAGGACACACAAGAGGACACGCCCTCTAGCTGAGATTGGTTGACGTTTGTGGGAGCCAATGCAAAAAGGAGAGGAACGCCTGTCAGCCAATAGGATGGTACAATGGAAGAGACGTAGAATCAATATTGTGTACGAGGAGGATTAGCGGTTTTAGTCCATTTCTGCTGAGGGAATGATGGAGAGGGAATGATGGGGGTGAATGTTCACATTCCATCATTCACACCTCAACATTCACATCTCATTATTCAAACTTCATCACTCACACCTCATTACTTACTCTGCAAAATTCACACTCTGACATTCACACCCCATCATTTACTTTCCATCATTCACACTTCATCACCCACACCCCATCATTCTCACTTCATTATTCACACTTCATCACCCACACCCCATCATTCACACCCCATCATTCACACCAGGGGCGGATCCAGAGTCTAGTCTCGGGAGGGGCACTGCCAGAAAATACTTTTTTGGGGGTAAATTTATCGGGGAAATGGTTGGTGTTAGCGCTTTAATCATCACGGCGCCATGGTTGTTATGGTGTCAGGATGATTGAAGCGCATTATTACTATAATTACATTGTTATAAAAAATGAAATGGTTCAACTCACCATAATGCAGAATCAGTGGGAGCCCCGAGCGTGTCACTTGCCACTGTCACCTGCCACACATTGCGGATTGTCACTTGCCACGTCGCCTGTCACAAGATGCAGATTGTCATTTGCCACGTCCCATACCACACGTTGCGGATTGTCACTTGCCACGTCACTTGCCATGTCCCATGCCACACGTTGCGGATTGTCACTTGCCACCAGATGCAGATTGTCACTTGCCACGTCACTTGCCACACGTTGCAGAATGTCACTTGCCACGTCCCATGCCACACGTTGCGGATTGTCACTTGCCTGCTATAATTGTCTCTGTCTTGCTGTGTCCCAGTGTCAGGCAGCAGATTACCAGTCAAGCAGCAGAGAGGTGATGTAATCTCGCGGCTGCCTGCACACTGCACAGCGAGAGTGGAACTGCAGGGATGCAGGGCGTGCGCCGGGCGGTGAGAGATGATGTCATCTCTCTGCTCCCCTGCCCGCCGTATCCCTGATTGGCCAGCAGCCCGCTCACAGTCAAACACTGTCACGAGCCGCACAGCTGTTCACCTGTCTGTCGCTGTCTCTCACCAACAGAGCCGCCCGTGCTCTCAGCCGCGGAGCCGTCCGCCGGCTCTCTCACCCGGGCGGTGCCTGCCGGCCCACTCACTCACCCGAATTCTCGGATGGGGCAATTGCCCCGTTGCCCCCCCCCCCCCTGGATCCGCCCCTGCTCCTGCAGCACCGACAAAACCGAATTTAAGTCCCAAGGGCACAGAGGTGATTTAACGGGAGGCAAGAAGTGAATCACTCCCTGAAGAAAAGTCCGGACCAGGGAATGTGAAGCCAAAGGCTTCTGGAAGCACAGTCTGAAACCCGTCCTTTAATTGTTGTCAAGGCTAATCCTTTATCTAAGCATGACTGAAGAAAAGAGAGAATTCTCTCTACCAAATATCTGTGAGGATGCCAACTTCTGGCCTCACACCACGCAATGTAAGCCTTCCAAAACCCTGTGATAAACCTTCCTGATGACTGCCTTCCTGGCATTCACCAATGTAGTTAGCACTGGTCCTGAGACACCATGATTTCCTAGCACCCTGGCTTCAATGGCCACAACGTCAAATTCAGCGAGTGTAAATTCGGGTGGAATGTAAGCCCCTGTGACAGTAGATTGAGCCGGAGTGGAAGCGTCCAAGGCTTGCCTACTGCTAATCTCACTACCTCCGGATACCAAGCCCTCCTGGTCCAGGCCGGAACTACCAGAATGACTGATGTCATCTCTTCTCGGATCCTGCGCAAAAGATGTGGCAAGAGGAATCAGGGGGAATGCATAAATCAAAGAGAACTGAGTCTAGGGAACTACCAGAGAATCTATACTGATCGCAAGTGGATCTCTTGCTCTGGATACAAACTGCTGAATCTTGCAGTTGAACCTGGATGCCAGCAGGTCTACATCTGGTGTACCCCACTGCTGGCAAATCAGCATAAACACCTGTGGGTGCAGAGACCATTCTCCTGGATGTATCTGTTGGCGGCTGAGATAGTCCGCTTTCCATTTCTCTACCCTTGGAATGTGGATGGCAGACAGCACTGGCACATGCCTTTCTGCCCATGATAACACATGACTGACCTCCATGTGGGCCAGACGACTCTTGGTGCCACCTTAAAGGTTGACATAGGCCACAGCCATGGTATTGTAGGTTTGCACCCTTACCGGGTGACCCTCTAACTTTGACATCCAATAATTCAGCATGAGGCATATTGCCCGCAGAGTCCATTTCCCCTGGACTGTGGAACTTTCCATGACTGCGCCCCAGCTGGAAATACTGGCATCTGTGGTCACTACCTTCCACGGTAGTGGAAGAAAAGACCTTCCCTGTACCAGATTCTGTTCTACTAACCACCAGATGAGACTTCCTTGGGCCTTGGGGGTTATGATCATGCAGGAATCCAAAGCCTGCATCTTCCTGCTCCATGCAGACAGAATGTTCTGCTGCAATGCCCTGGAATGGAACTGGGCATACGGAATTGCCTCGAATGAGGAAACCATCCTTCCCAGAAGGCTCATACAGAGTTGGACAGACGGGCGTCTCTTTCGGCTTACCTGCCGAACCTGATCCTTTAGGGCCTCGACCATTCTTGGAGGTAAGAACACTCTTGCCTGGACTGTGTTCATGATAAGGCCTAAGTATTCCAGACTTTGAACCGGTTTTAAGGCCGATTTCTTGGAATTTATGATCCATCTGAGATGTTCCAGGAATTGGACCGTAAAGGTCACATTTCTTATCAAAACCTGCAGTGATTGATCCCTGGGTAGGAGATAGTCTAAGTAGCCTGCAATCAAGATCCCTCGAGATCTTAGAACACCGGGTACGGGTGCCAGAATCTTTGTGAAGACCTGGGGTGCGCTTGCGAGCCCAAAGGGCAGAGCCACAAACTCATGCAAGAACCCCTTGCATGAGGATCCGGCTGCTGCCTGGCCTGAGGACTCAGCCTGCATCCTTGTGGGACACTGAGTACTCCAGCCCCTGCTGACACAGCCAGCGATTCAGAAGGCCAAGAGTTGAATACTCTTGAACCTACCCTCAGAGACATATTTACTGCGGTCACCTCTTGTAAACATGTCCATTACCACCCTTACCTCTGAGATCAAAGGGGTAAAACTAGAGCTGAACCTAGTCAGACAGGACATGCAGAAGCTGCGAGACCACACTGGAGCCCTGGAAGATAGAATGAGCAATGTGGAGGACAAGGTAGTGTCCTTACAGAGAGAGGTTCACCATATGCAAATTTATCATAACAGGCCATGCTGCCCATTTGGAAGGCATGGAGAACAGACGCGATAACGTTTGTGCAGTAGGCATACCGGAGAAGGGGAAAAACCCTGTGGTGTTTATGGAAAATTGGCTCCTTGACACGTTTGGCAAAGAATCCTTCTCCCCCCTGTTTGCTGTAGAGAGGGCTCATAGAGTCCCACCCAGGCCGCCAAAACCTGGTGAACCTCCTAGAATATTCCTCTTCAAAATGCTCAATTTCAAGGATTGAGATACTATACTCTTTCAGGCCAGAACCAAAGGCACCCTTAAGAAAATGGATAATGTGCATATCATTTTATCCTGATTTTTCTGCTGACCTGCAATGCTGGAGGGCCAAGTTTACAGACGTGAAGAAGCGTCTCCGAACATTTGATGTCACCTATTCCATCTTGTATCCTGCCAAGCTACGAGTTGCAGCAAATGGCGAGACACAATTCTTTCATAATCCTGTTAATGCGTTCAACTGGCTGGATCGTATGGAACATACCCTTAAAAGAGCATCTCCATCCATGGCCTGATGGTCATGCTGCTTGTTCGTGATGGGTAAGAGTACCGTAGGAGAAGATTTGGAGTTTGTTAATCTCCCTTCTCCTTTAAATATACCTGCTACATTATTCCAATGACTTAGATTTTCAAGTCCCTTTGAATCAGAACTTGAACTGAGACCCCCCCTTGACTATACTGAGGATACAGGAATTTTTTTTCTAGTTATTCATTACTTTTTTGGCCTCTACTGACCCCTGCTGGTTGCAGGGAGATTGCTTCTGTTTTCTATGTTTGTTCAACTGGAATCAGCTTTTCCTGGGAGAAATTTTCACCCCCTTCATCCAGACTTTGTTTGGAGGATCCTTTTGCTCATAACTTTTATATGGAGATGCGGGAAATACCCTAGTATCTGCCTACATCTGGATGCATACCCACTTTTTATATGCTCTTTTACCCCTATGGCTAATGTATGTACTTTGATATCGTGGAATGTTAGGGGGCTGGGTGGAGTGAAGCTGGTGGCTTTTTTCTCTGCAGCGAAGGCCCACAAACCTGCTGTGGTGTGCCTACAGGAAACGCATTTGCAAGCGAATTCTACATCTACACTTAAACACCGCAGCTACCCGACCCAGTTCCACTCCACTCACACAGCCTACTCCAGGAGGTGTCAGCATACTCTTTTCACATGCAGTCTTTCAGTTATTGCACTCCCTGGTTGATAATCAGGGACGGCACATTTTCTTGTTATACAAGTTGGCAGGAATGGTGTGTATCTTTGCAAATCTATATGTCCCTCCCCCTTCTCTTTTGACAGTCTAAAATGTTTGACACAATTTATAGCTTCATACTCAATATCTCTATATGGGTTTTGGGAGATTTTAATAATGTTATGGACAAGCAAAATAGATTCTCCTACTCCTCCTGAGTACGGCGATATCACATGTGTGAGACTTCCACAGCTTGGCCACATACAGAGGCCGAGTACAGCCGAGTATGACTGGGTATGGCTGCGCATGGCTGGGTATGGCTGGGTATCGCCGAGTATGGCTGGGTATCGCCGAGTATGGCTGGGTATCGCAGAGTATGGCTGGGTATCGCAGAGTATGGCTGGGTATCGCAGAGTATGGCTGGGTATTGCAGGGTATTGCAGAGTATTGCGGGGTATTGCAGAGTATTGCGGGGTATTGCAGGGTATTATAGTATGGAGGGATGGCTGAATGTGACTGTATTTGTCACAGAGCAGCGTTGTGGGCACTACAGATGCAGCCCACAATGCTGCTACCATCCGATCCCTCCCCCGCTTCTCCCCCTCTGTACCGATCGGTTATGACGCCGGTTTGTTTACATGTGATCGCTCCGTCATTCAGAGCGATCACATGGTAAACGGCCGCGATTAGCGGCCGTTCACCGTGATGCGCCGGGTCCGGTCACGGATGTTCTCAGGTGCACGCCCCAGGGGGCGCGCGAGAGCAGGATTCTGGGAGGACGTCCATGGACGCCCTCCCAGGATAAGCCGAACGCGCTGTAGCCATCTTTCGGCTATGGCCCGGTCGGCATATGTTTAATAAATGGTACTTGGCTTTCTACACTATTGGAGTTCTTTTTCTTTTTGATATGGCTCACCCTCGCTGAAGTGTTTGCTGCATGAGTTATCCTGTGACCACTTTTTCCTGTGTGTCCTCTGCTGCCACTGACGAGCTATCCAGGAAGAAGGTCTGAGGGTCATCTGCTATATTCCTGATGGGACATCCGCAGTGATCTACTAAGCCTGTTTTGACCCCCCTTTGAGTAAGGGCGGTCGCAGGCTCTCTGGTAAAGCCTCCATTTTTTTCACCTGGTGATGGGTGGCACTATCAAGTGGAGTATTGATTTTGGATTTTGCACTCTTTTTTGGACATTTCTTTGGACTTTTTCACTTTTATTTGAACATTTTCACTATTTTATAGTTTGGCATTTATGAGCACTTAATTGCATTGATAGCAATATATTGGTGGATCATTATTATTGCTCACATTATTCTATTGGCACATTATCACTTGCATGTATTGTATTAATATCATCTTTGATTGGTATAGTAATTTATTTTGATATATGCCCAGCGCTGCACTGTTCAATATATAAACACTTCGGATACCTGAAGTATTCTCACACTTTTTCCAAGACCTTTACACCTCCAAGGATGAATCCCACAAAGGTGGCGCTGGATCACTTTCTGGATCGGTGCTCCCTTCCATACATTTCCAGGCAGGGTTTTGCTGCACTTAATGGCCCGGTAAAATTAGAAGAACTTTCATTAGCATAGCACAGATGGCCAATAATTAATTGCAGGGAGCTGATGTTTGCCCACTGAAACATAAGATGTATGGGGATGCTCTCTTGCCTGCTCTGTTAAAAACCCTGAATGACGCCCTTCAGGATGGTGGCTTGCCCATATCTATGAACGAGGCTATAATAGTAATCCCTAAAGCAGGAAAAAAGACCCTTTACAACCTGAATCCTATAGGCCCATCTCTTTGCTCAATAAGCATGTTAAATTACTGGCACAGGTGTTGGCCACTAGACTGTCGGGCGTTGTTGCAGATCTGGTGCATTTGGATCAATCTGGCTTCTTCCCCGCCCAATCCACTGCATTAAATATCCATAGGCTCCTCTTAAATATTCAGGTCCCTTTGGATAAGCCGGGCAATTGGGCTATTTTTTTCCCTCGACACTGCCATAGCTTCGAGTGGAATAATCTCGGGATGGTATTTTATCTATATGGCCTGGGCGAGGGATTCATTTCTTGGATACAACTCTTATATACTGCACCTACGGCAAGAATAAGGATTAATGACACCTTGTCAGAATCCTTTCGCGGTACACAACAGGGGTGCCCACTGTCGCCCCTGTTTGCCCTTGCATTGGAACCCCTGTCATCTATGGTACGGGCCTCCCCAAATATTGTGGGCTTTCTAAGGGGACAGAGGGAAGATAAAATCTCACTGTATGCAGACGACACTCTGTTGTATCTGGGGGATATTGAGGACTCTCTGAAAGCAGTGATGCAGCCAATTGATCAGTTTGGGCAACTATCAGGCTTTCCCATAAATTGGCACAAATCAGTTCTTCTCCCTCTAGATCCTCTGCTGGCATCTTTGCCGGAGAGTGTATCCCAGATACAGGTAGTCACTTCATTCAGGTACCTGGGTATAGTGGTAATTGGAGACCCGTGGGAGTACATATCTCTAAATCTAAAACCGATACTTCAAAAATTGAAACAAACACGCCAGCTGGTGTAAACTACCGCTGACAGTACCCGGATGTGTAAATCTCATTATGATCTGGGCCCCGCAATTGTTGTATATTTTACATAATGCCCCAGTATGGATACCGAATTACTGGTTCCAGCGTATAGATTTGCAGTTCAGGGCTCTTGTATGGAGGGGAGGGGGGGGGTCTCGCATTAAACTTGCCACTCTGCAGTTTCCTAAGGATCAGGGCAGCAAGGCTGTCCCACATTCACGTACTATTTTGCAGCCCAATTACAATTTGCAGGCTGGGATCTGAATACAACTGCAGAATCTTCCAGGGGTCTACTAAATCAGTCCCAACACAAATTACACAGCCTTATCCCATATGGTTTACCTGGAGTCCCATCTCAGTGTCCCACAGTTCAGCTGCTGATGAAGATCTGGAAAGGTGTCAAGCATAGATTGGGATTGACTGGGTATCTACGTCAGACACCTATTTGGCATAACTGCTTTTACAAAGATTTGGCTAAGGTTGACAAACATCCAGAGTGGGAGAGGGTGTAGATCAAATAGATCAAGTGTTAAATAATTCTGTCTTGAAACCATATGACCAGCTAATACGGGAGTTTGAGGTTGAAAGGCCATCACTATATACAACTACATTATGCTATGAGGTGCCAGAGCAAACATTGTTTTGATCATCTGATCATCTCTCGAATTTACACACATCTCTTATCTCATATACTAGCCTCTGATCTTTTACCCTGGCGGGAGGTATGGGAGGGAGATGTCGGCCTCATTGATGGAGAACAGTGGGATCAGACTCTTGAAGTGGGACCCCTGGTGTCGGTATCCGCGGAGCAGAAACAGTCACACCTGTTTATACTGCATTGGGTATAATCGTACACTAGTGCAGCTACATAAATGGGGTAGGAGGGAATCTCCCAAACGTCCTAAATGTCAGGCTCATCCAGGTGAACTTATCCACATGCTCTGGAGATGTCCCAAGCTTGTGAGGTATTGGCATCACAACAATTAAAATATATCAAGTTCAACTGGCTAGGGACCCACTGATGTGTCTGTTGGGAGGTCTTGATGAGGAGTTGTACCCCCTTCCGGTGTATATTTCCCTCACGAGGATTCTATACCTGCCCAGGAATTGGATTGCCCGGCTTTGGCTTTCAGCACAATCCACGACGGAGGCACAGTGGATCAAAGTGGTTAATAGTACCCTTGTACAAGAAAGAAAGACCTATTACCATATCAACTCACCAACGAAATTCATAAATATATGGCAGAGCTGGCTAAGTGCCCCAGAGGTAGCACCATCGCAGTTGGTCCTGGAAAGATTGTTGGGCTAGATGGCCATCTGCAATGGTCCCTGTAGAATGACCATATGGGACTATTTGCAACCTAAACATGATGTTTTACTTTAACTGGTTCCCGACCGTCTCGTGTACATTTACTGCGGCACAATGGCACCGCTGTGAGAAACCCCATATACCCCATATACATTCAGGGTTCCTTTAAGAGCAACCCGAGGGCGCGCTCCGCTGCGCGAGGCCGGCGATCGTGTACACAAGCGCCAGCACGGGGATTTGTGTGTGTAAACACACACACACACAAATCCCTGTGCTGTCAGAGGAGACATGTCGTTTGGCCCTAGTAAGTAAGAACAGCAAAATGTCTCCTCTTCTACTCAGTCATATCCCCATACAGTTAGAACACACCTAGAGAACACACATTTAACCCCTTGATCGCCGCCTAGTGTTAACCCCTTCACTACCAGTGTCAGTTACATAGTAATCAGTGCATTTTTATAGCACTGATCGCTGTATAAAATGTCAATGGCCCCAATAATGTGTCAGAAGTGTCCGATCTGTCCGCTAATACTGCTAAAAATCGTAGCTCACTGCCATTACTAGTAAAAAAAAAAAATTCCATAAATCTTTTCCATAGTTTGTAGACACTATAACTTTTGCGCAAACCAATCAATATACGCTTATTGCAATTTTTTTTACCAAAAATATGTAGAAGAATATATATTGGCCTAAGCTGATGAAGAAATTTGTATTTTAAAAACTTTTTGGGGATATTATAGCAAAAAGTAAAACATTGTTTTTTTCAAAATTGTTGCCCCTTTTTTGTGTATAGCGCAAAAAAAAAAAAAAAAAAAAAAAAAAAAAAAAATGCAGAGGTGATCAAAAAGCACCAAAAGAAAGCTCTATTTGTGAGGAACAAAAAAAGGATGCAAATTTCGTTTGGGTACAGCATTGCATGACCGCGCAATTACCAGTTAAAGCGTTGCAGTGCCAAATTGTAAAAAGTGCTCTGGTCAGGAAGGGGGTAAAACCTTCAGGGGCTGAAGTGGTTAAGATCTATCTGACATGCTGGACTTAAGATTTCTTTAAAACAAAGTAACTGATGCCAGCTTGCAGTTGTTTTTCTTTTTTTTCTTCTTTAACTGTTTACCTTTCTTTAATAGTACATTAAACATTACATACATTAAAAGGTATTATGCAATGTCTATTCCACTTATGATAGGCTTGTTGGCTATGCAGTCATTGCAGATCATTTTGCGACATGATTACATCTCTTTTTTTTTTTTTTTTTTTTATGGACTGTATATGCCTACACGTTTGTACCATGTATTTGTGTTCTACTCAATAGAATTCAACTTTGTTGATTTAAAAAAAAAATACCCTGCTGATAGCACATCAGTGTTTTTAAGTCAGCAAATCCACCATATAGCACCCTGTACATGTTTCAATTATGAAACGAATGGCAGGCAGGATCTTTAGCACACAGTACTGAACAGGAGGTAACTGGGTGAGAGTGTGGATTCCTGCACCTAACCTCACTTTCTACAAAGTTGTTTGCAACGGGAACCTCATAAACTGCTGTTGTAACAATGCCAACATTATATGGAGGAGATGATAAAAATATGTATGTTTATGCTATTTCGTTCAGTTGACAAACTGGCCCATCTACACCAGCACAAGCAGGTCCTCTAGTCATTCTTTTTCTGAAAACTGTATTAGCATGAATTTTTCCTGTAAAGTTTCAGTGATTGTTCAGACCATGTTGGAGACAGTATAGCTAGTATACACTTAGCCTGCCCTAGAGCTTCCTCCCAGCTGAGGGTATCTGGTATAGCTCCAGAATTCGCCTTCTGCACAAATAAACCTGGAACCTTGGTTCGAATTCTGGACAGGACATCTTCATGGAGATTGCATGTTCTCCCTTTGTAGTGAGGGAGGAAACCCACACAAGCAAAGACATGCAGGATGTTATTTGGCTCCTGTCTGAGATGGCCCTAGTGTGTGTATGTATGCATATGACATAGGGACAATAGATTGTAAGCTCCTTGAGGGCAGGGACTAATGTGAACTAACAGTATAATAAATATTCTTGATTACACTAGGAACAAATACACACAAAGTAACCTTTTCTTTTATGAAAAATAAATTTATTACTTAACACCTTGCTTTAACAATGTTGAATTAATTTGTAATCAGAATACTTGTCATTCATGTAAAATAGTTTGATACAGTACATTTTATGTTACAGCTTCTGTCTTTCCTTGAAAATCCTAAGGCTTTCCTACCCCTTATTCTCCACTGTAACAGGAGCCACCCTAAAATAAGGTGCCGACCAAATAAAAACAAATAGTTACTGATTTGAAATCCACTACACCAAGCCAGCTTTATAAGAATATCTGAACAGATGCTTTTTCTGGTGAGCAGCAGCTATCATGCTGGTTATTTCGGCATTGATACAACTCCATAGCATGCTCACAATTCAGCAACACCAAAAAGAAAAAAAAAATTCAATCAGTTTTACGGGTTTGCTGCAGCAAACGGATTCAAATCAGTTTCAGACTTATTAACTATCAAATAGCAGCTTTAATACCAGTCAAGTTAAGAAGAGAAGCAAAATTAATATTTAAAGAAGGTTTGGATAAAGGAACATGGCAGTAATAGTTACAGGTTTGCTGCACAGTGGTTGCATCCGCATGGTTCCCCATGGTGTGTGCATGGTTTAGTATATATTAAAGCTTCTGATAACACACACCAACATCTGTAACGTATAACTTGACCTGTTAAAAGCTTTGATAGATATCCCCCTTTTGCCTGTGAAAATAATACACACCCGACTCTTACAATAATGTCATTCTGAGATGTTGGTGCATGTGTGTTAAAATGGCAATAAAATTGGACACTTCCCTAAAATATTTAAAGTGTAAGTTAGGCTTAAAAGGTTTTTCCAGTTTTGGATAGAGCACAGAAGGATTACAAACCCTTTGTGTTGTGTTTTCTACTGCTGTCTGGGGCTCCGTCTTGCAACAGTAAAATCTGCAACAGGGACTCTGACAGGGGTTCTAGCATTCAAGCTGCTGTCAAAGTGTTATTAAACCCAGGACCCTGCATTTACAATATCTGGTCTCCCACAGTACACAGAACATGGAAATACAATTATTTTAGTAAATATAAACTGCTAATTACCTTTTCTCAGCAGTATATAGCAGTCTTGTGACTTCTATCAGTGTGTGGCCGAGCACTGGTTAAAGCTTGTAGGAGGAGTTTCCATTCTACTCTAACTGTCCTATGAGGCTGCAGGATCCCTGACCCTGTCTGGACAGTGCTAATTGGCCCTGTGTTGATCACAAGCACCCTCTCAAGAAAAAAAAAAACAAAAAAAACCCAAAACTCTAGCAATACACATCAAACAGAGTTTCTCCAAAGGCTCTGTCTTATGAGGAGATGGATTGGGGACAGTGAAAGAAGGGTGGATCAAAGACAGGATCAAACAGCATGTTTACATAATGCTGAGGATTAACCCCATAGGTTTATACAGTGAGTATAACAAGCATGCTTTACTGCATATATACAGACTGATTTTACAATTGTGGGTTTAGTGACACTTTAAGAGTTCCCTTCTCACTTTGGTAAATTGTCAGTAGGACAGAAAGTGAGGGCTAAATCTTACAGAACACTGGACAGCATAAAACCATGTCAAGGGTTCTAACCTTTCCCCACTTTATCCAAAACTAAATAAAAAAAAAATTGGCCGAATAAACACTTTAAATGTGAATTTTTAAATATATAAAAAGCTTGCCAAAATTTCTAGTTTGCATACATGGACACCAATGTTAGGAGCCAACCACTGATTTTATTAGACTACCTGAGGACTCAACTTTTATAAAAAAAAAAAAAAATAATAATAATAATTCTAATGTATGTGGTTAACATATGTAATATTTGGAATATAAATTACTTTTTATATTTCCACATTTGTCCCTTTTTTTTTGTCTACATTCAGACCAGCCTGTTCAGCAAAATTGTGAGCAACAGGGGTGAGGGAAAATGACCCACTGTCTGGGGGCTTACAACTGTCACCTGTAATTCACATGGTATAAACCAGGGATATGCAATTAGCGGACCTCCAGCTGTTGCAGAACTACAAGTCCCATGAGGCATAGCAAGACTAACAGCCACAAGCATGACAGCCAGAGGCAGAGGCATGATGGGACTAGTAGTTTTGCAACAGCTGGAGGTCCACTAATTGCATATCCCTGGTATAAACCTTCATTTAAAAAACAAAAAACATAAGAAAATCTGTTCCTGCAGCTGCTTAAGCACCCCAGCAATGTTTGGCCTCATGGCCAGACGTTTGCAGGCATTTTATATGCCAAATGAAAATTTCTGGCACTTTCCCGCACCCAGGGAATTGCAGCTAGTGCGTACAGACTGCCATACAAGTGAATAGCTGTATGCGGCCATAGTCTTGTAAACGCTGATGCTTCTGTGCATCAGGGGTTTACCTGCGCATGCTTGTGCAATGCATTTCCAAAACGTGAAAAATTCACTTTTCTGAACACAGCCTTGTATTCACTTGTATGAAAGCTGTATGCACCAGATGTGGCTCCCTGGGTGAGGGAACATGCCAAAAAATTACTCTAAGCATATAAAATGCCTCCAAACATCTGTGTGCATGATTGTCCCAAACCCCGTCACTTTTACTGGACAGCTTGGTTTGTATGTAAAAAGGAGAATAAAAATAAAAATCAAGACATGTGACAAACAAGCAATTCATGTGCTGAATAACAAACACATGCAATAACCACATACTTTTCTAAGAATACAATATTCATTTGAGTTTTTTTATAACGCAGTACCCAACAAAATTTTTTTTTTTTTTTTTTTTTTTAAGGACAAGAGCTCCCACTCAACCATCTTTATTTTTTTGTAAAACATAATTCCATTGAAGATATTGAGGTCCCTTTGTGACAGCTATGACAACTTGGCGGAGCAGCCATTACTGCCAGAGGACTAGAAAAAGTTTAGGATGGTAGGTAAATCATCTTGCCAGCTTCCACTTAAAACTGCAATGGCACTGTTGAGCAGACTAAAGCTCTTAACAGCTCAAATTTTGGACAAACAGTGCCTGCATCCCATCAGCTTGCAATGAAGATTCTTCCATCCATACCCTAAGCAAGGATGGGGAAATTGATGCGGACTAAAAAGAGAAAGTCATGTATGGTCAGCTTCTTTCATACACACTAAAAAAAAATGCACTCACCGGGAGATTACCTGAATGTAGCTCATCGTGCAGCTATCGCATCCAATTATCAACTGAATGGCAGACTCTGTGTCCATCTATATTAACCCTTAAAATCTTTGGGAGGACCATACAAGAAAGGTTTTATAACAGGGATAAAATGTAACAAATTTTCTGGTCAACAAAAATACTGATCGTGATAATTCTTTGCTATCACCTAAGCATTAAAATGAAAGAAAGGAAAAAAAAAAAAAAAAAAAAAAAAAAGCTTATCTGACTAGGATTAGCCTTGAGCTTTGTGCGATGTTTATGAGCCATTACTTGAACATAGGGAAAAAAAAAAATATCAAGGTATTATTGGTCAGATAATATACTAATAGTCACCACATACAATAACGAAAAACAGTTTGTTCCAAGCATACTTCACAGCTTTAACTGTTAGCATCACTGAAAGAAATGCATTGGTCGCATTGAACCATTTTCAAGTATACTATGGAAGTAGCAAATTCACAATATGGACTGTGCTAGAACTTGCGCTCTCTTGAAACCTCCCCGTGGGATTCTACATTCTGAGAAATGTGTGACTTGGCTGCTGGACATTGTCAAGGTGTGGTTGTACAGTACATTCCAAAGCCAGGCTCCAGGCAGGCGGCTACAAGCTCAGTCCTGCAGCCCAAGCAACAGTGCATTTACGTTTTTCCTGGTACACACTCTAGTACCGATGTGTCTGATGGGAGTACTGTGGAGGCTGCTGGGAGGTAGTCGAATATCCCATGCTGCTCTGAGGTTGTGATGTGCTTGGTCCAGGGTTTGGATAGGCAGCATGTGGATTGGAACGCTGGAAAAAAAGAGAAAGAAAGAAAGAAAAAGATAAAACCGTGTTTGGTACTGAATATATGAAAAAAAAATACACAAAAAGGTTCAATTTACAAGGTTTACACTATTCTGTTCAGCCAGGTGACCAACTTTGATAATTATCACACTTTTGTAGAAAGAAAAAAAAAAAAAAAAAAAAATCAGCAATAATTGAGGGCTTGTTTAATACATAAAAATTTTGAGTCCAGAAAAAAAAAAATCCACTGAATGTGAAAATGAAATGTTTTGAAACAGATTACAGCAAACATACATTTTATTGGCCAACCAATGGTTTTGTCAAGAATTTTATGTCATGGAGAGCCCTGACAAAGCATAGAGTTGGAATTTGAAGGCTTCTACCCCTGTGAATAATGAAAGCTACAATGAGAGCATGTAAAGACCACAGATCCATTTCTTTTCCAGTTGCCAGTTAAAGCATTGCAGTGCCATATCGCAAAAAATGCTCTGGTCAGGAGGGGGTGAAACCTTTTAGGGCTGAAAAAGTTAATAGTCCCAAAAGACTTTATTTTGCACCGACATGCATTTTTACAACAATTTTTGAGCATTGTCACTTTTGTGCCTTAAAGTGATACTAAAGTCAGTTTTTCATGTAAAAATAACAAACGTGTCATACTTACCTGCTCTGTGCAGTGGTTTTGCACAGAGCAGCCCAGATCTTCCTCTTCTCGGGTCTGAAAGGTGAAGGCTTCTACCCCTCTGAATAATAAAAGCCACAATGAGAGCATGTAAGGACCATGGATCCCTTTCTTTTTGGATCCCTGACATAATCTGCATTTACACAACACTGGAAACACTGGAGCATTTCATCTTTTTGCCTGAGGGTTTTTTTTGTCATGTAGTCATAATTCACCTGTCATGATAGGCATATCCTTGAAAACGGTTTTTAGGGTCTGGGCTCCACAGGGATGGACCATGATGCTGGACCTGTAGAACACACCGCTGCTAGCTACAGATGTTGCACCAAGTGGGATGGATGCCCACATAGGATCTAGTTCACAAACCAACATTAACCACTTCAATACCAGACACATATACACCTTCCTGCCCAAGACAATATTCAGCTTTCAGCGCTGTCACAAATTGAATGACAATTGCGCGGTCATGCTACACTGTACCCAAACAAATTTTTTATCATTTTGTTCCCACAAGTAGAGCTTTCTTTTGGTGGTATTTGATCACCTTGTTTTAAAGAGAATTTTTATTGTGCACAGAAAAAAGGAAACATACATTACATCAGATAGGGGTTACATCATTAATTTTAGAGCAGAAATCACACACCCATTACAACAGTGCAGATATCCATCTATCCTAAATGAGCCATTTGGGTCTCTGACCCTACTCTACTTTGCAATATATATGTGTTTTTTTTTTTTTTTTTTTTATTAAAACAGCAAAGTAATAAAAATAGATATCTCATAACAAAAAGATAACCCACCCCCCAACCAGGCAGGGGTGTCCAACCAGTGGACACCCCCACCTGGTGCCCCGGAATATAGGGAAGGGGGTCTGAAAGAATGCCATTAACCCTCAGTCTAATCAGCGGATCTGTGTACAAGAGCCGTACCCAGGAAATGAAAACAGGGCCAAAGCCATAGGACTCCAATAGGTGGAACAAATATGACCACTCCACGGAGTCAAAGGCCTTCTTTGTATCTAAGGAGGCTACTATTCTAGTCCCGGAGTTGTCATGGGCAGTTTGAAGATCACAAAGAGTCTCCTGATGTTCATCTGTGCGCACCCTCCCTGAATAAATCCCGTTAGATCCGCATCTACCAATTTTGGGATAACTGTTTGTAACCTGCCTGCAAGTATTTTGGCCAGGATTTTTGTGTCAACGTTCATCAGCGAGATCGGACGATAGGAGTCACATTCTCGGGGGTCCTTCCCCCCCTTAGGGATCAGGACAACCAAGGCCTCCCTCATAGATGGAGGCAATCTACCGTCCAATCTAGCCGCATTGAACACCTTAAACAAGCGAGGAGCCAGACCATACCGAAAAGTGCAATACCATTCCGAGGGGAGGCCATCTAGACCAGGGGACTTCCTAGGGGGAAAAGAGGCAATCGCCTCCTCCACCTCCCCCACCGTAATTCCAGATTCCAAAGCAGTACTGTCGTCTTCCGTCAACTTAGGTAGATCAATGTCTGTCATGTAAGTCAGCAATTCCTTCGTCCCCAGAGGAGCCCGAGACTTATATAGTTCTTCATAGAATTGAACAAAAGTTTTTAAGATATCAGCTGAGTCGCAGACTTCCAGCCTGTCACCTCTGCGATTTTTAATTTTTGCGCAACAAATAAAAAAAGCCAGAAAATTTTGAAAAAAAAAAGTTTTTGTTTGTTAAAATTTTTTGTAAATAAGTACGTTTTCTTCTTCAATGACAGGCGCTGATATGGCTGCGCTGACGGGCGCTGATATGGCTGCGCTGACGGGCGCTGATATGGCTGCACTGACGGGCGCTGATATGGCTGCACTGACGGGCGCTGATATGGCTGCACTGACGGGCGCTGATATGGCTGCACTGACGGGCGCTGATATGGCTGCACTGACGGGCGCTGATATGGCTGCACTGACGGGCGCTGATATGGCTGCACTGACGGGCGCTGATATGGCTGCACTGACGGGCGCTGATATGGCTGCACTGACGGGCGCTGATATGGCTGCACTAACGGGCGCTGATATGGCTGCACTGACGGGCGCTGATATGGCTGCACTGACGGGCGCTGATATGGCTGCACTGACGGGCGCTGATATGGCTGCACTGACGGGCGCTGATATGGCTGCACTGACGGGCGCTGATATGGCTGCACTGACGGGCGCTGATATGGCTGCACTGACGGGCGCTGATATGGCTGCACTGACGGGCGCTGATATGGCTGCACTGACGGGCGCTGATATGGCTGCACTGACGGGCGCTGATATGGCTGCACTGACGGGCGCTGATATGGCTGCACTGACGGGCGCTGATATGGCTGCACTGACGGGCACTGATATGGCTGCACTGACGGGCACTGATATGGCTGCACTGACGGGCACTGACATGGCGGCACGGATGGGCATCACTGTTTTTATTGTGCCACAGAGGTGCCAGTCAGTGCCCATTTGTGGGCACTGATTGGCATATGATGGGCATCAATTTTCACATGTGGATAGCCATGGGGGATGTACCTGGCCATCCACATGTTAGGTGCTTCCCTGGTGGCTTCCCTGGTGGTCCAGTGTGGGCATCCGAGGGGGGGGCGGCGCTGATAAACAATCATCGCAGACCCCCCGTCAGGAGACACGCCGATTGGCTCTCCTCTACTCGTGTCTGTCAGACGCGAGTGAGGAAAAGCCGATCAAAGGCTCTTTCTATTTACATCGTGATCAGCCGTGATTGGACACAGCTGATCACGTGGTAAAGAGCCTCTACCGTGATCGGTGTAGAGGTGTGTCAGACTGACGGCATATGACGCCCAGTCAGGATAACTGAACCAACGCCCGCCCGTCATTCTGCTATAGGCCGGGCGGGAAGTGGTTAAAAGGCTTTCCCTGCAGTGTGCAGCACCCAAGGCTTTACGGATGTTGTGCGGATCCAGATGCAAAGCAAAGCTTCTATTGTGGCTTTAAGACACAGTGAAGAGTTCATTGAAGAACTGATTTAAAGTGGAACTTCGCCCTCTCAATCAACATGGACTATTTTTAATCCTTATGCTGCTAGCATTAGTAAATAGGAAAGTATCTCATATTTACTTGTTTTAAACTTTTTTCTCTTTACATTTCTTCAGTTACTTGGTTTCCAGACCTAGGTAAATGATGTCATACATCCCAGGAGTCTTCCAGAGGGGAGGAGGGGTTTTCTCAGCTAAAACACACCCTTCTGCCTACATGCCTGAGCTAAAGGCAGACGGATTCCTGGAAGTAAATGCTACATAAATCATCTGCCCTTTCTCAAGATAGCCACGGACAGAAATGCTAGGGGAGTGGTTTTTCAAAGTGATTTCTCAGCAAAATAAAGCATGGAGGCATGGATGGATGGGAGAGTTTGCTTTGTATGTTAAAAATAAATTAAATCACATTTTTGGTTGGTGGGGCTCAGATGCAGTGTAGTTCTGCTTTCACAATCCAAAGTAAAATAATAAACTAGTCAAGAGCCATTTCTTCATAAGGGAGAAGAGGTCCCTCACCTTAGAACACTACCAAAAAAGTGAATGGGATAAGGTTATAGAGATGGTGCTTAGTGGGTGTGACCAGAAAGGTTTGCCAGTGCCCAAACAAGTACCAGGTCTGTAAATTATCAAGCCTTCTACTGTTCTTTATGAATAAGATTTTTTTTAATATATAACAGGACACAAAGAAACAGAAATCTTTAAACACATGGAAGGTGGTTCCCTGGTCATATGAGACTAAAAATGAATTGTTTTGGCCACCTTGGGAAATGCTATGTTTTTTTTAAAGGATACATTTTATTCATATTTCAAAAATAATGTATAATTACAGTACTCTATGCTTATTCATATGAAGTACAACATTAACGGTAATCAGTCATAGCCTTGTAGCATATGACCAGAATATGTGCATCATGTCATACATCTGCATCATCTTATTAACAGCTCTCAAAAATTCCACTCGCCTGCTCACATTTTGCTAGTGGAATTTAGTGAATGTCGAGTGAGGAGCAGGAGCGGACCAGGCTGACAGTTTCCTGGCTGATCGCTTCTGGAAGTAGTTGTGCGGCAATCAGAGCAGCCGGGGGGGGGCGCTTGTAAAAAAGCCTGCACCACTACTGCCAGAAGGTTTTAGCTGGGAAACTGTCAGCCAGAGGCTGGACCGGATTGCCCTGGGGCCGCTTAAAGCTAAGCTGAGGCTGCAGCGCTCCCCCCTCTCTCTCTCTCCTCCTGCTCTTGTGTATCGCACACACAGCGGGCATCTCCCGCTGTGTGTCACGGAGCTGGGTCTGTGTTCGGCGGCGCTGTGATAGTAGATTGAACACTGATTGAATCAGTGTTCCGCCTATCACACGAGCCGGTCCAGGGGGAACGGGACCTTGTTACAGCGCCGCCGAACACAGACCCAGCTCTGTGACACACAGCGGGAGACGCCCGCTGTGTGTGTGATCCATCATCCATGGCAAGTCAGTATTCATGGGCACAGTGAAGCTGCATTCATGAGCACCAGAAGGCTGCATTCATGGGCATGAAAGGCTAGAAAAACAAAAAAACAAAAAGAACTTTGATACAGAACAAAGGATCCCAAAACCCAGCCCCCCCACCCTGCCCTTAGCACCAAACATTCCATAGGCTTTCACCCCGAACATTGAATAACAGTCACCCTAGAGGGGGGAAGTCTTCCTAGTCCAGCCAGACAGGAAGATTAAGGGGGAGTATGTTTTCAGCAGAGCATTAAATGAACCGCATTGCTTGAAGATCAATCTATAGTAGCTCGACAGTACTTAAACAGTTAAGGATTTCTTAATCTGAAATAGCAGGAACTCCTCAGGACGTTTGCCTTCTGATCCTTCCGGGAATCCCAGGAATCAGAGGTTATTCCGGCGGAGCCATTCCTCAATATCTCCCAGTTTAGCCTCCTGTGACTTGTGGTCTGCCGTTACATCCCTCATCTGCACCATCAGTGGATTGAGGTCATCCTTTACCTCGCTAATGCGCTGTTCAGCATTAGTGACCCCGTGTCTAATTTTGTGCCCGTCATCCTTCAGGAGAGCAAAGTCCACCCTTACAGTTTCAATCTGTGTGAATAGCGAAGCGTGGTAGCTCTTAATATTGTCCATTATCTGCGTTCGTGTCGGATCTCTTACCTGTGCACCAGAGCCACCCCTCCCCTGGTTCAGGTGAGGGAGAGGGCAGGGGAATTGCCAATGAATCAGCTGGGTCCAACCATTCCGTGTCCCACTCAGGTCCACAGGCGGCTATCAGGGGCTGGAGAGCTGCATTGTTCTTCTGCTGATCATGCGCAATCTTGGCTTGCCTTGTGGGTGAACCGAGCGAGCCTCTAGCCGTATTTTACAATTTTCAGGTGCTTGACGTGTTCCCAAGTCAGGTCTGGTAGATGGGTAGCAAAATATCAAGACTGGGGCTTAGCAGGATAGTTGAAGGATCTTAGCGCGGTCCGGAGCTCTAAGAAAAGGCTCCACACATACTGGAAGTCGAACACGCCGCGCCCCCCCCCAAAAATGCTATATGTAGTGGAACCCTATAACCTCCTATTACCCTAAGAACACAGTTTCCACAATGAAGCATGGTGGTTACAGAATCGTGCTGTGGGAATTTCTTTTCATCGACAGAGACTGAAAAAATGCTCAGGATTAAAAGTGATGGAAAAGAGACTGGGACTGGGATGGAGGTTCACCTTTCAGCAGTAGAATGACCCCAAATATACTGCTAAAGCTAAACTCGAGTGGTTAAATAGGAAACACAATTATTTACATTGGCTCAGTGAAAGCCCAGTCCTCAATCCAACTGAGAACCTGTGGCATAACTTGAAGATTGCTGTACAGCAACACAACCCATCTAACTTGGAGATGGAGCAGTTTTGCCCTTAAGAATGAGCATTGGCTAGATGTGGCAAGCCAATAGTAATATACTGTACCCAGTGGCGTAACTAGAACCTTCAGGGCCCCACTGACAGGACCCTTTCCTCTGAACCCGGTGGCGGAACAACAGGGTCCGGTCGCAAGTGGGTGGCTGCATATAAAGAAACGATTTCTCCATTTCCCCCCGCTTCTCCTCCTCTCCCTCCCACAGGCATTCAGGGGCTGCAGGAGGAAAATGGAGGGATTGGTTCCTCTATGCCAGAGTTTCTCAATCTTTTTGCATTCAGGGCACCCTTGAAGTATACCCCTAAGTGAATGGGGCTGCACTGCAACCACTCTGCAACTGTGTGCATTGCATGCAGTTGCAGCATAGTAATGCATTTAAGGGGTTAAAACAGGCGGTCAGGAGGCAGTGTTCAGGCAGTGTAAAATTCGGCAGTGCTTTACCTTACCTCTTCCTGCCGGGTACTACATTGTAGGGGGAGACGGATCGGGGAGCTAGGTTACAGCCACCCCTGCCGCTCCTCTTATCGAGGTATAGAGGGGGCCCTCAAGGGCCCCCTGCAGCATGGGGCCCACTATCGACCACTATACTTCCACCACTGACTGTACTCCAAGAGACTTGCGGCTGTAATTGCAGCAAATGGTGGCTCTACAAAATGTAGATTTTTGGAGGAGGGGTGAATACTTATGCATGATAAAGATTCTTCTTATGTTTTTTTTTTCTGGGCTTAACGATTTTTTTTAAAAGGTGCAAAATATTATTGTGACACAAAATCATAGGAATGCTGTATACATCACATGGTACAAACCCCCAGAAAAACCCATTTTAAGTCCAGATATTAATGCAATAGTGTCAGTTCAAAGTAGAGATATACTATTCATGCTGTTACTCCAATGTGATGTAAAGAATTAGATTGCAGTCCCAGTTTGCTAACTTGTACCTGATAATCTGAGGTCATGATGAGTCCACCTGAGGTAGTGGTAGGGGGGACAACTCTCACTTTCTTCAGCGGCGGTCCTTGTGCGTGGCTGTTGTCTTGGTTTCCTGGGTGCCCGGTCCCATTGGTATGATTATTGCCTTGCTGCTGCTGTTGGTTTTTCTTTATGGATTAAAAAAAAACAAAAAAACAATGTCATGAATGGAATAATGCAATATCGATAGTCTGCAGCTGTAAAGCATTTGCAGAACGTCAAAACATTGACGGCAGCAGCTGACAAAAAGGGTAAGAAAGCTTTAAGAAGGTGGTGTGAAGGAAAGACAAATTATAAAAAAACAAGTCCCCTTTTTTTCAATTTGAACCAGCAAACGGACAAGGGAAATCTGGATTCTATAGACAATACTTTAACCCTCCCACATTTTTTTAAAATATGGATGATGGCTTAAAGTGTTACTAGACCCAGAACCCTGCATTCACTATATCTGGTCTCCCACAGTAAACATGGAAAATGCAATTATTTTAGTAAATATAAACTGCTAAACACCTTATCTCAAAACCAGTTAGAGCAGTCTTGTGAATGCTATCAGTATCTGGTTAAAGCTTGTAGCAGGAGTTTTCATTCTACTCTGACCATCCTATGAGGCTGCAGGACCACTGAGCCTCTGTCTGGACAGTGCTGATTGGCCCTGTGCTGATCACATGCACTCTCCCAAGAAAAAAACACTCAAGCGAGACACACACCAAACTGAGCATGTGCAGAGTAACTCCAAAGGCTCGGTCTTATCAGGAGATGGATTGGGGACAGTGGAAGGGGAGGATCAGAGAAGACAGGATCACACAGCCTTTTTACACAATGTGGAGGATTAACCCCTTAGATTCCACATTGAGCATAACAAGCATGTTTTACTACATCTACAGACCAATATTACTGTTGTGGGTTTAGTAACACTTTAAGCCTATCTCAATACAATGCAAAAAAGAGGCATACCTTGCTCATGCTGGGCCAGCTATGAGCCAAGGGAGAGTATTAGTAGGTTTCATTATAGACATGTAAATATTACAAGTATAGCTAACAGATTCAGTTCCGCCTGATGTTAATGGATTGTGAATATTCTGTTTATAAACCTCAGGAGAGTAAAAAGTGTCAATTTTCTAATGAAGATTGCCCAAAAACACATGCAAGAAGGACTATTTCATTATTATGATAAACTATTTACATATAAAAAGTAATCTGAAGCCACTGACTGGCACTGAGGAATACGCCACTTAATTTTAAGAATGCAATGCAAATATCTGGGATTTGTATACATGTAATGAATAAAAAAAGAAAAAAAAAAAAAAAAGGAGCAATGCGTGACACATACTTTGTCTCCCTTATCCTCAGGCTCCTCTTCTGTCAAGAACTCCCGTTTAGGGTATGGTATCTGACAGCCTGCAAACACACTACAAAGAAAGCACTTGTTATAGCAGGTTTTCACTCATACAGAAAACATCACTAAAGTGTGCATACACTGGGGACAGTGGCTGACACTTCAGCACGTGGGCTGACTGGTGCTAAAAGTACACTTATAGCGTGCTGTCCAAAGGGAATAATGAAAGTACCACCAGAAGAATATCTTTCACTTCACGGTCAGAGCTTTTAGACCAGAGATCTTCAAACTACAGCCCTCCAGCTGTTGCGGAACTACACATCCCATGAGGCATTGTCAAACTGAGATTCACAGACATGGCTAGGCACGATGGGAATTGTAGTTGCAGAACAGCTGGAGGGCCATAGTTTGATGACCCCTGTTTTAGACACTGAGACATGTGACCCATTTCAATCCATTGCAGAAGTGTGAACTGATCATTGTACACCATATCAGCCAAATAGTGCCTTAGAATGGCCCGACAAAAAATAACGTTCAGATAATGCCCAACTAAATTACTAACTAGTAGATACAAAGTTTAAATACATATGCATTATGTAAACTGTTTAACCTGGTATTTAACATGGTACTACTGTTTAACATGGTATTTGTGATTCTGTTCAGGTAGTCTTGTAATCCATACAATTATGCCACTCTGATGATGCAGACTAGGACCCAAATAATCTGGCTCTGCTTTCCTTTCGCTTCTCTGCCTCCAATATACTAAAAGGACAATTAAATCATCATTCTGCCAAATCCAATAAGCAGAACATAGTAGGCTGTAAAACTCCACTGGATGATCGTATTGTCATCTCTCAGACTGAGTGTGACCGAGGTGTGTGAACACACAAGAGTGGCTGAAAATCTTACTAATCTTTTGGCACACTATACAATTTTCTGTAGATTTTTTCCTTCAGATTTACCAAAACCATATAATATGAGGTCAAACCTTAAGAGTTTCAATTTGTATTTGTATCAGGCAGGCCCTTGCACTACATGGTTTTGGTAAATCTAAAAGGAAAATCAGACAAAAGTTGTAGTGTGTATGGGGTCTAACACAGATTACATACACATTTAAAATGGTTAAATTATGCTCAGATTTAAAAGGGCAAAGTAACAGGTTTGCTAGAACCCCTCATCCCTAGTAGAAAATATGTCCCTTTCCTTGTCCGCTTTTAACCACTTGCCGACCCCCTAACGACGATATACGTCGGCAGAATGGCACGGGCAGGCAAAATCACGTACCTGGTACGTGATTGCCTTCCCGGAGGGTCCAATCGGACCCCCCCCCCGGCGCACGAGGCGGTCGGCTTTGGTCTGGGACCGTTCAGAGATGAGGGGGAAGCCAAACATTCGTGGCCCCCCCCCTCGCGATCGCTCCCAGCCAATGAGAATCCTCCCCTGCCTATGTGTAGTACACATAGGCAGGGGATGTGATGTCATCTCTCCTCGGCTCGGCAGTTTCCGTTCCGGTGCCGAGGAGAGAAGACATCTGAGTGAGTGCACACACAGTAGAACATGCCAGGCACACTTTACACCCCCGATCACCCCTCCCCCCGTCACACTGACACCAAGCAGTTTTTTTTTTTTTCTGATTACTGCATGGTGTCAGTTTGTGACAGTGAGATAGTGTTTGTTACTGTGTAAGGGCAGTTAGTATTAGCCCCCTTTAGGTCTAGGGTACCCCCCTAATAAAGTTTTAACCCCTTGATCACCCCCCGTCGCCAGTGTCGCTAAGCGATCATTATTCTGATCACTGTATTAGTGTCGCTGGTGACGCTAGTTAGGGATGTAAATATTTAGGTTCGCCGTCAGCGTTTTATATTGACAGGGACCCCCATATACTACCTAATAAAGGTTTTAACCCCTTGATTGCCCCCTAGTTAACCCTTTCACCACTGATCACCGTATAACCGTTACGGTTGACGCTGGTTAGTTCGTTTATTTTTTATAGTGTCAGGGCACCCGCCGTTTATTACCGAATAAAGGTTTAGCCCCCTGATCGCCCGGCGGTGATATGCGTCGCCCCAGGCAGCGTCAGATTAGCGCCAGTACCGCTAACACCCACGCACGCAGCATACGCCTCCCTTAGTGGTATAGTATCTGAACGGATCAATATCTGATCCGATCAGATCTATACTAGCGTTCCCAGCAGTTTAGAGTTCCCAAAAACGCAGTGTTAGCGGGATCAGCCCAGATACCTGCTAGCACCTGCGTTTTGCCCCTCCGCCTGGCCCACCCAAGTGCAGTATTGATCACTGTCACTTACAAAACACTAAACGCATAACTGCAGCGTTCGCAGAGTCAGGCCTGATCCCTGCGATCGCTAACAGTTTTTTGGTAGCATTTTGGTGAACTGGCAGGCACCAGCCCCAGGCAGCGTCAGATTAGCGCCAGTACCGCTAACACCCACGCACGCACCGTACGGCCTAGTACACCCCGGTCGTAGTCAAACCAGCACTGCAGTAACACTTGGTGATGTGGCGAGTCCCATAAGTGCAGTTCAAGCTGGTGAGGTGGCAAGCACAAGTAGTGTCCCGCTGCCACCAAGAAGACAAACACAGGCCCGTCGTGCCCATAATGCCCTTCCTGCTGCATTCGCCAATCCTAATTGGGAACCCACCACTTTTGCAGCACCCGTAATTCCCCCATTCACATCACCAACCAAATGCAGTCGGCTGCATGAGAGGCATTTTCTTTATGTCCTCCCGAGTACCCCTACCCAACGAACCCCCCAAAAAAGATGTTGTGTCTGTAGCAAGCGCGGATATAGGCGTGACACCCGCTATTATTGTCCCTCCTGTCCTGACGATCCTGGTCTTTGCATTGGTGAATGTTTTGAACGCTACCATAAACTAGTTGAGTATTAGCGTAGGGTACAGCATTCCACAGACTAGGCGCCATTTCACAGAGTCTCCCAAGATGCCATCGCATTTTGAGAGACCCGAACCTGGAACCGGTTACAGTTATAAAAGTTACAGTTACAAAAAAAAGTGTAAAAAAAAAAAAAAAAAACACAATATAAAATAAAAAAAATAGTTGTTGTTTCATTGTTCTCTCTCTCTATTGTTCTGCTCTTTTTTACTGTATTCTATTCTGCAATGTTTTATTGTTATGTTTTATCATGTTTGCTTTTCAGGTATGCAATTTTTTATACTTTACCGTTTACTGTGCTTTATTATTAACCATTTTTTTGTCTTCAGGTACGCCATTCACGACTTTGAGTGGTTATACCAGAATGATGCCTGCAGGTTTAGGTATCATCTTGGTATCATTCTTTTCAGCCAGCGGTCAGCTTTCATGTAAAAGCAATCCTAGCGGCTAATTAGCCTCTAGACTGCTTTTACAAGCAGTGGGAAGGAATGCCCCCCCACCGTCTTCCGTGTTTTTCTCTGGCTCTCCTGTCTCAACAGGGAACCTGAGAATGCAGCCGGTGATTCAGCCAGCTGACCATAGAGCTGATCAGAGACCAGAGTGGCTCCAAACATCTCTATGGCCTAAGAAACCGGAAGCTACGAGCATTTTATGACTTAGATTTCGCCAGATGTAAACAGCGCCATTGGGAAATTGGGAAAGCATTTTATCACACCGATCTTGGTGTGGTCAGATGCTTTGAGGGCAGAGGAGAAATCTAGGGTCTAATAGACCCCAATTTTTTCAAAAAAAGAGTACCTGTCACTACCTATTGCTATCATAGGTGATATTTACATTCCCTGAGATAACAATAAAAATGATTTAAAAAAAAAAAAAAAAAAAAAAATGAAAGGAACAGTTTAAAAATAAGATAAAAAAGCAAAAAAATAATAAAGAAAAAAAAAAAGCACCCCTGTCCCCCCTGCTCTCGCGCTAAGGCAAGCGTCGGTCTGGCGTCAAATGTAAACAGCAATTGCACCATGCATGTGAGGTATCTCCGCGAAGGTCAGATCGAGGGCAGTAATTTTAGCAGTAGACCTCCTCTGTAAATCTAAAGTGATAACCTGTAAAGGCTTTTAAAGGCTTTTAAAAATGTATTAATTTTGTTGCCACTGCACATTTGTGCGCAGTTTTAAAGCATGTCATGTTTGGTATCCATGTACTCGGCCTAAAATCATCTTTTTTATTCCATCAAACATTTGGGCAATATAGTGTGTTTTAGTGCATTAAAATTTAAAAAAGTGTGTTTTTTCCCCAAAAAATGCGTTTGAAAAATCGCTGCGCAAATACTGTGTGAAAAAAAAAAATGAAACACCCACCATTTTAATCTGTAGGGCATTTGCTTTAAAAAAATATATAATAATGTTTGGGGGTTCAAAGTAATTTTCTTGCAAAAAAAAATAATTTTTTCATGTAATCAAAAAGTGTCAGAAAGGGCTTTGTCTTCAAGTGGTTAGAAGAGTGGGTGATGTATGACATAAGCTTCTAAATGTTGTGCATAAAATGCCAGGACAGTTCAAAACCCCCCCAAATGACCCCATTTTGGAAAGTAGACACCCCAAGCTATTTGCTGAGAGGCATGTTGAGTCCATGGAATATTTTATATTGTGACAAGTTGCGGGAAAGAGACAAATGTTTTTTTTTTTGCACAAAGTTGTCACTAAATTATATATTGCTCAAACATGCCATGGGAATATGTGAAATTACACCCCAAAATACATTCTGTTGCTTCTCCTGAGTATGTGGGACTTTTTGGGAGCCTAGCCGCGCACGGGACCCTGAAAACCAAGCACCGCCTTCAGGCTTTCTAAGGGCGTACATTTTTGATTTCACTCTTCACTGCCTATCACAGTTTCGGAGGCCATGGAATGCCCAGGTGGCAAACCCCCCCCCCCCCCCCCAAATGACCCCATTTTGGAAAGTAGACACCCCAAGCTATTTGCTGAGAGGTATAGTGAGTATTTTGCAAACCTCACTTTTTGTCACAAAGTTTTGAAAATTGAAAAAAAAAATAAAATTTTTTCTTGTCTTTCTTCATTTTCAAAAACAAATGAGAGCTGCAAAATACTCACCATGCCTCTCAGCAAATAGCTTGGGGTGTCTACTTTCCAAAATGGGGTCATTTGGGGGGGGTTTGTGCCACCTGGGCATTCCATGGCTTCCGAAACTGTGATAGGCAGTGAAGAGTGAAATCAAAAATTTACACCCTTCGAAATCCTGAAGGCGGTGATTGGTTTTCGGGGCCCCGTACGCGGCTAGGCTCCTAAAAAGTCCCACACATGTGGTATCCCCATACTCAGGAGAAGCAGCTAAATGTATTTTGGGGTGCAATTCCACATATGCCCATGGCCTGTGTATGCAATATATCATTTAGTGACAACTTTGTGCAAAAAAAAAAAAAAAAAAAATTTGTCACTTTCCCGCAACTTGTGTCAAAATATAAAATATTCCATGGACTCAACATGCCTCAAAGCAAATAGCTTCGGGTGTCTACTTTCCAAAATGGGGTCATTTGGGGGGGGGGGTTATGCCATCTGGGCATTTTATGGCCTTTAAAACTGTGATTTAAAACTGTAAGCACATTGTTTCCCTGGAAGCCCAGGTTCTGAATCTGGGGAAGCAACTGTCAGCACTGAGAAGTCCCTCCATACTAAAGGTGAGCCAGGAATGTACACGGCAGGTGCCGGCAGGGGCCAGCACAGAGGCGGGTGGAGACAAAGAGGTGCAGGCACTAGCAAAGAATAGATGGGTGACAGTCAGGAGGGGTAGAGGGGGAAGTGCCAGGGAGGCCGATCTAGGACTGGAGCATCCCAATAAGTACGCTACTTTGAGTGACATTGGTGAAACCAGTCAGGGACCAGCACTGCTGGAGCTGAGGGACTCTCCTAGCTGCCGGGGGAAGAACTCCTCCAGTGAGAGTGGGGGGGCAGCAAAGGGAAAGGAAAGACAGATTCTGGTGGTAGGGGACTCAATTCTAAGAAGGACAGAGAGGGCAATCTGTAACCAAGACCTAAAGCGCCGAACAGTATGTTGTCTACTGGGCGCTCGGGTTCGGCACATCACGGATCTTGTGGACAGATTACTGGGAGGGGCTGGGGAAGACCCGGCTGTCATGGTGCACGTTGGCACCAATGACAAAGTCAGAGGCAGATGGAGTGTCCTAAAGAACGATTTTAGGGACTTAGGAGCTAAATTGAGGAAAAGGACCTCCAAGGTAGTATTCTCAGGAATATTATCGGTACATCGAGCCACACCAGAAAGGAAGAGGGAGATTAGGGAAGTAAACAAGTGGCTGAAGAGCTGGTGTAGTAAGGAGGGGTTTGGGTTCCTGGAGGACTGGGCCGACTTCTCAGTCGGTAACCGGTACTATAGAAGGGACGGACTGCACCTAAATGAGGAGGGTTCAGATCTGCTGGGAATGAAGATGGCCAAAAAGTTAGAGGGGTTTTTAAACTAGGCGATGGGGGGGAGGGTCCAGAGGCAGAGATAGCCAGCGCGGAAGATATTCCAGAGGGTAGTATTGGGGGCATTAGTGTTAGGTTAACCAAAGCACAAAAACACAAGGTGAGTATAGTAGCAAGTCCTAGTTGCAATCTCGAAACACCCAATACGAGGACAATATGCGACCGGTCTAAACTATGTGGCATGTTCACCAATGCCAGGAGCATGGCAGACAAGATGGGTGAACTAGAGATACTGTTGTACGAGGAGGATTTGGATTTTGTGGGAATTTCAGAGACCTGGTTCAACAGCTCTCATGATTGGCTGGCAAACATTCAAGGGTATACCCTTTACCGTAAGGATAGGGAGGGTAAAAAAGGGGGAGGGGTATGCCTATATATCAAGAATAATGTACAAGTGAATGTGAGAGATGACATCACTAAGGGAGCTAGGGAGGAGGTGGAATCCTTATGGGTAGAGCTCCAAAGGGATGAAGCTAAGGGGAAAATAATACTGGGAGTATGCTATAGGCCCCCTAACCTGAGGGAGGAAGTGGAGACGGATCTCCTATCACAAATTGGATTAGCAGCAAGGATGGGAAGTGTTATCATAATGGGGGATTTTAATTATCCAGACATAGACTGGGTGGAGGGAACCGCGCATTCATTTAAGGCTCGCCAATTCCTTAATGTCTTGCAGGACAATTTTATGGGTCAGATGGTAGACACACCAACTAGAAATAAATCATTACTGGATCTACTGATTATCAACAATATAGACCTGATCACGGATGTGGAAATACGGGGCAATTTAGGTAACAGCGATCACAGGTCAATTAGTTTCAGTATAAATCACACAAATAGGAAACATAAAGGGAATACAAAGACACTGAATTTCAAAAGAGCCAACTTCCCTAAACTACAAACCTTGCTAAAAGGCATTAACTGGGATAAAATATTAGGAACAAAGAATACGGAGGAGAGATGGGTTTGCTTTAAGAGCATATTAAATAAGGGCATTAGCCAATGTATCCCATTGGGTAATAAATTTAAAAGAGCGAACAAAAGTCCTGGATGGCTTGACTCCAATGTAAAAATGCATATAAAAGCAAAGCAGAAGGCCTTCAAAAAATACAAGGTTGAGGGATCATCCTCAGCATTCAGACTTTATAAAGAATGCAACAGGAAATGTAAGGGTGCAATTAGGACGGCTAAGATAGAACATGAAAGACACATAGCGGAGGAGAGCAAAAAAAATCCCAAGAAATTCTTTAAGTATGTAAACAGTAAAAAAGGGAGGACAGACCATATTGGCCCCATAAAGAATGAGGAAGGACATCTGGTTACAAAGGATGGGGAGATGGCAAAGGTATTGAATTTATTCTTCTCCTCAGTCTTCACAAGTGAATCAGGGGGCTTCAGTAACCAAAACTGCAGTGTTTATCCTCATGACACAACACAGGAAGCACCTCCATGGTTAACAGAGGACGGAATTAAAAATAGATTTGAGAAACTTAACATTAATAAATCACCGGGACCAGATGGCTTGCATCCAAGGGTACTTAGGGAACTCAGTCAAGTGATTGCCAGACCGTTGTTCCTAATTTTTACAGATAGTCTACTGACTGGAATGGTACCAGCTGATTGGAGAAAAGCCAATGTAGCACCAATATTTAAAAAGGGCCCAAAATACATCCCTGGGAATTACAGACCAGTTAGCCTAACATCAATAGTATGTAAACTCTTGGAGGGGATGATAAGGGACTATATACAAGATTTTAGTAATAAGAACGGTATCATTAGCAGTAATCAGCATGGATTCATGAAGAATCGTTCTTGCCAAACCAATCTATTAACCTTCTATAAGGAGGTGAGTTGCCATCTAGATAAAGGAAGGCCCGTAGACGTGGTGTATCTGGATTTTGCAAAAGCATTTGACACAGTTCCCCATAAACGTTTACTGTACAAGATAAGGTCCATTGCCATGGACCATAGGGTGAGTACATGGATTGAAAACTGGCTACAAGGGCGAGTTCAGAGGGTGGTGATAAATGGGGAGTACTCGGAATGGTCAGGGGTGGGTAGTGGGGTTCCGCAGGGTTCTGTGCTGGGACCAATCCTATTGAATTTGTTCATAAACGATCTAGAGGATGGGATAAACAGTTCAATCTCTGTATTTGCAGACGATACTAAGCTAAGCAGGGCAATAACTTCTCCGCAGGACGTGGAAACCTTGCAAAAAGACCTGAACAAATTAATGGGGTGGGCGACTACATGGCAAATGAGGTTCAATGTAGAAAAATGTAAAATAATGCATTTGGGTGGCAAAAATATGAATGCAATCTATACACTGGGGGGAGAACCTCTGGGGGAATCTAGGATGGAAAAGGATCTGGGGGTCCTAGTAGATGGCATGAAATGCCAAGCTGCTGCTAACAAAGCAAACAGAATATTGGCATGCATTAAAAGGGGGATCAACTCCAGAGATAAAACGATAATTCTCCCGCTCTACAAGACTCTGGTCCGGCCGCACCTGGAGTATGCGGTCCAGTTCTGGGCACCAGTCCTCAGGAAGGATGTACTGGAAATGGAGCGAGTACAAAGAAGGGCAACAAAGCTAATAAAGGGTCTGGAGGATCTTAGTTATGAGGAAAGGTTGCAAGCACTGAACTTATTCTCTCTGGAGAAGAGACGCTTGAGAGGGGATATGATTTCAATTTACAAATACTGGACTGGTGACCCCACAATAGGGTTAAAACTTTTTCGCAGAAGAGAGTTTAACAAGACTCGTGGTCACTCATTAAAATGAGAAGAAAAGAGGTTTAACCTTAAACTACGTAGAGGGTTCTTTACTGTAAGAGCGGCAAGGATGTGGAATTCCCTTCCACAGGCGGTGGTCTCAGCGGGGAGCATTGATAGCTTCAAGAAACTATTAGATAAGCACCTGAATGCACCTGAATGACCGCAACATACAGGGATATACAATGTAATACTGACACATAATCACACACATAGGTTGGACTTGATGGACTTGTGTCTTTTTTCAACCTCACCTACTATGTGATAGGTAGTGAGGAGTAAAATCAAAAATTTACGCCCTTAGAAATCCTGAAGGCGGTGATTTGGTTTTCGGGGCCCCGTACGCGGCTAGGCCCCATACTCAGGAGAAGCAGCTAAATGTATTTTGGGGTGCAATTCCACATATGCCCATGGCCTGTGTGAGCAATATATATCATTTAGTGACAACTTTTTGTAATTTTTTTTGTCATTATTCAATCACTTGGGACAAAAAAAAAAAATGAATATTCAATGGGCTCAACATGCCTCTCAGCAATTTCCTTTGGGTGTCTACTTTCAAAAATGGGGTCGTTTGTGGGGGTTTTGTATTGCCCTGCCATTTTAGCACCTCAAGAAACGACATAGGCAGTCATAAATTAAAGGCTGTGTAAATTCCAGAAAATGTACCCTAGTTTGTAGGCGCTATAACTTTTGCGCAAACCAATATACACAATAAAAAATCGCAAGCAGCGTATATTGATTGGTTTTTGCGCAAAATTTATAGCGTCTACAAAATAGGGCATAGTTTTATGGCATTTTTATTATTATTTTTTTTTTTTACTAGTAATGGTGATTGATCTGCAATTTTTATCATGACTGCGACATTATGGCGGAAAATTTTGACACATTTTTGGGACCATTGGCAATAATACAGTGATCGATGCTATAAAAATGCATTGATTACTGTAAAAATGTCACGGGCAGTGAAGGGTTAACTCTAGGGGGCGATCTAGGGGTTAACTGTGTTCCCTGGCGCCTGCTCCCAGCGAGCCGATGTATAACTGTGGCAGTTGGTCAGGAAGCGGTTAATCTCAAAAGTGATTTTCAATTTATTTAAAAAGAGAGTATATATATATATATATATATATATATATATATATATATATATATATATATATATATATATATATATATATATACACACACACATACATACATACACACACACACAATGTAAAGTAGTGAGTGTACAGCTTGCATAACAGTGTAAATTTGTTGTCCCCTCAAAATAACTCAACACACAGCCATTAATGTCTAAATCGCTGGCAACAAGAGTACACCCCTAAGTGAAATAGTACAAATTGGGCCCAAAGTGTCAATATTTTGTGTGGCCACCATTATTTTCCAGCACTGCCTCAACCCTCTTGGGCATGGAGTTCACCAGAGCTTCACAGGTTGCCACTGGAGTCCTCTTCCACTCCTCCATGATGACATCACAGAGCTGGTGGATGTTAGAGACCTTGCACTCTTCCACCTTCCGTTTGAGGATGCCCCACAGATGCTCAATAGGGTTTAGGTCTGGCGACACGCTTGGCAAATCCATCACCTTTACCCTCAGCTTCTTTAGCAAGGCAGTGGTAGTCTTGGAGGTGTGTTTGGGGTCGTTATGTTGGAATACACTTCAGACGGAGGGGGCCACCTACATATCGGCGTCATGTTTCTGCACCCATCAGGTGACGTCTGTAGTAGCGGCGTCATCCATTTGGGTGTAGCACGTCATCACGGACGGCCGGGAGATGACTGCGTATCTACACTCCCTTTTGACGGCTGCCTTTGGCGTCGGCGTGTCTCGCAATCCTCACATGGCGTTTGGGGTGGAGCCTGCCCTGCCCCTCCGGGGGTTCCAAATTGGGAGGTGGACATGGCTGGCATTTCCCCTCTCACTAGCTCACACTCTACAGTGGACTCTGCTGTTGCCAAGCCATTCATCCTGCAAAAGGTACATATATCACCTTTACTCAAGCACTGATCTTGTGCTGGACATCAATTATTTTTTTTCACCAATACACTTTTCCCTTTTTCTAGGGATCGCATCCCTAGATATTGTTTGGCATTTTGCACACTTACCCTTGGTCTCTACGTCCGTTCCATTATTGGATCAGGTCAGTCTTTATATGCTTTTCATATATACAAATATACAACCTCTGTCTACTTTGCCAATTTAGCTACTACTGACACATACAATTGTGTTATAGTGTATATGCTTTCGCATGTACAACTATACTATATCTTTGTCTACTCTGCTACTCCTGGGCATTCACTGACAAGCTGTAATGGTGGTATCAGGATGATGCGGGTGTCCTCCTCAGTGCACAAGATGCCTGCCATGCCGTCCTGACCCCTCCCCAACGCGTATCGATGCAGGGATTACTTCAGGGGAAATAGTGACCACCATTGGTATACAAACTGTACTTGCTCTATCGAGTTTTTCCTTTTTGATATTCCGGTTGGTGTATGCTGAGGAATTCAGGAGCCTAATACCATCATAGAGCCCAGAGGCGGTTCACATGCGTATTTTGACTTAGCTTAATCGCAAAGTCACACGTTCCAAGGTGAGAATTTATTACCTAAGGGGGGCACCTGAGTGATGACGCCTTAGCACCACTTGAATCACAGATCTTGGATTACACGGACCTTTATCAATACTGGATTAGTGACGCAATTGGTCGCTACTTGCATGCACATGAGCACTTTGTTATATGATTTAAATCACTTATAGGATCGTTTTTCAGCACAGTCATTATTGACATGTTTTGACACTGTATGAAAGCACGGTCATTATTCACTTATTTGGACACTATATGAAAGCACAGAAGCACTTTGATATATTGCTGCTTTTTTAATATATACGGAATATTTTTATTTTTTGGCTTGTAAAACACAGTTATGCACTAGGCACTTAACTATATCCATAGTATGATATATGTGTATTAACATTTATAATTCACTGGTTCATTATTTATTTAATTTGAGATTTACTGTGCACGTCTTATACATGCCTTTTAGCGCAGCGTATATATATTTATAATTGTTTTTGCACAATATATGTGACGTGTAACGCTAGCAGCTTTAGGTATTTTATTTACGTTTTAGCATCTATTATTATTATACAGGATTTATATAGTGCCAACAGTTTACGCAGCACTTTACAATATAAAGCATCTAGGAATTGGTTGCTCACAGGATTGTCTGTTTTTAACACTAACGAGTCACATGACACCGGGGAGGGAAAATGGCTAATTGGGCCCAGTTTGGACATTTTCACTTAGGAGTGTACTCACTTTTGTTGCCAGCGGTTTAGGCATTAATAGCTGTGTGTTGAGTTATTTTGAGGGGACAGCAAATTTACACTGTTATACAAGCTGTACACTCACTACTTAACATTGTAGCAAAGTGTCATTTCTTCAGTGTTGTCACATGAAAAGATATAGGACACAATTTGGGTGACAATGCTTATTAAGATATTAGGGTTACTCATATAAACAGGCTGATGAGAAAACTTTTGCTAGGTAAACTGGTAACTCACTCTGACGTAGGAAGTGGATCTTCAAGGAAATACGGATCTTGCATAGCTTGCTCAGATGAAATTCTCTTTATTGGGTCCATTGTGAGGAGTTTCTGAAGCTTTATAAAACACGTTAGTTGCATTTCAATAAGGGTTAAAAATCTCATTAGACTTTAGGCTGAGTTTTAGCCCTGAATTTAAAAGTGTAAATATACCTTTGGCACAATTACACTTACATTGTGGCTCTCTCTGGCCCTTAAGTTGTGAAGACCAGTAAGACACAGGAAGGAGTTCACCCGCTGACCTCTAAGACACATACCCTGTATTTTCCCTTCCTCCCTCTGTGCACACATACAATGTCAAGGAAGAACATTCTCACTGAATACGCAGCCTTAGATCTACCATCTATGTAGTGCAAAGGTATGTCTGATTGCATAGATGGTGTGTTCCCCTATTATATAGTTTGGTAAATCTAAATGAGATTGTATACTGTATGGCCACCTTTATGCACTGTGCTTTCGGTGCCATTATGTGTTAGTCACCCGAAACGCAGAAACAAAATTTCTGCCACGTAAAAAACCGAGTGACAAATTTGCAAAGGGCCACACGCCAAAATGTGCCATGAGCTACTTTGCCAAGTCTACACAAGTCCACTGAAATCAATGAGCTGCCCTGTGTGTCACAAGAAAAACAAGCCAAAAAAACACATGCACTCCCACTATGCTAGGTGTGAATGGGACACACCTAATAGTGAAATTGGTGTGTTTACACAAGAATAATGAGGCTCCATTCACATCTGTGCATTTACAAACTGCAAAGAAAATGTGTACTTTGCCTCAATGGCACCCCCCAAGCGCGGATAGCAGGCATGCGTTTGCTGTGCAACAAACGCACCAACAAGTGTGGTAAAAATGCACCACGCTCCGCTCCTAAAAAATTCTGGAGCTTCTTTGGGGCAATTGTTGCAGGTAGGTCAGCCAATTCAAGTGAATAGGTTGCCCCTTATGTGTGATGAGAGAAAGCGCTCCAAAATGCCCCCAAAAAAATGTGAGTTCACGCTATGCAGAGATGTGAACAGGTCTTGACAGCCGAGTGTCTCTAGCAACTCTCCCCATGTACGTGTGTAAAGCTGGCCATACGCAATCTGATTGTACAATCTCTGTAGATTTACCAGAACCTATGGAAAAGGACGACACACGTAAACAATCCATTCAATTTGTATCAAATCAGGCAGGCCCATGTACTACATAGGTGATGGTAGATCTGAAGGAGATTGTGCAATCAGATTTTATAGAAAGTGGGTGGAAGGTGACATAGTAATCAGGGAGGAGTGGAACACGCCACACTTTTCTGTGATTCAGTAAGGCAGTGCATGCTTTCAAAGCTTCCTGTATGCTGCTGATCTACAGGAAGTGATGGAATCAAAAAGCATTTTTAAAAATCCAAATAGACAGATGAAAAATGAACGCTTCTATAGTTAATTACAAAAATTTTATGAAAAGTGCAATTCTGCCTTAAAAGGTGAACTTATCCTTTAAGTTTAGGACAGTGGGAAAGAAGTTTTTATTGTGGCATGTCACCATTGGACTTATTTGCGCTTTTTTTCAGCAAAGCAATGCTGACAGAAACATTTGTGGTCCTTTAGCAAGAATCTGACCTGACCCCAAATGACCTTAAAGTTATGCTATAAAAATCAGAACAAGAGGAAAAACTTACCAAGTGGAATGTTTTGCTGTCTGGTTTTACTTTATGCTTTTCCATGTATTTAATAAGGCTGCAGTTGGTATACCTAAAAAAAAAAAAAAAAAAAAAAAAAAAAAAAGAGGAAATCACGTTTATACTTTGAGAGTGGTCTAACAGCACAGTAAGGACTTTTTACACACAAATTGCACTATACAATATCTTATACATGTGATTTTTGGGTCTCATTCTCACTGAATACACTGGGGTGCATTTTACATCTGCAGCAAAATGTAAAAAATGTGGAAAATTATTTTTAATCTTTCCTGCTTCTAACACACCTTTTTATTAAAATCGCATTGTAAAAAATGTAGCTGCTCACAGCTTAAAATTTAAGAAAAATAAAGCAGGAAAAAAATACTAATACAACACATGCCAATGCCCACTTATGAATGTGATGCAGTTTATTTTGATTTACAGAGAGAATATGCATTTGTGATGAGTGGTTCCAGTGCTCTTCCAAACACACTGAGCAAAGAGTGTGCAGCCAAACCAAAACACTCAGCATGACCCCTGAAGCATTCACCAGTATTCATGTCATGTATAACCAAGGTGCTCCGTGTATGTGTACCGGTACTGGTGCAGATGTAAGTTGTTACTGCTTACCTTTGCTCCTTGGGATTGTTGTGACTAAACCACCTTAAGGCCCCTTTCACACTGGGGCGGTGGGGGCGTCGGCGGTACAACAGCGCTATTTTTAGCGCTGCTGTACCGTCCTTCTTGCAGCGGTATTCGGCCGCAAGCGGTTCGGTTTTAACCCCCGCTGGCGGCCGAAAAAGGGTTAAATCCGCTCGTACAGCGCGGCTATAGCCGTCCTGCCAGCGCACCGCTTTAGTGTGAAAGCCCTCGGGTATTTTCAAGCGGTATTTTTAGCGCAATACCGCCTGAAAACCGCTCCAGTGTGAAAGGGGCCTAAAACAAAGGCATTATCTTCCCAAAATAGCCACACAAAAGCACCAATGAAACCACTAGAGCACTATATGAGAAAATGCAAATTAAAGTGGTTGTAAAGTCAGAAGGTTTTTGATCTTAATGCATTAAGATCTAAAACCTTCTGTGTGCAGCAGCTCCCCTCAGCCCCGCCCCCCCCCCCCCCCCAATACTTACCTAAGCCCATCTCGATCCAGAGATGTTACAGGAGAGTTTTGGCTGCCCGGGATTCTCCCTCCTCATTGGCTAAGACAGCAGCACAGTGTCATTGGCTCCCGCTGTTGTCAAAGTCAGTGAGTCAATGAGGAGAGGGAGAGGGTGGGGAAGAACCGCGGCTCAGTGTCTGAATGGACACATAGAGCCATGGCTCAGCTGCCCCCATAGCAAGCTGCTTATTGTGGGGGCACTCGGCAGGAGCCAGGAGCGCTGGCGAGAGACCAGAGAAGAGGAAGATCTGGGCTGCTCTATGCAAAACCACTGCACAGAGCAGGTAAGTATGACATGTTCGTTATTTACATGAAAAAACTGACTTTAGTATCACTTTAAGGCACAAAAGTGGCAATGTTCAAAAATCGCTGTAAAAATGTCTGGCGGTGCAAAACAGTCTTTTAGAACTATTAACCATTTGAGCCCTAAAAGGTTTCACCCCCTCCTGACCAGAGAATTTTTGGCGATACGGCACTTTGATGCTTTAACTGACAACTGAAAAAGAAAGGGATCTGTGGTCCTTACTTGCTCTCATTGTGGCTTTCATTATTCACAGCGGTAGAAATTCATGACAAAACCATTGGTTGGCCAATAAAATGTATGTTTGCTGTAATCAGTTTCAAAACATTTCATTTTCACATTCTGAGGATTTTCTATGTTTTGTTTTTTTCTGGACGCTGAACATGTAATCATTAACCACTTCAGCCCCGGAAGGATTTACCCCCTTCCTAACCAGGTCATTTTTTGCGATACGGCACTGCCTTACTTTAACTGACAATTGCGCAGTCGTGCGACACTGTACCCAAACATTTCTTTTGGTGGTATTTGATCACCTCTGTGGTTTTTATTTTTTGAGCTATAAACAAAAAAAGCGACAATTCTGAAAATACAATACTTTTTATTGCTGTAAAACATATCCAATAAAAAAAAAAAAAAAAAAAAAAAAAAAATCAAAATTTGGGCCAATATGTATTCTGCTATATGTTTTTGGTAAAAAAAAAAATTCCCAATAAGCGTATATTGATTGGTTAGCGCAAAAGTTATCTAGTATACAAACTTTGGGATAGGTTTATGGACTTTTTTAAAATTTATATCTTTTACTAGTAATGGCGGCAATCAGCAATTTTTAGCAGGACTGCGGTGGACAAATCTGACAATCTTTTTTGGGGACCAGTACAGTGACACCAATACAGTGATCAGTGCTAAAAAAAATGCACTGTCACAGAATAAATGACACTGGCAGGGAAAGGGTTAACATCAGGGGCGATCAAAAGGTATAAATGTGTGCCTAGGGGGTGTTTGCCAACTGTGTGGGGAATGGTTTGACTGGAGGAAGAGAGATCTGTATTTCTGCTTAGCAGGAACACAAGACCTCCCTCACTGAGAGAACGGCGATCTCCTTGTTTACATAGGCAGACCGCCGTTCTGTCTCTCTGCAAATGATCGCCGGGTTTTCAGCAGACATCGCGTCCATCAGACCCGCTGCGTCGCCGGCGGCGCGCGCCCCAGTCCTGGAAGAAGCAAATAACGTACAAATACGTAGTTTCGCGCAGCTGCCCTGCCACAGTATATGTGCGGTCCGAAAGCGGTTATAAACCCCCCAAAAATAAGATTTTTTCATCATACTTACCTGAAAAATCTTTTTCTTTGCGTACATCACAGGACACAGAGCCAGTTTTTATAATAACTACTTGGGTGATACGCCACCTATAGGTTAATCGGCACTGGTAGATCAAAACAAAGAGGAAGTCCTCCCCTATATAACCCCTCCTACACAGGAAGCACTTCAGTTTTGTACCAAGCAATAAATTCCCAAAAGAGGGGAGGGACCTCTGTGTCCTGTGATGTACTCAACGAAAAGGATTTTACAGGTATGACCTAAAAAAAATCCTATTTGCTTTATCATACATCACAGGACACAGAGCTGGTTATTATAACAACTACTTGGGACATCCCAAAGCAATATCCTTGAGGGGAGGGAGACACCATCATAGAAACTGCCACCAGAGAAGGACCTACTCTGCTATTTGTAATACGCTGAGGCCAAAGGCAGTATCCTCCACATTGACATCCACCTGGTAAAAATCCTGTAGATGTATAATCCAAAGACCAAATAGTGGTCTTGCACACTTGGGCCATGTGTTTATGCAAAACATACATTTATGTGTAATCGTATATATATACACACACACAAACACACACACAAAATGTGTCTCATGTAGTCATGTGTCTATGCGCCTTACGCAAACACAAGTCTATGCGACACGTGCCATACGCAGACACGAGTCTATGCGACGTGTCATACATTGTTCATTTTAGTCTTAGGACTAAAATGGCATTTTAGCTTTAGTTCCATTTTAGTCTTCTGCAATTGTTTTAGTTTTAGTCGTATTTAGTGGACTAAATCTCCAGTGCATTTTAGTAGACTAAAATGTCCTACGTTTTAGTCGACTAAAATCTCCAGTACATTTCAGTAATTGCAATTTAGTTTTAGGCATAGTCTTTTGACTAAAATGTCATTTTAATTTTAGTCTCATTTTAGTCTTAGGACTAAAATGGCTTTAAGTTTTAGTCGACTAAAATAGTATTCATTTAGCCGACTAAATTAACACTGGTGTCATGTGCCTTACATGGGTTGAGTCTATGCGACACGAGAGAGTCTATTCGCCTTATGCAGACATGTTTTTAGCAACCTTGTGTTATTAGCAAACATAAGCCTTTTAGTAAACATAAGCTTCTCATCAAACATAAGCTTTTAGCCCAGTTTGCAAGTATGTACCTGTTCAACTGCACCAGGCCCCATACTGGTTTTGTGTCAAATGCACATTATTCTAGAGACACACCACTTTAAAGTGCACTGCTAGGGGTGTATCGACTTACAGTTATACAGGCCCCATGGAATAAGCACGCAGTATATAATCATGACTTGTCTGGCCACACCGTTCTCCCATAGTAAATACTCGCACTTCACTAGTATCCATGGGCTGCTGTTATGTCTTAAGAAGCCCAGCTGAATCTGCCGAGCACATGGCCAATATGACCACCCCTCCACTTCCTGCCTATATAGAAATAGGCCCCTGTGCCCTCTAGTGACTGGAGGAGAAACAGCAGCCCATACCCCTAAGAAGTACACAGAGCAAGTTTCAAACAACACACTGCCCCTAGGGGCAACAGAGAACACCAGACAGTCAGATCTTTTTAATAAAGAGAAACTGCAAACAAATGCAGACTTACCATTCCTGCTGCAGGACTCTGAACATAACAGGGGTCCAATCTTCACCCATCACGGCGAGCTGTCATAAAAGACCTTCGGGGGACTGGGTCCCCCTTAATGTGGGGTCCACTCCCCTGGACCTGTATAGCACCCTGCAGGAAAGCACCTTGGTCAGAACACTCACTGCACAGGGCTCCATTACACAGGGTCCGGCGCCATAAGGTTGCATTACAGAAAAAACCTCAAGGAATCTTCTATCCTTCCAATGAGGCTCAGGTACCATCCATTTTGGCTGACAGCCCTTTCGAATGGATCCGAATGAAGTCCATGATTCTAAATATTACCACCTGGACCTCCAAGTATACTCCAAGAGCACATGCATCCCACAACAGTGACCACCACCTTACAGACACTGGCAAAAAATTGAAGTGCTTCCTGTGTAGGAGGGGTTATATAGGGGAGGACTTCCTGTTTGATCTACCAGTGCCCATTCACTTAGGGGTGGCGTATAATCCAAGTAGTTATAACAACCGACTCTGTGTCCTGTAATGTACAATATAGAAAACAAATATACTACTGGGCTATAAAAGCGCTGTGTCGTCCCCCCCCCCCCTTGTGCAAGATTGCTAAATGTACGCCATCACATGTGAATTATTTGTGAGAATGAAGACTAAAATCAACCTGGTCTCCTGGAGGGATTGATACGTTAAAATCTGTACACCCCTTCTCCCATTTTAATAAAATGATTATTCAGACATCTCAGAAAGAGGCTGGATCACGCTGGGCATCATCCAAGCAAAAACTGTGATGGCAGCAGTAGAATCATTGATCACTAAGCTGATAAGTAACGTGGATAGGCAAGTATTAAACAGAGGAGCATATTTAAAAGGAGAAGTATGGACAAAGATTTTTTTGTCCTACTACTCCGGTGGATCACAAGAGTGCAGTTTGTTCTGCACTCCTGTGACCCATTTTCAGCCAAACAGCGTGCTAACGCCTGTCAGTCTATGTCACTCAGCCAGTTCAGTCTCGTAAATTATCCCAACCATATGGCCGGGATTCGCGCAGATGCCTGAACTGCCACCTGACTCTGCCTCTTAGCAATTCACCGAGAGCCTGAGCCAGCCCCTCCTGCCCCCTCCACAGCCCAGTGCTCCAGTGAGCGCTGGAGGGGAGAGAAAAGAATGGCTCACTGACGGTCCCAGCTCTCTGCTCGAAGGAGGGTTCTCACTACAGAGACGGCTGGGGATCGATGCTGCATCCGCCTATGTGAGTAGAATTGTTTTTTTTTTTTTTTTTTAACAATCCCAAACTTCTATCTTAAAGACAAGATCTTGGCAAGGGCCTCGTAGTAGTAATTATTAAAAAAACAAAGTATAACTAAAGGCAAACTTTTTTTTTGTTTTGTATAGAGTGGAGAGGGATTGGAACCCTTGTCATGTTTTTATCGCTGTCTGTGCCCCTGTTAAGGTGGTTCAGCCTCTCTATTTGTCCTGTTTACCATTAATATTGAAAAGGAAAGTAAAAGAAACCGCCAATTTTGGGTTGTCCCCAGAAAAGTAATAGAGGGGAAACTTCCGATGGGGAAACTAGTTCTGGTGACCTGGGGGTCTCCAAGGAATTCCCTCAATTTGCAGGGATTTCCCCTCACTTCCTGTTTGGCTATGGGACAGGAAGTGAAGGTATTTGCAATGGTACACAGATGGTGGGGAAAAAAAAAAAAAACTGATAGGGGTTATAACCTTCCCTTGCTCTATCCACAATGAAAAAAAAAAAAAAAAAAAAAAAAAAAAAAGGTTTTGCCCATAGTTCTACTTTAACCACTTCAATACCGGGCCAATTCTGACATTTCTCTCCTACATGTAAAAATCATTTTTTTGCTAGAAAATTACATAGAACCCCCAAACATTATATGTTTTTTTAGCAAAGACCCTAGAGAATACAATGGCGGTTGTTGCAACTTTTTATCTCACACAGTATTTGCGCAGGAATTTTTCTAACGCGTTTTTTTGGGGAAAAAAACAGTTTTGTGTTTAAAAAAAAAAAAACAAAACAGTAAAGTTAGCCCAATGTTTTTGCATTTTGTGAAAGATGAAGTTACGCCGAGTAAATAGATACCTAACATGTCACGCTTCAAAATTGCACACGCTCGTGGAATGGCGCCAATGTTCGGTACTTAAAAATCCCCATAGGCGACGCTTGAAATTTTTTTACTGGTTACATGTTTTGAGTTACAGAGGAGGTCTAGGGCCAAAATTATTGCTCTCGCTCCAACGTTCGCGGCGATACCTCACATGTATGGTTTGAACACCGTTTTCATATGTGGGCGGGACTTACGTATGCGTTCGCTTCTGCGTGCGAGCACACGGGGACAGCGGCGCTTTAAACATTTTTTTTTTTTTTAATTGTTAATTATATTTTATTTTTTTTATTTTTTTATTTTGACACTTTTTTGAAAAATGTAAATGTAAAGAATGTAAACATCCCTTGTAATAGCAATATGACATGTCAGGTGCTCTTAATAGTGAGATATGGGGTCAATAAGACCCCATATCTCACCACTAGGCTGGGAAGCCTGAAATAAAAAAAAAATAAAAAAATAAAAACGATTGCCGCTTCCCAGCCGAAGCGGCGCCGTTTTTTTGAATGGAGAGGCCGGGTGTGACGTCATAACATCGCGCCCGGCCTCCGACGATCATAGAGACTCCGGGGACCATCTGGTCCGCCGGAAATCTCTATGATCTACATCCGGCGCCGGCGGATCCACTCTCCGCCTCACCGATCGTAACAGTGAGTCGGAGCAAGCACCGGAGGGCAGCAGGAGGGGGGGGGACGTCCCCTCTCGCCTCCCATAGGAACGATCAAGCAGCGGAACGGCCGCTATGGTCGTTCCTATGGTGTAGAGATTCGCCGGCTGAAACCTGCAATATCTGAATGATGTCTGTAACTACAGGCATCATTCAGATATACCCGCCCAAAGCCCAGGATGTCATATGACGTCCGTGGGCTGGAAGTGGTTAAGAGATGGGCTTTAGGAAACAACATAATTCATAGCTCTTACATAGGGATTACTGGATAGGACGTTAGCTGTGTTTGATTTAAATTAATTTTATTCTGATAACTTTGTTAAAGTGGTTATTAAGCCACGCAATAACCTTGCAACAATGTCCACTGGGGAAATTTTTTAATATAGCAGAGGGGATTGTTGCAAGGTTATTGTGTTGTTATGATAGCAGCAGGAGGAGAGAGCTGGGGAGTAGACAGAGCTGACAGGCAGAGAGGGGAGAGGACAGGGAGAGGAGAGCTGCGTTTGATGGAGGCATGTAAACTGACCACGGTTGTCAGGGATCAACAGCTATGACAAACTGTGGTCAGTTTACAGGGGGAGGGCATAGCCAGGCATGATCAGCCAAGTTTTTTTAGGTTATACAGGGGGCCAAATTACACAAACACTGTGCTGTACAACATGCTTTAAGGAAACAGGATCCTGTTTCTTGTTAGGGTAACAAACACTTTAAATGTTGTATACACATTTATCCCTAATGTAACAAACTTATTTTTTATCGCCTGGCTGATAAAAATGTCTCCATCATAACCTTTTAATTTATGCAGTAACAGCAAGGAAAGCTCAAGTGATAACTATAGTAAATAATATGTGGTATGGAGGTGAGGACACAAAACACTTGGGAAAAATCTTTTATATGCTGCACGCCAGACTGCTAAATGATAATTAGAAAGCACAGCCTGCTTCACACATGCGTAGTAGGGTACCCTCACCAGGAATGGCGGCGGCAGCACCCCACAGCCGATCCAAACATCGGCTGGGTTGCCGAAATCGCAGGAACCCTGGATAAGTAAGTGTCCTAATATTAAAAGTCAGCAGCTACAGTATTTGTAGCTGCTGACTTTTTTTTCGTGAGGGGGCCAGAACACCTCTATAACTAACAGTTCTTAGGGCTTTTTGCATGTGTGTGTGTGTACACATTAATAAATGCCCATGGTGAGCAAAGACCTCATTAGAAAAAAGGGAAAATTATGAAAAGGCATTTATCCTGACCACTCCTGAATTTGTTTAGCAGTCATTGGGGGTTGAAGGCATCCTCTGGCATGGCACAAATTTATTTCCATCAAAGAAGTTGGGTAAAAGCCACCTATTTAGACTATATTCTTTTACTCGCATTGCTCAATTGACCTCAGATAGACGGTTTCTGAATAGCATAAATTTGAGCAGCTCACTATGTAGACTTTATTTGGATAACATGGTGTGCTAGGAACGGTACAAAGTTCTAATATTTCAGGGCTAACAGCTCCACAGATACCCAAGCCTAGGTAGTATGTTCAGAATATCTTCTGCACAAACATTTTCAGACATCTAATGGGGTAGACTCATTAGATCACTTACGTGTTTCTGCGGAAATCCTTCATTAATGTAGAGTGTTCAGGCATCTTTTTGATGTCCTCCCAATCTTTTTCTAAACAAAGGAACAGAGAAAAGTCAGATACATTGGACCCTCATTTATGAAACAGATTGATAAACCTATCTGTAGGACGAACTGTTCTCATTACCCACACCAGCAATCCTGCCCTTTTTCCCCTTACAGTGCACTGTAAACATCCAAAAGAGGATTCGCCTGTGTTTTGTCAGCACAAAACAATTTGTTTGCAGCTACATAAAAATGTCTATTTTGAAGGAGCTTAGTAAACAGGAGTAGAAGTGTAGTCTGTGTCACCAACTCCTATGAGGACAAAACGAAGGTGCCATTTTCTAACTAGGACGACTCATTTTTTTCTGAATTATGGAAAATCCATTAGGGGGAGCCTGCCACCATCATTTGACTTTTTAAAAGACCATCACACAGCAGGGTGAACTAGGTATTTAAGTATGGATATCCCCCCACTGGATTCAACTCAAGATATAGAAGCCAGCATGTGATTTATCCTGCCTGCAACAACTTAAAACTAAAATATTAATTTTCAGTGAAATTGGTCATCAAGTGATGTCAGCCAGAGGTGCAGTGAAGAATGTGGCTTTGCTATAAAGGACAAGGAAGCTTAGAATAAAGAGTGATGCAGAGTGGTGGAATGTTAGAGGGATGGCTAAAAATATTGCAAATACATACTGCTGTGCTAAAGAACCTCTCATAGTGTGGTCCTTACTTTCAGTCTAACAGACTTCCCATCTTTGGACAGAATATATCCAGTTGTGCTAAAAAGTTTGCATCCCCTTGGAGAATTGGCAATATACAGTATGTACCATTTTTAAACATGAGCAAGCAAAACACATTTCTTTTATTTCTTATTGAATTTATATTCAATTGTAGGTCATAATAGAATGGCACATTCCCAAAACAAAAATGGCAACAAATTAAATTACCCCTGTTCAACAGTCTGCATACCCTTAGTTCTTAATACTGTGTATTGCCCCCTTTAGCATCAATGACTGTGTGCAGTCTTTTGTAATAGTGGTCTATGAAGCCCAAAATTTGTGCAGGTGGTAAAGCTGCCCATTCGTCTTGACAGAATGCCTCTAGGTCATGCAAAGTCTTTGGTCGTATTGCATGTACCTAATGTTTGAGGTCACCCCAGAGTGGCTCGATAAGGTCAGGAGACTGATGGCAACTCCAGAACCTTCACCTTTTTCTGCTGTAACCACTGGAGGGTCAACTTTCCTTTGTGCTTAGGGTCATTGTTGTGCTGGAAAGTCCAAGAGCGTCCCATGCGCAGCTTTCGTGCAGAAGAATGCAAAATTGTCTGCAAGTATTTTCTGATTACATGCTGCATTCATCTTGCCATTAATTTTCACATGGTTTCCCGTGCTTTTAGAGCTCAACCCCCCCAAAACATGGAGTCACTGCCATGCTTCACAGTGGAGGTAGTATTCTTGTCGCTATAGGCCTTGTTGACCACTTTTCAAACATGATTGTGACCATAAAGCACTATTTTGGTCTCGTCACTACAGATTACAGTGTGCCAGAAGCTGTGAGGCGTGCCAAGATGTTGTCAGGAATAATAGGATTTTTGACTTACCGTAAAATCTGTTTCTCTGAGTTCATTGACAGACACAGCGCTCCATTATTCAGAACCATAGGGTTATATCACCCCCTACAGGAGTAGGACACTAAGCAGGAAAATAGACTTGGCTACGTCTATGAGCAGTCCTAGGTGGTATACACCCCCCTCTCTGCTATAGACCTTCAGTTTAGTAACAAGCAGTGTCAGAAGCATTAAAAACTCCTTAGAGGGGTGGGTGCTGTGTCTGTCAATGAACTCAGAGAAATGGATTTTACGGTAAGTCAAAAATCCTATTTTCTCATTAGTTCATTGACAGACACAGCGCTCCATTATTCAGAACCATAGGGACGTCCCAAAGCAGTGCCAAACATGAGGGGTGGGACAACGAAAAATCCCAAGGCTAAAACACAAGAGCCAACCGGGTAACAGGAGCTCAACACAGAAACAAACTGGAGCCCAACCAGAACAATACACCTTCAAGAGAGAATAGACCCTCTAAACAGCAGCCCGCAACACCTTGCGTCCAAAAGAAGCATCCTCAGATGCCAGCACAGCCACGTTGAAGAATTTTGTGAAAGCATACACCAACGACCAAGTAGCCACCTTGCAAACCAGCGCAGCTGAAGCCTGATGGAAGACCCAAGAAGCAATAAGCAGCCAAGTAGAATGCGCCATAACAGGGAAAGGAGGAACCCAACCCCTGATACAATAGACCAGAGTCATGGTCTGTCTGAGCCATCTAGAAACGTCGCAGAAGCAGCAGACAGCCCCCTTTTTGGCCCGTCCATGATCACAAACAGTGAGTCTGATCTCTGAAAAGGCCCTGTGACTGCCAAATACACCCGAATCACCCGAACAAATCCAGGGCATATAAGGTAAATCCCTTAGGACATTTTGATCTGGGACACAGGGAAGGCAATACAATGTCCTTAATCAAAAGGAATCAGAGGAGGGAACCACTGACAAGAGCGAAGAACCACTTCATCTTTGTGGATCACCAGGTAAAGGAGTATGACATGGTAACTCCTTTAGTTTTGACACTCTGCGAGCAGAGCTGACAACAACCAAAAAAGCCACCTTCTGGGACAGAGCAAGCAGAGAACCTCCCGAAAATTTTCAAAGGGAGGCTCCTGTAGAAAAGAATGCACCAAGAGTAGATCCCACAGCGGTAGAGGCAACCGCACCGGTGGAGGCAGATGTCGAAACCCCTTGATTAAGGAGTACACCAGGGGATGTCAAAGAAAATTGCCAAGGCCATCTGGCCCCTGATGGTACTCAAGGCCATGTTCTGCTCAACCCCCCCCCCCCCCTGTGAAGGAAGGTCGAAATCCGAGACACCTGAGAAAGAACGAGGGTAAATGGCAAGCGCCTCACACCAGGATATGTATGCTATCCATGTCTGGTGGTAAATCTTCCCAGAGGAAGGCTTCCTAGCCTTCAGCACCGTCGTAACTTCAGCACCTGGCTCATAACAGCCAGGCCTTCAAAAACCAGAAACTGAAGCAGGATGGAAGATCAGCCCTTGGGACTATAGAACCTCCGTGAGAGGCAGTCGCCAAGGGACGTCAGCGACCAAGTGCTCCAGGTCGGCATACCAAGACCGACAAGACCATCTGGGCCCAATAGAATGACCGGAATCCCTTCGGCCTCGATCCTACGTAAAAGCCGTGGCAGACTCTTGAGAGGAGGAGAGGTGTAGATTTGACTATACCGGCACCACCAGAGCGTCTGCAATGTCCACCAGAGGAGCCCGTAACCTTGCCAGAAACCTCAGTACCGTTCCGTTAAGCCGGGATGCCAACAGGTCTACCTCGGGAGTGCCCCATCAGAGACATATTCGATTAAACATGTCCTGGGTGAAGGGACCACCCTCGTGGACCAACACTAGCCGACTGAGGCAATCGCCTGCCCTTTTTCCACTCCTAGAATGCATACAGCGGAGAGTGCCGGAACAAGGCATTTTTCTGCCCACAGGAGGATGCTGGCTACTGTCAGGGCGGCCAACACACTCTTCATTCTGCCCTGGTGATTGACATAGACCACGCCGTGGCATCGTCCGACTGGATCCGTACCTGAAGCCCCCAAAGTTGATCTCCATGATCCATACATAGTCTGATCACTCAAAGTTCCAGGATATTGTCCAGCAGTTCAGATTCTTCCAGCGTCCAACGACCCTGAGCAGAACCCAGTCCCAGGACACCTCCCCACCCAGGCAGACTGGCATTGGTGGTGACCACTGTCCAATACAAGGGGAGAAAAGATGTGCCTGCCGAAATCCCAGAGAGCGAAGCCACCAGACCAGGGACACCCGGTTTTCTGGCTCAGCCAACTCTGAAAACCCAGAGATCTCGGGCACTTTAGGCCAGGATCTCACTTGAAAGGAGCTTGTATGGAACTGCTCAAATGGAACCGCCTCGAAAAAGGTAGATACCATCAGGCCCAACAACCTCCTGCAGGACCACAGGGAGGCCCACCTGCGAGACAGCAGTAGTTGAAACGCAGCATGCAAGTTCTGGAGTTTGACCAGAGGAAGAAACACTCAGGCCAGATAAAACCAGAGTCAGGCCCAGATAATCCAATTTTCTGGAAGGAGCAGACTACAGGTAGTATAGAAGCCAACTGAAAACTGAGGTCTGTATAGAGAGCTACGTCGCCCCTCAGGGTAGCTGAGAACACTGCTCACAGAAGATCGTCCAAGCAGCCCAGGACCGCAATCCTCCGCTTACCTAAATGTGCCAGAACTGGGGGGCCAACACCTTTGCGAGTACGCGAGGGGTGGAGGCGAGATCAAAAGTCAACACCACGAGCGGAAAATGCTCTTTTACCACAGTAAAGTGGAGGAAGTGTTGGTGTTGGGCACATCTTGAAGTGCGTAAATAAGCATCTGTGATGTCGACAGAAGCCCGAAAGTCCCTATGGAGGAATGCCACCACCATGTGGATGGACTCTATTCTGCACCCACTAGAACAAGCACACCCTGAAGCAACAGGGCTTGCACTGCCAACATTCTGGTGACAGACACGAATTGGAAGGAAAAACCCTTTTCAGGGTTCAAGGCCGGAACACTAGGACATAGGTGAGGGCGTGCCTTAGTGCTGAAGGGGCCTTAACCGTGGGTCTAGGGAGCCCCGCTCTCGGCTCGCCAGACCAGGTCCATTGCGTGCCAAGAAGAAGGACCGCCCTTTTCCCCCCATTTCAGACTGTGGAAGACATTTACACTTCCCTCCTGTGAGACTCGCAACGATGTCATCCAGGGTAGCCCCAGACAATTGCCTTGAAATGGTAACCCAGTCAGAGCTTTTTGAGAAGCCCAGCCTGCAGACCAAACACTTAAGCCCCTCTGGAATAAGGTGTCCGGCATGCCATGCGGACTAGCAAGCCATGGCCTGAATTTTTGGCTGCCTGCCGCAAGTGCACAGGTCCGCAGGTGGATCGGACCAGGCTAGCCGAGGAAGGAGGGGGGCGGATGCCCGCAATGGAAGCGGCTACCTCCACCGCCCGCTCTAGGACCGCTCCGCACAATGCCCGGTTGCCGTAAAAGCTGCGGCCTAAATTTTCGGCTGCCAGCCGCAGATCTGCAGATGCCTGGTCACCCACCCAACCATCAGTTGCAAAGGTGTACCCCCCTGGAGTGACAAACCTGGAGGGGAGGGGGGGTGGACAGAGTGTCCGAAGCACCTAAGCCAGAGGCCTGGGCCTCACCGGGGGGGGGGTGTGTGTGTGTGTGTGGGGGAGAACCCCAGGAGGGACCGACCACCCCAGGGAGTACCCACGCCCCTTACTTACCGCTCCAGCGAGTGCACGGGTAACGCTCCCAGACAGGTTCTCCTCGCCACCGAAGTGGGGGGGGGGGGGGCTGTCGGCCATAAGGAACGCTGCGACACAGGCCGAGACCCAGTCGTATGCGACCTCACAAGACGTTTAACTTGCAGGGCCAGCCCCCGTCCAGTGGGACTATGTCGCGGCCGACCTAGCGTGTAGCTGTGGTCTGCACACGCACGCTGGCCAGACTGGGGAGACCACTGGATCTTAGTGTCCAGCCCGTCGCCCAGTCCGGCACTTGATTGTAGATTTCACATGAAAAAATCCAAGAGGAAAAAAAAAAGTAGCTTAAAAAGCAAAAACAAAAAAATGCCAGGACCAGATATCCCAGCAGAGAACTAGGTCCTTACTCCTGACTAGGCAGAAAAAAAAAAACTGAAGGCCTATAGCAGAGAGGGGGATGTATATCACCTAGGACTGCTCATAGGCATAGCCAAGTCTTTTTTTTGCCTTAGTGTCCTACTCCTGTAGGGGGCAATATAACCCTATGGTTCTGAATAATGGAGCGCTGTGTCTGTCAATGAACAAATGGGAAATTGTAACTCTGCTTTTTTGTGGCATTGGTGCAGTAAAGGCCTCTTTCTGGCAACTCTACAATGCACGTAATTTTTGCAAGTATCATCATATTGCTCTCCTTGAAACCACCACACCATCTTTTTCCAGAGCAGCCTGCATTTCCCCTGAGGTTACCTGTGGGTTTTTCTTTGTATCCCGAACAATTCTTCTGGCAGTTGTGGCTGCATTTTTTCTTGGTCTACTTGACCTTGGCAGCAAGAGATCCCTGAAGTTTCCTCTTCTTAATAAGAGAACAATACTGACTGGCATATTCAAGGCTTTGGATAGCTTTATATCCTTTCCCATTTTTATAAAGTTCCATTACCTTGTTACGCAGGTCTTTTGACATTTTATTTTGCTCCCCATGGCTCAGTATCTAGCCTACTTAGGCAATAAGTTTGTAAGCTCTCACGTGGACGCATTATTTATACACAGACACTAATTGCAATTTAAAAAAGACACAGATGTGGGAATTAACTTTTAATTGCCATTTTAATCTGTGTCTCACCTTGTGTGTCTGTACCAAGGCCAAGCATTCCAGGGTATGTACATTCTTGATCAGGGCCATTTGGGTGATTACTGTTATTATAGTTTTAAAAAGGAGCCAAAACTACTATGTGATAATAAATGGCTTCATATTTTCAATATCAATGCAAAAATGTCACGATTTCTGCCAGGGTATATGCAAACTTTTTTGAGCACAACTATAGCAATGAATACAATTGAGAGCAGGTATGCACTGGTGGTAGACCATTACTCCTTAAAATGTGCAGAAAAACAGAAGCCCAGACTTACTCAAAGACTCAAACGTCTTTGTATAAAAACAGGTTTTGTGGCATACATTTGCAATAATATGTAAGCCACATTGCTATGCCAAGGCACCACTGACCACTTATTCAGCCACACCGTCTTCACACTTTAACAATTTTCTGGCAGTAGGTCCCTTTAAACTTCCTACATCCAATTCATACAATCATTTGCAGTAATCTGGGTAATCTTACAAATACAGGTAGTTCCTACCATTGCCACAGCTATGGCTGCGACAGATTCTTAATGAATTACAGCCAGTTTGCATATTAGGAAACTTGCTATAATCAATACCAACTCTGAGGTAGAGTACACAGAGACACCAGCGCTCAGAGTGGTGCGCGTCTCTACTGGAAAGATGTCACGAATGTGACAGCTTTCGCACAAGGTATCACCTGGAAGGGGAGATTCCACACCCAAAGACTAAACGTAAACAAAGGGGCTTGGGATACTGGCGATGTCATTACCCAAACATTGCAATGCTCATATCTGGGAAATCACAAGTCACACAGGTGGGGGACCTGAGAGACTAGCTTCCTATCAGTCTCCTTTGCTTTTGATCAACAGCGTACAGCAGAGCATAGAGTTATTAGCAGTGGCTATGGAATCCACCCACTGCCATGCGCTGTCAATCATAAGTAAAATGGACCCGATAGAGAACTAGGGCTCAATTCACTAAAGGATATCATATGCGAGATTTGGGACATATTTAGAGATCGACAGATTATTGGTGATGGGGATTATCGGCGGCTGATATTCACTTTTTTTTAAAGTATCGGGCACAAATTGCTTCAAGGGGTTTTACCGGGGTGATGCATGCAGCGGGAGGGGACGTCCCCCCCCTCCAGCCGCTCGCCCGGGCTCTCCCGTCCCACCGGGAGGCCCAAGCAACCAGCCGGCACGTCCGCCGGCTGGCCGAAGACCCGAACAAAGCCGATGCTTGGTTCGGGTCATGGATCTAGTAACCCTGAAGCTAAGTCATGACATCACTTTCCGGATTACTGCCATCTTAAAAGGCACCAGTTTTATAACAAAGTATTCAAAAACACAAATCTTGACGTTTTAAATACTTTCAAGTGCAAAGGAGGGGTTTGGGGTCTTATAGACCCCTGATCCCTCCATAAAAAGTACCTGTCACTGCCCATTACTGTCACAAGGGATGTTTACATACCTTGTGACAGCAATAACAGAGATAAAAAAAAAAAAAAAAAAAAGTTTAAATGTACACAATATCGGCTATCGGCCTGACAGGTGGCCGAAATATCGGTATCATATCAGCAAAGAAAAAACAATATCAGTCAATCCCTAGCCATGTGACACATTTTAGCCAAAATATTGCATGCGATATGGAATATATCAATTCACTATAGGCTTATCTGGTATTTAAAATGCAAAAATAAAAACACTTAGTATACACCGCAAAAAACCTGATGTGTGGTCCCTCCCCCAAAACCATACTAGACCCTTATCCGAGCATGCAGCTCGGAAGGCCAGGAGGGGGGGGGGTTTGTGGGGAATGAGCGGGTGTTCCCTCAATCCTGAACGATACCAGGCCAGCAGCCCTGCACTGAACAGTCACATTTAGCAGTGGTAGGAATACCACAGCTGAATATTTAACTTCCAGCTGCAGCCAGAGGTCCAGTCTGCATTAAATTAGGAAGCAAAAAAAGAACCTGTTAACTTCCAGGAAAAAAAATTAATAAAATTAATGGCGGTATTTATTGTGTGTTTTTCTGTGAAATGCATTTTCCAGAGTTAAATACTGCATGAGTTATTTTCACGTATTTGATGCTTAGTGAATGGAGTCCCTAGTCTTTGTTCTCCATCAGGCTTGGCCCACCTCACAAGTCAAAGATGCTCTTTATTTATTAGCAGCTGTCACCAGAACAGAAAATAAATATTAACATAGGACACTCCAAAATTATAGATTAAAAAAAAAATGATAAATAAAATATTTATTTAAATACAGTTTTGTTTTTTTTTTAAAGAAAATAGTACATTTTACTGTTAAAGCTTTCCTTTTCAAAGTTAGGACTGAATGCTGCTTTGTGTTAAATTTGTGTGGCCTTACAATATAGTTTAAATAATAGGCGTAAATTGTGCTTCCAAATTGTGCTTCCAAATTAATTCAACAAAAAAGTTGTGGCATTCTATGTGCTAAGTGCTTTTCAAAGGATGACTTATTTTGTTTTAGTGAGTAATTAATTTAGGCCACCATATGTTACCTTAGGAGTAGTTTACAATACATTTATAATCTTTCCTACATTAGTTGAATTGGTGAACACACCTGCACAATGCCTACAAATTTAATATGAAGTAAACCTGCATGGAACTCTGGGCTGAGCCTTCCAGAAAAGACACATTACTTGAAACATGCAATCGCTCCAATTCTACATTGGTGTTGTTGGTTTATAATTAACCACTTCCGGACCGCCGCACGCTGATATACGTCCTCACTTTGAGGACGGATATCATTGTTATAGCAGCAGCTATCTGCCATATCCCCGGAATTGCTGTGTTCGGCCGGCGGTCCGGTTTAAGATAAAAGTGGTCTCGTCACAAGATCACTTTTAATCGGGAGAGGGGCCCCCTCCCGCCGCGATCCGGTGCCCTCCGCTGCGGCGATCGGATCCTTTCACATGCTGTGCATGGAGACGTGAGAGGAAGATGGCCCCCACCAGTCTCCATGACACTGCAGGGCGGAAGCGATGTCAAAACGTCACTTCCGCCCATAGCTCCTAAAGGGCCATTTTTTTTTTTCATTTTTTTAAACCACTTTACATCCCGCCCATGCACATATGACGTCCGCAGGAGGGATCTCCCATCCTGGGCGGGCATTATGACGTCCTGGGCTTCCCGGCCATCTGGGGGGTGCACGCGCGCCTCCCGCATCGTTCGGGTGCCGATACGCGTGCCCGGCGGCCGCGATGCCCGCCGGGCTCCAGCGATTGCACACAGATCCATGTCCTGTCAGGTGAGAGGAGACTGATCATGTGTTTCCAGTACAGAGGAACACCGATCAGTCTCCTCCCCTTGTGAGTCCCCTCCCCCTACAGTTAGAATCACTCCCTAGGTAACACAGTTAACCCCTTCACCGACCCCTACTGTTAAGCCCTTCACTGCCAGTGAAATTTATACAGTAATCAATGCATTTGTATAGCACTGATCACTGTATAAATGTGAATGGTTCCAAAATGGCGTCAAAAGTGTCCGATCTGTCCGCCGCAAATGTCACAGTCACGAAAAAAAAAAAAATTATAAAAAATGCAATAAAACTATCCCTTATTTTGTAGACGCTATAACTTTTGCGCAAACCAATAAATATACGCTTATTGCAATTTTTTTTTACCAAAAATATGTAGAAGAATACATGTCGGCCTAAACTGAGGAAAATTAAAAAAAAAAAAAATATTGCAATGTTATAGCAAAAAGTAAAAAATAGTGTTTTTTTTTTTTTTTTTCAAACTTGACGCTCTTCTTTTGTTTATAGCACACAAAATAAAAACCGCAGAGATAATCAAATACCACCAAAAGAAAGCTCTATTTGTGGGGGGGAAAAAAAATTATAAAAATTTAATTTGGTACAGTGGAGCACGACCGCGCAATTTTTATTCAAATTGTGACAGCGCTGAAAACTGAAAATTGGCTTGGGCAGGAAGGTGGTGAAAATGCCAGGTATTGAAGTGGTTAAATGCCAATTTTTTTTTTTAATTGCAATTTAGTCTAAATATGAGATCTGAGGTCTTTTTGACCCCAGATCTCAGATTTAAGAGGTCACGTCATGCTTTTTTTCTATTACAAGGGATGTTTACATTCCTTGTAATAGGAATAAAAGTGACACTTTTTTTTTAAATGGTGTAAAAATAAAAAGGTAAAATAAGAGAAAAAAATTTCTTTTTAAACATGCCCCGTCCTGGCGAGCTCGCGTTCAGAAGCGAACGCATACGTGAGTAGTGCCCGCATATGAAAACGGTGTTCAAACCACACATGTGAGGTATCGCCGCGATTGGTAGAGCGAGAGCAATAATTCTAGCCCTAGACCTACTCTGTAACGCAAAACATGCAACCTTAAGAATTTTTTAAATGTCCCCTATGGAGATTTTTAAGGGGAAAAGTTTGTCGCCATTCCACAAGCGGGCGCAATTTTGAAGCGTGACATGTTGGGTATCAATTTACTTGGCGTAACATTATCTTTCACAATATGAAAAAAAAAAATTGTGCTAACTTTACTGTTGTCTTATTTTTTAATTCAAAAAAGTGTATTTTTTCAAAAAAAAGTGCGCTTGTAAGACCGCATTGCAAATACAGTGTGACAAAGTATTGCAACGACCGCCATTTTATTCTCTAGGGTGTTGGGGAAAAAAAATGTATAATGTTTGGGGGTTCCAAGTAATTTTCTAGCAAAAAACACTGATTTTAACACCACATCTAAAAAAGAGGCCCGGTCCTTAAGTGGTTAAAAGTATACCACCTACCTGCTGGAAAGCCCATGACATTAAATATTCTATCCAGCTGGTCGTGGTGGTAAGGGTTGCTAGTCTTTATGTCTTCTTGACGACAGTGAAATATTGGCTCTGACGTTAGAAGCTCTGCAAATATACATCCTATAGCCCAAATATCTGGGGGAAAAAAAAAAAAAAAAAAAAAAAAAAACACACATGCAATATGATAGTTTGTTAGAAAAACCGAAAATAATCATAGTGGTCACATTTCAACACACACACGCATCATTTTTCTTAAGTCACACTGCTGTTACAAAGGTATTCTTACAATGCAAAGATAAAGCTTAATGATCAACCATGGGCACTTGTAATCAAATATCTGGAAATTTCCAACTAACGTTCACACATTTTGAACAGAACTGTGCTTGATTAGTGTGCAGGTCCATGCCACTAAGGAATAACCTGAATGACTGTCTGGGCATCATTCACCCTAGCAGAGTACTGGTGGTGGAGTGCAGAGCGATTTCCCTGCGGAGCATAGCGCAACAGGAGGGGGCGAGTATTGCAACAATTTTTCTCCCTTTCATTTTTAGAGCTGTTGGGGGACCATTTAATATGTAATAAAGTGTAGGGGCTTTAAAAACTTCTCTGTGCAAAACACATGTGCACATTGGGGAACAACTGCCCTTCATCCCATGTTCCCACAAATGGAGGCAAATACACTACTTGGTGTGTCATTGTGCTTTAGTTTAAGTCATGTGCCTGGTGGGCTACCTACATTTTTTCTAGTAACAGGACATCATAAATAATTAAAAAAATAAAAATTAAAAAATAAGTACCAATGAAACAGCAAAACCATGCGACACAAACAATTTTGTCATAAAGGCAGTTTAGGAAATTTGATTACTCCACTTTCCAGGACCCTAAGCAGGCAAATTCTCTCCACAAACTATCCAGAGACTTCCAGTGCCTATAAAAAGTATTAACCCCCTTGAACGGTTTCAAAACTTTTGAATCAGAATGTATTTAAATTATGCTTTGTTTTTACAACAGTCAAGATAAACAGATTTTTTTATGTCAAAGTAAAAATAGAGCTTAGTAAAGTGATTTAGAAATACACCCCCTTCAAGTCAGTAATTTAGTAGATGCATCTTTGCCAGCAATTACTGCCTTGTGCAAAGCAGATAGAGACCTATATATACACAAACTCATCTGGACAGTGCAATTTTTGCCAATTTCTCACAATCTGCCAGGTTGGGTTGCATACGGATTGCTAACGGCTTTATTCAAGTCAGCCACAAATTCTCTACTGGGTTCAACTCTAGACCAAGTTAGGCTCGGTTCACACTGCCGCGACCTTAAAATGTGAAAGTCCCACAACTTACGGTGTGACTTTGCCAGGTGATTATCTGGCGACTTGAGTACTACTTGATGTGACTTGATGCGACAGACTCGGTTCACACTGCTGCGACTTGGGATCAGACTTGTGAGACCCAAGTTGAATGACATTTTAGTCAATGAGAGCCATCTTAATTAGCACTACTAAGGTCACTCTGAATTTAGAAAAGGTTCCTGTACTACTCCAAGGCAACTTCTATCCAAACTTGTGCCTATAGACTTTAATGGAAGTCGACTCCAAGTCGGATCTTCATTTTAATTGATGTGATTTGGATCAGACATTACAGGAAGATTACCCATGCATTCCATGACGTTGCTTCCAGTTGCACTATAAGGCGTGACTTTCAGATCACGGCAGTGTGAACGGAGCCCGAGGTGACTTTCAGGGAATGCCTAGGCAATCTTCCTGTAATGTCGGATCCAAATCACATCAATATAGATGAGGATGCGACTTGGAGCAGACTTCCATTAAAGTCTATGGGCACAAGTCGGATAGAAGGCACCTTGAAGTAGCACAGTAATCTTTTCTAAAGTCAGAGCAACTTCCTCACTGCTAAGACAGCTCTCATTGACTAACATTGGATTTCACACGTCACATATCTTAGGATCCCAAGTTGTGGCAGTGTGAACCTAACCTGAGCCATTCCAGGACATTAACAGTCACAAAAAAAAAAAAAAAAAAGGAAGAGGAAACGCACATGCCACAACAAAATACCACTGTTCACTCACCAATAGCTTTGGTATAATGCCTGGCCCCTAGGAGCAGCTCTGGAGCTCGATACCAGAATGTAACAACTACAGGATCTAAATCTGCTAAAGGCTTTAAAGGTGAATTAAATAATCGTGCAAATCCCATGTCCGCTGAAAAACAAAAACATACATTACCATAAGCACAAGTCATAAGGAAACAGATTTATTGACAAACATAATATTCTCGCTGCAGGATTTGACCAGCTTCTATAATTTATTGGAAAATACAGCAATAAATAATTGCTAAAACCAGAACAAAGTTAAACAAAATCGCTGCTTTTTTTTCCCCATCACAATAGATGGGGAAAAAAAAAAAAACAAACTCACAACACTGCCCCACCTTGTCCAATAAAAGAATGCTTTGCATTTATTTAGAAAATCCAAAGCCATCTCTGAATGGCACCCGTGATGAGCGCCTGAGGACCGGTGTTCATAATGTAGAAGGGCAGCCACTCGGCATGAGGCCCGGAAGTGAAGATCACTTGAGTAGTGGTGTCTACTTCAGTGTTTTGCAGCTTTGCATAGGCCCAAGCTGGACCAATGTAGCTATGTAAAAAAAATTAGAAATGCAGAATTCTACAGCTAGAAGCTAAATGGTTGCCATACAGCTGCTCCAAATTCTGTCTGCGCTAATCTTAGTAAATTATTCCCAATGTACAATTTTATCAAGTTATACAGCACTTTTTTTTTTATGTAGGACTATACAAATAAAAGGAGTATGAAACAAACGTTTTAATCAGTGTAGAAGATGGTTTGTAAGTCATGATGCACATGAACACACGTATTGCATCTACACACTCTGATGTACATTATAACATGCATTGACATTCAATGCAGAACACATTACAAAATTAAAAACACAACTACACATGTTAACACGCGTTGACATGCAATTTGATGTGCTTCCACTGATTTGAATTGAAAATGCATCAGGGGGAAGAAAAAAAAAAAAAAAAAACACAAAACAAAACATTGTTTATTTTAGATAAATATTAGCAAAAGTCTGCCAAATGCTATATGCAGAAGTATGTGCTGGTGTGATAATGGCAAGTGCAAAATGTTTGTGTCAGTGCTGGTGAATGCAAAAAGGCATGATAGTACAGTGTCGGCAACTGCAGAAATTGGTGTGATATCTGCAAACATGCATGCAACGGTTATCAACCAGTACAAAAATATACGGATATACGGTGTTCATTAATACAGATGTGCATGTCACTGTGGTGGCAGTGAGTGCAAAGGCCGGGGGTGTGTGCCAACCCATTCCCCCATCTCTTGAAGGGAAGGCTGTCACTTCCCCTCTTTGAAAAGGTATATAGTTAAAGTCAGAGAGCTGGAAGGCCAGGCAGTGGGTGCAGTCTGATGTCCTCACTTTACTACACTGTACAGGAAGTGACAGGGGATTACTCTGCCGCACACTTCCTTTAGACATGCATGCACATGAAAGTGCCAGCGGACGATATTGTAATGGAAGCAACCTACCAAACCTTTTCACCTGCACATGCCTGGTACTCTGGCTGCTATAGGGTGGGCAAGAGCCACAAGACCTGTTGTGCACCTTGCTATTGCTCAGGAGTAAGGATGAGCCGAACACCCCCTGGTTCGGTTCGCACCAGAACTTGCGAACAGGCAAAAAATTTGGACGAACACGCAAACACCGTTAAAGTCTACAGGCCACGAACATGAAAAAAATAAAAAAAAAAGTGTTCATTTTAACTGCTTCAGCCCCGAAAGATTTTACCACCTTCCTGACCAGAGCACTTTTTTGCGATTTAGCACTGTGTCGTATTAACTGACAATTGCGCGGTCGTGCGACGTTGCACCCAAAAAAAAAAAAAAAACTTGACGACATTCTTTTTTCCCCCCACAAATAGAGCTTTCTTTTGGTGGTATTTGATCACCTCTGAGGTTATTATTTGCGCTATAAACAAAAAAAAGTGACAATTTTGAAAAAAAAAAGCAATATTTTTTTAAATACCCCCCCACCCCTCCCCCCCAGCTTAGGCCGATATATATTATTCTACATATTTTTGGTATAAAAAAAAACAAAAACAAAACCACAATAAGTGTATATTGAATGGTTTGCACAAAAGTTATAGCGTCTACAAAATAGGGGATAGTTTTATGGCATTTTTATTATTTTTTTTTTTTTTATTAGTAATGGCAGCGATCTGTGATTGTTATCGGGACTGCGACATTATGGCGGACACATCGGACACCATTTTGGGACCATTGTCATTTATAAAGCGATCAGTGCTATAAAAATGCACAGATTACTGTGTAAATGGCACTGGCAGGGAAGGGGTTAACCACTAGGGGGTGATGAAGGGGTTAAGTGTGTCCTAGGGAGCGATTCTAACTGTGGGGGGGGGGGGATGGGCTTTAACTCACATGACCGGGAGCAGTGATCTCTGTCATGACACAAGGCAGAACGGGGAAATGCCTTGTTTACATACTTGCCATTCTGCGGCTCCATGACACGATCGCCGGGAGACCCCGCACGCACGGTCACGCTGTACGCGGCGCGCGCACCTGCTAACCCCTGCCTCTTAAAGGGGACATACAGGTACGCCCATTTGCCCAGCGCTGCCATTGTGACAACTTATATCGGCGTGCAGCGGTCGGCAAGTGGTTAAAGGCTTATATGCAAGTTGTCGTCATAAAAAGTGTTTGGGGACCTGGGTCCTGCCCTAGGGGACATGTATCAATGCAAAAAAAAAAATTTTAAAAACGGAAATTTTTTCGGGAGCAGTGATTTTAATAATGCTTAAATTGAAACAATAAAAATGAAATATTCTTTTAAATATCGTGCCTGGGGGGGGGGGTGTCTATAGTATGCCTGTAAAGTGGCGCAGTTTTCCCGTGTTTAGAACAATACCACAGCAAAATGACATTTCTAAAGGAAAAAAGTCATTTAAAACTGCTCGCGGCTGTAATGAACTCGGGTCTCGGCAATATGGATAAAACTCATTGAAAAAAAAAATGGCATGGGTTCCCCCCCAGTCCATTACCAGGCCCTTTAGGTCTGGTATGGATATTAAGGAGAACCCTGGCCGCAGGAAGGGGGGGGGGGGGCTGGGGGAGTCGAGGGAGCACACCCCCTCCTGAACCGTACCAGGCCACATGCCCTCAAAATGGGGAGGATGTTTTGGGGACAACGGCCTCATTCCCACAACCCTTGCCGGAGGTTTGGGGGGCTTATCGGCATCTGGAAGCCCCCTTTAACAAGAGCACCCCCAGATCCCAGCCTTCCGCCTATGTAAAATTGGTAACAGGTACATTGTACCCCTACCATTTCACAAAAAAAAGTGTCAAAAATAGTAAAAAAAAAAAAAAAAAAAAAAAAAAAAAAAAGACAGGAGACACTTTGGGACAAGTACTTTATTAAAAGATAGAAAAATAAAAATGTCCCACGTTGTAAATCCATCTCACGCCACACCGACGAGCTAAAAAAAGAAAAGAAAAAAAAAGGACGCAACAGCTCCGCCTCCATGGGAGGCTCCCGCTGAGTGGCGCTTCTCAGTGAAGGCTGTTATGACGACGAACGTGGGGTCACCCGTTTATGTCACTGAGTGGCCCCGCCCTCAGCTGTCACCGAGAAGCAGCATCCCATGGAGGCAGAGCTGTTGCGGCCTTTCTTTTTTCGGCACGTCGGGCGGCGTGAGATGGATCTAAATCGCAGAACATTTTTTTTTTAATCTTTTAATAAATGACTTGTCCCAAAGTGTCTCCTGTTTTTTTTTTTACTATTTTTGACACTTTTTTGTGAAATGGTAGGTGTACAATGTACCCTTTACCAATTCACATAGGAGGGGCGGCCGGGATATAGGGGTCCCTTTGTTAAAGGGGGCATCCAGATTCCGATAAGCTCCCCACCCACAGACCCCCACAACCACCGGGCAAGGGTTGTGGGGGCGGGTGAGGCCCTTGTGCTTTGGGGGTGACTCCAAAGCAGACCCCCCCACTTTGTGGGCATGTGGCCTGGTACAGTTCAGGGGGGGGGGCTCTCTCGTCCCCCCTTTTCCTGCGGCCTGCCAGGCTGCGTGCTCGGATAAGGGTCTGGTATGGATTTTGGGGGGGGACCTCTATGCCATTTTATATTTATACCAGTATTCATACCAGACACAAAGGGCATGGTAATGGACTTGGGGGCGACCCATGACGTTTTTTCAATGAGTTTTATCTATATTGCTGAGACCCGACAATTCATTACAGCCGCGATCAGTTTTAAATGACTTTTTTCATTTAGAAATGTAATTTTGCTGTGGTACTGTCCTAAACACTGGATAACTGCACCACTTTACAGGCATACTATAGACCCCCCCCCCCCCCCCCCCCTCCCAGGCACGATATTTAAAGGAATATTACATTTTTATTGTTTCACTTTAAGCATTATTAAAATCACTGCTCCTAAAAAAACAGCTGGTTTTAAAACTTTTTTTTTTGCATTAATACATGTCTCCTGTGGCAGGACCCAGGTCCACAAACACTCTTTATGGCAATAAATTGCATATAAGCCTTTAGAATGAGCACTTTTGGTTTTTCATGGTAATGTCCCATAGACTTTAACGGTGTTCCACGGCTTTCGAATTTGCCGCGAACACCACATAATTTTCGCTGTTCGGCGAACACCCAATGTTCGAGTCGAACTTCCATTCGACTCAAACATCTGGCTCATCCCTACTCAGGAGGCGAGAGGAAGAGTGGTGTTGGCTGGCCCTTCATTTTTTGGGTTTTCGTTTTTATATATACACTACAAAACTAGTTTTTCAATAAAGTGGCTGCATTAGTTATCCTTTTTCAGTTTTTAATTTTATTTTCACTTGGCAACCCTGTAAAACACCACACTACCTGTCCCTGGGTGGCTATGCTTATTGCTCCACTCTATGAAGGGTGCCATGGATGCCACCCAGGCTTGACTTCAAACTTGTCTGGGCGTTTTCACCTTTATTACACATGGAGGGGGAAATTAGTAGCTTACATAAGAAAGATAACATTGTTTTTTTCCAGTTTAGCTCACAGTAATGATGAGGGCATCTCTGGAAAGATCAACATTTTCTGCACTTGTCAATTTTTCTTAGCCTGAAAAAATTACATCTAAGCAATTTAAACTGCAAAATATTAAACTTTGTTATTGGGTTATTTATACTTTAAATAAAATCACCACCTAAATAGTGCATGACTTAACCTCTCTGGGTGGAGTGAGATAATGCAAAAACTATCCATAGAGGGGTACTACCATATGAAAGTATTTTAAAAGCGTATAATGTCTATACAAACCTATTTTTACTCGTCCTCGCTCTGGACCTTCACCCATGACTAAAATATTAGCGGGTTTCTGCATAACAGAAAAAAAGAATTACCACATAGTCAAATGATTTTTCAAACCAACAGGATTACAAAGCATGTACAGAGTACAATGAAATCATAAAACAGAAAATATTTTTATCTTTACAATTGTCCACCCGCAGACAATTCTTTGCGGTACAATGGCCTGAAAGGAGTATTTTTTTTTTTTTATATTCACTTTGGGTAAAGTGGAACAGGGTCTTATCCCACACAAGACCTTTACAGCTGCCTAGGAATAGGAGAAAATCCCCCGAAACCCTTATATGGCCAAGTTCGCCACCAATGCTTTCTCCAATGCAGAGCCCACACAAGGCTGTGCTATAGAGAAATGCTGAAACACTGCCTCGAGTGGATTCCTATCAGTAATACAGAGAGACACAATATATCAGCTCAAAGTCCAGCATTTGACCAGGAACAGTGAAGGCTTCCAATAAGGACTCCATACATTTTTATATAATCAGTGTATTTTTTAAAACTTGTCAAAATATCATTTGAAAGCTTACAGCTGCAAACAGCAGGTACAACATATGAAACAAAGGTTAGAAATGAACTGGCCCCTACAGGAAAGTTGTCAGTTTTACTTTTCCCCACATTTGGGAAGTATTTTGTTTATTTCAGTAACAGCATGTACTCAACACAGCACTAACAGAATATGGGCAAAGAGGAAAAATCAAAAATTAGCAACTACTACAAAAACTACTTTCAGAGATTTGTTAACATTTACGTGAACCCTCACCTTGTAAAAGAACCCACATTCAGTTAAAAATAGAACTGCAAGGCAAAGCCTCAGTGTGCGCAGCAGAGTCTAGTACTTATAAACCAAAGGAGAGAGCGGAACTCACGGGTCTTGAGAGGCGAACACTCAGTGAAGATTTCAACGAGGCACAAGCTCATCTTCCGCAGGGCGAGGTGCTTAGAAAGACGCACTTGTAATTTTTCTAAAGAAAATCTTCACTGTGTGTTCAGTGCTCAAGACACGCCTGTGCCACTCTCCCTTTAGCGATATACACTATATTGACAAAAGCATTGGGACGCCTGCCTTTACACACACATGAACTTTATTGGCATCCCAGTCTTCGTCCGTAGGGTTCAATATTGAGTTGGCCCACCCTTTGCAGCTATAACAGCTTCAACTCTTCTGGGAAGGCTGTCCACAAGGTTTAGGAGTGTGTCTATGGGAACGTTTGATCAATCTTCCAGAGACGCATTTGTGAGGTCAGACACCGATGTTGGACAAGAAGGCCTAGCTCGCAGTGTATGTTGAATTCATCCCAAAATTGTTCTACTGGGTTGAGGTTAGGACTCTGTGCAGGCCAGTCACTTTCCTTCACCCCAAACTCACTCATCCATGTCTTTGTGGACCTTGCCTTGTGCACTGATGTGCAGTCATGTTGGAACAGGAAGGGGCCATCCCTAAACTGTTCCCACAAAGTTGGGAGCACGAAATTGTCTTGGTATGCTGACGCCTTAAGGAGTTCCCTTCATTGGAACCAAGGGGCCAAGCCCAACCCCAGAAAAACAACCCCACACCATAATCCCCCCTCCACCAAATGGATTTGAGCCAGTGCACAAAAGCAAGGTCAATAAAAGACATGGATGAGCAAGTTTGGGGTGCAGGAATTTGACTGACCTGCGAAGAGTCCTGACCTCAATCCGATAGAACACCTTTGGGCCTTCTTGTCCACATCAGTGCCTGACCTCACAAATGCGCTTCTGGAAGAATGGTCAAACATCCCCATAGACACACTCCTAAACCTTGTGGACAGCCTTCCCAGAAGAGCTGAAGCTGTTATGGCTGCAAAGGGTGGGACAACTCAATATTAAATCCTACAGACTAAGACTGGTATGCCATTAAAGTTCATGTGCATGTTAAGGCAGGCCTCAATACTTATGGTAATATAGTGTATACGTATGTGTATATATATATATATATATATATATATATATATATATATATATATATATATATATGTGTGTATAGAGGTGTGTATGTATGTATATATATATATATATATATATATATATATATCTCTGTCCACACGCACGCACATATACACACAGTGGACATAAAAAGTGTACACACACCTGTTAAAATGTCAGGCTTCCGAGATGTAAAAAAAAAAAATGAGACAAAGGATAAATCATTGCAGAACTTTTTCCACCTTTAATGTGACCTATAAACTGTAAGACTCAGTTGAAAAACAAACTGAAATCTTTTAGGTAAAGGGAAGTAAAAATAAAATGAAAAAATATGGTTGCATAAGTGTGCACACCCTTAAACTAATACTTTGTTGAAGCACCTTTTGATTTTATTACAAATGAGTCTATCAGCATGGCACATCTTGACTTGGCAATATCTGCCCACTCTTCTTTGCAAAAACACTCCAAATCTGTCAGATTGCGAGGACATCTCCTGTGCACAGCCCTCTTCAGATCACTCCAACAGATTTTCAATCAGACTCAGGTCTGGGCTCTGGCTGGGCCATTCCAAAACTTTAATCTTCTTCCAGTGAAGCCATTCCTTTATTGATTTGGATGTACGCTTTGGGTCGCTGTTATGCTGAAAGATGAAGTTGTTCTTCATGTTCAGCTCTAGCAGAAGCCTGAAGGTTTTGTGCCAATATTGACTGGTAATTGAAACTGTTCATAATTCCCTCTGCCTTGACTAAGGGCCCTGTTCCAGCTGAAGAAAAACAGCCCCAAAGCATGATGCTGCCATTACCATGCTTCAATGTGGGTATGGTGTTCTTTTGATGATATGCAGTGTTTTTGCGCCAAACATATCTTTTGACATTATGGCCAAAAAGTTCAACCTTGGTTTTATCAGACACATTTTCCCACATCTTTTGGGAGACTTAAGAGACTTGTTTTTGCAAAATTTAGCCGGGCTTGGGTGTTTTTCTTGGAAAGAAAAGGCTTCTGTCTTGCAACTCTACCCCTTAACCCAGACATATTTAGAATACGAGAGATTGTTGTCACATGTACCACACAGCTAGTACTTGGCAGATATTCCTGCAGCTCCTTTAATGTTGCTGTAGGCCTCTTGGCAGCCTCCCTGACCAGTTTTCTTCTTGTCTTTTCATCAATTTTGGAGGAACCTCCAGTTCTTGGTAATGCCATTGTAGTGCCATATTTTCTCCACTTGATGACGACTGTCTTCACTGTGTTCCATTGTACATCTAATGCCTTGGAAATTATTTTGTACCCTTCTCCTGACTGATACCTTTTAACAATGAGATCCCACTGATGCTTTGGAAGCTCTCTGTGGAACATGGCTTTTGATGTAGGATGAGTCTAAGAAAATGTCAGGAAAGACCTAGTAGAACAGCTGAACTTTATTTGAGGTTAATCAGAGGCACTTTAAATGATGGCAGGTGAGTACTGACTCCTATTTAACATGAGTTTGAATGCGATTGCTTAATTCTGACCACTGCATCCCCAGTTATGAGAGGGTGTGCACACTTATGCAACCACATTCGTTTTTTATTTTTATGCACATTTTTTATGCTGAAATAGCCCCCCTCGGCTAATACTCAAGTGAGGGTCTCGAGAGTGCAGCCTCACTGTGCCTATCTGCAGCCGTAGCTTTCATAACTAAAACAGCGGGCGTCTCCCGCTGTGTCATGCAGTCTGTTCGGCAGCCGTCCACTATAAAGCCCCGCCTCCTCCTCGTCCGTGATAGACATAACACTGATACAATGCTAGTAAACTGAATCAGTGTTCCGTCTAACATGGACAAGGAGGAGGCGGGGCTTTGTTACAGTGAACGGCCGCCGAACAGACTGCATGACACAGCGGGAGACACCCGCTGTTTTAGTTATGAAAGGTACAGCTGCAGATGGGCATAGTGAGGCTGCAGATGGGCATGGTTTACCCAGTAGCTGCTGCATTTCCCACCCTAGACTTCTACTCAAGTCAATACGTTTTCCCAGTTTTTTTGTGGTAAAATTAGGTGCCTCGGCTTATATTCGAGTTTATACAGTAAACAGTTTAAAAATCACACTAAAAAAGGTTGGAAAAGTTCTGAAATTAATCATCTTTGTCTCTTTTTTTTACATCACAGAAACATGACATTTTAACAGGGGTGAATAGACTTTTTATATCCACTGTATATTATATACACACACACACACACACACACACACACAGTATCTCACAAAAGTGAGTACACCCCTCACATTTTTTGTAAATATTTCATTATATCTTTTCATGTAACACTGAAGAAATTACACTTTGCTACAATGTAAAGTAGTGAGTGTACAGCTTGTATAACAGTGTAAATTTGCTGTCCCCTCAAAATAACTCAACACACAGTCATTAATGTCTAAATCGTTGGTAACAAAAGTGAGTACACCCCTAAGTGAAAATGTGCACATTGGGCACAATTAGCCATTTTCTCTCCCTGGTGTCATGTGACTAGTTAGTGTTACAAGGTCTCAGGTGTGAATGGGGAGCAGGTGTGTTAAATTTGGTGTTATCGCTCTCACTCTCTCATACTGGTCACTGGAAGTTCAACATGGCACCTCATGGCAAAGAACTCATGGAAAAGAATTGTTGCTCTACATACAGATGGCCTAGGCTAAAAGAATATTGCAAAGACCCTGAAACTCAGCTGCAGCAGGGTGGCCAAGACCATACAGTGGTTTAACAGGAGAGGTTCCACTCAGAACAGGCCTCGCCATGGTTGACCAAAGAAGTTGAGTGCACATGGTCAGCATCATATCCAGAGGTTGACTTTGGGAAATAGACGTGCGATTGCTGTAGAGGTTGAAGGGGTCAGCCTGTCAGTGCTTGGACCATACGCCGCACACTGCATCAAATTGGTCCGCATGGCTGTCATCCCAGAAGGAAGCCTCTTTTAAAGATGATGCACAAGAAAGCCTGCAAACAGTTTGCTGAAGACAAACAGACTAAGGATATGGATTACTGGAACCATGTCCTGTGGTCTGATTAGACCAAGATAAACTAATTTGGTTCAGATGGTGTCAAGCGTGTGTGGCGGCAACCAGGTGAGAAGTACAAAGACAAGTGTGTCTTGCCTACAGTCAAGCATGGTGGTGGGAGTGTCATGGTCTGGGGCTGCATGAGTGCTGTTGGCACTGGGGAGCTACAGTTCATTGAAGGAACCATAAATGCGAACATGTACTGTGACATACTGAAATAGAGCATGATCCCCCTCCACTTGCAGCCTGGGCCGCAGGGCAGTATTCCAACATAACGACCCCAAACACACCTCCAAGTCGACCACTGCCTTGCTAAAACAGCTGAGGGTAAAGGTGATGGACTGGCCAAGCAGGTCTCCAGACCTAAACCCTATTGAGCATCTGTGGGGCATTCTCAAACGGAAGGTGGAGGAGTGCAAGGTCTCTAACATCCACCAGCTCTGTGATGTTGTCATGGAGGAGTGGAAGAGGACTCCAGTGACAATCTGTGAAGCTCTGGGGAACTCCATGCCCAAGGGAGTTAAGGCAGTGCTGGAAAATAATGGTGGCCACACAAAATATTGACACTTTGTGGCCACTTCGGGGTGTACTCACTTTTGTTGCCAGCGGTTTAGACATGGATGGCTGTGTGTTGTATTATTTTGAGGGGGCAGCAAAGTGTCATTTTTTCAGTGTTGTCACATGAAAAGATAACAAAAGATTTACAAAATGTGAGGGGTGTAATATTAATATATATATATATATATATATATGCAATAAACTGATCTTTCCCAGTAAAGAGCTGTGGGGGTCGGCACAAGTCTTGGTCATTGGAGGACAGGCAGGCTGTGCTCCCAGTACAACCAAATATCTGACCAAGTTGGGAAGGATATGCTTCCATGCCTAGCGAGGTTGGCTTGAAATAGGAAAGCAGGGGAGCTGGCAGAATGACCAGGTTATTCACACAAAAGGAAAAAATATAAAGAGAATAGGATACTTTTAACGTATATGGTACAACAGACACATCAGTAATACTTCAAATCTGAAATATTTACTGCCGTGTTTAGCAAAACTAAATGCAGCAAGTATTTTTTTTATTTTTTTTTTTTTTTATGTAAAGGTTTCAGAGGATTAGTTGAATAGCTCTTCACTGTGTGTAAACTAAAGCTTTTCCAGCAAAGTTGATTCTAGAGAACACAACAATCCACAAAAGAAAAGCATCCAAACATCTGTTATTCAAGTAAACAAAGTATGACCTGAGATAAACAGCAATTCACCTCTTCCATAGATAAACTCTAGATGGAACACTACAATAACAGCTGGCAGTCAAAATCAGACACACGAGTTTACACCAAGTGTGCCATTTGAGACATCTGTACCAGAAATGCAAATGGTTGCTTTAAAATGACCATATATATGACATGGGTGCTCAACCTGTGGCCCTCCAGCTGTTAAGGGAACTACAAGTCCCATCATGCCTCTGCATTTGGGAGTCATGCGTATAACTGTCAGCAACTTGCAATGCCTCCTGGGACTTGTTCTGCAACAGCTGGAGGGCCACAGGTTGAGCATCCATGATATAGAACCTTTTGACAATTTTAATAAATGCTCAGCAAAGCATCTTACTACTGCATTAAACTACCGAAGAGTAGAATAGGAGGAAAACAAAGAGCTCATATACAGAGAACAGCTGCAGTGTAAAGCTGAATATGAAAAGACTGAAATACTTCATGAAGTGAGATAGGGCTGCAATCCAACTCTCTTTAATATAGACATCAATGAACTGGCAACGATCCTCAGCACCAAACTAACTCTACGAGGCATAAAGGTGAATTTCCTCCTGTAAGCAGATGAACTATTACTGTTACAATAAGGTAAGACATTATGGAAGGGCTGGAGAAATACAAGAGCTCTTCCTTTAAAACAAACTACCTTCTTGGTGAATTTATGAGCTGTACACACCTCTGCCTAGAAATGGAACAAATCGGGAGGTTTCAAAGCAGCCATAGAGGCCCTAAAAATAAGGCGTGCAGAACCTTCTCTGCCTTTAGTAAAAAGCTGTACACACATATTTTTTTATTAGGGGTGATGAATATAAAAATTGCAGCATCGATGCATCGCGATTCTACATCTGAGTCGGCCGAATCGATGACGCCATCCGGCGCTCCGTGCAGTGCTCTGCCTCTCCTGGAGAAACAAAGAGGCAGAGCCTGCCTGGTGGATAAAGATCCCTCCCCTTCCCTGCCCACCGCAGTATGCAGCGAGATGAACACTGAAGGGGGAAGAGCTTGAGGAGACCCCACGTCAGGAGAGGCATCACTGTAGGCACCAGAAGGGAGAAGAGAGGCGGAGACAAACTGAGCATGGAGGAGGGGAAACCCACTGACAGAGGTGGTAAGTACCAGTGTCACTGATCCCATCCCACCCCTCCGCCCCAATCCCATCCATCCCTCTGCCCCTGATCCCAGCCATCCCACCATCCTTCTGCCCCAACCCCAGCCATCCCTCTGCCCCTGATCCCATCCATCCCACCATCCCTATGCCCCTTATCCCATCCATCCCACCATCCCTATGCCCCTGATCCCACCCCACCACCATCCCTCTGGCCCTGATCTCATCCATCCCACCATCCTTCTGCCCCTGATCCCATCCCACCCCCCTTATCCCATCTATCCCTCTGCCCCTAATCCCATCCATTCCACCATCTCTCCATCTCTCTGCCCCTGATCCCATCCCACCTCCACCACCATCCTTCTGCCTGATCCCCACTCCCCACCCCCCCACCAGCATTTAGGAAAGGAATGCATTTCAGGTCTTTGGTAAAACAATCTATTGAGCAGCCCAGAATTAGTTTGTGAGAGAGTCAGTCTATTCCACATTTTCACAGCTCTTACGGCAAGGTTTTCCCTCTAAATGTAAGGAATGCCCCATTGTTCTCTGTAATGAACTGAACGTTTATAACTTGTAATCCTCTTTTGGGATGGTTATGAGAATTTCCCTACCCAAATAGGATATTGTGCTAAGAGCAAATGAAAGAGTTCATGTAACTGCTGTAATTTTTGGATAAAAACCATGGGCATTAATCGTGATGCATTGCGGAATCGAAACATTGAAAAGGATAATTGTAATCGAATCGTGAGACCAGTGAAGTAGCGCACCCTTAAAATATATACACACACATCGATAGATTGATTTATAGATATATATCTATATATCTCAATCACACACAGTGGGTATAGAAAAGAACCATCCCCTTTAAAATAATCATCATGTTGCTTTGCAGCCTGAAATGGAGAAGACAGACCATTTTTGGTTTTATCCAACTGTGTTTACTCGGTGCAACATCCAAGTGAAATAAGAAAAGAAAAAAAAAAAAAAAATCAGTCACTGAGAAATAGGATCACCCCCTCCTAAAAATGACTAAATCAGGTGTAGCTAATCTAGAGAATAAAATGGCGATTATTGCAAAATTTTATGTCACACGGTATTTGTGCAGCGGTGTTTTAAAACGCAACTTTTTGGGAAAAGGGACACTGATGAATGAATTTAAAAAAACAAACGGTAAAAGTTACCCCAATTTTTTTGTATAATGTGAAAGAGGATGTTACGCCGAGTAAATAGATACCAAACATATCACTCTTTATAAATGCACACACTCGTGGAATGGCGACAAACTACTGTACTTAAAAATCTCCATAGGCGACGCTTAAAATTTTTTTTACGGTTACCAGGTTAGAGTTACAGAGGAGGTCTAGTGCTAGAATTATTGCTCTTGCGATCGCGGCGATACCTCACATGTGTGATTTGAACACCGTTTACATATGCGGGCGCGACTTCCGTATGCGTTTTCTTTGCTGCGTGAGCTCACAGGGACGTGGGCGCTTTAAACATTTTTGTTTTCTTATTTATTTTATATTTATAAATTGTGTTTTAAAAAAAAATAAGTTTTTTGATCACTTTTATTGCTGTCACAAGGAATGTAAACATCCCTTGTGACAGTAATAGGTGGCGACAGGTACTCTTTATGGAGGGATCGGGGGATGGAATTGTAGGCGGCGGAAGGGGGGGGAGGGGGGGAGACATCCCCTCCCGCATAACTGGATAGCCGATCGCTGGCTCTAAAAAACAGTACCAGGATAATGCCTGCAGCTGCGGGTATTATCCCGGTATAACCCCAAAAAGCCGAGTACACACACCTGCGTACGCTTGGTGGGAAGGGGTTAAACCATGGATCCCATATTTTGTCAAAGAATTGTGTGGAATTGTATAATGTGTGGAATATTTTTTCCAAAAGACTGATTATATTCACCCTTGCCTTCAACTGGGCAATAGGAAAAAGAGTTCCGCTGGAAAGCAATTTGCCAGTGAATTGCTACACTTATCGCCTGGATAAGTCTTGTGTGTGGTGTGGAAATACTAGGAATGGATGTAAATAATAAACAATTATTTAGGGAAAGATTAATGCATGTGTTAGAAATGGTAGAAGCTAAATTTTCTAGTAGGATCCAAATATGTGACATTTTATTACAATCCCAGAAAATGTGGGAAAAGGAGCCTGGGGATGGACAGCGTCAGAAACACGTTGAGGGAACCGTTGGAAAAATGGCATGCAATTTGGTGGGCATATAATACCATCTACTCTTACAGTAAAAAACCCTCTATGCAGTTTAAGGTTAAACCACTTTTCTTCTAATTTTAGTGAATGACCGCGTGTCTTCTTAAATTCCCTTATGCATTAAAGTTTTATCCCTATTGTGGGGACACCAGTACGGTATTTGTACATTGAAATCATATCCCCTCTCAAGCGTCTCTTCTCCAGAGAGAACAAGTTCAGTGCTCGTAACCTTTCCTCATAACCAATGTCCTCGAGACCCTTTATTAGTTTTGTTGCCCTTCTCTGGACTCTCTCCAGTTACAGCACATCCTTCCTAAGGACTGGTGCCCAGAACTGGACAGCATACTCTAGGTCCAGAGTCTTGTAGAGTGGGAATATTGTCATTTTATCTCTGGAGTTAATCCCCTTTTTAATGCATGCCAATATTCTGTTTGCAGCAGCTTGGCATTGCATGCCTTTGCTGAGCATGTCATCTACGAGGACCCCCAGGTCCTTTACCATCCTAGATTCCCCCAGAGGTTCTCCCCTCAGTGAGTAGATTGCCATCATATTTTTACCACCCATAAGCATTATTTTACATTTTTCCACATTAAAACTCATTTGCCATGTAGTTGCCTACCCCATTAATATGTTCAGAACTTCTTGCAAGGTTACCTCATCCTGCGAAGATGTTATAGCCCTGCTTAGCTTAGTATCGTCCATAATTACAGAGATTGAACTGTTCAGCCTATCCTCCAGGTCATTTATGAATAAACTAAATAGGACTGGTCCCAGAAGAGAACCCTGGGGGACCCCACTTTCCACCCCTGTCCATTCCGAGTACTCCCCATTTATTACTACCCTCTAAACTCACCCCTGTAGCCTGTTTTCAAACTATGTACTCACCCTATGGTCGATGCCAACTGACCTTACTTTGTACAGTAAACGTTTAGGGGGAACTGTATCAAATGCTTTTGCAAAATCCGGATACACCACGTCTACGGGTCTTCCTTTATCTAGATGGCAGCTCACCTTCTCATAGAAGGTTAATAGATTGGTTTGGCAAGAACAATTCTTCATGAATCCATGCTGATTACTGCTAATGATACAGTTGTCATTGCCAAAATCCTGTATATAGTCCCTTATCCCCTTCAAGAGCTTGCATACAATTGTGGTTAGGCTAACTGGTCTGTAATTCCCAGGGATGTATCTAGGCCCTTTTTTATATATTGGTGTTACATTGGCTTTTCTCCAATCAGCTCGTACCATTCCAGTCAGTAGACTGTTCGTAAAAATTAGGAACAATGGTCTGGCAATTACTTGACTGATTTTAAGTACCCTCGGGAGCAAGCCATCTGGTCCCAGTGACTTATACCTTCGCCATCTCTCCATCCTTAGTAACCAGATTCCCTTCATCATTCTTTATGGGACCAATATGATCTGACCTCCCTTTCTTACTATTTATGTACTTTAAGAATTTCTTGGGATCTTTCTTACTCTCCTCTGCTATGTGCCTTTCGTGTTCTATCTTAGACGCCCTGATTGCACCCTTACATTTCTTGTTGCATTCTTTGTAAAGTTGGAATGCTGATGATCCCTCAGCCTTGTATTTTCTGAAGGGCTTCTCCTTTGCTTTTATATGCATTTTTACGTTGGAGATAAGCCACCCAAGACTTATTAGCTCTTTTAAATTTATTTCACATTGGGATGCACTGGATAATGCCCTTATTTAATATGTTCTTAAAGCATACCCATTTTCCCTCCATGTTCTTTGTTCCTAAGATTTTATCCCAATCAATATCTTCTAGCACTGAAACAAATTAACCAGTGATTGCCATTTCCTAAATTGCCCTTTATTTCCACATCCGTGATCAGGTCTGTATTGTTGGTAATCAGTAGGTCTAGTAACGCTTTGTTTCTAGTTGGTGCGTTTACTATCTGACCCATGAAATTTATCCTGCAAGACATTTTGGAACTGGCGAGCCCTTAAATGAATGCGCGGTTGCTTTCACCCAGTCTATGTGTGGATAATTAAAATCCCCCATTATGATGACACTTATGAGTCAGCATTCACAATATTGTAGTATATTTCTGAAATTACACTTCTTCCTGCAAGATTTTTTAAACATATCCTTTCATAAAATGTAGAGGGATCTATGACTGTTTGGTAATGAGTATTGTAAAATTTGCCTGATACCTGTAGTGTTCATGATTTGTTATTTGGTATTTTGTTTTTAGGGATGAGACTGGGGTGCATGTGGAATTTTCAATTAATTTATGTAGAGATATTAAATCATTATTGATCCACCAGGAAAAGTTATCCAATTTATACAGTCCCTGAGGGAATTTTGGGTCCCCTAAGTATGTAGCTTGGGGAGGAGTTTTTGAGGTCAAATTGTATTTCTTATTATATAATCTCCAAAGATCTAAAGACCGAAGAACTAAATTGGTTCAGATCTGCTACGTTATTTTGTGGAACATTTTTAGACCATAATATGCCTGATAGTGAGTAGGGATAAATGGAATTACATTCAAATTTAAACCCAGGGGAACTTTGAATTAGAAATTCCATTGAGCCATTTGGGAAAAACGTGAGGCTAAAAAATACAGCCAGAAGTCTGGGAGGTCGAATCCACCTTTATGTTGTGAAGTATATAGAACTGTTAGAGAAGCGCGGGTGTGAGTCTGCCCATATAAATGTATTGACTTCTCTTTGAAAGTTGGTTATGTAGATTTTATTTACTCTAATAGGCATTGATCTAAACAAGTATAATAGTTTTGGGAGTATAGTCATATTTATTGCTGCAATTCTTCCTAAAAAGGATATGATAGGATTTCCATAATTTAATAGTTCTTCTTAATATCAGTAGTAGAGGAATGTCGTTTTTGCAAAAAGAGATATTTTATGTCTCGGGTAAGGATGATCCCTAAGAAATAAAATCCATGGACCATGTAAAGGAGAATTAATTCTTTAGGGCATTGTGTATTAGGTATATTTTAGGGGTGCTGAAATTAATCGTTGCATCGCGATTCGGGTGTCCCCGATGCGGCATCGATGCATAAGGACCGGAAAATCGATGTCTGGTGACGTCATTACTAGCCCCGCCCCTCCCGGGAAAGTGCTCCGAGTGTATTTTTAAAATGACTTTATTTTAATAAATGTTGTATTACAATAGATGCTGTGACCCCCGCTGTATGTGCTTTTTATAAAACAATGTCGCTTTATACCGTATTTCGCCGTAGTAGTACAATCATGTGACTCCCGGCCCGTCCCGCCCCTCTCCACTCTCCTCTTCCGTCTCCTGAGTCCTGACGTCAGCGGGGATTTCTCAGTCCCGCCCGCCTCTCTTCTGACATGATAACTATAGTCAGCGGGCAGGACTGAGAATTCCCTGCTGACGTCAGGACTGAGGAGACACGTGAGAGGGGAGAGGAGAGAGGAGAGAGGAGAGCGGAGAGGGGCTGGACGGGACGAGCCGGGAGTCACATGATCGTACTACTATGGCGAAATTCGGTATGAGCTGGCATTGTATTTTAAAAGCACATACAGCGGGGGCACAGCATTTATTGTAATATAACATTAATTAAAAGAAAGTAATTGTGGGGGGGTTAGTGATGGCTGCGTTTGACGGGCACAGGGGGCTGCGTTTGGGCACAGGGGGCTGCGTTTGACGGGCACAGGGGGCTGCGTTTGACGGGCACAGGGGGCTGCGTTTGATGGGGGAGGTTCAGTATTTTTCAGTTTGTTTGCGCCCCCCAAAAAAATTTTGAGCACCAGCTGCCACTGGTCAGCACAGAGACAGTAGAGGGAACTTCACAGGGCTGTTTGTCAGCTGTGGATTCTATCCCTTCTGACCTCACAGCAGCAGTGTGTGTGTGAATCTCTGTACCCTGTAGTGCACCGGATTACTGCACTTTTTAGGGAGTGAGGTTATTTTTAATTCAAAGAGAAGTTCTAGTCAATTTTTTGTTTATTAGAAGTCAGCAGCTACAAAAAAGTGTATCTTCTGACTTTTAATAAAAAAAGACACTCACCTGTCCCACAATCCAGCGACGTGGCCACCCAAACCCTCCCTTCTCTCCCCTGCCTGTCCACAGCGCTGGCAATACTACTGTGGGCATCCGGCTGTGACAGCTTGCAGCTTCACAGCCGGGTGCGCATGTCTCACTGCGCTGTCCTGCATAGCCGGGCAATCTTTTGGGAACTGTGATGTGTCCCAGAAGATTGCAGGGTGGAAGGGCTGCCTAGGTGGCCCAAGCGGAAGTGGGAGCTCGTCGGTAATCGTGATGCATCGCGGAATCGAATCGAAGACCAGATAATCGAATCGAATCGTGAGACCAGTGAAGATGCGCAGCCCTAGTATATTTATGGGCATACCAATGTATTTTGAGATATTAAAGTGTTTGTTAACCTAAAAAAAAAAATAAAATACAGATTCTGTTCCCTTAAAGCAGGTTATACTTTGCTTGTGCTGTGTAATCTGCCCCTCTCTAAGCTGTAAAAAAAAAAAAACTTCCTGTGTCCCCCTCTCTGCACTGATCACGATGTTAGAGTACGTCCCTCCGTCCTCCACAGCTGCCCTCTGTGCTCTCCTATCAACCCCTAATCCCTGCCTGTCATCAGCTCCATGTTCAGTGTCTTTGTCTCCACCAAGATCCCCCTCCCCCCGCCGCTATTAGAAATCAAACATGTACAAAGGTCACTACCAGCACCTCTATTATAGGCATACATAGCACACAGTGCAAGTCTTATTAAAAAGAGACATGTAAATACATTTTTAGAGCGATCTTCAGGCTGGCCATGTGACACTCAGCCACTTGGCCCCTCCTGCAGAAGCCATGTATCGGAGATGTAAAGCGGCCACGAGTCACATGACCGGCCTGAAGATCCCTCTAAAAAAAGTATTTACGTGCCTCGTTTTTATAAAAGACTTACAGTGTGGTATGCCTGCCTATAATAGGGGGGCTGGCAGTGATTTATACTTTTGCATTAACACACACTTTAATGGTTAGGCCTGAGAGAGATGCAAAATACTGTAATGTTTTAAGTTTGATAATGAAGTGATAGGTTGTGTAACGAAAAGGGAGAATGTCATCTGCATACATACTGAATTTGTATGTATGATTAAATAAAGTGTATCCTTTAATGTCTGAATGAGATAAAAGGACTGTGGCTAGAAGTTCCATAGCCAGAGTAAAAAGGAGAGCAGAAAGTGGGTACCCTTGCCTCATCCCTCTACTTAAAAAAAAAAAAACTTTGAATTACATCCTGGCAACCAAATTCTCATTTGGGGGTTATTGTATAATGTCTTAAATGCATGGAGAAATTTTCCTTGTGAACCATATTTTGGTAGAATAATATGTAGGAATTTCCAAGAGACATGCCTTGTTAATATCTAGGCTTAGAAGAACTAGCTCTTGAGATTGTGCCTTTGCATCCTGGATTATATTCATTGCCAACCAGATATCATCGGTTATCTGACGACCTGGAATAAATCCTGATTGAAAAGGGGATATTAGTGAAGAGATTACTGAGGATAGTCTATCAGCTAGTAGCCTGCTAAAAATTTTTCAATTACAGAGATTGCCCTATAATTTTGGGGTAGTGTATGGCTTTTGTCTGGTTTAGGTATTAATGAAATATTGGCCAAATATCATTTCTTCTGGAAACAGTACTCCATTAAGAATGTTATTAAACAGGGAAGTTAATTTTGAAATCAAAAGAGGGGCAAACGGTTTGTAATAAAAATATGCAAATACATCTGGGCCTGGTGCCGAACTTTTAAGGGATTTAATAATTTGTAAAATTTCCTCTTCTGTACAGGGGGCATTTAACTCCTCAATTTGAGCCGGAGATAAAGATTGGAATTGGTATGTTTTCTAGCCATGAAAGGGTCGAGGGTGGAATAGAAGACGTGGGGCATGAAAGGAGATCTAAATAAAAAATTTTGAAAATAGATAAGATGTCTTTTGGGTTTGTGACTATTTGGCTAGAGGCATTCTTTAACTTGTAAATATGGGGGGGGGGGGTCTAATAGATCGGTTAAGTTTGGATACAAGAATTTCAAAGGCTTTATCAATGCCTAGAAGCACAGTGAGGTCTATTACTGAGAAGTTAAAAGGTATTTGGTACAACACAGTCCCTCCCGGATCAGGACGTCGCTCCAAACTGGATAAAAGAGCCAGGAGGAAACTGGTCAGAGAGGCTACCAAGAGGCCTACAGCAACTCTGAAGCAGTTGCAGGAATTTATGACAAAGAGTGGAAATGTGCACATGAAAACAATATCACAAATTCTCCACATATGTGGCTTGTATGGGAGGGTTACAGGTTAAGGGTTGGTTTTAAGAGGAAAAAGGTGAATGTCCTTAAATGGCCCAGTCGGAGCCCATTGAAAATCAGTGGAATGACTTGAAGACTGCAGTCCACAAACAATCACCATCAAAATCACCTGAACTTGAGCAGTTCTGCAAAGAAGAGCGGGCAAATAATGCAATCTAGATGTGCAAAGTTAGTAAAGACAATATCCCAACAGACTAAAGGTTGTAAATAAAGCAAAAGTTGGTTCAACAAAATACTGATTCAAAGGGGGTGATCCTTTTTCCAACTCAGCGATTCTGTTTTTTTTTTTCTTTCATTTGGATGTTACAAGTTGCAAAGACAGCTGGATAAAACAAAAACTTGTCTGCCTTCATTTCAGGCTGCAAAAGCAACAAAATGTGTTAAAAAAAAAAAAGGGGGGGGGGGGGGTGATTATTTTCTATACCCACAGTATTAAAAAAATTATACACACACACTAATATATATATAGATCTATATAATATACACATACGTTATGTATACTTTAACACATTCGCTAATCTCTTATTACAAGAAAAGTTGGCAAACGTTTGAAGTGGCTGTACTTTTTTAGTAGTTCCCTTTTTAAAACCCTACTCTGCTTGTCTGCCAATCCATTAGATTTGGAATTGTTATATAATTTTTACATGGCGATAATGACTCTGACAGAGCTGTATCTAATACTTGTATATATACTTCACTTGCTCTTGGTACAATGTGCTGTCATAGTACTGCCAAGAGAAATGGACCGCATTGCACAGGGTAGTCAACTACGATTGCAGCTGTTCGTAGAAGACGTCTCAGCCTCCACACACATTATGGGAAACCTAATCGAGGGAACGTGGCTTTAAACAAAGGGCAAGCTGTTTGGAACATGTGAGGAATGTGTATCATTTTACATGTACATAAAATCCAGCTTTACAAAAACGGTTTCTGGATATTAAATTAAAAGGGCAGTGGGCACAGAATGTTGTTACAAGTAGCCAATTGAAGTTGGTGTTTCCAAGAAAGCAGAAAATACAGTTTGTCGTAATTTTTAATTTTTTTTTTCCTCAGTGGCAGGAAAAAGCATATATACTGCATTTTGCAAGAATACTTTGTATAAAGAGAACCTCAGAGTAAACAGGCTGCATATTAACTGATCCTAGAGCAGCCCATCCTCAACCCTTTCCATGCTCTCTCCACACGACTGTGGTAAAATCTATCAAATTTCTGCAATGGGGTTAACAGGATTTGCCCAGGGACTGGCAGGTACGAAGGGTTAAATACACACAAAAAAAGGGGGCAACAATTCAAAACCCAATACTTGTTACAATGTTATTAACTAAACTTTCTGATAAGCTGTAGCATGTTCATAGAACGTCAAATAATGTACAATATCTATACATCTGCAGGTTACATGAAAAATACATGAAAAATAATAGCCAGTAATACAGCCATGAAGGTCCTTGTTCAGCCACTTCCTGTTAAAGGGTAACACTCCCCTCCCCATCTCCCCACTGTGCATTGTCACACAGGCTTCTGATGGCCATTTTAATACATTATGCAGGCCTAGTCTATTGTGGTCACCAGGGGGCCACGTAATGATTCAGTGCATGAAGACAAGAAATGGCTGCCAAAAGGCTGCAGGAGACCAGCAGTATTAAACATGCCAAAGGATGAAACAAACAGATTTAAAAATAAAAATAATAATGATGATAATCACATTGTTAGTTCAGTTAATGTTTACATATACATTGGCAGTCTCCTGAGAGCACTCCTACACATATCCCCTAACCTATGTTCTGGGTATTACCTGAATATAATCCTGCAGGGTCACGTGCCTATGATATCGGATATTGCTGCTTAAAGTGGGAGTAAACTCCCATCTCTGACTTAACTATAGGTAAGCCTATAATAAAAGCTTTACTGTACATGCAGCCAGTGACGTCACCGCCACGTACCCTCTGAAGGAACAGCCGTCCTGTGTCATAAGCAGCAGCTCCCGCGCACAAGTGATGTCACTCACACAGCCAGAGTCCCCAAACCTGGAACGAATCTTAGATCAGGCAAAGGTTCCAGAGGCTGCATTCATGGCAATGGTGAGACTACTAATGGGCACTGACCCTTATTTTGCTTCACAGTCATTTAAAATTATGTGTGTGTACAATTCAATACAGGTGGAATCAGAGGGCCCTGCTCGTTAGAGCTTACAATCTAGGAGGGAGAGTCAAGTTATATAAAAGGGCAATAGCTGTGGGGGATGAACTAATGGAGAAAATAGTGCAGTTATTAGATGGAGGCAGGATAGGCTTCTCTGAAGAGGAAAGTTTTCAGGGATCGCCTAAAAGTGGATAAATTTGGAGACAGTCTGACAGATTGGGGTAGGGAATTCCAGAGGATGGGCGAGGCTCGGGAGAAGTCCTGGAGGTGGATATGGGAGGAGGTGATGAGGGAGCTAAAGAGCAGGAGGTCCTGGGAGGAACGAAGAGGGCGATTAGTTTGGTATTTTGAGACTAGGCTAGTGATGTAGCTAGGGGTAGAGTTGTGGATGGACAGTGTTTACTATGCTTCAGTCCATGAATGAATAGGAGCCTTTGTATAGAGACTTCTATTCATTCATACGCAGGCCGAGCACGCTGTTTTCAGTCCCTTTCTCTATGACAAAAAAGAGACAGGGGTCCGTTTACTGATGAGAATTTTAATCATGCCCAGAGATCACCTTTAGCCCTCCTTCACACTAGAGCGATTTGACAGGTCAAACCACCTGACAAGTCACAGCCTATTGCAATCGGTGCGAGGCCGACTTTGAAGCTGCACAGATGTCTTTCAAGTCGGACCCGAGGTCACACTGAAATGCGGCTTTGAAAACAGATTGAATTTCAGATGAAGTCACACAATTTCAAAGCCGTGTTCAATGTGAACGAGGGCTCAAAGACTAAACCACAGATTTAACTTTACAAAAAGAGGCAGTAGAGGAAAAAAAAATCCTCTATCAGTTCACCTTGTTCAATAATTTTGCACAGACATAAAGGGCTACAGTATGCAGTTATCTTGTGAGCCTCCACTAGATCACCACATGCCTGACGAAGGGGTCCTGTGTGACTCTGAAACGTTGCACCTTTTTGTGTTGTGATCATGCAATAAATTAAACCGTTTGGACGCCACCTTGTGCTGATCCTTGGTGTGCTGGCAAGTATCTACATTGTGATTTGAATAAGTATCCAGCTGGTTGTTGCTGCAGCACCCAACCTTTAGAGCTTATACCAGGAATGTGTGTGATGGGAATATGAAACATTCCTCCACTAGATTTGACACAAGCTTGGCTTGATCTCGGATAATGCCTGACGCATGCCTGATCCCAGACACTGCAAAACATTTTACTGGCAGTGCATCGGATATAATACTATTTCAGCTGGAAATGGGGGAAGATTACAAATCTGACTTTATGCCAATAATCCCTACTTTTTCTTTTATTGATCTTGCCAAAGGCCTCATTTGACATTTCAGGTAGTTTAAACAGGCAAGAAATAGAAACAAATTATTGACAGTAAAACATGATAAAGTTTACAATTTCAGCAAAATTTAATATAAATATATATGTTTTACCTCTGTCTGAAGTCCTATAAATAAACTATAATTATTAGTTTGGGAACGTAGCCTGCATTTAGCTAGCAGATATCCACTGATATAGCAAATTCCCAAGGTTAGTCTAGGCAAAATACCAAGCCAATACAATGCACTCTTTAACCTCTATACAATAGTCTCCCGGGCATGTGTTATATGCTGGAGTCTTGAAAGTGATTCCAAATGACTCAACAAACTGTGCACAGTCTAAAATGAAAGTCTACATCAGGGAAATCCAGGTCACATGCACACCAAATAAAACCTGACCACAGTTCCCTATTGGTTCTCCTAATGTGCTGCAGATGCTGACACTGGAGGTCCCGCTACTCTATCATGTTCTGACCTTCTAGGAATTCAGTAAGAAATTACTGACTCACCAGATACTGATCAGCTATGATGACCAGAGCATGCCAGTCTTCATTATGCAAGAATTCCGTTAGCTGTAAACTTAAGCATGCATGCCAAGGTTTCTGAACCAAGCAGACAAAAGAAGCAATTCCAGCAAACCACTGAAGGTTCATTATGGCCACTGACCATGTTAGTAGGGAAAACCAAATGACAAACAAAAAACGAGATGGCTTGAAACAGTTTGCAGGAATCTTCCATAACAGCAATAAAAGAAATGACTAAAAAAAAGAAACAAGCACAGGTATGAAAAAAAAAAAAAAAAAAATAGGGGAAAAAAGGTACCATCTGGGAAAATTTGAGAATTACCAGGTAAAATGCTTTTATACTAACAATCTCAGGGCAGCAAACGTTGAGACAAATAGATGAAAGACAGACTATATACTGTAAGAAGTCACAACTTTAACAGTCTTGGTTTCGGATAATGCCTAACCCCTTCATGCAGATGGTCCGCATATATGCGGCCTCACTGAACTAGTTTTTTTTTTCCATGGAGCCGCATATATGTGTACCTTTGTGTTGGGCGTGCACTGCATGGTGCACTCCCAGCACAGAGACCGAGCTCTCACGAGAGCCTCACGTCTCATACTAACGATCGGGAACCGGGACTACCGTGTCACATAATCACTGTGCTAGCCTCTGAGTGGCTAACACCGTGGTCAGTCACTGTGCAGCACGCCCTGTGTTTATCATCAAAAGCTTGTCCTGGAAAAAAAACAAGGTATAATCCACCTGGATGAAAAGTAGTTGCGGTATCTACAGATTTACTAACACATGTCAAAGTTGCAAAATTGTGTTAACATCTGTTTTACCCTCAGCCACAAAAGGGGTTAACAAAACATGAAAATGGGACAATGTGGCAGCTTTAAATATTAACCGAAAGCCATGGCTTTCTCTGCCAAAGTAGCTTGCTGCCAGGTCTGAAAATATTCAGATATTTAAAAGGACAAGTTCACCTTTTATACTATGTTACACCCATATCCCCCCCCCCCCCACTGTGACAGCAGCTGCCTCAGACCGTTCCGCAGACCCGGACGCGTCATTCATTCACTTGGAGAATTACAAGTACTGTCAAGCCTTTGAGGCTGTTGGCTTGTAGTTCTCAATTAACTACCAGGGTGCTGTTGAACTCTCTAGGTAGTTCATTCTACGCATTGCACCTGCTATCTGCTGATTGCGGGTGCAATGCTTTACAAGCCCCCCCCAAAAAAAAAAAAAAAAAATGCCCATTTTTTTATGCTCGTGTTCTAAACTCGTGACTCTGAGGGAGCGGCATACCCACGAAACGCATAGACCAATGTTTCCATTAAGTTATGTCTGTCGAAAATCTGTATCTTTAATATTATTAAAAATTGATATTTTTTTTAAAATAGGTTTGTAAACTAGCATTTTTGATTTTATATATTGTGAGAAGGGTGTCACAGCTATATTTTCCAGGTAGTTATTTGAAAAATCCCTTCTTCCTCATACTGTGTCTGCTTCAATATTAGGATGATAACCCTAGGAAATCAGCAGGCTATATATTATTTAGCGGCCTCCACACCTTTTGCGTAGATGTGGTTTTAGCATGTGTACAACCATGCCATTCGGGGAAGAGGATTTGGAGGACTATAAACACACATTTACCACCCTCCAACCGCAATAGTAAATGTACCCTTAGGCTCTGTTCCCACTAGTGCGGCTCCAAAGTGGCATGCTTTAGAGTCCGACTTTGATCCGACTTTACACTCTCTGGATCAAGGTTGCATTAAAAGTTGCAACAAAGTAGTGCAGGCACATTTTCTAAGTTGCACTGATTTGAACGGGTGCCATGAATGAATGGGCTGTGACTTGTCATGCGACTTTGGACACAGTCGTATGACAAGTCGCACTAGTGTAAACGGAGCCTTAGAGTGTCAGGTTGTCTTGGCAGTTGTGTCCCTTTGAGGGTTAGCATCCATTGAAGTCTTTATCTATGCAGCTTGGGTTCTTAAGGGAAACTTAAATGCCCTTGCAATAAAAAAATAAATAAAATAAATAACCCTACAACAAAAGGATCAAAAACACCTTAGTTTGACTTAAAGTGGATGTAAACCCAATGTCATCCTTTCTAAACTACTGCCATAGGGGTTATCTAGAAGGATATACATGCCTCCTGCATGTATCTTTACCTGTCAAATGTCTCCCCTCTTCTGAGAGCCGAAAAATTGCATAGTCGGTGGGTCTGTTGTCTGGAGCTCGGTGGGTGGAGTCGTGATGTCAGTAGACTCCCCGCCCACCTCTACACTCCCCTGGTCAATATGCATTTTCTCCTGTGTATTTCTAACATTGAACTTCTGCTATGATATCTAACATCCAGTGAAAAGACAGAAAATAACCACATGACTTCAGCATGCTAAATCATGTTGAGGTATGGAAAAGCCAATCCTTGCAGAGCTGCTGATGAAAGGAGTGGGGTGGGAATTAAAAAATAATGCATGTCTTAGGCTAGTGCACGATATATGTAAATCACCTGTCACTCACAGCAAGGGGGAGGATTTGAAGTTTGTCTCTGTCAAGATTTATCTCACTGAACAATAAAAGAGGATTGCTCAGAGCTGGATTAACTCTTTGTGGCATGACTGGGCCCAAATGATAGGAAATCTTATACTCTACATTACAACAGCAAAACAAAAACAAAAAATAATAATTCGGGTTATTTTAGAAGACACTTTCTAACGTCCAGAGTATGGAAGGTTTTTTTCCCGGCCCGGAGGGCTCAGGGCAGAAAGTAGAGTATAAACTCCTGTGTGCGGTGGAAGGCAGAAGACACTTTTGGTAAGAAAGCTGGATCTGTCCTCAGCACTATCCTGTCTGGCAGACACCTCATGAAAGGCTCTTTGATTGACAATGCCTGAATTTCACTGATTCTACGTGCAGATGTTAATGCTACCAGGAGCATTGTCTTTAGGGTGAGAAATCTTAAAGATGCATCTTCTAGCGGCTCGATAGGCGGCTTAGTGAGCCCCTGAAGAACCAAAGATAAATCCCACTTGGGAAAAATAATAAAAAAGGTCTAGGCCTGATCTTTGCCACAGCCTTCAAAATTCTAACTATCAAAAAGGTATTTTCCAAGAAAACTGATGCAGCTACCTGCGTCTTGAGGGTACTTGCTGTTAAACCTTTCTCCATTCCTTCCTGGAGAAATTCCAAAACTGAAATAGTGCTACTGAAATTAAAAGTTCCTGCTGGAACACCGGGAGTTGTAACACTTACAGATTTTGAAGTAGATTGCCTTGGTGACCTTCTTTCTACTTGATAGAAGGGTGTTAATGAGTTTTTCCAATAGCCCTCTTTTCCTTCATATTTTTTCCTCAGAAACCAGACGGTTAGCTTGAGGTATGCTGGATCTGGATGAAGAACTTGACCTTGCCACAGAAGGTCCTCCCTGCTTGGTAATTTCCAGGGAGGCTTTGCTGATAAGTTCATTAGGATTGAGAACCCGTTGTCTCTTTGGCCAATAGGGAGCAATTAGAATCAGATCCATGGACTCTGTTCTGAACTTTGCCAACACCCTCGGGGATCAACTGAAACGGGGGAAAAGCGCAAGACAGAGGGCGAAGTCCCATTTGTGAGCTAATGCATACACGCCGAGTGCCTGATCCTGTCTCTGGAGAGAGAAGAAAGCCGACGTCTTTGCATTTACTCAGTTTGCAAAGAGGTCCACCTGCGGAAGACCCTGCCTTTCGGTAACTGGAAAATCTCTTGGTTTAATGACAAATCTGATTCCCTTATTTCCCTTCTGCTGAGAAGGTCCGCTAGGGCGTTTTTCCGTGCCTTTTAGATAAACTGAGGCCAGTGAGGTCCGCCCAGGACAGAATTTGGTGAGCTAGTTCCATCAGGGTCTTGCTCCCTGTGCCCCCTTGCTTTGTTAGATATAGTACCGCTGTCATGTTGCCTGACAACATCTGAACGTGCTGTTTCCTTAGGGACTGCTGGAAGAAGGAGGCTTAGGTGGACAGCTTTTAAATTCCCTCCAATTTGAGGACCTTCTGGCCTCTCATTTGGACCATACGCCCCATGTCTGTTCTTCAAGATGCACTCCCCACCCCCGTGCACTTGCATCTGTCATTAATCGCCAGGTTACCGGGAAAGTCCAAGGAAATCCTTTTGGAGGTGTTCCTCTGATCTCTCCACCACCAAAGTAACCTTTTTGCCAGTGTTCCCATTTTGATTTTTTTCTCCAGAGATTCCTGATGTGACCATTTCAGGAGTATGTCTGACTGTAGACGAGCATGTAGCCTGGCCCACTGCACCGAAGGGTTTTCTGCCGTCAACAGGCCTAGTACTGACATGGCCTTCCTCACTGAAACCTCCATGTTGGATTGAAGTTCTCTCAGTGCTATCTGCATTTTTTTCTACCTTTTCTTGTGGGAGGAAGATTCTTTGTTGTGTCAAATCTATTTCGTATCCTAGGACCTCACTCGCTGAGTCAGGGTAAGATTTGATTTTTTAAGATTTAGGAGCCAACCTAAGCTGTTTTTTTTAACGAGGAAAAGGTTTATTCAAATCTTTACATTACAAGCGATGAACATACACAGTTAGTATCATTTACATTACAGTAAGGATTATCGCAGAAAGCAATTTGCCGATATCCAGAGGGGAGCAAAACCCCTACATTACAGTAGGATAGTATTCCAATAGGTGCATATACCAATATGGCCACAGGGGGAAGGGAAAAAGGGGGGGGGGGGGAAGGGGGGAGAGGAGGGAAAAAGGGGGGGGGGAGGGAAAAATGGGGGGGGAGGAGGGAAAAAGGGGGGGGAAGGGAAAAAGGGACCTCACGTGATAAGATTGGTTACATATTTCACACGAGTATCAGCAGGCAAGAAGTCAGACAAATAAACTGTTATTGCGGTGTAGCTTCAAAACCAAATTCATCATCTGCAATCTCCGAGCCCCATGCATCTATCTAGCCTGACCAGATTTTATTGAATTTGCTAGGACAATTCCGATTAAGATAGGTGGCGATTCTATATAGTGGCAGAACAGCATTTAGAACAGAGCGCCAGGAGGACACTGTGGGTGGCGCAGCATCTTTCCAATAGAGAAATATTTCCTTATGTGCATAGAAAGTGGCATAGCTTAAGAACAACCTAGTGTGTCTGCCCCGAACGTTGGTGCCAAAGATGTTGAGCAACATAAACCTGGGGTCCGATCCAAGGGTCAGGGAGGTTATTCGGTTGAGATAATCAAGAATCTCTGACAAGTGGGCAGCAACGCGTGGGCAGGACCAGACCATATGAAGAAAGGAGGCAGCCTGCAGATTACATCTGGGACAAAAGTACTGGGGTCCCAGGATTCATAATTGCCAATCGTTTTGGGGTGAAGTAGGCCCTGTGCAGGAACTTAACCTGCAGAAAGCTGTCCCTGGCCGAGATCATATTAGTCACAAAAGAGGATAGTCAAGGACGTCCATTTTCCACTTGTCAAAGATCTTTTCTAGTTTTTTAGTGGGAGTTATGAATAGGCGGAAGTGCAGGGAGGATAAGGGTTTGTCTATTACCTCGGCAATAAGCAATCCTTCTACACAGTCCGATTCTAGGGTGAGAGAGGGTGGGGAACTGCTTCCGATATGCGTGGCGAAGTTGGTAGTAGCGGAACATCCACCCTGGTAACATGTACGCCTATTTAAAGTTGGGGAACAATCGCAATTTGCCGCTGGAGACAACATATTTAACTTTGTTCAGATGCTGGAGATTGGGGTTACCCCATAGGGGTAGGAGGGAGGGGGCTGGGGGGGGGGGGGGGGGAACGTCTTGGGGGGAACTATAACTGTCCCTAGCCCTGTGCCATACCGAAATAGTGGTATGCATCAGGTCTCCGATACCGGGGTGAGATCTTGGTCCCCTGAACACCAAGTTGCTAAGGGAGGAGTATGACCCCATGATGGCCGCCTCCAGTGTTACCTTCAGGTTGTGAAAACCACCACCTGACCATTACCAGGACCGCCACCCAAAAGTAAGCCTGGAAGTTAGGTAAGGATAGGCCCCCTTGAGTGATAGGGAGCTGCAAGGTATAGATGGCCAAACGTGGAAGCCTTCCATTCCACACAAAAGAGGATACAATACCCCTTTGTTTGTAAAAAATGAAGCTGGGGGTACCAATGGGGGAATTACAGAAGAAGTAGAGAAACCTAGGCAGATATACCATCTTAACCAAGTTCACTCTACCCACTGGTGTAAGGGGGAAGAGAAATCCAGGTCACACAATTCTGGGAGAAGGCCCTAAGCAACAGCAAGAGGTTCAGCTCAAAATATGAGGACAAAAAGGAGCTCAGTTACTTGCAGGTTGACTACTACTTGATCTTTTGATTCCACAAACAGTAGTAGATCATCCAGGTAAGGCACTATGGAGATCCCTTTCAGCCTCAGACTCCAGGGCCTCTGCCATCACTTTCGTGAACACTCTGGGAGAAGAGGAAAGGCCGAACGGCAGAACCCTAAACTGAAGGTTCCAACAAACCCCCCCCCCAAGTGATTGGGATGTGAGGAAATGCATCTTTCAGATCGATAGATGCCATGAAGCAGTTGGGGGTAAGTTCTTCAGAGAAAATACTGTCCATCCAGAACCTTTTGTACCTTATAGATCTGTTCAGGTTCTTCATCTTCAGAATCAAATGAAATTTCCCCGATGGTTGTTTGACCAGAAAAATGTGGGAGTAAAAGCCCCTCCCTTCCTGATCCTTTGGGACATGAGAGATAACACCCTGTTGAATCAGTTCTCTCAAAAAAGAGAACTCCTAGCCAGGGCTTTCTCCTGACCCCCCCGGAAGGTTTGTAATGTTAAAAGCGACTCTGGGGGCGTATGAGAAAATTCCAGCTGACAGTTTGTTCTAAATCTAATCAGACAAGGCTGACTTGTTGTTGCCCTTTCCCATACGGATAGGAAAGCTTGCAGTTTTCTGTCTACCGGGAGATGATCGTCATTGTTTCTTTGAAGTTTGTTTGGGGGGTCTAAAGAGTACCCCTTCTCTCCCTCTCTGGGGGTTCCAGGGTATTTTTTGAGCCTGCTCTTTTTCTTTAAGGGTTTGCTGAAAAGGACAAAAATTCTTCCTTGGCTGCACCCCTTTTTTCTGCAAACACCTTTTTCTTATCCGCCGTTCTATCTAGGATGGTCTCCAATTATGGCCAAAATAGCAAATCTCTTGTAAAGGTTATTCCGCACAACTTCACTTTCCATGTCAAGTCCCCTGACCAGGTTTTGAGCCAAAGAGCCCTCCTGGCCGAATTGATAAGAGCTGAAGACCTGGCCGACATCCTAATGGATTCCGCCGCGGCGTCCGCCATGTACTTGACCGCTTTTAGAAGGGTAGGGAAAGACTCTAGCAAATCTTTTCTAGAGGTATTTCTGGCTACCACTGTAGAGGCCATTGCTGGCTTTAGGTTAGACAAGGACGAATCCCAAGCTTTCCTCAATAGAGAGAGTCTGCCCTCTTGTCCATGGCATCCAAGTACGCCCATGTCCTCAAATTCAACATCAGTCTGTCCTGACACCTGGGAAAGGCGGCATCAATTTATGGTCTTATTCCAAATCAATGCCTCGTCTTCTCCAAAAGGAAACCTCCTTTTAAGGGCCCTAGAAAAAAAATGGCCTTTTTCCGGATCCTTCCACTCCTTAATTGTGTCGGCCAGTGCTTTATGAACCGGGAAAACTATGTTTGGCCACCTCTAGCCCCTAGTACATTTTGTCATGTAACAATAGTTGGGTTTTTTCTTCTTGAATTTCCAAGGTGGCATAGACTGCTTTCAGTAAGTCGTCCACCTCTAGCGTCAGTTAATATCTGGAGGCTCTTGTCCCCTCATCCTCCTCTGAGTCAATTGTTTAAGGGGGGGAGTGGAGACACTTTCTCTTCATCTGACGCACTTTTAATTGGTCTAGAAGTGGTAGGAAGAAGATTGAACTGGGAGCTCTGTCCTTGGCTGGAACTCTGGCACTGCTTCTTTATGAGGGAATGTACTGTCTCTACAGTCTCTGCCAATTCTCACTGAGGAAAAGAGCTCCTTACACTCCTGTGTGGACTCTTCCATTACTTGTCCTGCGATGCAAGACCTGAAAAGCGGTTTGGCCCATGAGTCCCTTAGTGGGTTCTTGCATTAAGGGCATTTTCTTCCTGTGGTTCTCTCTGTTTTGGCAGTGGCTTTCTATGAGCCAGGAAAAACCCACAGACCCCCCTATTAGGGCGAGATACTGCACCAAAAAACAAAGGACAAAGGAGAGAGAGAGAGAGAGAGAGAAAAAAAAAAAAAAAAAAGGGAAAGGGTGCCCAGAGCAACCTCCACCAAGACGCCATAGAGTCTCCAATCCATGCTGAGCTACTAATAGGACGTGCCCCTATAACAGGCAGCTGCAGGTTTTATCCACACACAAAATATGCCCCAGTGAAGAAATAAGGGGGCACCTCTGCATCTCTCCTACCTGGGCCTGTCCGGGATTCTGGGCACATGCATCCGCCATCGCTGCTCGCGACTCTGCCTCCTCCATCACAAGCGCCGCAGCAGCCGACCTGTGTTTTTAAACGAATGCTCCTTCTGGCTACCCATTGCTCAAGGAGCGGAGGGAAGCCCCGGCTAGATGACCCGCCCCTTCTCCCTGCGTTCCAGCAGCCGCAACCACATGCTGCTACGCCCCGCCGGAAGTTTCCGCCCAATGGAATGACATCACCCACCATTAGGGACTCGGCACCGACATGCCAAGACCTGGCAATGCACGCTCAGCCAGAGCACACCTGCAGCCCATTGGTAGACCATTACTCCTATGAGCCACCGGAGCAACCCCCCCTCTCGTGTGTGTGTGTGTGTGTGTGGAGGGGTGTTTGCTGGCCTGTCAAAAGAAACTGAAGGTACTGCTACAAATCCCCCACCTTGGAGAAAGCGCAGCCCCTCTGGTTCCCCAGCAGTGCTTCCACCATGGCAGAGGAAACACTAAAACTGATGCCATGGTGGAGGCAGCTGAATTTAAAGGGGCATTGTCACGCAGTGTTTCCTGTGAAGAGGTGGATCTACGCCCTCTCCAAGGTGCTGTCCTGAAAGGCAATGGGAGAAAAAGATTTAAGATTTAGGAAAAATTAAGACTACACAGTGACCCTTTAAGACAGTGAGATGTAATGAGCTTAAAATACACTCACAGCAATAGCACCATTTACTAGCAAAAGATATCCCTAATAACTAAAAAAAAAAAATCAGCAAAATAGAATGTGCACCAATAAAATGATAACAGGAGACAGCTGAAAGCCCTCAAACACTGACAGAGCTGCAGCTAATTGGAAATCCAGGATTTTCACGCTAAATATAGCAGGCGTCAGGTTTGCCATGCCCTGAGATACTGAGCACCTTGCCTTTGTCTGACAAAATCCTCATTAATGCTCACTATCTATGATGAAATAAGTGCCCCGATAAGCCTTTCAGAGTCCCATCTTCCTCCTTTCCTCTGCCCATGCAGTTTATAACCCTCATCTCACTACTCTTTATAAAAAGGTCTAGATGCACGTGTCTCAAGATCCAAAACAGTGGCCTACAGTGAATTTTTAGGGTCCCCAGCTAGTGATATTAACTTTTAATGATTTGATTAGGAAAACTTTTTTGCTCATTAAAACCATGCCAAACTGATAGTCATGGGTCCAAAATAGAGCACACGGATACCTGGGGCCTCAGTTTTCAAAATACTGAGCACCTCTGGTTTAAGAAATATAGAATAAACTTATAAAGAGCAACTGCTCAGACTCTGGTAACTTTCTAATCAGAAAGTCTGTAGTTCCAATGTGTTTAGAGAAATCTTTGTACTTTTAGATAAGAAATAAAATATAGGCAAGCTAATCAGTATCTATGCGGGTATTTAACAAAGATCAGACAAGTTTGCAGTTGGGTGGTCTTCACTCCATAAACAAAGGGTGCTTACAGAGATCTTGATCAAGGCAATAGAATGGTACCACAAGGCTTCATGTTACCGCTGTGCGGTAAGACATGTAAAGGGATCAGGTTGTGTGTTACAATGGGGAGTCAATGATTGCGTATTTCTAAGTGGAACACAGACAAAAAAAAGCCACACATTTAACATCAAGCTGGCTCTCTATTGTGAGGAAAATACAGTAAGTGACAGATGGTTTCCATATATGGTTGATAAATTCTTGCGGCAATCAAACTCACCCAAAACCAGGTTATTTATCAAAGTGTGTCTGGTCTTACAAATCAGATTCCAACCATCACAAAAAATGGCAGTTTGACGAAAAAAAAAATATTTGAATAGAACGGACTGATAAATTGTGCCATAGCTACCATAGTAGAGTGAATGCACAATTGCATAGTGGGAACATCGGATGGGGGAAATCAGATCATTTGTATTCTGGTTTAAAAAAAAAATATATATATATATAATAACGAACGTATGGTCTGCCTAAAATTGCCAAATCCAAACCAGAATGAACATTCTCTCTCTCCCCCCCACCCCCCTACACCATGCACATACATTCAAATGGTTTTCTTTCCTTCAACCACTGAATTTCAATTCATCTATGGCCAGCCTTACACTATGCAATATAAACCATTCAAGCTTTCCATAGAATATACACTCTGGGCCCAACAAATTCCAGGATGAACAGTAGCACACCTGCAATCATTAGGTATGCCTCCAGATTGCCTGAGTTGGAACAGTTTGAAACATTACCCATTTAGACCCCTTTCACACTGCCAGCAGGCCACATTATTTTATTTTCAGGTACATTAGCGGTAAAGCGATGTTTGTCTTAGCTGCGTTTTACTGTCATTTTAGCAGTGCTTTTTGAACGTTTTTACCCCCCGCTAGCGGCTGAAGAAAGGGTTAAATGCACCCGAAAAGCACCGCTGCTCTCGGACAGCGGTGCCCATTAATTTCAATGGGCGGTGGGAGGAGCGGCGTGTACACACCGCTCCAGTGTGAAAGCACTCAGGCTTTCACACTGGGGCTGCAGGGGAGACGCTTTACAAGGCGCTTTTTCTATCCCTTTAGGGCCTGAAAAATGCCTCAGTGTGAAAAGGGGTCTAAAGCAGCAAGCAAAAAAAAAAAAAAAAAAGTACAAGTCAGGCCCCAGGCAGTATAGGTGCACTTCTTACTAGCACCTAATAACAGACTTGCCTGAAAACAAAGCACTCCAATGGCACGCTGTCACCACTGTAAAAGTTTCCATCTTCAACCAGTCTTCCTTCCAGGTTCGCAGGCTTCTGTGGTAGGAATGGACGAGCTGTGATGTCACTCCCGCACGGGAGTCACTGTTTACGGCACAGGGCTCTGAAGGATCGGCACGGGTATGCTGTTCCTTTAGAGCGCAAGCGCCGTTGACGCCACCAGCTGCATCTACAGTAAATATCTCTTAAGAAGATACTCACAGTACCTACAGGTAAACCTCATTATAGGCTGATAGGTAAAAAATCATGCATGGGAGTTTACTCCCACTTTGATTCTTTCAGTTCATTATAGACATCATTAATTTTGGGTCTCAATCAGGACAAAATTGCATTGGAGAACAGGTACACTTCATATGGCTTATTGGACTGAACCCAAGAAAGCCAGAGCACATTTTTAGAATAGTTCACTATGGGTCAAGTGCAACGCAAGAGAAATTTAACATACGCGGTTCCGCCAAAGCTTACACTGAACAAATGTTCAAAGCAAAGATATTCTGCCACACTTAAGCATCCAAAGTCAATATTGTGCAGTAGATTCTGATTTCAAGGACATGTATTCCCAGTCCTCAAAATTCTTCTGCATGTACTTGAACCCTCAATCGCATCCAAAAATTTGAAGTGTCGCTGTGGATTAACAAGAACTTATTGCACTGTTTTCCAGAAATGTACAGAAGCTGTTCTTTACGCAGATTATTTTTTCATCTCTCCGATTTTCCTCCCTATTCTTGGTTTGTAATTCCAAGAACTTAACATTAGCAGAAAAATGCAAAAATCAAAGTGGAGACCAAGAAGTGTATTAGAGATGGATTCAACAGAGCTAGTACAAGAAATGATGCAGAGGAAAAGTCAGTATTTATCGTGAAAGGAAAAGCAGCAAGTTCAGTGTAAGGTCATCGCTTACGGCACCTGCTTTGAAGTAGCTTTGTACACCACTGGTAGTAGCCCTAAGCATCTACAGTGAGGGGAAAAAAGTATTTGATCACCTGCTGATTTTGTACGTTTGAGGATAACAGATACTCAGAGTGACCTTTTGTAGAGACACCAGGGTTAAAAGGGAAAACATATACTTTATTGAAAACAATGTTACTTTTTTGCTACATTAAGATAAAAATACCACACTACCACCAGTGCAAAAGATTTTAAAAAACACAACGTTGTCAATGTGGATACATAGAGCTGCTAGCAGCACACCTCAATCATGCATGTCTTTCATTCACACCACCAAGACATGGGGGGGGGCAAACATACAAGACTTTATTTCCTGGTGGTACACATCCTGATTGGCTCCTTACAATTTGACTGTGAGGACTCCACCGGCACCCATATTTAATTGGACCCTGGGTGGGCCCCTGCTGTCGCTGCAATATAGGGCCCCTCCCTCTCTTTGGCTGACTATACATTCCACCCTTTCCTCATGTATGGTGAACTGGGCACTTATTGTGGCATTACCAACAGGATCCCCTAAAAGAGCCTCTGGCGAAACACATAGCAATCCATTGGTGCTATCACAGCGACTCTGGAGTTGGCCCCCACATTCATGTGTAGGATTACCACACGTCTTATTTCATGTGAGATTGACTTGTGAGCCAATCCATATAGGTGTCTGCGTAGCCTTGTAATTTATACACATGGGGGAGATATTTAGACAGCATGTATACATTTCATGGTTTTTAATATGTAATTTTATATAAAAAAAATATATATATATATATATATTACACACATACGCAGTTTCTTTTTTCAATTTGGGACCACAGTGACACCTTTAAAGTCCATTTTCCCCTTCCTCCCTTCTTTTTTGCAAAGGGCCAACGTGGCACCAATATTTAAAAAAAGGGCCGAGATATATCCCTGGGAACTACAGACCAGTTAGCCTAACATCATTAGTCTGCAAGCTTTTGGAGGGGATAAAGGACTGTAGACAAGATTTTAGTAATGAAAACAATATCATTAGCAGTAATCAGCATGGATTCATGAAAAATCGTTCTTGCCAGACCAATCTATTAACCTTCTATGAAGAATTGAGCTGCCATCTATTCAATTTTTCTTCATCACATGCACAGGTACTTCCCTTTTAACCCCGATTTCAGCCATTGTTGCTGCTAGTAGTTCACCTCCATCATCCCTCACTTTTTCTCTCCCAGAGATGCCTTGGGGTCCCGTGCCCGTCCTGCTTGCTGCCTGCTTGGTCACCCCCGCTGAGCTGTCTACCACGGCTCCCGGTTGGAGGTGTTGCCCGATGGTCCTGGTACCCTGCCACTGCACCGTTTACCGTTGCGCCTCAACTGGTAGGTACGCACTTCAGTGCCAATTAGGGTTATACTCTACCCCCTTTCACCTCCTCAACGATGACCGATTACCTCTCATATTATTCCCACTTTAGAACATCATGTGCATGCTCCTGATGAGTGGTGGATCAGCCACGAAACGCGTAGAGCTACCTGTTACCGTGTTTCCATTTGTTCATACCTAGATCTTCCAGTTACTATGTAATCTCTACCTCTACAGGTTTAGTGAGGCCTTAGGTCCTGCAGGCACTACCTCGCAACCACATTTGTATCTAATTTAGCTTTGTTGAACTTTGGGATATTATGGTCCTACCTATGACTCTATATCATCATATGTATCATTCAATTTGATTACATTTATCATCATGTTTAAACATTTTACTCTTGATAATTATGATCAAATTTGAGATATTTGTGTTATCATGTATGGATATTTATGTGATGGTGTTTACCATTTACTCTATTAACTTTATATGTATGACTACAAGTAATGTACATAAATAAAATTCCCTTGTTCAGCTTAATTCTGTTTTCGCTACCATGTGCTTCACACAAAGTCCCACTTCCTTTGCTCCCCTCCTCCTGAACTGCCATCTAGATAAAGGAAGGGCTGTGGTGCATCTAGAGTTTTCTAAAGCATTTGATACAGTTCCCCACAAATGTTTACTGTACAAACTAGGGTCTGTCGGCAAAGACCATAGGGCCAGTACCTGGATTGAAAACTGGCTACAGGGGCGAGTCCAAAGGGTGGCGATTAATGGAGAGTACCCTGAACAGTCTGGTGTGGAATGTGGTGCCCCCCTGGGTCCTGACCTGGGAACAATCCTGTTCAATTTATTCATAAACTATACGGAGGCTGGGATAAACAGCTCAATCTCAGTATTTACGGACAATACAAAGTTGAGCAGGGCAATAACTTCTACGCAGGATGTGGAAACCTTGCAAAAAGACCTAAACAAATTAATGGTGTGGGCAACTACATGGCAAATTAAGTTTAATGTTGAAAAATGTAAAGTAATGCATCTAGGTGCCCAAAATATTAATGCAATTTACTCGCTGGGGGGGTATATCACTGGGGGAATCTAGGAAGGAAAAGGACCTGGGGGTCCTAGTAGATGACATGCAATGCCAAGCTGCTGCAAGCAAAGTCAGCAGAATATTGGCTTGCATTAAAAAGGGGATTCACTCCAGAGATAAAACGATAATTCTCCCACTCTACAAGACTTTGATCCGGCCACACCTTGAGTATGCCATCCAGTTCTGGGCACCAGTCCTCAGGAGGGATGTGCTGGAATAGGAGAGAGTCCAGAGAAGGGCAACAAAACTAAGGGACTGGAGGATCTCAGCTATGGGGAAAGACTACAAATATTGAACTTATTCTCTCTGAAGAGGGGATATGATATCGCTGTATAAATACCGTACTGGTGACCCTAGCATAGGGAAAAAACTTTTCAGTGAAAGGGAATTTAAAAAGACACGCAGCCTTTCACTAAAATTAGAAGACAACCTTAAACTGCGTAGAGGGTTCTTTATTGTCAGAGCAGCGAGGATGTGGAATTTTCTTCCACAAACAGTGGCATCAGCGGGAAGCATCGATAATCATATCAGATGGGTACCTTACCGACCACAACATACAGGGATATACGATGTACTATTAGCATAAAAGCACAAACACATTGGACTGGATGGACTTGTGTCTTTTTTCAACCTCACCAACTACGTAAAAGTATTTGATCCCCTATCAATCAGCAAGATTCCAGGCCCCTCTGAAGTTTGCTAATGAACATCTGAATGACTCAAACATGGAGGTGGCAACATTATGCTTTGGGAGTGTTTTTCTGCTAAGGGGACAGGACAACTCACTGCATCAAAAGGGCGATGGACGGGGCCATGTAGCATCAAATCTTGGGCAAGAACCTCTTTCCCTTAGCCAGGGCATTGAAAATGGGTCCTGGATGGGTATTCCAGCATGACAATGACCCAAAACACATGGCCAAGGCAAGGAGCAGCTCAATAAGCACATTAAGGTTCTGGACTGGCCTAGCCAGTCTCCAGACCTTAATCCCATAGAAAATATGTAGAGAGAGCTGAAGGTTCAAGTTACCAAACGTCAGCCTCAAAACCTTAATGACTTGGAGGATCTGGAAAGAGGAGTGGGACAAAACCCCTGAGACGTGTGCAAACCTGGTGGCCAACTACAAGAAAAGCCTGACCTCCAATTGCCAACAAGGGTTTTGCCACCAAGTACTAAGTCATGTTTTGCGAAGGGGTCAAATACTTATTTCACTCATTAAAATGCAAATTAATTTATAATTGCTTTGAAATGCTTTTTTTTCTGGATATTTTTGTTGTTATTCTGTCTCTCACTTAAAATAAACCTACCATTAAAATGATAGACTGATCATTTCTTTCTCAGTGGGCAAATGTACAAAATCAGCAGGGGATCAAATACCCTTTTTCCCTTCAATGAATAGTCAGATTACAGAGGGCTGAGGGCCCTCTCCCTGTCCAACTGAAACAGCACTGGACCAACTGTTGTGTACCACTAGAGGGACCTCTAGTTTGAGTTATGTTGATCTCTTTCATGTATGGCCATTTCTGGTCTCTCTCGATTGTTGTTGGTCTACCGTGCTATAATGTGCATATTGAAGAGCCTGCAGCTGAATATATCAATAACCCAACTGCAATTACAAATCAGCACTGCCAAATAGGAAGATAGGAAGAAGCGAGTCACACGATCAAGGTACCCAGATATAGCAGGTATTTCTCTTTGCTCCCAAAGTTGAGTGAAGGGGTAGCAAAAAAACAAAAAACAAAAAAAGGAGTGGAATTAAAAAGTATAACCAAAGTCAAAAAACTTTTTTTGTAGTAGTATAGTGTATGGGGTATTTAAAATACCAGTCAGGGTTTTATTGCTGCCTTTGTCCCAATTTAGGGAGATTTACCATCTCTATTTGTCCTGGTAATTATCACTCACTTCCTGTTGCAGCTTTTAAACAGGAAGTGAAGGGAAATCTCCCTCAATGCCAACAATAAATGACAGGGGTTATACTACTTCTTTAATTTGCCCTGCATGATGGAAAAGAACAGTTTTAAGGCTCGGTTCACACATGGGCGGCACGACTTGCAGGTCGCCTCAGCGAGGCGACCTGCAAACGACTGCCGGGGCGACTTGCGAGACGACTTCTGCATAGAAGTCTATGCAAGTCGCCCCAAGTCGCCCCCAAAGTAATACAGGAACCTTTTTCTAAGTCGGAGCGACTTGCGTCGCTCCGATTAGAACGGTTCCATAGCACAGAACGGGAGGCGACTTGTCAGGCGACTAGGTCGCCTGACAAGTCGCCCCAGTGTGAACCGAGGCTAAGTGTTTCTCATAGCCTTCAGTTTTGCTTGAGAAGTTTTACTGCGACTGGTTATTAAGAATCCAGAATGCTGGTTTGAGAAAATATACTCCTAATGTCCTCCTAATTAACCTGTATGGGGTGGTTTTTGTGCGATGCGATTGCGACTCCGGCCAATCATCACGCCAGAGACCATGAACCCGGAAGCAACTCCAGGAAACATGTCAGCCCTGTCAGCAGTGTGCCGGTGTTGATCCAGGGCATCGTTCTAAGGAAGGTATTTCATAATGAGCTAGTATGTGACGCATACTAGCTCATTATGCCTTTGTCTTGCAGGTTTTTTTTTTTTTGGAGGTTTACAACCGCTAAGACAAATGCAGTAAAATTTCTGATTTTTCAAAAGTTTAAGCTCTGGATGGTGTTGGTATGTCCAGTTGCCCGGAGCCGCCTTTTAAGTTAGGCTAAAATACAAACAGGTTATGAATATTTCAATTATTTATGGATTGCATATATCCAAAGCTTTACTTTAGTACACCAAGAAACGAGAGACACTTATTTTCCCTGCTACTCCATGCTGTTAAAGAAAATAAATTTTAAATCATGTATTTAAAACTCCTAATTCTTTGTATGTCCTTACACTGCAAAAAAAAAGTATGAGAGTCACATTGCTATTTACTAATCTTACTGATCTGATACAAGATCCGATTTTGGAGAAAAGAGCCTTGAAAGTATTTTTGACAAGAGACACATGATCACTTTACTTGTACACTATCCAACATGTGTTTATACACCTTAAAAAAAAAAAGAAAAGTGCATGTTAGCAATGTCCAGCCACTAATCAACTTACCAAATCTCTATGTAAAACCCAGTTGGCGTGCAGGTAGTGAATGCCATCTAAGATCTGATACAGTAGCGACTTCACCATTCCCCGAGGTAACTGCACTGGTTTTTTGTTGGCTTTAGAAGCTCTGTGAAATTTGATTATGTGCTGAAAGAAGCAAAAACACATTTGGCAGTGAGGAGAGAGACATGGGAAAAGGCCATTTCCATTCAACTCTGAAGCTTCCCTTTATTCCTGGAAATTTCATTCAATAAAGCAAAAGAAAAAAAAAATGGGCTGTAGGGCAATAGGAAAAAATGGAAAGGAAACTGAGACAATTTACTCTGCTGTCTGCTGAGGAAAGAAAACAAATATGCATAATGAGCACTCTGTATAACCCAAGATTTATTTTTCTAGCAGCAGAAATAGAAACACTGAATGCTGATCATAGATAAAGAATTAATAGGTTCATATTGTCTATCTAAACGTAGCACTGGGCTTGGCCCCAGGACAATTCCGCAGTTTAAATTTTCTGGGCACTGCTATGCACAGCATACTCTTTATATAAATACATGTCATATTCTGCATCTAAAATTTACACGGATAAATATGTTTTTAAAACATTAACAAGTACTCTTAGTATAGACTACTAGATAAAAAAAAAAAGGGGGGGGATTTTTACTTTTTTGTCATACCTATGTAGGTTCAGGACATCAAAGCAATTCTTTTTAAAGATATATATATGAAAATATTGCATTTCACTTTTACTGCTTGCAGCAAGTAGGAGGTATTCTACAGTCAAAACCAACACAGCAGAGCAGGAGAGGACAGATTACACACACTGCTGAACACCTCAGGAGGACAGACACACATTTACCTATACTAGAAGTGCCTGCATTATGCTGAGCCAAATGGTTTTGCTATACAGTTCAAAGCAAATGAACAGGACAGGCCCCAATGAGATGCACAGCACTCAGCAAAACAGCTAAATGAACAAGAATTCTGCAGGACTGTTGCTATTAATGAACCCTATAAGTGGCAGGGAGAGGGTGCAGGGCTGCAGCTACACAGAACCTGATGAAGCCTCTTAAATTGCTGTCTAAATTCTTCATAAAGATTTGCATTTTTTTTTTTTGCATCTAATAAAAAAATAAAAATGTACAAAAAACTTAGTAACACCAAGTAAACTGCTACTAAATTCGCAATGCAGCGGTAGTCATTGCTGGCTTTACCATGGAAATGACAGCTGCCTACTTGTTCTAGGGCAGTGAATTTAAACATAATGAAGCCAGAAATAACCAAGCAACTAGCATGTTCAGGAGGTTAGCAATAACAACCTACATATTTCTTTTGGTGCAGGTTTCCTTTAGAATAAAATTGATTGACATTAGGTTTTGACCTGATTCACACTAGTACAGATGCCACTTGAAGTCGCACAGAACTACATGACCATGGAAATTACAATGTTTTCAATGTTGCCTGTTCACATCAATGCAACTCTGCTTGGTGTGATTTTGGAAAAGAGACCTCTACTAATTTGGTGCAATTCCAGCACAATTTTGGCCCTACAGAATATGCAAATCATATTCAAAAATGCAACCAAGTCGCACTTCATAAATCACACTGAAAATTGGATCAAAACCAGATCACGGTAGTGTGAACCTAGCCCAAATCTTCAAGCTGATCGCAGACTTACAAGGCTTACAGTTAGGCCCTCTGATTCTTCCTGTATTGAATTGTATTGTAATTGTACGGTCTTCCCTACTGTTGTAATGTGCTGCGCAAACTGTCGGCGCTATATAAATCCTGTATAATAATAATAATTACAGCTTTTAATTTCACAAAGCAACTGGGAGATCTGCAATAATGTCAAAGTGGAGACTTTTTTTTAAATCTTCAGCAAGTCTTATAACTTGATCAGCACCCCTAAGTTTATATGCATTTGCTCTGCAGCCAATATTTTTAATAACTACGAAAAGGCAAAAAAGTGGGTTAAAGTCCTTTAAAAGTGTCAGAAAGCCTTAGTTCTGAATAGTCTTTCAGTGAATCTTAGGAGTTCATTTAAAAAAGCAGCAATATAGCCTGTGTGCTAATGCAAATGTACACCGTGCTCGTCGCTGGAAAAGTCAAGGTCTTACAGCATACGTTGCGCTTTCAATTCATTCCTATGGCTGGGACCATACTCATTGAGGCCCCAGCTATATAAGTGATTTGGGCAAACAGGCAAGGACAAAGTTAAGTTGTCCTTTAACTGAGAAAGATGCAATTAAACATTAGAAAGAGGTTCCACTGTTCATGGAAAACGTTAGAGACTTGCCTGGAAACGGGATCACAGGGTTAGAACTTTGCAGTTTTTTTTTAATTTATAAAAGAAACACGAGTTATTATCCGATAACTCCTTTTGCAGGAATCCTTAGAAAGTGTTTGACATTGACAGAAAAACTGTACCACTCTAACCAAACATTCTCCCTTTCATGTTTCCATTCAGTATTGGGGGGGGGGGGGGGGGGGGGGTTGGTCCATATTAGGAAGGTTACCATGGGCAACAAGTACAGTGCTTTTACTAAAAACACCAATTACTTTTTCTTAATTTATTTCACTGGTTACTATTCTTCTGTGTGGTTAGTCCTTAAAAAAGGCTCTTTAGTGGTTTCAGAGGGAAAAAAAAAAATACTTTGCAGGGGATTGATCCCACCACAGACCTTATAAGCTTCTGCACGTCTCTGAGGAACACAGAAAGAGAGAAAAGAGTTGCTGAGAGGGCGAGTACTTGAATTGGACACCTGATAATGCAGGCACACAAAAGAATGCATTTAACACCCTGTGCCAGCAATGTGAATGCATTTTAGTTGTAGTCAGGCTAATGAAAGCCTAGACGCTGGAACACTGCCGGCTTAGAAGTGCACTTTCAAAATGCCTTTGCTAAGAATCTCAGCCAGGGCCGGAAGCCTGGACACTGCATTTGATATGGTAACACAGGGCTTCAGTATACTTGGCTGAAAGGGGAGCTGGATCCATTGAGTTCTGTCTGTGCGCCTATTCCACTATCTATATCTGGGCTGTTTATACAGAGCAAAAGCAAAACAAATAGATGGAAAAGGCCAATGAAAAGAGCCAAAAAAAAAAAAAAAAAAAAAAATGTTCTTTTGATGAATAAAAAAAGAATAGAAACCACATTAGGAAAGATGTGGGCATTGACTGGATTTTTAACAGCAAAAAGAATTGGATTCTGTTTATTCAAAGTACGATAAAGACACCTATAATAACTGGATAGATAGAGAGAGATATAATATTCTCTCTCTCTCTCTCTATATATATATATATATATATATATATATATATATATATATATATATATATATATATATATATATATATATATATATATATATATATATATATATATATATATATATATATACATATATATATATACACACACACATACATACATACACACACACATATATACACAAACACACACACACGTTAAAATGGGGTGCTAAATGTAAATCTGAGATACTCCATGTAGGAAAAAAATTAGAGCATGTTTAAGCTCAGTGCACACAAACATTTATTAAAGCATTATTGCTGGACCCCAGGCCAGTTAAAATAATAAATGCAATTATCCATGCTATGAAGCAGAAATCTAGCACAGAAATGAGGCCTGCCAGTTTGGCAGGCTTTTACTTTAGAAGAGACAATGTGTAGAATTTCTCTTCTGCCTGCCAGCTTCTCTGTTTTAGATGACCCCTTGCACACGGGGCATCTACTTCCTGTACATGCAATCCTGAGATTTTAGTGCCCCTGGGAAGTAAAGATGCAGAATCCAGCCTCACTGCCTACAGTCTGTCAAAGACTATGGAAAGCTGAACATTGTACCAGATGCTACTCATGTTTAGGGCCCTATACATTCAGAGATAAATGTTTGGTGAGCAGAATATCTGTGTTCCAGCCATTTGATCTTGAACCTAAAAAGGACCCTAATGCGAGTACCACCCAATACAGCATTCAGCCGCAGCAAATTACAACCTGCCATAGACTCTGAACGCTGCACCTGTACCTCCTGGGCACACTAAATGGCCAAGATTGCATGCACAGGAGATGACCAGTGTGCAAGGAGCCTAAATGTAACCAAAGTCGTGCATGTGCATCTCAGCACATGTTGGTGCCATGATGAATTAACACATTGTGTAGAGTCTTCCATGGCTGGCCAATCAAAATGGTCAAAGACTGAGGAACTGGGAGACGACATGTGGCACTTCTATGGTCATTACTAAAGGGCAGGTAAGCTCTGCTTTAAAAATTAAGTAGAGACTGGCATACAACTTCAGCCATTTCTGGTTCCACTGGTAAATCTGATGGGTGGTTTTCACCAAAGCTGACCTATGCTAATCTTATTTCATAATGCTTTGTTTCACTTTTATATGAAGCTCCCCTCTAAAGCAAAACCTTTTATACTGAAAACACATGAGTTTCAAGTCTCTAGACTGCATCAGCTTTTATCCTGTTGGCACAAGCCAGATATGGCATCATCCTGTTCAAACCGACTGCACAATATCAGCAAGAGACAAGATCAGTGTGGCCACAAGCAAACCGTTTTCTTGCATTGCAAGAATATGATTTCCAATGTCTTCTCTATAGTGAGAAGCATACAGAAACACTGGGGAGTATATTTTTATGCAGCAGGACTGCTTAGGGCAATATATGCAAACCATGAGCTTGCTTCGACTGTAGTAACAGGGTACAAGCTGTTGCTCCTTCTTAGACATACATATGTAAGCACTGCCATTCCTCACCAGCACAGCATGCCAAGCCAGAATCCTAAACATTTTGACATTTGTACTTTTCCAGATGATAAGGGGCAAGAAACAACATAGTTATGTAGTCATTTTTAAGCAAGACTGCCATTAGATGCCAAACGTGAAACAGCAACAGGGTGGTCATACATAGATCTATGTCTGCAAGTGATGGGATAGATTTCAGAAGTGATCGATTTAAATCAACGGCACGAGACCCTACAAAATGTTGGAAGACAGACAAACAGGAAAGAGTCATCCCATGTAAAGCAAGAAGACAGCAGTGCCTTCAGTAATGCAATTTGGGCGAGGAAAGGCAGGACCAATTATCACGTGTTATTCGCTGTGAGAATTTAAAGAGGAACTGCCGTCTGCTCGCATTTTTTGTAATAAAACATCTTTGCCATTCTGAAGCCTTCCTCAACCACTTTGCATAATATTTTATTTATACTGTGATTCTGTACTTGCCAAATATGCTGCAGAAATCTCCCTCCACTAAGTTTGGCTGCAGTTATTTTAACTATGGGCAGCTGAAGCTGCTGCCTGTTCACTTCCTGGATTTACACAAACACACACCTCCAGCTTTCATTGGCCCTCTTATGACTCATCTCCCTTCAGAGAAAGAGAGAAAGTGCTCTGTGCATGATGTCATACACCTAGGCTTTTTACCAGACAAGAAAAAGGAAGGCATCTACTGGCAGAAAAAAAAAATGTTTTACTATCCAAAGTTAAAACAAGGGCAGAAAATTTAATAGGTGGAAAGATAAAAAAAAAAAAAAAAAGACTGAAGTTCCGCTTTAACTTGTGTATGCTGCTTATTCTCAGCTGCAACAAGATAGATTAAATTATTTGCAACAAACAGAGGTGTGTTTTTAAGGAAGAGAATCAACAAAACTGATGAATTTTGTTCTGGGCAGAAAGTAATAGTGATAGCATAGCTAGTGTAGGTATACCTATAGTCACAATATGCCATTCCATGGCCACAAATGCCCCTCCAGAGATTTCCTCTGCATGCCATACGTTCCTGTAGCCTGTTTATGTTCCAGATTGTTCACGGGATAATACGAATCTAGCACCAAATTTTAGGCATGGGTAACAAGAATGTGTCCAGAAGAAAGAATATCACAAAAAAAAAAAAAAATCACAGCATTGGAATCTCACACATTAGGGCTTTCATGATGAGCATAGCTGTTTACATGCAGGTTGCCCCCTTGCTTTCCAGCCAAAACAATAAAAAAAAAAAAAAAAAATTGTGAAGATTTTTTTAAATCAAAAAGATCTCTCATTGACAATGCAGAGTGGGTGCCATTTTCATGGCTTAACTAATACACGTGAAAGTGTAAAAAAAAAAAAAAAAATTAAATAAAAGGATTTTGCAGGATAATGTTGTCAATCAATCAATATGACTAGCTTTATTAGTTTTGTTGGGTACAGTGCCTTGTAAAAGTATTCACCCCCTTGGCATGTTTTGTGCCTCACAACCTGGAATTAACATGGATTGAGGATTGGCATCATTTAATTTACAGAATTCGCCCACAACTTTGAAGATTTGTTTTTTATTATAAAGCAAACAAATAGAACAAAATAACAGAAAAAGTCAATGTGCATAACTATTCACTCCCCCTAAAGTCAATACTTTGTAGAGCCACCTTTTGCAGCTATCACAGCTCCAAGTCACTTTGAATAAGTCTTTATGAGCTTGCCACATCTTACCACTGGGGTTTTTGCCCATTCCTCCTTGCAAAACTGCTCCAGCCCCCTCCAGTTGGATGGTTTGTGCTTGTGAACAGCAATCTTTAAGTCTGACCACAGATTTTCTATTGGATTGAGGTCTGGGCTTTGACCAGGCCATTCCAACACATTTACACGTTTCCCCTTAAACCCACTCAAGTGTTGCTTTAGCAGTGTGTTTGGGGTCATTGTCCTGCTAGAAGGTGAACCTCTGTCCTAGCCTCAAATCACACACAGTGGTACAGGTTTTTCTCAAGAATATCCCTGTATTTAGTACCATCCCATCTTTCCCTCAACTCTGACCAGTTTTCCCAGACTGCTGAAAAACACAGCATGATGCTGCCACCACCATGTTTCACTGTGGGGATGGTGTTCTTTGGGTGATGTGATGTGTTGGGTTTGTGCCAGACATAGCATTATCTTTAATGGCCAAAAAGTTCAATTATAGTCTCATCAGACCAGAGCACCTTCCTCCATACATTTTGGGAGTCTTCCACATGCCTTTTCGCAAACTCAAAACGTGCCATTTTGTTTTTTTCTGAAAGTAATGGCTTTCTTCTGGCCATTCTGCCATAAAGCCCAACACGATGGAGCGTACGGCTTATTGACGTCCTATGTACAGATACTCCAGTCTCTGCTGTGGAACCATTTGGTTATGATAGATATGATGGTGCTCCTCGGGATCATCAAAGATTTGGATTTTTTTTTTTTTATAACCTAACCCTGACTTGTACTTCTCAACAACATTATCCCTTACTTGTTTGGAAGGTTCCTTGGTCTTCATGGCAGTGTTTGGTTAGTGGTGCCTCTTGCTTAGGTGTTGCAGCCTCTGGGGCCTTTCAAAAAGGTGTGTATATGTAATGACAGATCATGTGACACTTAGATTGCACACAGGTGGACATCATTTCACTATTTATGTGACTTCTGAAGGTAATTGGTTGCAAGAGCTTTTTATGGGCTTCATAACAAAAAGGGGGTGAATACATACGCACATGCCCATTATCAGTTTTTTATTTCTGAAAATTAGTTTAATGTATTCATTTTTCTAATTTTACTGCACCGACTTAGACTATTGTGTTCTGATCTGTCACGTATAATTCAGATTAAAAAAACATTGACCTAAAAGCTGTAAATGTAACAAAATGGGTAAAAAGACAAGGGGGGTGGATACTTTTGCAAGGCTCTGTACATTACTTACATATAACAAATGAATTGCTGAGCCTACACTGCTAATTTTTGGAAGCAAAAAGATTAAAAAAAAAAAAAAAGTTAAAAGATAAAAACAATCTTACCCATAGGTCATGCTCCGCAAAATCAAATAAAAGATAGACCTTCCTGTCCGCATGGGAGAGAAATACTTTTTGTAGAGAAATGACATTTGGATGTTTCAATTCTCGTAGAAGCTGCAAAATAGGGGATGTAAGAGTTAAAATCTTCACTTGAAAGATGTTTAGTTTAATGAAAGGGCTATTACTAAACATTATGAGAAACTCAGTACAACATACTAAAATGGTAAGGACGCATATTTCTGAAATGCAGTAAGTGCCCCCTGATGCTCAGAGCTGTGCTCAGATGAACAATGTACATAGACGTTGAATAATAATGTGTACGTAAACCCTAAGGGCTGTTTCACACATGCGGACCGTTCAGGTCCGCCTGTCACGTTTTTCAGGTGGACCTGAACAGACGCTCCATGTACCTCTATGGAGCGGCGGATGTCAACGGTGATGTCTGCTGACATCTGATGCGCTCCCATCCTCTAAATGCAGACGGATGGAAACACTATTTTCCATCCGTTTGGCGGATCTGATGAAAACATCCGATTCCTCAGAGGATAGCGGGGCTATGACAGGTCCACCCCTGCACAGTGAGCAGAGACGGACCTGTCATCCGCTGGCTCAGCGGGGATCAACGGATCAATCCCTGCTGAGCAGAGTCCGCCAAAACGGACATATATGTGTGAAAGGGGCCTAAGGGTCCATTCACTCCAGAAACTAAGATTACATGCATTTAAAGCATTTAGCACTTCATTTAGCACTGCATTTTCTATACATTTTTGGGCTTGGCTATCTTGGAGTTAAGGGGCGCATTTGTAGCACGTTCCCTACATTTGCGGTGTGTAAAAATGCAGCATGCTCTACTTTTTTCTTTTTTTTAACTGCGCTGAACTGCACTGCAATGATGTGAATTATGCCCATAGGATTACCTTGATTTTGGGCGGTCTATGCAGTTGAGTGCAATTCAAAATGCATCCATCTGCGTTCTGTGTGAAAGGGCCCTTAATCAAAGCAACTGCCTCATAATTAGCAAAAGTTATCAGCCAGAAGTACAAGCAGGCCAAGGGAAAAAAAAAAAAAAAAAAAAAGTTTGCCACGAATTTACTAAAGAAAACTTTATACAGCGAGACGCTCCCCCTTAAAATATGTAAATTCAAGGATCAATGTTGGGATTATATAAATGTTTGCGATAGAAGCGGTCATTATGGGCTTCATTATTTGACACAACATGATCATCATTTTGAAATAAATATACAGGCCGTAAACAAGAAAAGCACCTGACTGCATGTACCCTTGGGAGCTCTGAGCTCCAGAGTGCTCATAATGCAGATAAGCACAGCTTTTCCCATCTCTGACCTCCTATACTGCTTTATCAGTCAGTAGATCTGCTCAGCATAGTGATAGGCCAAGTTGCCCAAACTGTAAAATACAACTTGCATTTTAGGTCTGTGAGCAAACACCTATCTAGAACAGCACAGTGGCTAAGTGGTTAGCATTTCCGTCTAGCAGCACTGGGGTCGTCGGTTTGCAACCCCAACCATGGCACTACCTGCCTGGAGTGTGCACGCTCTCCTGGTGCCTGTGTGGGTTTCCTCCAGGTACTCCAGGTTTCCTCCCACACTTCAAAGAAATGCTGGTATGTTTCTTGTCTCCTGTCGAAAATTGGCCCTAGTATGTGTATGTATGAATGCGAGTTAGGGACCTTAGATTTTAAGTGCATTGAGGGTAGGGAATGATGTCAAAGTACAATATATATGTAAAGCTCTGCATACATTGACAATGTTATATAAGTAACGGTAAGAATTAAATAGTTTTAACCAGCAAGTGTCTAGCATAACAAATTATGTTTCATGTTGTGTGGCTAAAGAAGACTTCTTTGTAGCATTACAGGAAGGGGTGGCTTATTTTTAATCATTAACCTTGGGGGGGCCTGTTCAAACTTCAAAATACTCAACACTTCAAATATTACTCAACTACTTATGCCAAGTCTGCTTGAAATGAGATCATCCCATAGATGACTGCCAAGCGTACTTCAAATGCATCAAACCTTTCATGGAAGGATCAGCAAATAGTTTACAGTTCTAAAACAAATAAAATGTTAATAAAATCAAATAATCAATAGAATAGAGCTGCACGATTCTGGCCAAAATGAGAATCAATTTTTTTGCTTAGAATAAAGATCACGATTCTCGCAGGGTAACATCAACTTTCACATTATACAAAAAAATTCGGCTAACTTTACAAATATAGAAACAACCACCATTTTATTCTCTAGGGCAGGGGTCTTCAAACTACGGCCCTCCAGTTGTTCAGGAACTACAATTCCCATCATGCCTAGTCATGTCTGTGAATGTCAGAGTTTTACAATGCCTCATGGGACGTGTAGTTCTGCAACAGCTGGAGGGCCGTAGTTTGAGGATCCCTGCTCTAGGGTCTCTGCTAAAAAAAAAAAAATATATAACGTTTGGGTGTTCTAAGTATTTTTCTAGCAAAAAATGATTTTAACTTGAAACCAACAAGTGTCAGAAAAAGGTTTAGTCTTTAAGTGGTTAAACTTCCCTCATTTACAGACCGAAATGTATTCCTTTGATCTAAAGAACAAAAGGTTACAATGTTTATCGTTAGCTCAGGGCTGAGGAATGTTGTGATACTTGACAGACTGCCTCTGTTTTTTTGCTTGTTTTACAGCTGTTGGCTTGAGCAGAGACTTCTCTGCATAGAAAGAAATTAGGAAAATGCTTTGTTAAGATCGCATTTTTTGGGAAAAAAAAGAAAAGAAAATAATAAAAAAACAACAAACAAAACGCAATCTCGATTCTTATCGATTAATCGTGCAGCTCTACAACAGAGTAAAAGGAAAAAATGATGAACAAGGACAAAGGCATTTGGGGCCACAAACGGGTACACCAAATGAAATGATTCAAATAACAGTAGTATTTAACTCACTCGTACTCTAAAATAAAACTGTACAATACTTTGTATCTAATAAATCGATAGTGAAGAGAGCAATGGCAGAAGAGTCTGCAGAATTCTAAGGCTTCATTCACACCTGAGCGTTCCGAATCGCAGACAAATTCACCGCAATTCTCTTCAAAATCGCAGGATGCTTGTGCTATGCCATTACTTCTTAATGACACCACAAACGCGCCATGATAAATCGAGCTGCAAATCGCAATGCGTGCCACTTGCAACACTAAAATAAATAATGCTATAGCACTGTGTGTGGTGTGTTATTTTGTCCGTAATACTCTTTTAAAACAAACACTCAGTCCATATACATAAAACAAAGAAAATATAGTCCCAAAACACAATGGTGAACTCTTCACATGTTTGGAATACTTTTGTTGAATCAAGCAAACAAGTGCAGTGACGTGCCACAATCCGGGGACATTTCCTGTGTTTGGAGTGCATGCTGGACCAGGAAGTGGGCAATGGTCAGCCATTACTGTCTATTAGTTGCTGGAAACGCTGAGTGCTGGTTTTTACGCATTATTTCATGCGAGTTTACATCTGTATGTTTTAAAATGAGGAAAATACGTGTGGTGTGCAATGATCTTTTGTTTGAGACTTCCCTAGTTGATGTACTGAGCTGTGGTGAGGAGGCACCTGGAGCAGAGTGCTGGGATGGCAGGGCGGTGAAATATGACAAAGTCTATGGTCCATGTAACGGAGTGCAATTTGACCCACATTACACCCCCGCACATCTGCTCCACCACTGTACACCCCCCACACATCTGCTCCACTGCCGTACCCCAATGCTCTGTCTCACCACTGAACCATCTTCTCATCTGTCTTAACACTGAACTTATCTGATCATCTGCCCCACCACTGTAACCCCCTTTCTCATCTGTCCCACTACTGTACCTCCTGTACATCTGTCCCACCTCTGTTCCCCCTGCTCATGTGTTCCACCGATGTACCTCCTTTCTCCTTTGCACATCTGCCCCACCGCTGTAACCCCCTACTCATCTGTCCCACCAATATACCTCCCTTTCTCCTCTTCCCCGCGACTGTCAGCCCCTGTACATCTGCCCCACCTCTGTACCTCCTGTTCTTCTGCCCAACCATTGTAACCCCCTGCTCATCTGTCTCACCAATGCACTTCCTTTCACATCTGCCCCACTGCTGTACCCCCTTGCTCTTCTGTTCCAACAGTGAACCCCCCTGCTCATCTTTCCCACCACTGTAACCCCGCTTTTCTGTCCTGCCACTGAACCCCCTTCTCATCCCTCCCACCACTGTACACCCCCTGCACATCTGCCCCACCACATCTGCCCCACCACTGTACACCCCCCTGTACATCTGCCCCATCAATGTACCCCTTTTCTCATCTGCCCCACCACTGTACTTCCCTGCACATCTGCTCCACCGCTGTATCTCCATGCTCTTCTGTCTCACTACTGAATCACCTTCTCATCTGTCCTAACACTGAACCCTCTGCTCATCTTCCCCACCTTTCTCATCTGCCCCACCAAAGTACCTCCTCCTGCACATCTGTCTCACCTCCGTTCCCCCTGCTCTCCCGCCCCACCACTGTAACCCCCTGCTCATATGTCCCACCAATACACCTCCTTTCACATCAGCCCCACTGCTCTACCCCCTGCTTTTCTGTCCCACCATTAAACCCCCTTCTCATCTGGCCCAACACTGAATCCCCCTGTTCGCCTGACCCACCGCTGTACTCTCTTGCTCTTCTCTCCCACCTCTGAACCCCTCCTGCTCATTTTCTCCATCGCTGTACCCTGCTGGTCATCTGCTCCACCGCTGTACCCTCTTCTCATCTATATGTGTGATATGCAGAGTGGTGAAAGGAACCAGAGATGAGACACATCTACCTGTCCTGGCACACTCATCCTGCTGATCCAACTCTCACATCCAGACCACATGCTTGTATGTGATATATGTGATGTCACATTCAAGCATCTGGAAAATATGCGCAATGATGAGCTCAGGTCAGGGGCATTTTCTGAAAGCAGTGGGCCTGTGTGCAGGATCAAAAGTTGAGCCCTGCAGCTGAGAAAAAAAGCGTGGCGCGAAGTGCCGCAGCAAAAGTTGGGTGTGATTTTCATTGCGCTGAATAATGGCTGTGGCTTAAAAGGGACACAGAGTGCAGGGTTCAGTAGTAAGTGACGCAAAGGTTCAGAAATCATTTCAACAAAGTTCCCAGAATCTCAACAGTAATTCCACATACTGTCACTTGATTGTGGTTTTCTCAATCACCGTGAAATCTCTTCTTTCTGAGATTGGTAGGGGCAACCAAGTGAGTTATCTTCCTCCAGATGGTTGGTGGGCCTAGCAGGGCTGATTGGCTTTAGCAGTGGCCAATGACAGTCCTCCTGAAAACAGGGACCGCGCCCCCCCCCCCGCCCCTCTGGTATAGCACTTATTTGTTTGTAGCTCATCCAGAGGGCTGATCAATTTTTAATACAAACACATTGAGCTTCATGCGCCTGAATAGATTTGAAATAACCAGCTGCCCGGCTATAATAAAACCGAACTCTGTTAAGCCGGTCATACATGGATCGAAATTCAGCCAGTTCACAGCAGGGACTGGCCGAATTTCGATCCATGTATGTGCTAGCTGGTTCATGTTTTGTAAGGGTAGAAAGGAAAATTTACCAATGTAAAAGTAAAATTCTACTTACAGCTATTTCTCTGCATGCAGACATAGAAATTCCAGTACCTTCTATTTGTTTCAGAGCATAATCACGGTCATCTTTCCTAAGATGAAGCAAAGAGAAAAAAAAAAAGGCAGTTAGTACTGGTGTTGTATTTATTCACTTGAGAGATTCATGCTTTAACCACTAAAGGAATATTTAACTGGTAGGTTATCCAAATTCTAAAACACACATTACACCATGTAAAACATCTGCCTTCAAAAGTTCACAACAGAAGCACTAAAATCACAGCTCCTTTTCTGATAGGCCCATGTCAGACTAAAGATCTTGTAGCTGCCAGCAGTAGGAACGCCATGCTGGACATTGCAGGAAGTGGCATAGTAACCCCTGCTAGCACACAATGCTCTATAAATGGTGACCTACATTCTGCTGCCTTTTGGCCAATGAGGAAACAATGCCACCATCATCCAGCTAATGAGAAAGTGAACACATACAAGCAAATGTTTTCAATACACATTTTAGCAATCCTGTCACAGGGAGACATGGGGCCTATTTTCGCTGGAAGCAAAGACTTGGCAGCCCTTTAATGTAAACATTAGGTGCTGTCAAATCCTGACACAATGATCAGTATTGTAACAATGCATTGCAGTCCTGGTCCCCTGAAGTCACACGAGGAGGGAGGGGTACAAACTATTCAAGAAAGGGTTAGGCAAGGAACGGGTTTCAAGGAATTTCTCCTTTTTTCAAGCCTGACATTATTTAAACATTTACCATTTTTAATGCACAGGATGAGTGCACTCTTTTTGCTTGTATGACTGAAAATTGTTGGACAAACTGAAGCCCAACTTCAAAGCCTTGACTGTGATCTTTGTGGATGAATTACTTCACAGGCCTATAAGGCATAGTATCTACAAGAACAAAAATCTGAAGCTTGAGGTCGGAGAGGGCTTGTTTCAAAGTACCTTGAGGCTTCATGTACACTGCTGCTGGTAAATGGAGCAGTTGGGCATTTTTTTCAGCTGCAACTGAACTCTCCTCTATGTTATCTTATCAGTACATGTAGACAGGGTCATTTAGGCCACTTTCACACTGGGGCGGTGGGGTCGTCGGCGGTACAACAGCGCTATTTTTAGCGCTGCTGTACCGTCGTTCTTGCAGCGGTATTCGGCCGCTAGCGGTTTGGTTTTAACCCCCGCTGGCGGCCGAAAAAGGGTTAAATCCGCTCGTACAGCGCGGCTATAGCCACGGTATTACCGCGGTATAGCCGCGCTGTCCCACTGATTTCAATGGGCAGGAGCGGTTTAGGAGCGGTGAATACACCGCTCCTTCCCCGCTCCAAAGAAGCGGCTCGCAGGACTTTTTTTACCGTCCTGCGAGCGCACCGCTTCAGCGGAGGCTGTTTAGGGGCGGTTTTCAGGCTGTATTTTTAGCGCAATACCGCCTGAAAACCGCTCCAGTGTGAAAGGGGCCTTATAGTAGTTTCTAGGCAGTTGAGTTTAGAAGCATTTTTTGGAAAGCAACAAAATGCGTTCAGGAGGGATGTTCAGAGGCATTTGAAACGCCTGTAACAGCTTGTAAGCACGTGCAAATGTGGTAACTCGCGTTTAGGCGCGTTTCATTTAGAGGCGTTTTTAATAAAACGCTTCTAAACCGCAAAAGCAGCGCAGCAAGTAAACGCGGCATAACTGACGTTTTTAAACATCGGTTACTATCTGTCAAGTTAAATCATTCAGGAGCGGTTGTAAAACATCCCGTGTACATTAAGCCTAAGCGCTTGTTATGAATATGTAAATACTTTACAGCCGATTCACACATATGTCAACACCGCATACATACTATGGGTTACATTCATTTTAAATGGCACCCACACAGCAGAGCACCACAACGCACAGTTGCACACATGCTGTAAACCGTGATGCATGGTCAATTGAATAGGCTGCCTTGATACACCACGCATTAGTGTGCTGCATCTTTAAAATGTGAATAAGCTCCAATGTCCACAGTCTATGCACAGGTGCACCTAATAAACAGGTCAGATTTTGGGGTGGTGAAAGCTATGTACAACAGATATAAAAAAAAAAAAAAAAAAAAAAAAAACACTTTCCTTTTAAATAAAGGTGTCCAGTAAATGTCATACTGCTTAGGCCTCATATACACTGCAGCTGTCAAAGGGATGTTTTACAGGCGTTTGACTTTTTTTTCTGCCCCTATACACCCCTCAATCTTAGCCTGTGTCCACACATAGGTGTTTACAGGCTTTTAGAGGCAGGGGCGTTTAAGGGCAGAAATATGGACACACCAAAATCATGTTCAGCAGAGGAGCGTCAGCAGCATAAGGCCTCATACACACAAGGCTCTTCTGATCGCTTTTCTCCTGACAGAGATAGGAAAAGTTAAAAACATGCCTAAAAGCTTGACCGTTTATTCATTTCAATAAATATTCTGGGCAATAAAATGAATGTCCAAACGAGTCTTTAACGCTGCCTTTTCTCCTGTCATGCATAAACCAGAACGTTGTAAGGGGAAGATCAGACAAATTATTAATAGCTGTTTAGTTAAGGCTACAGTCACATAAATATGCTGCAATCCAAAAGATCACGATGAACAGGCTCCAAAGCGGTGTCATCAACAGGGTGATAATACGCTCTTCTTCTGAAAGTCCTAAAGTGGTACTTTTGAGCCAAAAGGGAAGGACTGAGTGTGGGAGATGAGCAAGTCTGCCCAACTCAGTGTTGTCCTATGTGTCCATACACATTAAAGCCCCATACACACGATTAGATTTTCTGCTGATTTTTGATTTACCAAAACCATGTAGTGCAAGGGTCTGCCTGATTGCATACAAATTGAAACTCCTAAGGTCTGACCTCATATTATATGGTTTGGGTAAATCTGAAGACAAAAATCAGCAGAAAATCTGATAGTGTGTATGGGGCTTTACAGGCAGAAGAAAAAAAAAAAAAAAAAGAAGTGCTCTGGTTTGCATTTTTAAGAGGTGTTTTCTGGCAGAAAAAACAAAACAAAAAAGAAACGCTAAGCGATTCTAAATACCTGTATTTATCGGCGTATAACACGCACATTAAATTTTAAGAGGGAAGTGTGAGGGGAAAAAAAAAAACTTTTTAAATAAAGAATTTTGAATCATAAGAGTCAGTGTCCATCAATGCAGCCTTTTCAGTGCCCATCATTGCAGCCTGATCAGTGCCCATCTGCAGCCTTGCCCAGCAATGCAGCATGATCAGTACCCATCATTGCAGCATGATCAGTGCTCATCTGCAGTCTTGTCCCTCTTTGCAGCATGATCAGTGAGCATCTACAGTCTTGTTATTGCCGAAATAGACAGAGGCGGATCTCCTTTGTACTTGGCTCAGCTCGAAGTCCCGCCCCTTGGCCCGGCTCCTGAGCCTGAATCTAGGACATTGTGCAGAATTAAGTGCACTCCTGTGACCTACAGGAAAAGTATGGCCATACTTCTCCTTTAAACTTTGAATACAAAATCTTTGTTATCATCCTCATACCTTAAAAGCTAAACTTCAGGCAGATATAAAAGACAACTAATTCTGTATTAACCAGTTCCTGCCCGCACTGTAGCCGAAAGACTGGGTCCATGACTGTCCTCCCCTGATCACGCTGCCCACGCACCCCTGCGGCGTGCAAGCGGCGCACTCTGAACACTGCTCCTTAGAACACAGCTGATCACGGTACGGGGTAAAGGGCCAATCACAACGCCCCTTTAACATGTGATCAGTTGTGTCCAATGACACAAGCCGGTTAACAGCATTCCTTTCCTCAAGCCGACAGTGTAAGGAGAGCGGATAACTGGCTTGCGTTAAAGGGACATCTACACAGATAATCAGGGCACTGATTATCAGTGCCGTTCCAACAGTGCTGCCCAATCAGTGCACACCAGTGCAGCCCAATCAGTGCCCACCAGTGAAGGAGAAAAACATTTTTTTTCCCCCTTTAGGTCTTTTTTTTTTTTAGCAAAAAATAAAAATAAAGTGGTGATTAAATGCCACCAAAAGAAAGCTCTATTTGTGTGAAAAAAAAAAAAAAAAAAAAAAAAAAAAATATTATAATAATAATAATAATAATAATTATATATATATATATATATATATAAAATGGGTACAGTGTAGCATGACCGCACAATTGCCATTCAAAGTGTGACACTGCTGAAAGCTGAAAATTGGCCTGGGCAAGGCAAGTGGCTAATACACACATTTTATTTATATATATATATATATATATATATATATATATATATATATATATATATATATATATATATACACACACATACATATACACACACACTCCAGCCATTTTATTAGGTACACCTGTTCAATTGCTTGGTAACACAAATTGCTAATCAGCCAAACACATGGCAGCAACTCAATGAATTTAGGCATCTAGACGTGGTGAATACGACTTGATGATGAAGTACAAACCAAGCATCAGAATGGAGAAGAAAGGGGATTTAAGTGACTTTGAATGTGGCAATGTTGTTGGTGCCAGATGGGCTGGTCTGAGTATTTCAAAAAGTGCTTATCCTACTGGGATTTTCACACAACCATCTCTAGGATTTACAGAGAATAGTGCGAAAAAGAGAAAATATCCAGTGAGTGGCAGTTTTGTGGATGAAAATGCCTTGTTGATGTCAGAGGAGAATGGGCAGACTGGTTTGAGATTATAGAAAGGCAACAGCAACTCAAAAAAACAAAAAACACTCATTACAACCAAGGTATGCAGAAACCCATCTCGGAATGCACAACACATACATCGAACCTTGAAGCAGATGGGCTACAGTAGCAGAAGACCACTTCTGTCAGCTCAGTACAGGGAACAGACTACGATTTCACACAGGTTCACACCTGAGTATTGTCATCTGCAGGTGTGTGTGTGTGTGTGTGTGTGTGTGTGTGTGTGTGTGTGTGTGTGTGTGTGTGTGTGTGTGTGTGTGTGTGTGTGTGTGTGTGTGTGCGCTTCTCTCCCACCAGCTGCTCCTGCTTTTAGAGAGCTTTTTACAGAGAGCGGGGAGGGGGCCAGTAAATATGTCCAAGTGTATGTCCTCTGTGTAGCACCTCCTATATGTCCGTTCCTGCAAATTCTCTTCAAGACCTTCCAACAGGCACCACACATATAAGAGTCATCAAAAATGGCCCTTTTTCTGTTATTGTGCTGGAAGAGCTCTTCATAGTGCGCTCCCAGCACAAAGACTGATCTGTAACCAACAGCTCCTGATCTCGTACTAACAATCAGGAGCTGGGAGGACCAGTGCTAAAGGCACTGTATAAGAATGAAAACCAGAGAAAATAGGACTACAGGGGGAGAAGGTTATGAATGCTATCACAAGCTGAGAGACAGAAAGCGAAGTGAAATCTCCCAACAGGCATGGGCAACAATATAAATTTGATACAAGCATTTCACTACTTCCATGGTTATCCATAAAAACAAAAAACAAAACAAAAACAAACCTTGGACTGGAGTTTGGCTTTATTGGTTGCACCAGGATATTGCACTCATCAATACAGCTCAGTACACCAGCCATACAGGTCATTAAGTGCCTAAGAACTTATAAATGTGAGAGAAGCAATGCATCATGGGACATGTAGTCCCGGGCAGGACGTGAGGCAGATTTTTTTTTACCTGGTTATAGGGGCACACTATACTATACTTTGCAGCCTGCTATTGGGGCACTCTGAGGGCAGGAGGAACCAGAAGCAGCGGTGGGGGACCCTAGAAGAGGAGGATTGGGGCAATTCTGTGCAAAACCATTACACAGAGCAGGTAAGTATAACACGTTTGTTTAAATAAAAAAAATCCAATCACTTTAACCACTTCAATACAGGGCACTGTCCCCCCTCCTGCTCAAGCCAATATTTAGCTTTCAGCGCTGTCTTTTTAAATACCGTATATACTCGAGTATAGGTCGAGTTTTTCAGCACTTTTTTGTGCTGAAAGTGCCCCCCTCGACTTATACTCGAGTCAAGCACTTTTCTGCAGCAAAAAATGTCATTTTCTGAACCGACTTTGGGGCCCCGTATTTCAGGGCCACTTGGTGCTAGGAACCCCAAATTTGGTGTGCAAACCCAGTGGAACTGGTAACATATCCAAAGCTGGAGTTCCTAGCACAAAGTGGCCCTGAGATACGGGGCCCCAAAATCGGTTCGGAAAATGTCATTATCTGCTGCAGAAAAGTGCTTGACATTTTCTGAACTGATTTTTGGGGCCCTGTATCTCGGGGCCACTTGGTGCTAGAAATCCCAGCTTTGGATATTTTATGGTGCTAGTTCCACTGGGTTTGCACACCAAATTTGGGGTTCCTAGCACTAAGTGGCCCCGAGATACGGGGCCCCAAAGTCGGTCAACTGTGTCCACCTACAGCAATGTCATTTCGGGACACTTTGGGTTCAGAGACCCCAAATTTTGGCTGCAGCTAGGGGGCATCTAGGAACCCTTAACTACCGAGTTTGAAGTTGGGGGGACCTATGGCTGCAAATGGGCACAGTGAGGCATGCAAATGGGCATTGTTGACCCTCTTTTCCACTTACAGTAGCTGTGCATTTCTCACCCTAGTCTTATACTCCGGTCAATAAGTTTTTCCCATTTTTTTGTGGTAAATTAGGGCCTCGACTTATACTCGGAACGACTTATACTCGAGTATATACGGTAACAATTGCACGGTCATGCTACACTGTACCCAAAAAAATTTTTATCAATTTTGTTCCCACAAATAGAGCTCTCTTTTGGTGGTATTTGATCACCTCTGGGATTTTTATTTTCTGCTAAACAAATAAAAAGACTGAAAATTGAGGAAAAAAAAAAAAAAAACAAGTTTTTTTTTCGTTTGTTACAAAACGTAAATAAGCAAGTTTTCTCCTTCACCGATGGGCACTGATAAGGTGGCACCGATGGGCACTAATATGCGGCACTGATGTACATTGATAAGATGGCACTGGCAGGCATTGGTGATGGGCACAGATTGTCATCAATTGTGGGCACCGATTGATGTGTGTGTTTATATTTATATTTATTTTAGTTAGGTACCTGGTAACTTTTTCTAAGAAGTCTTCCAGGGCAGCATCCGAGATAGGCTCCTCCTCCCTTTAACAGGAAACACATTAGTCCATTATACAATTTGTTAGCCTTACCTGCGTGCCTCAGTTATATTAAAAGCACTGAAGGAACGCTCAGTAAGCTAAAGCTCCCCACTATACCTGGTATTATTGCTTTAGGGTGGAAACTAGTGCTGCTCTGGAAGACTTTTTAGAAAAAACAGTTACCAGGTAACCAACTCTGTTTTCTCGCATTGTCTTCCAGGGCAGCATCCGAGAGGATGCATCAAGCAATACTTACGAGGGTGGGGATAAAGACTGGAGCATTTTAGGACCAAATGCCTGGTCTTGGTCGGACAGCTGGTCTATACGGTAGTGCCTTGCAAAGGTGATGAAGCTCGACCATGTCGCTGCCCTGCAGATCTGCTCCGGAGTTGCCCCTGCTTTCTCTGCAACGAGGTTGCCCAGGCTCTGGTTGCGTGTTCTCTGATCCAGCTTGGAGGGGTGAGGTTTTGTGCCTCGTAGGCCGTCTGTATGGCAATTCTTATCCATCTGCTGATAGTGTTTTTCAATGCCTGTTTTCCTTTATTGGTTCCTGCATAGAGGACAAATAGAGAGGTAGTTCTTCGCCAATCCTTCGTTCTCTCGAGGTATGCGAGTGTATCTTACATCTAGCTTATTGCAGGTGTCTCTTTTCTTGCTGACCATAGATTTTGGAAGCGATGGGATGATGACATTTTGGGTCATATGGAATGCCGAACAGACCGAGTAGAAAAGCCGGGTCTGGCGAGAGGATTATTTTGTCCGTTTGTATCAAGCAGTATGGTTCCATCATGGAAAGTGCTTGGATTTCGCTCACTCTTCTGGCCAATACTAGGTCAACTAGAAGTGCAGTTTTTATATAGTAAGGTTTTTGTCTGAGCTGTCTTCCAATGGTTTGAACGGGGGAGAGAGAAACCCTCTGAGCACTGTGGACATATCCCATGTTGGAGTTCTGTCAATTTTTGCAAATATAGCTCTTTTTAGTGACATTAGTAATCGCTTTATCAGCGGATCCTCTGCAAGCCTGGTGTCCATGGAGGAGGAGAGTGCTGCCACTTGAACCTTAAGCGTGCTCTGAGAGATGTTCTTGTCTGCTCCTTCCTGTAGGAAATCCAGAATCGTCGGAACCGGTTTGTTTTTATTCCAGGAGACAAACTTTTTCCTCACTTTCTCGTAGATTGCTCTAGTCATGGATCTCCTGCCGTCTAGGATGGTGTTGATCACTGTCTGACAGCACTTTGTTTTGTAGTCTTACACTTTCAGTAACCAAGCCAAAAGCTTCAGGAGTCTGTGGTTCGGATGGTTGACTGGTCCCTGTGATAAGAGATCTGGAAGAGCCGGCAGTGTTAGTTGTGGCTGGATGCTGAGGTTTTTCAAGTGGCTGAAACATGCTCTTTGGGGCCAGTGTGGTGCTAGGAGTATCACTGTTTTCTCTGCCTTTTTTTGAATCATTCTTGGTATGATGGCAGTTTGAGGGAATGCATAACGCAACTGCCATCCCCAGCTTTGGCTAAATGCATCTACTCCACTGTTGCCATCTGTGGGATCCAATGAAAAGAACGTTGGTAATTTTGTGTTTGCCTTGGAGGCGAACAGATCTACCTCAGGTACTCCACATGTTCGTGTGATCTGCGAGAAGATTGCTTGGCTTAGAGACCACTCTGTTTTATAGTCTTCCAGCTCAGAAAGTCTGGCAGCGTATTGTCCGTTCCTTTCAGGTGGATGCCAGATATTGATATTATGCTTGTTTCTGCCCATAACAGAGTTGTTTTTGTCAGCCTAATCAAGCTTTGGGATTTTGTCCCTCTCCTTGTCTGTTTTAGTTATGCCACCGTCGTGGCATTATCTGATTGAACCCTTACATCTCTCCCCTGTATTGCTGGTTAGAAGGCTTTTAATGTCTCTTCCACAGCTTTTGGCTCCCTCGTGTTCGAGGAGGCTTGAGACCATTTGGAGTTCCATTCCCCCTGTGTGCAGAGCTCCTCCATGTGTACTCCCCAAGCTAAGGCGCTGGCATCTGTGGTGATCCTGACAGGGTTGGATCTGTGCCCTTCGATGTATCGGAGCGGATTGAGCCACCACTGGAGCGTTTGTTTAACTGAGTTCGGAACAGAAATGGACATGTCTAGGGATGAATGGTTGCCATCCCACTGGGACAGAATATAATTCTGTATAGGTCTCATGTGAATCTGCACCCAGGTGATGGCTGGGATTGAAGACGTCATCAGTCCTAGCACTGCCATTCCTTGTCTGATCATGATAGAGTTGGTCCTCAGAGAGGCTATTGCCTGCGTGATTTTTTCCCTCCGTTAGGAAGGTTTTGGTTAGTCTGGAGTCCAGTACATAGCCCAGGTACACAACTCTCTGGCTTGGGGTCATCTGCAATTTTTTTGTATTTACTATTCACCCCAGTTTTTGTAGATAGGACATACTTGTGCGCAGGTTGGTCTCTAGGGTTCTCAGCTGAATCTGCAAAGATCAGTAGGTCGTCTAGTGGTATGACTCCAATGCCTTGTTGTCTTAGGCCCTTTAGAGTTTCTGCCATTATCTTTGAGAAGATCCTGGGCGCAGAAGAGATGCCAAAAGGGAGAGCTGTATATTGCAGGTGTAGGGTGGTTGGCGGTCCCTAAATTGCGAACCTCAGGAATTTGATGACCTTCCTTTATGGGGACATGTAGGTAGGCATCCTGTAGGTCTATTGTGGCCATGAATGTTCCTTGTGGTAGGATATTTCTGTCGAGTGGCTTGAGGTTCAGTATGAGCCTTAGCTTGGCTGACGGTTTTTTCTTTGCAAAGATATGCAAATAGAATCACGGTTGCTCCTCTTTGAGGGACATGGCGAATCACTTTCTGATTTGTTAGGTTTTCCAGGGACTCTAGAAAAGGCCTTTGTCTGATTTTCATCCTTTGGTAGGATGGTTACTAAGTACTTGGTTGGGGAGCGGGCAGAAAACTCTATTGCGTAGCCCTCCACTATGGTGCGGCAGATGAATTAGTTTCCCGTTGCATTCATCCACTGGTGGGTAAAAGCTGCGAGTCTGCCCCCCACCTGACGACCGTAATAGTTTTTGTTCTTTGGGTTAGGTGGATTGAGGATGAATTCTCCCTCGCCTTTTTTGTTTTGCTGTCCCCAGCACTTCTTTGCTCCCGGCTTGTTGATTTTTATTTTGAATTGCCGAAAGGGCACCTTCTCCCGCTTCTTTTTGGTTTGGGGGAACCCATTGTTTTTTGCTGCGGTCCTGTCTAGCACAGTTTCTAGGTCAGGCCCGAATAACATATCTACTGCGAATGGGATTCAGCATAGTCTGTTCTTGGAAGCGATATCACCTTCCCATGACTTCAGCCACAGGACTCTTCAGGCTGAGTTCACTAGAGCTGTGGCCCTTGAAGATACTCTCACGGTTTCAGCCTAGGCATCCGCTAGAAAAGCTGCCGCTCTGGTCAGTGTGGGGATGGTTCTTACCAATTCTTCTCTTGGTGTGTCACTTTCCAGTAGCTCTTGTAGCTGGGTCAACCAAACTAATAAGGTGCAGGCTGTGCAGGTGGAAGCTATTGCTGGATTCAGGTTTGCCGCCCCTGCTTCCCAGGCCCTCTTCAGGAGGGCTTTTATCTTCTTATCCATGGGGTCGCTTAAGGTACCCGCATCGTCAAAAGCTAGGTCGGATTCGTTTGTGACTCTTGCTAAAGAGGCACCTACTTTGGGGCATTTAGCCCAGGTCTTGGTATCTGCCTTTGCAAATGGATATCTGTGTTTAATCGCTTCTGGTATGAAGTTTTTTCTCTGGTTCTTCCCACTCTTTTTGACAATGTCTTTAAGAGTTTGGTGTACCAGAAATGTTCTAGGTTTCTTGGGCTACAGTCCTTTATACTTTGTCATGTAGGGTAAGCTCTGCAGCGTTTTGTTCTTTGATGCCCAGCGTGTCGGCTATAGCTTTTAGAAGACTGTCCATATCTTCACGTTGCCGTCTGCTGCCAGATCTTCTTCCTCAGCGTCTGAGCATATGCCTCAGATTCATCAGACTCTTCCTCTTGCCGTTATGCTTGCTCCCCGAAGGGACGCATGTCCCGCTGGTAGATGGGGTGCGGGTTTGACTAGCACTTTCCGGTGTCTCTAATTTCTCAATTGCTGAGTGTAGTGGCGCCATGGTGCTTTTTATTGCTTTTTTGAAAGAGCAGAGCAGGTCTTTAAAAAGGTAACCTTGCGATTCTTTGGCCACCATCTTGTCTATGCATTTTTGGCATAAAGGTTTGTTACAGTCAGGAGGAAAACTGTGGCAGCAAGAAGCGCATGCTTTGTTGCCGCTTTTTGTTCCTCTGGGGTCCTTGCCTGAAATCAAGCACAAAGGGTCCTGTCAGGTAGGCAATTTGCCAAACTGCATGTAAATAGACAAGTTTGTAGTGAGGCGAAGACAGGTGACTCCAGAGTACTCGGGCTCATCTTGGAGCTGTCCTGGCTTTCAAAGATCTGCAGGGCAGCGTGGAGAGCCAGACATGGTCACCCACCAGGGTCCTCTAAGCAGAGGGACCTATTTAACTGCTTCCTGCGTGAGCTCTGGCACCGCCCCCAGCTGACCCCGTGAAGGTTGGTGGACATACCTGCACATGCCACTTCTGCTGGTGTTCCTCCTTTCTATTAGGGAGGGGGACTTCCACTGTTGTTTTTTGTCCTTTTTTTTTTTTTTAATTTGCGCCGCCGCCCGGAAAATGACGTCACCAGAAGTGCCCCGCTCCATAGTTTTCTTGGAAGGCTTGCAGCTTGGTACACCCTGTGGGGCTTCCATGCGGGAAAGACTGCAAAGTGCAGCGGCTGCTGTTCGCGGTGGCAGTCGGGCGGACAAGTAGGCAGACCAGGGAGAGAGAGCTGGATGTGCATGGTCACCGTGGCGGTCAGATGGGCTAGCAGTGGGCAGACAGGTGGCCTACACCAGTGGAGAAAGCGGCATCATGGGGAAAACGCCAGTGGCATGACTTTTAGCTTGGTTGCAGACCCCTCTGTAGGGGTGAAACCTCAGGCAGAGCGATTTGCTCAAATTGCTGCCCCTGCTTGCCCTCCCAAGGCCCACTGGGCTGAATGGGATGCTGGACAGGGAGTCTCCTGCAAAAAGCACAGAGGCTTTGGAAAATAATAAACGTTTTGCAGCTCCTGTGGGTCCGGAGGAAACAAAACTAAACTACTGAGGCACGCAGGTAAGGCTGACAAATTTATAATGGTGGACTAATGTGTTTGCTGTTTCAGCAGGGAGGAAGAGCCTATCTCGGATGCTGCCCTAGAGAAAGATTCGAGAGTTTAAGTCAGGGCTCTGGCTGGGCCATTCAAGAACAGTCATGGAGTTGTTGTGAAGCCACTTCGTTATTTTAGCTGTGTGCTTAGGGTCATTGTCTTGTTGGAAGGTAAACCTTCGGCCCAGTCTGAGGTCCTGAGCACTCTGGAGGTTTTCATCCAGGATATCCCTGTATTTGGCCGCATTCATCTTTCCCTCGATTGCAACCAGTCGTCCTGTCCCTGCAGCTGAAAAACACCCCCACAGCATGATGCTACCACCACCATGCTTCACTGTTGGGACTATATTGGACAGGTAATGAGCAGTGTCTGGTTTTCTCCACACATACCGCTTAGAATTAAAGGCCAAAAAGCTCTACCTTGGTCTCATCAGACCAAAGAATCTTATTTCTCACCATCTTGGAGTCCTTCAGGTGCTTTTTAGAAAACTCCATGTGTCTTGCACTGAGGAGAGGCTTCCACTGGGCCACTCTGCCATAAAGCCCCGACTGGTGGAGGGCTGCAGTAATGGTTGACTTTCTACAACTTTTTTCCCCATCTGCATCTCTGGAGCTCAGACACAGTAATCTTTGAGTTCTTCTTTACCTCTCTCACCAAGGCTCTTCTCCCCTGATAGCTCAGTTTGGCCGGACAGCCAGCTCTAGGAAGGGTTCTGGTCGTCCCAAAAGTCTTCCATTTAAGGATTATGGAGGCCACTATGCTCTTAGGAACCTTAAGTGCAGCAGAAATTTTTTGTAACCTTGGCCAGATCTGTGCCTGGCCACAATTCTGTCTGAGCTCTTCAGGCAGTTCCTTTGACCTCATGATTCTCATTGCTCTGACATGCACTGTGAGCTGTAAGGTCTTATATAGACAGGTGTGTGGCTTTCATAAACAAGTCCAATCAGTATAATCAAACACAGCTGGACTCAAATGAAGGTGTAGAACCATCTCAAGGATGATCAGAAGAAATGGAACAGGGCCTGAGTTAAATATATGAGTGTCACAGGAAAGGGTCTGAATACTTAGGACCATGTGATATTTCAGTTTTTCTTTTTTAATAAATCTGCAAAAATGTCAACAATTGTGTTTTTCTGTCAATATGGGGTGCTGTGTGTACATTAATGAGGAAAAAAAAAATGAACTTAAATGATTTTAGCAAATGGCTGCAATATTACAGAGTGAAAAATTTTAGGGGGTCTGAATATATACACACACAATTATTATTATACGAGATAGATAGAATATATATATATATATATATATATATATATATATATATATATATATATACATACATACATATATACACACACACACACACACACACACACACACAGTATCTCAAAAAAGTGAGTACACCCCTCACATTTTTGTAAATATTTTTATTATATCTTTTCATGTGACAACACTGAAGAAATGACACTTTGCTACAATGTAAAGTAGTGAGTGTACAGCTTGTATAATAGTGCAAGTTAGTACACCCCTAAGTGAAAATATCCAAATTGGGCCCAAAGTGTCAATATTTTGTATGGCCACCATTACATTTCCCAGCACTGCCTTAACCCTCTTGGGCATGGAGTTCACCAGAGCTTCACAGGTTGCCACTGGAGTCCTCCTCCACAACGACGACATGGAGCTGTTGGATGTTAGAGACCTTGCGCTCCTCCACCTTCCGTTTGAGGATGCCCCACAGATGCTTAATAAGGTTTAGGTCTGCAGACATGCTTGGCCAGTCCATCACTTTTACCCTTCTTTAGCAAGGCAGTGGACGTCTTGGAGGTGTGTTTGGGGTCGTTATGTTAGAATACTGCCCTGCGGCCCCGTCTCCGAAGGTAGGGATCATGCTCTGCTTCAATATGTCACAGTACATGTTGGCATTCCTCAATGAACTGTAGCTCCCCAGTGCCGGCAGCACTCATGCAGCCCCAGACCATGACACTCCCACCACCATGCTTGCCTGTAGGATAACACTTGTCCTTGTACTCCTCACCTGATTGCCGCCACACACGCTTGACACCATCTGAACCAAATAAATTTACATTGGTCTTAGACTACAGGACATGGTGCATGGCGAGGAACCTGATGCGCGTGGTTGGCAGGCGCTATCGCCCGCCGGCCACACGCGATCGCGTGCACGGGGAGCAGGAACAGGGATTTGTGCATCTGTCAGGGGAGAGGAGACATATCGTTTGTTCCTACTAACCACCAAAAGAAAGCTCTATTTTTTGGGGGGGGGGGGGGGGGGGGGAGGACATCACTTTTGTTTGGGTACAGTGTCGCACCACCACTCAATTATCAGTTAAAGTGACGTAGCGCCATATTGCAAAAAATTACCTAGTCATTAAGCAGCCAAATCTTCCGTTCTGTAAGTGGTTACGTGAACAGGTTTTTTGTTTTTTTTGGGGTTAAACACTTTAAAAGGATATATTTTTACATGACTCACATTTTAACCCCTTCATGATATAAGGTAAAACAAACCTTATAGCCTGAACCTAGTTTTGCAACTTTGGCAAGCACTAGTAAAAACATACACATCATTGCAAAGATTTAAAGCGGGAGTCCACCTAAAAAAAAAAATTATTAAGTGTTCTTGCATAGCAAGACCACTTACTGTTATCTCACATATATATTATTATTCTTATTATAGCCAAATTTACCACCCTAACTCCTCCCACAGTTTTTACACTACATAGACAATATACTGAAACGTGCGGATTGTTCCCGAATGGTGTGCTATTACTTTGTGGAACGTTTCGCCGAATGGGTCACGAAATATCGTTTTTGCGACAAAATTAGTCCCATAGGAATGAATGGCGAAATGTTCAATGTCATTTAATTGGTGTGCTATTACCTTGTAGAAATTTGTGAAAAGCTGAAAAATACCAGTGTGAATCCGGAATCAATGTCATTTAATTGGTGTGCTATTACTTTGTGGAACGTTTCACCGAATGGTTCACGAAATATCGTTGTTTTTTCGGCGAAATTGGTCCCATAGGAATGAATGGCGAATTGTTCAAAACTAGAGTGGGAGGTGACAAAAGCTGACAACCCCATGATCATACCACCCTAACTCCTCCCACAGATTTTAAACTACATAGACAGCAATATACCGAAGGTGTGGATTGTTCCCGATTGGTGTGCTATTACTTTGTAGAACGTTTCACCGAATGGTTCACGAAATATCGTCGTTTTTGCGGCGAAATTGGTCCCATAGGAATGAATGGCGAATTGTTCAAAACTAGAGTGGGAGGTGACAAAAGCTGACAACCCCATGATCATACCACCCTAACTCCTCCCACAGATTTTAAACTACATAGACAGCAATATACCGAAGGTGTGGATTGTTCCCGATTGGTGTGCTATTACTTTGTAGAACGTTTCACCGAATGGTTCACGAAATATCGTCGTTTTTGCGGCGAAATTGGTCCCATAGGAATGAATGGCGAAATGTTCAAAACTAGAGTGGGAGGCGACAAAAGCTGACAACCCCATGATCAGCCAAAACATTATGACCGCCCCATGAAAAAAAAAAATATTTTTGGAAAAAATGTTCAGCTCTTTCAGCTAATGATGGGACTTCAACTGTTTTACTACTATTTATACTTTTAAAAATATTAAGCTTTTTAACACTTTTCACAGTTACTCAAGCCACTCCACCCCACCCAGTTACTCCGCCCACTCCAGTTGTAGAGGCAAGAACACTTTTCACAATTTCCCCAGAAATTGTAGCTTTTCTAGTATTATATATATTTTAAAAGCCAGCAGCTACAAATACTGCTGCAGCTGCTGACTTTTAATAAATGGACACAGGGTACAGCGATGTCGGCAGTCGAAGCCGATCAATCGCTCTGGTCTCCGCCGCCATCCTCGGAGAGGTTATCAGGAAGTGAAGCATTGCGGCTTCACTTCACGGTTCCCTACTGCGCACTACTGAGTCGTGCTGTGCGTCCTAACTGGCCCCTGCTATCTCCTGGGACCTGTGTGTTTGCGGGAAGGGGCGTGACACCCGTGGGAATCTATTCCCGGAAGTGGGAGCAAATACCTGTATTAAACAGATATCTGAACGCCCCTCCCCCCTAAAAGGTGCCAATTATGACACCGGGGGGGGGGGGGGAGCAATGGGATGAGTGGAAGTTCCACTTTTGGGTGGAACTCCGCTTTAAGGGCTGTATACATGGGCCAAACATTGGCCGATGTCGCCTTAAATTTCGACCCATGTGTATGGCAGCCGGTTCTACACAAACCGGCCATTCGGCATGACCAAAAAAGGTCTGCTATTGCCACCCGATCAGTGCTGACCAGTGTGTGTTGTGGCGGGGGGGGGGGGGCCTATCACTGTACTAACATCGGTTAGTACAGCAGCTCCTGTGCTCCTCAGCCTTTTTTTCATTCAGCTGGCTGGGTTAAACGATAAAAAAAAAATTGTTCCAGGTGAATTATACTTTTTTTTTTTTTTTTTTTTTTTTTTTACGAAGAACCAAGAGGATAACATTGCATTGTGGACTATGACACCTTGCTATTTTGGCTGACACATACACCTCTCTAACACCATGTATTTTCCAAATTTTAGGAGGTTTCTCTTATCCGTTGGTCAATTGTGACAAGTCCACTCTTTTTCCCACAAACATCCACTACTGCACCCCCCAGGCTGACTCTATGTCCCATATTAGACTCAAATATTTGGGGATACAGATCTCCAGGTATATTACTGAACACTATCTTTCTTATTCTTGGATTGCAAAAGTTTAGGAGAAAATTTACTGTTATGGGTAAAGTTAAAATGGTGTGGATAATAGTTACTATATTTTTTAATCACACCCCTTGCTGGATCTCTGAGTATTTAAAAAGTATTCCAAGAGCCTATTTGGAAGAAGAGGGCCCCTAGAAGTAACCCAATGACCCAGCAAGACCTTAAGGGCTAAGTTCACCTTTCCCCCCCCCCCCCCTAAATTACAGCTCCCTATGCACCAATATAGCATTCATGTACTTTTTTTGCATAAAATCCCAGAAACTTACTTTATTGTCCTCCATCCATGATTCCAAACGCATCTATTGCTTCTGTCTTGTGTCCTTACAGACTGTAGGTCATGGCGCAGGAAGGAGTTGACCAGCTGACCTCATTAGCACGCACCCTGTATTATCTACCCTCTCATTCCCAGCTGCACGTTTTTTAAATTAAATGCAATCAGTGATCACCCTTCTCACTAAATATACAATCAGATTGCATAGTGTATGGCCATCTTACTGAAACACTCAGCTGTCAAGCCCAATTCACATCTCTGCATAGCGAGAACTCGCATTCCCACATGCGTGTTTTTTTTTTGTTTTTTTTTTTAAGCAAGGTAGGGAGGTGTTTTGGCTATCTCCCGGGACCTGTGTGTTTGTGGGAAGGGGCGTGACACCCGTGGGAGTCTATTCCCGGAAGTGGGCGCAAATATCTGTATTAAACAGATATCTGCACGCCCCTCCCCCCTGAAAGGTGCCAATTATGACACCGGACGGGGGGAGGAATGGGATGAGTGGAAGTTCCACTTTTGGGTGGAACTCCGCTTTAAGGGCTGTATACACGGGCCAAACATCGGCCGATTTCACTTATCACACATAGGGCAGCCCACCCACCTGAATATGCTGCCCTACATGCAGCAATCGCCCCAAAGAAGCTTCAGAACTTTTTTTTTTTTTTTTTAAGAGCGGAGCTTGGTGCGCTTTTTACTGCACCGATGTGAATAGAGCCTCATCGTTCTTGTTTTCAGAAAAGGAAAAAAGTGCATGCAGGGCACTGGACAAAGCACTAGGGACAAAATTGAGATGAAATGGTTTGATACAGTAATGTAATCCTAAAAGATTACAATGTATTGTGTGTATGTTATGGTTTGAACTCCCCCCCCCGCGTCGCTCGCAGGTAAGGGAACCCAGATGCATCGGCCAGAGGACACAGCGTGAGGACATCAGGGGATTGTAGGGACAAGGCAAGCAACAGTACAGGCATACTATGGTGCAACCCAATGTGGTTATCGCTTTTGGTACTGAAAATTAACCCAGAGCCACACTCAGGATTACCGCCAGGGAGGTTAAATAGAAAACAAGCTGCACCTAAAAAGGTTTTTTTTTTTTTTTTTACCTTAAACCATTAACAGAGAATGCAACACTTAAAAAAAAATGTAACCAAAAATCTAAGTACTTGAAGCATTTATCCTTTTCATAAAATGTTTATACACAGGTAAATGTGCATTTTTTTTAATTTTGGATTTTACTCATTAAAAAAAAAAAAAAAAAAAAATAATATTAAAAAAAGATTAAAATCAGCAACAACAAAAATATGACTATCATCCACAACATTGTAAAGTGAACGTATCAATGTTATATATGCTTTGGTTTATTTGCAGTAAAGTCTTCCATGTTCATGAGCCTATTTACATTATAATATAACTTTAAAAAAAAAAAAAAAAAAAAAAAGAAGCTGTCCGAATATCCTCAGGATGATAGCTTGAACAAAACATGACAGAATTGTATTCTTATTCTCACAAACATGTGATTTAGGCCCCGTATACTTGTGTCAATGTGGGATCATGGGCAGGATTGCCGCAACTCCAAAAATTGCAATGCATTTATTTTTAATGACACCTCAAACGCGGCGCGGCTTTGTCGCAACTGTTGCTTAATAAATTGCGCCGTAATCTGCATCGCGCAAAGCTTGTCGCCTAAAATGGAGATGGAGCTTCTTTTGGGCAATAAGCTTTGCATGATAAAGTTTGCCGTGATTTATCAAATATAAAAATTGGTAGGTTTCTGACAAAGGCATAACTAGAACCTTCAGGGCCCCAGTGCAAAAAAACATGAAGGCCCCCCCCCCCTGACCCCCCTCATAAGGGCAATGTAGGAATTGGCAATGGCAGCACATGCGGGAACCTAAATAGGGAAGCAGTATAACTTTCTTCCCTGCTCCAGTCTTGGAACCATTTCCATTAGTCCCAGATACCTTCCCACTGATCCCAGAGCCCTCTACTCTAGTCGTGGGTCCCTTTATTACGGGACCGCAGAAAGACCTTTTTACATGTTCTGCAGTGGCCCCCATTCCTGCTGGCTTGGGGCCCAGTTCCAAGTGCAACCTTTGTGACCCTAGTAGTTCCGCCACTGACCAACACATAATGACTGACACACACACCCCATTCTCGTAATGACACATTCTACCCCCCACCATGCTGGTAATGACAGATTTCCCAGCCCCCACCTAGTCCTGCTGAAACGGACACTGTAAAATCTGGGGCCCCTGGAGCCCCCAGCCCCAAAAGGAGGCGTTGGGGGATTTTTAGTTATTTTTGGGGATTTTTTTCTGTCAGTGTCAGCAGGTTTTGTTTGGAGGGGGTGAGGCAGTGTATGTCCGTTCCTGGCTGTAGGGTTCTGGGTGAGCAGGGTTGGGGGAGGGGGCATCCCCAGGTAGGGGGTAAAAAGGGTCCCAGATAGGCAACACGGACCAGAGCAGTGTCTTACCTCACCAATGACAATGGGTTGCACTCTCCTCCCCTTGCCTCACTCAGCCCTGTGACAGCTCAGTGTCAGTCCTGCCAGGTTGTCAGCACTGACACTTCCCTCCCAGGCTGTTCTCACCCCGTCCTCCCTCTGCTAGATCCTCTCTAGCTCTCCGCTAGGGCTCGCAGAAGGGCGCCAAAAGCTTCTCATTCAAATGTGTTAGTGTCCAGGGAGGGGGTCATCTCCTGGCTACTGACATCACACTCTGACCCTGGATTCCACTTGCCCTGTCACAGTAGCAGGGAGGCTGCACAGGCCCCTTGGAGCATGGGTGGGGGTCGCAAGATGGCAGGAAGGGGGCCCGCTGTAACATGATGTTCTGCAGCAGGCCCCCTTCCTGCCATCCCGGGGCTCCTCACGGTGGTGGAACACTAGGGCCTAGTCGCGACCCTGGTAATTCTGCCAATGGTTTCTGAGTTGTAGGAGAAAACTCACATTAATACAGGTAATGTACAGGCTCCATGTACCTAGTATTCCAGTGCTTCAAGGCAAGAGTGCTTACCACTTTGCCACAATTCTAGTTTTGTAGAGGTTATAGCTATACTTGTAGATCTGTGCCAAGCAAGATCCTTCCTACATGCTGCAGGTGCATGTACTACTGCCAAAATAACCAGTATCTGGGCAAGCATCTCAACCAGCTGCCTAATATTTCAGATCTAGAACTACTACTACAAAAAAAAAAAAAAAAAAAAGGGAAGAAGAGACAATAAAGGCATGTCCCATCCACTGTAATTATGCAGCAGTCCAGAGAGATCAGTGAAAGGGTTACACACAGGATGCAGGCTTAGATATTTTTAATTCTGTGTCCAACTCCTAAGGAAGCCTGCCAAAACAAGACCTAGGAGCCTACTTGTTTCTCCTTAAAAGCTCATGTGGTAAACTCTGAAACCAAGATTTGGCTCCATAAATATGAGACTACCATTAGTGTTATTGCTTAAATTAAATTAAATATGCGCTCACACATTTAAATGTATTTTTTGCTTGGATAAAGAGTGTTCATATACAGTAAGATTTACCCCCAAGTTAAGTAAAAATGTAATACATGTCAAGTCTTGTCTTAATTGCATTTTACATATTAAATACAGTTGAAGCGGTTGTAAATGTTATTTGTTTTTTTTCTTAAAATATAAAAACCATGTTGTTATACTTACCCGAAAACCAAGATGTGTGTGAGCCTCACAGGTTTTAAAGGGAATGAAGTCCTTTGGCCACTACTGTGAGTGCTGACTGGGAATGGAGCTAGTCTATGCCAGGGGTCTTCAAACTATGCCCTCCAGCTGTTAAGGAACTACAATTCCCATCATGCCTAGTCACGTCTGTGAATGTCAGAGTTTTACATTGCCTCATGGGATGTGTAGTTCTGCAACAGCTGGAGGGCCGTAGTTTGAAGATCCCTGGTCTATGCTATGCTCCAGTCCACGCAATGGTAAAGAGTGATAGGTGTCAAGATAGTGAATGGCAGTCATAGCCTGGACCCCCGCTAGGCCACGCCCCAACGCGTTTTACTATGCCCTCCAAAGCTTACTAATGGGATAAAGTGAGGGAAAAAAGTAATTGATCCCCTGCTGATTTTGTATGTTTGCCCACTGACAAAGAAATGAACAGTCTATAATTTTAAAAGGTAGGTTTATTTATTTTACCACTGAGAGACAGAACAAAAATATCTAACAAAATTTAATTTAAAAGAAAAGTTATAAATTGATTTTCATGATTTAAATAAGTACTTGATCCCCTATCAGCAAGATTTCTGGCTCCCAGGTGTCTTCTATACAGGTAACGAGCTGGGATTAGGAGCACTCTTAAAAAGGGAGTGCTCCTAATCTCAGCTTGTTACCTGTAAAAAAGAGACACCTGTCCACAGAAGCAAATCAGAGTCCAAAGTCTCCACCATGGCCAAAGACAAAAGAGCTGTCCAAGGACGTCAGGGACAAGATTGAAGACCTACACAAGGCTGGAATGGGCTACAAGACCATCGCCAAGCAGCTTGGTGAGAGGGTGACAACAGTTGGTGCAATTATTCGCAAATGGAAGTAACACAAAATAACTGTTAGTCTCCCTCGGTCTGAGGCTCCATGCAAGATCTCACCTTGTGGAGTTTCAATGATCATGAGAACGGTGAGGAATCAGCCCAGAACTATACGGGAGAATCTTGTCAATGATCTCAAGGCAGCTGGGACCGTAGTCACCAAGAAAATAATTGGTAACACCACATCATGAACGATTGAAATCCTGCAGCGCTTGCAACTTCCCCCTGCTCAAGAAAGCATATGTACAGGCCCGTCTAACGTTTGCTAAAGAATATCTGAATGATTCAGAAGAGAACTAGGTGAAAGTGTTGTGGTCAGATGAGACCGAAATCGAGCCCTTTGGCATCAACTCAACTCGCCGTGTTTGGTGGAGGAGGAGGAGGAATGCTGCCTATGACCCCAAGAACAGGGCATAGGCAGCACAACTTCACCGCATCAAAGAGACAATGGATGGGGCCATGAACCGTCAAATCTTGGGCGAGAACCTCCTTCCCTCAGCCAGCGCATTGAAAATGGGTCGTGGCAATGAGCCAAGGCAAAGGAGTGGCTCCAGAAGAAGCACATTAAAGGTCCTGGAGTGGCCTAGCCAGTCATCAGACCTTAATCCCAAAGAAAATATGTGGAGGGAGCTGAAGGTTCGAGTTACCAAACGTCAGCCTCAAAACCTTAACGATCTGGAAAGAGGAGTGGGACAAAATTCCTGAGATGTGTGCAAACCTGGTGGCCAACTACAAGAAACGCCTGACCTCTGATTGCCAACAAGGGTTTTGCCACCACGTACTAGGTCATGTTTTGCAAAGGGGTCAAATACTAATTTCACTCATTAAAATGCAAATTTATAATTGCTTTGAAATGCTTTTTTTGTTGTTATTCTGTCTCTCACTGTTAAAATAAACCTACCATTAAAATTATAGACTGATCATTTCTTTGTCAGTGGGCAAACGTACAAAATCAGTAGGGGATCAAATGCTTTTTTTTCCCCCCCTTGCTGTACTGCACTGTGCACAGAGCAGCCCCAAACCTCCTCTCTGGGATCCCCCGTCAGCACTTTTGGCTCCTTCTCTTCTCCATGTGCCCCCATAGCTTGGTATGGGGGAACACGTGAGGGCATGCTCCTGAGCTGGAGTGTGTGCGTCCATAGGCACACACTGACTCAGCCCTGCCACTGGCTTCCTCCTCACATGATTTGACTGACAGCAGAAGGAGCCAATGGCTGAAAGAAGATCTGGGCACAGTGCGGGAACAATACAGTAATCAGGTAAGTGTTTGAGAGGGAGCTATTGGAATACGTTTTTATTGCCTTACTACAGAAAATGTATTAAAAGAAAAAAAAGAAAAAAAAAAAAAAAAAAAAACAAACTCACCACACACAAAACTTAGGTTAAACCCGCTAACATGTTTATTGTGATCCAATTGTCCTGGTGACAGTTGTCACCAAGAAAGAAACTGAGGAGCGATCCCATATTTCAAAGTTATGAGCACAATGGGTGAGCCAAATTACTATACAGTCTAATAAACTCTTATAGTGAAGACAACTTCTCACTTTCTCGTCCATCTCCAAAACAGGAACTGAAGGGAAATCTCCCCAGCAGGACACAGACAAGGTCAGGGATTTTAAGCTTAGAAAAACAAGCCACTAGTAGCATCTTCTATTGTTCCAATCTTACATTTTCATTTAATAGTATATACACAAATAGCCAATCTGGTGCTTTATTGGTGGCACAGTAGTCATAAAAGATTGGAATGTCTTTTCTGTCTATACATGGATATAGATCTATTTTATGTCTAATATTTTTTGTTTAGCTTTTGCAGTGTCATTTATGTGACAGACATAAAAATAATATACAGATGCACTTAAGTGTGAGAGGCAGAAACCACAGAGCATTTAATCAGGAGAGACCATTTACAGTTTCCACAAACTCCCACAGGATAGCTTCCATATATTACACTCATAATAAACCAAGCGCACGGAACACTGCGAATGTGCAGCCTTAAGCACAATGGAGGATGTTTTTTTTTTTTTTTTTGTTTACTACATCTCCCATTACAACCAGACAGAAATGGCTTTACTCTCTGAAAGGGCCAGTGATCAAGAGATTAAGATGCCTCTAGTACAACCCAACTCCAGATTGCAAACTGTAAGCAGCCAGGACTGCTTTACTTCCAATGGTTTAAGAGGGTCAGTAAACAGTAAACATTTTACAAGTTGGCTTATATAAAATAGTGTTTAAGAAAAAATGTTAATGCAACACATGGCTAATCCATAATCAAATGTCATACAAGAATTCAAAAGTAGCAGCTTCCTTCAATTTAAGGGTTAAAATCCAACGCGCAGGAGTAATGTCATTGCGGCTCCGACCAATCAGAGCCGGAGCCCTAAGAGCCGGGAAATAACTCCAGGAAGACATGTCACAGGTCACAGCAGTGTGACGGGACCACTACAACAGCATCATTCTAAGGTAAGTATTTTATAATGAGCTAGTATGCCATGCATACTAGCTCATTATGCCTTTGTCTTGCAGGTTAGTTTCTCCTTTAATCTGGGTTTACAACCACTTTAACCCCTTGGAGTCGTCACCTGCTGTCCCTTTAAGGGGTTTAGAATGCAGGGAGGTGGGGCTTATGGTCATGTGACTGGTGAGATTGGCTGTCACATGATCGGCATCTTTCTGTTGGCCAACGGTAACTGTGCCGGGAGCGTGCAAGGCTCAGCTCTATTTGCACTAATGCACGCAAATGTGCAGCTCGGAGCCAAAGCCCACCCACCGAGAAGCCGCATATTTGCGCGCGCTCAGTGGCAAGAGGTTAAGTTCTAATGCGTTCAAACAAATGAGAACCGAGGTGTGAATGCACCCTTGGAGAACCAACCATCTCCCAGGGTGGACTGTTTCCTTTAAAATAAGTCAACATCAGAAAGCTGCTCCTCTTGCACTGCCTATAATGGAATATTTCTGTTTAGGGTAGGTGGCCCAAAAAGACATCACAGAATAACTGGATCACACATGAATGTCCATCCGTTCACTCAAAACTACAGTCAGCTTAGGATGCTGACTAAGGGATGCCATTTCATGTGTGTGTAAAGGCAGGCGTCCCAATACATTGGACAATATAGCGTACATACACATTAGGAGGTGCACCGAAATTTCAGCCACCAAAACATTATTGGCCGAAAATTGTTTTTTGCATTCGGCAGAAAAAAAAAAGGTGCCAATATTGGCACCAAAAAGGGGGCAGTCCACCCCGGGTGCCATACATTGCGAGGGTGTCATCCTGGTGCGCCCCCATCAGAATCCTCCCCTCCCTCCTCCTCGTCACGCAGAACGGCGATCTCCCTCAGTGTCACGGAGCTGAATTGTTCAGCAGCCGCTATAACAAAGTCCCGCCTCCTGTGATAGATGGCACACTGATCCAAGGCTGGGAAATTGAATCAGAGTGGCGTGCATCATAGGAGGCGGGACTTTGTTACTATGGCCACCCGACTTGGGCAATTTAAATCAAGCTCTGTGACACGGCAGGAGATCGCCGCTCTATGTGATCCAGGCACTGGTGAGGCTGTATCTCTTGCATCAGGTCTGCAATCTCTGACCATCTTCTGTATCATGTCTGCTAAAGGTGCACCGAATGGAAATTTTGCTAATACTATTAGCAATGCATTTAGACCCCATTCACACAGGGGCAACACGACTTGCCGGTCGCCTCAGCGAGGCGACCTGCAAATGAATGGCCGGGCGACTTGCAAAACGACTTCTGCATAGAAGTCTATGCAAGTCGCCCCAAGTCGCCCCCGAAGTCGTACAGGAACCTTTTTCTAAGTCGGAGCGACTTGCGTCGCTCCCCTTAGAACGGCTCCATAGTACAGAACGGGAGGCGACTTGTCAGGCGACTAGGTCGCCTGACAAGTCGTCCCTGTGTGAATGGGGTCTTAAGTAAGAGATTGCAGATGTGCTACAAGAGATGGTCAGGGATTGCAGACTGCATTTTTCTTTAGCTTTCTTCTAGCAAACAATACATTTATATTAATTGAAAAGTCAGATATAATACAATTGTATATAAAAATATAATAAAAAAAAAAAAAAATTTCGATTTTGGCAACCAAAATTTCCATTCGGTGCACCTCCAATATATACAGTACATCCCATGTACTCCATTATGTGGGCAGGTTAAGAGCGAGGCTGGTGGACGATTTACTAAAGCATCAGAGAATAAAATTACACAAATTGTGTGGGTATTTACATCAGTTACCTAGTCACTTGCAGACTAAAGCCCCCTACACACGGACTAAATGTCAGGAAACAGCGGCTGGTAAAAAAAAAAAAAAAAAAAAAAAAAAAAAAAAAACACACAACAAACACTTCTGACATTCGGCCCATATGTACAATGGTCTGTTCGGCCGGCTTCTGTGGGAAGTGCATGCTGGAGAACCAGCAGCCGACCGCCTCCAGATCAGCACTCTCAGTGGCAGAGTGCACTGATTGATGAGTTTTGGCGGATGGGGGGGGGATTCTGTTTTTAATATAGTGTATACCAGGCATTTCTTTTCAAATGATTGCATAATTTAAGTGAATCTTCACACAACTTAGTAAATCAGTCTGAGCTATGTAACTGCTGCATTAGGGTGCACTCACATGTGCCATTAGCACACTGAATACCAGAGGCAAGATACACAGGTGGTTCCAACAATCTTTGGTCCGTCAGCACATACATGACAGACTGACAGCTGCTGCAGCCATCTGTGACTGTGTGCACAGTCAGCGATAACCTGTAGTTAGGGATAGAGGATTGTGGCTGGACGCCAACCATGGAGTAGAGTGAGGTTCCTATAATGATACTTATCAGCCTACATCTAAATCCTTGCTTGCTCAGACTGTTATATAATGCCTGTGGATGGGCTAGCTGGTGCCTACAGGTTCCTACTTTTTTTGTACATGATCCCTGTCCTTGCATCTACTTACTGACAAGAGTACTAACTATTGATTCCTACTTCCAGAAAATGAGCGATGAGCGTGCTGAAAAATGGACTGAATATTGCTGTAGTTTATTCATTAATTATCTGGCTTGGGAAATAAAGTTATTTGTGACAATGAAGGCAAGCTGTAAGCTTTCCATGGGGAGGAAGGTCCAGGGGGGCTGCCATTCACCTGCCTGGAAAATGAAATGATAGCAAGCTATGGAACAAAAGAAAAAGGGATGCCCAAGAGGAAAGCACACAGAAGAAGCAGGGCAGGTTGAGTCACGGTCGTCTGCTCCAACAATGTGATTTCTGCATTGTGTGTCTGACAATGAACAGACAATGTTATTGACTAACATTTACCAAGGCAAGAAATGTGACTGAAACCTGGTCACCAAGCGTTGGTTATTTAAAGGAAAGCTACAGACTTTATGATTTTCTTTTCTTATTTAGATACTCTGGTGGCAAATTATTAGCTTATTATAACCAGACTTTTATAAATGCACGTTTTAGAATCCAAACTCAACCATCTAAACTACTATATCTGCAGGACAGCTTGTTCTGATTAAAAAAAAAAAAAAAAAAAAAAAAAAAACAACACACGACAGACTTACTGGCCAGATCACCAGGTGAAAAAAAGCAAATAAAAGATATGGATATATAGTGGGGATGGAAAGTTCTCAGACCCCCTTAAATTTTTCACTCTTATATTGCAGCCATTTGCTAAAATCATTTAACCACCTCAATACAGGGCACGTACACCCCCTTCCTGCCCAAGCCATTTTTCAGTTTTCAGCGCTGTCGCACTTTGAATGACAATTGCGCGGTCGTGTTACACTGCACCTTAATTAAATTTTTATCATTTTTTTCCCCACAAATAGAGCTTTCTTTTGGTGGTATTTGATCACCTCTGCGGTTTTTATTTATTGCGCTATAAACAAAAGAAGAGGGACAATTTTGAAAAAACACAATATTTTTTACTTTTTGCTATAATAAATATCCAATTTTTTTTTTTTTTTTTTTAACAAATTTTTTCCTCAGTTTAGGCCGATACGTATTCTTCTACATATTTTTGGTAAAAAAAAAATTGCGATAAGCGTATATTGATTGGTTTGCGCAAAAGTTATAGCGTCTACAAAATACGGGATAGATTTATAGCATTTTTATTATTTATTTATTTTTTACTAGTAATGGCGGCGATCTGCAATTTTTATTGTGACTGCGATATTGCGGCGGACACATCGGACACTTTTGACACATTTTTGGGACCATTCACATTTATACAGCGATCAATGCTATAAAATTGCATTGATTACTGTGTAAATGTGACTGGCAGGGAAGGGGTTAACACTAGGGGGCGCTCGAGGGGTTAATGTATTACCTAAGGAGGTGATTCTAACTGTGGGGGAGGGGACTGACTGGGGGAGGTGACCGATCGCTGTCCCTATGTACAAGGGACACGCCATCGGTCTCCTCTCCTCTCTGACAGGACGTGGATCTGTGTTTACATGCACAGATCCACGCTCCTGCTGTGTTACCCGGCAATCGCGGGTGCCCGGCGGACATCGCGGCCGCCGGGCACGCGCACCGGGTCCCGAGTGACACGGCGGCGCGCTCGCGCCCCCTAGTGGCTCGGGAAGGCGAGGACGTCATATGACGTCCTCCCAGAATAACAGAAGCCTCGTCCAGCCGTCATACGACGGTGGGCAGTGGCTTAGTGGTTAAGTTCATTTTTTTCCTCATTAATGTACACACAGCACCCCATATTGACAGAAAAACACAGAATTGTTGATATTTTTGCAGATCTATTAAAAAAGAAAAACTGAAATATCACATGGTCCTAAGTATTCAGACTCTTCGCTGTGACACTCGTATATTTAACTCAGGTGCTGTCCATTTCTTCTGATCATCCTTGAGATGATTCTACACCTTCATTTGAGTCCAGCTGTGTTTGATTATACTGATTGGACTTGATTAGAAAAGCCATACACCTGTTTATATAAGACCTTACAGCTCACAGTGCATGTCAGAGCAAAAGAGAATCACGAGGTCAAAAGGAACCTCCTGAAGAGCTCAGAGACAGAATTGTGGCAAGGCACAGATCTGGCCAAGGTTACAAAAAAAATTCTGCTGCACTTAAGGTTCCCAAGAGCATAGTGGCCTCCATAATCCTTAAATGGAAGACGTCTGGGACGACCAGAACCCTTCCTAGAGCTGGCTGTCTGGCCAAACTGAGCTATCGGGGGAGAAGAGCCTTGGTGAGAGAGCTAAAGAAGATCCCAAAGATCACTGTGGCTGAGCTCCAGAGATGAAGTCGGGAGATGGGAGAAAGTTGTAGAAAGTCAACCATCACGGCAGCCCTCCACCAGTCGGGGTCTTATGGCAGAGTGGCCCGATGGAAGACTCTCCTCAGTGCAAGACACATGAAAGCCTGCATGGAGTTTGCTAAAAAACCACCTGAAGGACTCCAAGATGGTGAGAAATAAGATTCTCTGTTCTGATGATACCAAGATAGAACTTTTTGGCTTTAATTCTAAGCGGTATGTGTGGAGAAAACCAGGCACTGCTCATCACCTGTCCAATACAGTCCCAACAGTGAAGCATGGTGGTGGCAGCATCATGCTGTGGGGGTGTTTTTTAGCTGCAGGGACAGGACGACTGGTTGCAATCGAGGGAAAGATGAATGTGGCCAAGTACAGGGATATCCTGGACAAAAACCTTCTCCAGAGTGCTCAGGACCTCAGACTGGGCCTAAGGTTTACCTTCCAACAAGACAATGACCCTAAGCACACAGCTAAAATAACGAAGGAGTGGCTTCACAACAACTCCGTGACTGTTCTGGAATGGCCCAGCCAGAGCCCTGACTTAAACCCAATTGAGCATCTCTGGAGAGACCTAAAAATAGCTCTTCACCAACGTTTACCATCCAACCTGACAGAACTGGAGAGGATCTGCAAGGAGGAATGGCAGAGGATCCCCAAATCCAGGTGTGAAAAACTTGTTGCATCTTTCCCAAAAAGACTCATGGTTGTATTAGATCAAAAGGGTGCTTCTACTAAATACTGAGCAAAGGGTCTGAATGCTTAGGACCATGTGATATTTCAGGTTTTTTTTTTTTTTTAATTTGCAAAAATGTCAATAAGTCTGTTTTTTCTGTCAATATGGGGTGCTGTGTGTACATTAATGAGGAAAAAAATGAACTTAAATGATTTTAGCAAATGGCTGCAATATAACAAAGAGTGAAAAATTTAAGGGGGTCTGAATACTTTCTGTCCCCACTGTATGTCTCATCGCTTCACTTGCTGCACTGTAGACTCAACAAGAAGGGAGGGAAATCTTTTTAATGTGAAGGAAATCTCTTTTTTTTCCCTTTCCTACTAAAAAGAAAAAAAAAAAAAAAGTAACCAGTGTCCCTGTTGGTAAATTCCCCTCTATTCCTGCTCTGGTGGCAACTCAAGGTTTTAAATTTACCCTCACTTTTATTCCTGTGACACTGGAGATCAGGACAATTAGAGAGTAAATATTCCTAATGGGGACATAAACATCCAAACCTAGGAAAAAAAAAAAAAAAAAAAAAAAATGTTGCCTTTACTTTCAGAATAAATATCTTGAACCCTCAAAGTTTTACATATGTTGTGCAAAACAAATGGCAAAACATCCTTTGTATTGGTAAACCCTTTGAAAAGGAAAAGGGGCACTTATCCGGTTTACCTCTTTAGACTGACCTAATAGATCTCACCTCCAGAGATACAGTTACCTTGATCAGGCGGCTGCAGCCTTCCGGGATTGTTTACATCCTGAGCTTCAAATCCTGTGTCTCCTGGCTGCACACGTGTAGTCGATTTCTATGGGGCTCAGCTTCCTGCCAGAAGATGGTGGCAGATGGGCCCATAGGCTTCTATAAGGCAATACTGAGTACAGGCACGGCCAAGAGACAAAACACTTGCAGCACAGGATGTAAACAATCCTCAGACTGCAGCCATGGAGAGGTAAGTGAATCTCTGAAAATGCACTTAGGCCCCTTTCACACTGGGGCGGTGGGGGCGTCGGCGGTAAAACAGCGCTATTTTACCGTCGTTTTTGCGGCTGTATTCGGCCACTAGCGGTGCGGTTTTAACCCCCGCTGGCGGCCGAAAAAGGGTTAAACCCGCTCGTACAGCGCTGTCCCATTGATTTCAATGGGCAGGAGCGGTTTAGGAGCGGTGAACACACCGCTCCTTCACCACTCCAAAGAAGCGGCTCGCAGGACTTTTTTTACCGTCCTGCCAGCGCACCGCTTCAGTGTGAAAGCCCTCGGGCTTTCACACTGAACAAACAGCGGAGGCTGTTTAGGGGCGGTTTTCAGGTGGTATTTTTAGCGCAATAACGCCTGCAAACCGCCCCAGATTGAAGACCAAAAAATAAATAAAAAATTCCAAGGGGGTGAATGCCTATGGGAAGCATGGTACAATATATGCATTTCTATATATACTACAACAATGCCCCATTTTTAGTACATTAGATATATTATACATTAGTATGATATTATATGTACAGTATTAAACACTATTTAGAAAGTGGAATTTTTCTTCCTGCGCATCCAATATGATCACGTGTACTGTACATAGAGTGGGTGTCGAAAAAGAACCACCCCCTTTAAAATAATCACATTTGCTGCTTTGCAGCCTGAAATGAAGACACAGGTGTTTTATCCAGCTGTATTTCCTCAGTGCAGCTTATGACATCCAGGTGAAAGATAGAACACAAGCATGTCAGAAAATACAATCAAAAACAGAATCACAGAGTTGGAAAAAGGATCACCCCCTCCTAAAAATGATTGCAAAAACGCAAACAGGTGTAGCTAATCACCTTCTAAATGGCACACAAAGCCATTGGACTTTCAACTGTGATCAGCTGTGGTAATTTTGATTAGCTCAGCATGAAAACAGCTTTCCTGGAGCATTTCAGTCCCTGATAGTGCAACTGCAGCAAACAATCAATTATGGGTGGCAAGGCACTGCTAAAAGATCTCCAGGATAAAGTTGGACAGGCACAAGTCAGGAGATGGATACAAAAAGTTTCAAAGGTTTTATCAATGCCTAGATGCACAGTGAAGTCTATTAGGAAGTGGAAGGTATTTGGCGCAACACAGATCCTCCCTGGATCAGGACGTTACTCCAAACTGGATGAACGAGCCAGGAGAAAACTGGTCAAAGGCTACCAAGAGGCCTACGGCAAATCTGAAGCAGTTGCAGGAATTTATGACAAAATCAAATTCTCCACAAATGTGGCTTTTAAGAGGGGGGGGGGCTTTGCAAGAAAAAAGCCACTCCACAAGAAAGGCAAAACACATTCACGACTGAGCTTTGCCAAAACGCACCTTGAAAGTTCTGAGGCCACATGAAAAAAAAAAAAAATAATGGGCATTATGGTCAGATGAGACTAAAATCTAATTATTTGGCCTCAACACCAATCAATACAATGCCTTGAAAAAGTATTCATACCCCTTGAAATTTTCCACATTTTGTTATGTTACAACCAAAAATGTAAAATGTATTTTATTGGGATTTTATGTGATAGACCAACACAAAGTGGCACAGAATTGTGAAGTGGAAGGAAAATGATAAATGGGTTTCATTTTTTTTTTACAAATTAATATCTGAAAAGTGTGGCGTACATTTGTATTCAGCCCCCTTTACTCTGGTACCCCTAACTAAAATCTAGTGGAACCAATTGCCCTCAGGAGTCACCTAATTAGTAAATAGAGTCCACCTATGTGGAATTTACTCTTAGTATAAATACAGTTGTTTTTTGAAGCCCTCATAGGTTTGTTAGAGAACCTTAATGAACAAACAGCATTATGAAGGCCAAGGGACACACCAGACAGGTGAAGGATAAAAGTTGGGGAGAAGATTAAAGCAGGGTTAGGTTATAAACAAATATCCCAAGCTTTTAACATCTCACGAAGCACTGTTCAATCCATCATCCTAAAACGGAAAGAGAATGGAACAACTGCAAACCTACCAAGACATGGCCGTCCAAGGAGCGCATTAAATCAGAGAGCCAGCCAAGAGACCCATGGTAACTCTGGAGGAGCTGCAGAGATCCACAGCTCAGGTGGGAGAATCTGTACACAGGACAACTATTAGTCGTGCACTCCACAAATCTGGCCTTTACAGGAGAGTGACAAGAAGAAAGCCATAAGAAGTCTTGTTTGCGAGAAGCCATGTGGGGGGACACAGCAAACGTGTGGCCAGATGAGACCAATATTGATCTTTTTTGGCCTAAAAGCAAAACGCTATGTGTGGCGGAAAACGAACACTGCACATCACCCTGAACACACCATGCTGCTTTTCTTCAGCAGGGACAGGGAAGCTGGTCAGAGTTGATGGGAAGATGGATGGAGCCAAATACAGGGCAATTTTAGACGAAAACCTGTTCGAGTCTACAAAAGACTTGAGACTGGGGCGGAGGTTCACCTTCCAGCAGGGCAACGACCCTAAACAGACAGAGCTATAATGGAATGGTTTAGATCAAAGTATATTCATGTGTTAGAATGGATCAGTCAAAGTCCAGACCTAAATCCAATTGAGAATCTGTGGCAAGACTTGAAAATTGCTGTTCACAGATACTCTCCATCCAATCGGACAGAGCTTGAGCTATTTTGCAAAGTAGAATGGGCAAAAATTTCACTCTCTAGATGTGCAAAGCTGGTAGAGACATCCCCAAAGGCTTGCAGCTGTAATTGCAGTGAAAGGAGGTTCTACTAAATACAGACTTCGGGGAGGCTAAATACAAATGCACACCACACTTTTCAGATATTTGTAAAAAAAATAAAAAAAAAAAAAAAAAATCTTGAAAAACATTTATCATTTCCCTTCCACGTCACAATTATGTTCCACTTTAAGTTGGTCCATCACATAAAATCTCAATAAAGTACATTTATGTTTTTGGTTGTAACATGAAAAAATGTGGAAAATTTCAAGGGATTATGAATACTTTTTCAAGGCACTGTATGTCTGCCGAAAATCTAATACAGCTCACCATCCAAATACCACCCTTCTTACAGTAAAGTATGGAGGTGGTAATATCCTGTTATGGGGGTGTTTCTCTGCAGCAGGAACTGGAGCACTTGTCAGGATAGAAGAAAAATGGATAGGGCAAAATACTGTCAAATTCGTTGAGGAAAATCTGCTGCCCTCTGCCAGAAAGTGGTCAATGGGAAGACGGTTTACCTCCCAACATGACAATGACCCAAAGCACACAGAAAAAAATGACCACACAGTGGTTGAAGGAGAAAAAAGGTGAATGTCCTTGCATGGACTAGTCAGAGCCCAGACTTAAACCCCATTGAAAATCTGTGGAATGACTTGAAGACTGCAGTCCACAAATGGTCACCATTAAATTTAACTGAACTTGAGCAGTTCTACAAAGAAGAGTGGACAAATATTGCAAAGTCTAGAAGTACAAAGTTAGTAGAGACATATCCCAACAGACTAAAGGCCTTAATTAAAGCAAAAGGCGGTCCAAACAAAATACTGACACAAAGGGGGTGATCCTTTTTTCCAACTCAGCAATTCTGCTTTTTATTTTTTTTTCTGACATGTTGGGGTTATATCTTTTACTTGCATGTTATAAGTTGCACTGAGTAAATACAGCTGGATGAAACAAAACTGTGTCTGTCTTCATTTCAGACTGCAAAGCCACAAAATGTGATTGTTTTAAAAGTGTGTGTGTGTGTGTGTGTGTGGGGGGGGGGGGGGGGGGGGGGGGGAGTATTTACTATACCCACTATATACTTTGAATTATGGGTACCTAGCAGTGCAGTATACCTTTGTAAATTAGCTATACGTGCACCATTCATGGGCAGACCGTACAATATTTTAAATCGCACACAGTATGTTTTAATTAGCCCAGAGTGTATTTGTATAAAATACAGTATGTCATTCATGAGCATCTGTTATATGTGGATACTTTGTATTGGGTTAATTTCTTAAAATATTACTTTATAGGTCGAGTGCCTGATAATTCATGTGCAATTGTAGAACATCTTTTATATCGGAAATTCTGCAACAAAATATATTGCAGTAAGTGTGATCTGTTGATATGTAATACAATATAGTATGCACAACATTATTTGTGTATTAGGAAATCAAACCAGCATATTAGTCATACATGTTACAATGTGATATTTATATTCAGGGATGAGCTTGGGTTCGCTCTGAATCAAGAAGGAAGCGGTGAGCGCAGGCTAAATCAGCTGTGGGCAGGGCATTCCCTGCTACTGCATGTATACAAAGAGATGCTTGTGACATCATTGACCTAAAATAGCCACAATGCCACATTAGGTCAATGTCACTGACCTAATACGATCACATGGCTATATTATGGGAATGATGACATAAGCACCCCTGTCCTTGTACACATGCAGCTGCGGTGTGGGGATTGCACTGGATGCAGCCGATTGGCTCGGCATGGACTGCTTCCTTCTGGGTTTAGCAGAACATGGGTTATGACCAAACCCATTCTTATTTCTAATATGTTGTAGTAAGTGGTCCAATGTACAGCATAGTGTAACAGACAAGCTGCTGCTCCAGGTCTGACCGCCAGAATCCTCCATACTTTTCCTGAGTTCAGGTGACAGCCCAGCTCATCTCACTCCATGCAATGTAATATTCAAAAGTCTGTACATCTGCAATCCAAGACAACATTCAGCTTTACTGAGAAAAAGCAAGCAAATGCAATACCTCAACACCAAGGACAACAATAGTTAACTCATGACAGTAGGTGCTGAGATAGTGTGAAACACATTGACTGTTACTGTCCTCATGGTATTGTACTTCCATGCCCCGGAAGATGCCATTTGAAGGGAAACGCAAAAGCAGTCAGCCGTGATTCCCGCATGTGCTGCTTTTGTTTTTTTTTAACTAGGTTACTTGTTTTAAAATTAACGAGAAGCGCTTTTGATCAATTTTACACTATGCTTTCTTTTAATTATGTAACGGGTTTGAACTAGAGGGTGACCCATAAATCCTGACCTGAAGTGGAGATTGTGGGTGGCTCTGTGGTGGAAGCCTGGCCATATAACAAGTCATTTTGACTGCTCTGTAATAGGAGTCAAAGAGTTCTGGAAAGCAGAAGCCATTTGGTGTTTGGTGAAGGTACACACTGGTGTATGAATATATGGACACTTGCTGAAGATTTCACACCGTTCACATTTGGCAATTTATAGGACTTTTTTTTTTATTGATATAATTGAAATCACTAGTTTTCTTTGTTATTTATAGTTTGCACTATTTTGTATATGCACAGCACTTCTGTATATTAATATTTATTGCACTTGCTTGCTTTTACACAGAGTTGGATGTTGTCTTGGAGTGCAGCCATCCAGACTTTTGGATTTTACGTTGTACAATATCTTTTGGCCCCTTTCACACGGGGGGGGACGGATCAGGTCCGCCTGTTAGTTTTTTTTAGGTGGAGCGGATTGGACTCTATAGAGCGGCAGGTGTCAACAGACATGTGCCCGTTGACATCTGATCCACTAAAAACAGACAGATGGCAATCAGTTCTTCATCCATCTGGTGGATTGGATCTGATGGCAGTCGGGAGTAAATGAACAGGCGGTCCGTTTGCATCCAACCACCCATAGAGAAGAGTGGACTGTGTCTGTGTCTGTGTCCACTCTGCATAAGTATCCGCCTGCTCATAAGGGATCAGCGGAGAGATTTCCCCACTGAGCAGGCGGACTGCAACCGAGCCTGCCCTGTGTGGAAGGGGCCTTATTAACCGATTGCTGCCCGCCGACTGTCAAATGACGGCGGGGCAGTGCGGCTCTCGTTCTGGGACGACATCCTAGAATGGCCGTTTGGGCGAGCAGCATTGCAATCGCGCTAGGACATGGCGTGAACCCGATCTCTGGAAAGTGCTGCGTCCGCGGCTCTTTAACCATGTGATTGGCTGTGTCCAATCACAGCCGATCACATGTAAACAAGGAAGTGCCGTAATCGGCGCTCCTCGCCACACACTGACAGAGTGTGTGGCGAGGTGAGACGATCAGCGGCATCTCCACGCAGGGGGGACATCTAGCAATGTGATCAGGGCACTGATCATTAGTGCCCCGATTACAAAATAGTGTCACAAATCAGTGCCCACCACTGCCACCTATCAGTGCCCACCACTGCCACCTATCAGTGCCCACCAGTGGCAGCAGTGCCCACCAGTGGCAGCAGTGCCCATTAGCGATGCCAGTCAGTTCTTGCGATCAGTGCCGCCTATCAGTGCTGCCCATCAATGACCATCACTGCTGTCAACCAATGCCCATCAGTGCCCCCCTGCAATGCCTATCAGTGACACCTATCATTGCGGCATATTAGTACCTCCTCATAAGTGCCACCTCATCAATGCCCACCAGTTCAGCCTATCATCAGCGCACATCAGTGAAGGTGAAAAATTATTAGTTACAAAATTTACTGACAGAAAAAAAAAAAAGTAAAAAAATAAATAAATAAATAAATAAAAACATTAAAAAACCCAGCCGTGATTAAATACCACCAAAAGAAAGCTTTATTTGTGTGAAGAAAATGATAAAAAAATTGTTTGGGTACAGTGTAGTACGACCGTGCAATTGTCATTCAAAGTGCAACAGCGATGAAAAATGGCCTGGGCAGGAAGGGGGTGTAAGTGCCCGGTAGGCAAGTGGTTAAATGAAAGCATCTGTCTGGATGCACATTTCACCCCTTTTAATAAGCTACAAATACAGAAAAATACCTGTTGATGTGCCAGAAATACATTATGCTTCTATTGTCCTCTTTGACCTGGCAATACAGCTCCAAAATCCTAAGCATGTAGTGTCAGCCCTGCCTACTTCATTTCTGATAAATTGCAAAGAACACGGGTCGCTCCATATCCCCACAACCCCTCCTTCTGCCCAGGAACTTATTAGCTCCATGCAGTATTCTCTATATTTAGTGTGTTACCCTAAACCAAATATGACAATACAGAATGATATATATAACTAGTTACATTGTGTGAAGTTAATTTGTATACAATCACTTGACAGTTTAATTTTAAAAGATAATCTCTGCCTGACAAACATACTTATGCAATAGAGGACCCTATACATAACCTCCGATATGCACAGAAATATATGTAACAACGCAATATACAATTTCACAGGGTTAACCTATAGTGTTCCTTATTTATAAGTAATACCGTATTAACTCTATATAGTCCAAGTGTCATTGTAGAACAACTCATTATGTAGAATTTTTAGAGCATGTCATGAACTTGTGTACCAATATAATACACCAATTCTGCGTGTATACATTTACACACACACGATATATACCAGTTCTGTGCCTGAGCACACTATGGGGTATTATGTACATAACATATAGTATGGCACATACCAGCTCAATCTCTTGGGTCCCAATGGGGCATTATGTATTTTCTAGAAGACATATGCCAGCTCTGTGCTCAAACTGCAGGGCTATATATTATGATACATGCCACAGGGAATCACATCTATATTGTTGAATATATACCAGCTTTGCATCCAGGCACATCATGGGGCATTATAGAACTATAAATAGTTTATGAACCAGCACTGTGTCCAGTTTGGGGCAGCATTATGTATATGCAACCACTGATATATGCCAGCTGTGTGCCCAGATACAGCACAGGGCATTACATATAAATATTGTAGGATATTCTCTATACTAGCTCTGTTCCTGGGCACACTGTGGGGCATGGTATATACATTATATAGCTCGGTGTATCCTAGCCCTGTGCCTATGCACAATATGGGGCATTATGTATCTAGTCAGATATACATCACTGTGGGTTATGTATATAGTGGGGGTGCAGATATAATTATGGGTTATTAGTTATAGTGTGGTATAATGTATATATAATCATGGGGTGTTATGTGTATAGAGGTGAGTGTATATATTATTATGGGGTATTATTTATATAGTGGGTGTGTATATATTACTAAGTGGTGTAATGTGTACAGTGGGCCATCATTTTAGGGTATTATGTATATAGTGAGGTATAATGTACATATTAGTGGGGTGGTAGTAGTAGTAGTGTTGTTACGTATGAAGTAAGATACATATGTTTGTGGTGTATTATGTGGGATATATAGGACTATGGAGAATGGTGTTTGTTATAGGGTATTATGTATATATAGTGGGGTATATCGCTATGGGGTATAAAGTCAATATAGCAGGGTGTATGTGTAATTATAGGGTTTAATGTATGAAGTAGGATACATAGAATTATGGGGTATTATGTATATAGTGGAGTATTATATCACTATAGAGAATGGTGTTTGTTGTAGGGTATATATAATTATGTATATAGTAGAATATAGTACACACTATGAAGCGTTATGTATATAGTGAGGTATATATTACTGTGGGTTATTATGTATATAGTGGGGTGTAGATATAATTCTGAGTTATTTAGTGAGGTATAATGTATACAGTAGGATACATACAATCATGGGGTATTATGTGTATATATTATGTGGTGTAATGTTTACATTGGGGTATAATGTGGGGTAATATGTATATAGTGAGGTGTATGTGTAATTATGTATGAAGTAGAATACATATAATTATGTGTGAGTTATATATGGAGTATGGAGGATGACTATGAAGAATGGTGTGTATATAATTCTGTGATATATATATATATATATATATATATATATATACACACACACACACACATACATACATACATAGAGGTGTCCTCCTCTTCCCCGGGCTCGGTGTGGCCCCCCCCTTGCACACAGGTCGGGCCCGTCCATGTCTCTCCAGGGGCCCCCGGGCCTTCTCAGGGCCCTCACTCACTCACTCACCCATCTTTCCTCTTGGCTTTGAACACATGCCCGTAGGTGCCTCTTCCAACTTTGCAGCCCTCGTACTCAAACAGGTCCTCCACCCGCTCCCGCTCTCCGGTCAGCTTGAGCTTGAAGTCATAGTCCATGGTGAGGAGGAGGGAGGGAGGCGGCCGGGGAGAGGAGGAGAGGAGCCGCACACACACACACACACAGCCCGGGATCCAGCCGGTCTCTCCTGTCCTCACACTGCACACGCCGCTGCTGCAAACACCGCCGTAAAGAGAGACGCGGCACGACACGCCTACTACAGACTGAGCGCCTCCCGCTGGAAGGTGACGGCTGACCCCGGATAACCCGAGCCCAACACCCGGGTCACCATCGGGATCTGACATCCCGGGAGATCGATCGGTATAGTCTGCGGGAGATCATGTCCACCTACCTAATATCACATCTATATACACTCATCTGTCCTATGTCTACACATGTGTTTGTACAATCCGATCTGTCCTTTATCTACACTTCTCTACAATCGTATCTGTCCTGTATACACACATAAATCCGATCTGTCCTTTATCTGCACTTCTGTACAATCTGATCTGTCCTTTATCTACACCTCTATGCAATCTGATCTGTCCTATATCTAAACGTGTGTTTGTGCAATCCGATCTGACCTTTATATAAACCTCTGTACAATCTGATCTGTTCTATATCTACACATATGTGTGCAGTGGCGTAGCGTGGGTTGTCAGCACCCGGGGCAAGGCAAGTAATTTGCGCCCCCCCAACCTGCGGACTTTTAGCACTCCCAGAGTCCTGTCCCTTCCCTTCCTACAATAGTACTAACCAACCTGATTCCTATACTGACCACTACACTCTACTGTCCACTACACTGACTACTATACTGTCCACTACACTATACTGCTCACTACACTGACCGCTATACTGTCCACTACACTATACTGACCTCTATACTGTCCACTACACTATCCACTATACTGACCACTACACTGTCCACTATACTTTACTGTCCGCTATACTTACCACTGCACTATACTGTCCACTACACTGACCACTATACTGTCCACTACACTATACTGCCCACTACACTGACCACTATATTATACTGCCCACTACACTATACGGTCCACTATACTGCCCACTACACTATACTGCCCACTACACTATACCACCCACTACACTATACTGACCACTATACTGTCCACTACACTGACCACTACACTATACTGTGCACTATACTGCCCACTACACTATACTGTCCACTATACTGCCCACTGCACTATACTGTCCACTATACTGATCTCTATACTGTCCACTACACTATACTGTCCACTACACTGACCACTATACTGTCCACTACACTACCCACTACACTATCCACTATACTGACCTCTATACTGTCCACTACACTGTCCACTATACTGCCCACTACATTGTCCACTATACTATACTGCCCACTACACTGACCACTATACTGTCCACTACACTATACTGCCCACTATACTGTCCACTACACTGTCCACTACACTATACTGTCCACTACACTGACCACTATACTGTCCACTACACTATACGGTCCACTATACTGCCCACTACACTATACTGCCCACTTTACTGTCCACTACACTATACTGCCCACTACACTATACCCCTATACTGCCCACTACACTATACTGACCACTATACTGTCCACTACACTGCCCACTACACTATACTGACCACTATATTGTCCACTACACTATACTGTCCACTATACTGACCTCTATACTATACTGTCCACTACACTATATTGACCACTATACTGCCCACTACACTATACTATCCACTGCACTATGCTATCCACTATACTGACCACTATATTGTCCACTACACTATATTGTCCACTACACTGACCACTAAACTATACTGTCCACTATACTGCACTGACTACTTTACTGTCCACTACACTATCCTACCTACAGTATTCCTATACTGACCACTACACTGCATGACTCTAGCTGCTCTTCTACTCACTCTCTCTGGCTGGGTGCTCCCTCTTCCCAGACTGTCCCCCCCCCCCCCCCCCCCCCCCCCGGGCCAGCAACACGACTCTCATCACGAGGGAGTCTTACCTTTTCTTCTTTGTTTCCCATCGGTCCGGAGGGGAGCAGGAGGAGGAGACAGCGGCGCTCACAATCTTTTTGTGTCCCCCGCGCTCCGCCATGTTCAGTCTCCAGCGCCTTGTAATTGGGTGTATGGGGTCATGTGCGGCGGTGGGGCTGGCCTGTTAACGCTCGCGCTTGCTCCTGGAGTCCCGCCTCCGCACATGACCCCATTTACCCAATCACAGGGTGCCAAAGACTGAACATGTGCAGAGGCGGGACTCCAGGATGTACCGCGATCATGGATAGGCCAGCCGCGCCGCCGCACATGACCCCATACGGCCAATCACAGGGCGCCGGAGACTGAACATGGCGGCCAGAGCGTGGGGACACCGGGCAGTGAATTTAGGAGGAGGCAGCCAGTAGTCACACACTGGCACGGAATTGCGCCCCCCCTAAATGTTGCGCCCGGGGCCACGACCCCCTCCGCACCCCCCACGCTACACCACTGTATGTGTGTCTGTACAATCTGATCTGTTCTATATCTACACATATATGTGTCTGTGCAATCTGATCTGTCCTCATCTGCACGACCGAGTGCTGCATTTTTGGGCGGTCTATTTATTTTAATGGGCTGCCCAGTACATGGAAACTCGCAGATAGTTGTACAGACCCGATTTGTTTCAGGCTGGGTTCACACATGTCCAGCTGCGGTTTGTTGTCTGGAGTGCGGTGCGGTTTGTTCACCGGTTTAGGTGCGATTCAGGTGTGAATTTTTACTTGACTTCATAACTAAACCATACCCAATATCGCACAGGACCCTTTTTTAGTAACAGATTGTAGCCGCCCTGGACATGTGTGAACCGCCTCCATTGAAAGCCGGTCCGGTTCATGTTATGCAAATTGGATGCGGTTAAAATTGCATCCAATTCACATATTATTATTATTATTATACAGAATTTTTATAGCGCCAACAGTTTACGCAGCGCTTTACAATATAAAAGGGAGACAATACAGTTATAATGCAATAAGATACAAGAGGATTAAGAGGGCTCTGCTCAGAAGAGCTTACAATCTAATAGGGTGTGGCAGGTGGTACAAAAGGTTGTAACTGTGGGGAATGAGCTGGTGGAAGTGGTAAAAGATTAGTTGGAGACGTGATGGGCTTTCCTGAAGAGATGAGTTTTCAGGGATCACCTGAAGGTAGCAAGAGTAGGGGATAGAAGGACAGGTGGAGGTAGCGAGTTCCAGAGGATGGGAGAGGCTCTGGAGAAATCCTGGAGACGAGCATGGGAGGAGGAGACGAGAGAGCTTGAAAGCAGGAGGTCTCGAGAAGAGCGGAGAGGTTGATTTGGGTGATATTTGGAGACAAGATTAGTGATGTAGCTTGGGGCAGAGTTGTGAATGGCTTTGTATGTTGTGGTTAGTATTTTGAATTTAATTCGCTGGGTGATTGGGAGCCAGTGTAGGGATTGAAGTAGAGGGTTGGCAGACCTTGAGCGGTTGGTAAGGTGGATAAGTCTGGCAGCAGCATTCATGATAGACTGAAGAGGGGATAGCCTATGGAGAGGTAGGCCAATGAGAAGGGAGTTGCAATAGTCAAGGCGAGAGATAACAAGGGAGTGAATGAGGAGCTTGGTGGTTTCATTTGTTAAAAAAGGGCGAATTTTAGAGATGTTACTCTATTATGTGATTTCTACAAACTTTTGACAACGATTGGATTTGAGGCTGAAATGACAAGTCAGAGTCTAGGATTACACCTAGTACCCTGGCGTGAGGGGAGGGACTGATGGTTGCATTGTTGATTTTGATAGAAAAGTCGTGGAGGGGGGCACAGGTGGGGGGGAATATTAATAGCTCAGTTTTAGAGAGATTTCGTTTAGGGAAGTGGTGCGACATCCATGCTGATATGTCAGTTAGTAATGTGAGAGGAGACTGAAGGAGTGAGGTGAGGAGTAGACAGATAGATTTGGGTGTCATCAGCGTATAAGTGTTACCAAGGGAGGTACCAAGTGACCAAGGGAGGAGGTGTAGATAGAGAAGAGAAGGGGTCCAAGAACAGAGCCTTGGGGGACCCCCACAGAAAGGGTCAATGGAGAGGAGGAGACAGGGTTGTAGTAGTCACCCTATTAGATTGTAAGCTCTTCTGAGCAGGGCCCTCTTAATCCTATTGTATTGTATTGTATTATAACTGTATTGTCTCCCTTTTATATTGTAAAGCGCTGCGTAAACTGTTGGCGCTATATAAATCCTGAATAATAATAATAATAGTTGACACTGAAGGAGCGCTGTGATAAATAGGCAGAGAACCAGGATAGAGCAGAATCTCGGAGGCCAAGGGAATGTAGTTTATTAAGAAGGAGCGGGTGGTCAACAGTATCAAAGGCCGCAGAGAGATCAAGTAGTAGGAGTATGGAGTACTGGCTGTTGGTTTTAGCAGTTAGTAAATCGTTAGTGAGTTTTAGTAAGGCAGTTTCTGTGGAGTGCTGTGAGCGAAAGCCAGACTGTAAGGGGTCAAGAAGGTTATTTTCACTGAGGTAGGAGCTAAGGCGGTTGTAGACTAAGCATTCTAGAAGTTTAGAGGTGAATGGGAGCAATGAGATGGGTCTTAAGTTGTTCAGGTCGGTAGGGTCCAGTGAGGGCTTTTTAAGTATGGGAGTGATCTCTGCATGTTTTAGAGGGGAGGGGAAGGTGCCACTAGAGAGGGAGGGATTGAAGATGTGAGTGAGGGAGCATAGGATAGAAGAAGAGGGTGACCGTAGTAGTTGTGAGGGACCAGGATCCAGGGGACAATTGGTTAAGTGGGCATCTGAGAAAAGTTTTGTAACCTCTTCAGTAGTAGCCAATTCAAAAGAGGAGAGTGTTGACTGTGCTGTTAGGCAAGGAATGTTGGGCGGGGAAGATGTACACACAGTGGAGATGTCCTCACGTATTGCATCAATCTTGTCTTTGAATTGACTGGCAATCTCTTGGGCAGTGAGTGAGTTAGTGGGTAGAGGGGGTGGGGGACGAAGCAGAGAGTTAAAGGTTAAGAAGAGCCGACGGGGACTGGATGACAAGGAATTAAAAACATACATGTGAACCAAGCCTAAATACTACCACATCAAATCACATGATACTGTAATATGATGCACTGTGCTGGCCACAAACACACCAGTGTTTGCTAGATGCATGGGGGTGCCATTAGGAATGAATGACACTTGCACATGTCTGCAGACCGGTCAGGGTGCCCATGGTGACCCGTATCCACAGCCAAAAGCACCTACCATGGGCATGTGAGCCTCAGAACTGGACCACAGAGCAATAGAAGAAGGTAGGCTGGTCTGTTGAATCATGTTTTACATCATGTGGACAGCCGGGTGAGTGTGCATCACTTACCTGGGGAAGAGATGGCACCTGGATGCAGTATGGAAAGAAGGCAAGTCAGCGGAGGTGGTGTGGTGCTTTGGGTAATGTTCTGCTGGGAAACTTTGGGTTCTGCCATTTATGTAAATGTTACTTGACATGTACAACCTACCTAAACTGTTACTGACCGAGTAAATTCCTTTATGGGAACAGTATTCACTTATGAAAGTGGCCTCTTTCAGCTGCATAATGGTTCAAGAATGGTTTGAGGAACGCAACAAGTTTAAGGTGTTCACTTGGCCTTCAAATTCTCCAGATTTCAATCCAATCAAGCATCTGTGGGATGTACTGGAAAAACATGTCCGATCTATGGAGGCTCCACTTCGCAACTTACAGGATTTAAAGCATTTTCTACTGATGGTCTAGTGCCAGAAACCACAGTGTACCTTCAGAGGCCTAATGGCGTCCATGCCATGATGGGCCAGGGCTGTTTTGGCAGCAAAGGGGGACCTACTCAATTGGTCATAAAGTTATGGTTGATCAGTGTCTACAGTGGGGAAAATAATTATTTAATCCCCTGCAGATATTGTAAGTTTGCCCACATACAAGGAAATTAAGGGTCTATAATTTTTATCATAGGTGTATTTTAAATGATAGAGACAGAATATCAACCACAAATACAGAAAAAACACATAGTACAAATTTTATAAATTGAGTTGCAGTTCAGTGAATAAAATGAGTATTTGATCCCCTACCAACCAACAATAATTATGGGTCCCACAGACTGTCTACAGTATGTGGTCATGTGGTACACAGATTAGGCCTGTCAAGGTGCTCCTAACAACAATTCGTGTGTATAAAAGACACATGTCCACAGAATCTCTTTCTTCCATTCAAACCCACCATCATGAGCAAGACCAAAGAGCTGTCAAAGGATGTCAGGGACAAGATTGTAGACCTGCACAAGGCTGGAATGGGCTACAAGACCATCAGCAGGAAGCTTGGTGAGAAGGAGACAACTGTTGAAGCGATTATTCACAAATTAAATAAATACAAAATAACCGTCGGTCGCCCTTGGTCTGGAGCTCCATGCAAGATTTCACCTCATAGGGTCAGGATGATCATGAGAAAAGTGAGGGATCATCCCAGAACTACATGGGAGGAGTTTGTGAATGATGTCAAGGCACTTGGGACCACAGTCACCAAACAAACCATTGGTAACACAATACGCGCCATGGATTGAAATCCTGCAGTGCCTGCAAGGTCCCCCTCCTCAAGAAGGCACATGAACAGGCCTGTCTGAAGTTTGCCAATGAACATAGAAATGATTCAGAGAAGGATTGGGAGAAAGTGCTGTGGTCAGAGGAGACCAAAATGTAGCTCTTTGGCTTTAACTCGACTCGCCGTGTTTGGAGGAAGAAACATGTTGACTATGACCCTAAAAACACCATCCCTACAGTCAAGCACAGGGGTGGAAACATTATGCTTTGGGGCTGTTTCTCTGCTAATGGTACAGGCCGACTTTGTCGCATTGAGGGGCCAATGGACTGGGGCCATGTATTGTAAAATCTTGGATGAGAACCTTCTTCCCTCAGCCAGAACACTGAAGATGGGTCATGGATGGATCTTCCAGCATGACAGTTACCCAAAACATACCGCCAAGACAACAAAGGAGTGGCTCAAGAAGAAGCACATTAAGGTTATGGAGTGGCCTAGCCAATCTCAAGACATTAATCCTATAGAAAATTTATGGAGGGAGCTGAAACTTCAAGTTGCCAAGCGGCAGCCAAGAAACCTTAAGGATTTAGAGAAGATCTGTAAAGAAGAGTGGACCAAAATGCCTCACTGAACGGCATCTCAATTTATTACATTTGTATCATGTGATTTTTTTCTGGATTTTTGGTTGATATTCTGTCTCTATCATATAAAATACACCTATGATAAAAATTATAGACCCTTCATTTCTTTGTAAGTGGGCAAACTTACAAAATCTGCAGGTGATCAAATAATTATTTTCCCCATCATATCTATCTATCTATCTATCTATCTATCTATCTATCTATCTATCTATCTATCTATCTATCTATCTATCTATCTATCTATCTATCTATCTATCTATCTATCTATCTATCTATCTGTTCATAACCCATGTTAGATCATTTTTAATGTCCACAACTGACCTCCGGAAGATTTACTCCCCTTCATGACCATGGCATTTTTTGCGATCCGGCACTGCGTTACTTTAACTGACAATTGCGCGGTCATGCAACACTGTACCCAAATGAAATTTATGTCATTTTTTCCCCACAAATAGAGGTTTCTTTTGGTGGTATTTGATCATCATTGGGTTTTTTAATTTTTTGTGCTATAAACAAACAAAACATTTTTTGAAAAAAAAACAATTTTTTACTTTCTGCTATAAAACATAACCAATAAAGAAATTGAAAAAAAATAAAATTTCTTCATTAACTACTCGCCGACCAGCTGCCGTCATTATGCTGCGCCGGGTTGGCTCTTTCCCACAAATCACCGTCATTGTACGCCGGCTCGGGAGCTGTAGTTTGTACCCACTGGCCAGCAGGGGAGCCAATCAGCGGGTGGGTCAGACTCGATGTCTGCCGGCCACCCGCGATCATTCCCCGCAGTGACAGAACGGAGATCTGCCTGTGTAAACAAGGTAAATCTCCGTTCTGACAGGGGAGATCACACAGATCCTCTCTTTCTGCTATGAAGGAAGATGGATCTGTGTGTTTCCCCAGGCAGCCCATTCCCCATACAGTTAGAACACACCTGCAGGTAACACATTTAACCCCTTGATCGCCCCTGATGTTAACCCCTTCCCTGCCCGTGTCATTAGTACAATAACAGTGCATATTTTTAGCACTGATTACTGTAATAATGTCACTGGTTCCCAAAAAAAAGTGTCCGATCTGTCCACCGCAATATCACAGTCCTGCTAAAAATCGCAGATCGCCGTCATTTATAGCAAAAAAAAAAATAGTAAGGCCATAAATCTATTCCCTATTTTGTGGGTGCTATAACTTTTGTGCAAACCAATCAATATACACTTATTGCGATTTTTTTTTTTTTTTTTAACAGAAATATGTAGAAGAATATATATCGGCCTAAACTGAGAAAAAAATTAGTTTTTTTTATATTTTTTAGGGGATATTTGTTATAGCAAAAAGTAAAAAATATTGCTTTTTTTTCAAAATTTTCACTCTCTTTTTGTTTTATAGTGCAAAAAATAAAAAACACAGAGGTGCTCAAATACCACCAAAAGAAAGCTCTATTTGTGGGAAAAAAAGGACATTAATTTTATTTTGGTACAGCGTCGCAGGACCGCGCAGTTTTCAGTTAAAGGGACGAAGTGCCGTATCGCAAAAAATGGCCTGGTCATTAAGGGGGAAAAAAGTGGTTAATTTAGGCCAATATGTATTCTGCTACATGTTTTTGGTAAACAAAAATCCCAATATTAACTGGTTTGCGCGAAAGGTATAGCATCTACAAACTATTGGATATATATTGTAATTTGTATTTATTTTATTTTTTTCATACTAATAATGGCGGCGATTAGCGACTTATAGAAGGACTGCGATTTTGCGATGGATAGTCCGACACTAACTGACACTTTTCACAATTTGTGGGAACCAGCATCACTAATACAGTGACCAGTGCTTAAAATATGCACTGTCACTATGCTGATGACACTGGCTGGGAAGGGGATAAACATCTAGGGAGATCAAAGGGTTAAATGTATGCCTAACCAGTGTTTTTGTGTACTATGTGTGCTGTTTTTACTAAGGGATCTGATGGATTTTATTCCCTGCAGTTTGCATTATTGCAAGGAAAGAAATTCATTACATCCCTACTAATAGAACAGAGCTCAACCTTGCTCTGCTCTGTGTCTCGCCGATTAGCAGGTGCCAGCGGACATCCATTGGCCGGCACCCGCTGATCGGCTTGTGCTGTGTCAAATCACAGCACAGTTGCGGTGCCGGCCGCGCTCGCCCCCTTCCTGGAAGTGTCGGACCACGTACTAGCTACCTGATCCAGTTCAGGAGATTCGCCTTGCCCTGTAAATCTAAGTGATGCAGTCGGCAAGCGGATATCATAGGCAATCAGTGTGAAAAATATATGAAATTCCACTGCTTCCTCGCAGGAATATATTTTACGATATACAGTGCATTTGGAAAGTATCCACAGCGCTTCACTTTTTCCAAAGCCTTATTCCAAAGTGAAAGAAGTTTGTGTGAAATCTTTGCAAATTTATTAAAAATAAAAAAGGAAAAAAATACCATGTACATAAGTATTCACAGCATTTGCACAATACTTTGTTGAAGCACCTTTGACACCAATTACAGCCTAAAGTCTTTTTGAGTATGATGCTACAAGCTTGGCACACCTATTTTTGGACAATTTCTCCCATTCTTCTTTGCAGGACCTTTCAAGCTCCATCAGGTCGGTGGGGAGCGTCAGCGCACAGCCATTTTCAGATGTCTCCAGAGATGTTCAATCGGGTTCAAGTCTGGGCTCTGGCTGGGCCACTGAAGGACATTCACAGAGTTGTCCCGTATCCACTCCTTTGTTATCTTGGCTGTGTGCTTAGGGTGGTTGTCCTGTTAGAAGATGAACCTTCACCCCAGTCTGAGGTCCAGAGCACTCTGGAGCAGGGTTTTATCAAGGATATCTCTGTACATTGCTGCATTCATCTTTCCCTCGATCCTGACTAGTCTCCCAGTTCTTACCTCTGAAAAACACCCCTACAGCATGATGCTGCCACCACCATGCTTCACTGAAGGGATGGAACAAACATTTTGGAAAAAAAACTATATTTTTTACTTTCTGCTATAAAATAAGTTTATATTGATTGGTTTGGGTGAAAGTTATAGCGCCTACAAACTATGGTATAAATACTGGAATTAAATTTTTTTTTTATACTACTAATGACGGCAATCAACTACATATAATAGGACTGCGATAGTGCAGCGGACGATCTGACACTAACTAATGCTGGAGGAAACTGACTAAATGCATTTGACATAAATAGAGTGATCAGTGCTAATACTATACATTGTCACCGTACTAATGACACTGGCTGGGAAGAAGTTAACATCTAGTGGCGATCAAAGGGTTAAATATGTGCCTAACTATGTGTAATGTGTGTAAAGTGTGCTGCTTTTACTAGTCGATCTCTAAGTTTCTCGAGAAACACAGAGATCGTTCCCCTCGTACAGAGCTCTTGGCTGTGAATGCACACAGCTGATCAGCACGTCCCAGTTGTGAATCATTGACCGGGACTTGCTGATAGGCTCCTGCTGTGTTCAATCACAGCGGAAACTGGGGAGAGGGGTCACGTGCGCGCGCCCGAAACTCGGAGAAAGGCAGCGATGTACCAGTACGTCTGTTTGCCTACAGCGGCCGCTCGTCCGCGTTACAGGGCAGGCAGGCACTTGCTAAGTGGTTAACTGCTTCCCGACCGCTGCACGACGATATACGTTGACAGAATGGCATGGGTGGGCAAAAGGGCGTACAGTTACGTCCCCTTTAAGAAGCGGCACTGCAGGCACGCATGCCTCATTCTACGTGACCGTGGGTCCCACGGACTCAATGTCTGCCTGGTGCCCGCGATCGTGTCACGGAGAGGTAGAATGGGGAGATGCCTTTGTAAACAAAGCATTTCCCCATTCTGCCTAGTGTCATGACAGAGATCACTGCTCCCTGTCATCAAGAGCAGTGATCGCTGTCATGTGTGTTGAAGCCCATCACCCCCACAGTTAGAATCACTCCCTAGGACACACTTAACCACTTCATCTCCCCCCTAGTGTTTAACCCCTTCACTGCCAGTGTCATTTACACAGTAATCAGTGCATTTTTATAGCACTGATCACTGTAAAATGACAATGGTCCCAAAATAGTGTCAAAAGTGTCCGCCATAATGTCGCAGTCACGATAAAAATCGCTGCCATTACTAATAAATAAATAAATAATTATGCCATAAAACTGTCCCCTATTTTGTAGATGCTATAAATTTTGCGCAAACCAATCAATATACGCTTATTGCAATTTTTTTTTACCAAAAATATGTAGGAATCAAATTGTTTTTTTATATATTTTTGGGGGATATTTAATATAACAAAAAGGAAAAAATATTGCTTTTTTTTTCAAAATTGTTGCGCAAAAAATAAAAACCGCAGAGGCAATCAAATACCACCAAAAGAAGGCTCTATTTGTGGGGAAAAGGATGTCAATTTTGTTTGGGTACAACTTCGCACGACCGTGCAATTGTCAGTTAAAGCGATGCAGTGCCAAATCGCAAAAAGTGTTCTGGTCAGGAAGGGGGCAAATCCTTCCGAGGCTGAAGTGGTTAAAGATGAATTACGTGCATTAGTCATCATATTCCGTTGGGTAACATACTGTACCTAAAAGAACTAAGTTAAATCCTATGTGGCTAAATTGTAGTGTAAATAAATGAGAAATAACAGAAAAAACAGGCCTTTAAAAAGTACAAAATAGAACGGACACCCTTGGCGCTCCAGATTTACAAGGAATGCAAGGGAGCAATCCGAGAAGCTAACATAGAATATGGGAAGCACATTCCTGCAGCAAGTAAATGAAATCCTATTTTTTTTTTCAAATATATCAATAGTAAAAAGATGTGAAACAACAGATATGCCCCATAACAGATGAACAAGAGAAGCTGGTCACAAATGACAGGGAATAGGCAAATTTATTAAAACTTTTTTTCTCCTCAGTTTTTACAGATGAAAAAATGGGTTGTGATAGTCTTAACAGTAACACTAATGACATTTCACCGAAGGTACCTCTGTGGCTGACAAAAAAAACAGGTACAACAGAGACTAGAGAAACTTAATGTAAACAAATCACCAGGTCCAGATGGCCTACACCCACAGGTCCTTAGGGAACTTAGCACAGTTATAGCCAAGCCACTATTACTCATTTTTAAAGACAACTCACTGACTGGAATGGTACCAGTTGATTGGCGTAGAGCAAATGGGGTACCAATTTAAAGAAAAGGATCAAGCTGTATACAGTAAAACCTTGGATTGCGAGCATAATTTGTTCCAGATACATGCTTGTAATCCAAAGAATTTGTATATCAAAGCAAATTTCCCCATAAGAAATAATGGAAACTCAGATGATTAGTTTCACAACCATTTATTCATAGGTCTTTCAGTTTATAGTCCTTATAAAAAGAATATAGCAATGTGACCAGGTTGTGTAACCATAAAATGTCTATCCACAAATGGCAGCCTCCACAAGGGGATTAGAAGCAAAATTCAGCAGGAGATACATAGTATTAAAGAGAAGAGAGGCCTCTCTAAGTGTAGCAATATGTTGCTAAATGTTGTACCTTCATTAAATGTAACCATATTGCTACACTTAGGCGATTCTCTTCTCTTGTATACTCAGTTGTGACATGACACTACTTGTATATCAAGACATCGCTTGTTTATCAAGTCAGAATTTATTAAAAAATGTTGCTTGTCTTGCAAAACGCTCTCAAACCAAGTTACTCTCAAACCAAGGTTTTACTGTACCAGGAAACTATAGACCAGTCAGCTTAGCATCAATAGTATGTATATACCCAACCACCTGCGCTCAGTGTAAAAAAAAACTAAAACATCTAGTACTGTAGCAACCCAATATCTAAATACAAGACACACTATGTAAGACTTAAAGCAGTTGTAAACTGCTGGAGAAGAATAAAAAAAAAAACCTGTAAGACAACAGCATATAGTATGCATTGTATACTAGCACATTATGAAATACCCTAGAACAAAGCCTTTCTAGCAGCGCCCGCTCACCGCTGAGACGGCTGACATCTTCCCCCTGTGTTTCTTCCAGGTTCATGGGCTCTTGCCCTGTGAGTGGCCAGAGCCGCAATGACATCACTCCCGTGCATGCGCACCGCTGCTTCCGACACGGGCTCTAAAGGTCCTGCACTATAAGCTGGACCTTCAGAGTGCATGCGCCGATGATGTCCCTGGCTGCATGTACTCTGAAAATCTCCTAAACTATGCAAGTTTAGGAGAAATTCAAAGTACCTACAGGTAAGCCTTATTATAGGCTTACCAGTAGGTACAAGTTTTGTAACAGTTTACAACCACTAATACAGAATGGATTTGTTGTCTCTTTAAAGTGGTTGTATACCCATTTTTTTATTTTTACCTACAGGTAAGCCTATAATAAGGCTGTAGGTAAAATGAATATCTCCTAAATCTGTACAGTTTAGGAAATATTCACTTTGCATGTAGTCGCATGCGCTGTTAATTGGCTGGCTGAAGGTCCAGCAGACGCTGCCGGTTGCCGGGTAGAAGACTTCCGCTCACATGCTCGGGAGTGACGTCATTGTGGCTCCGGCCACTCACAGCGCCGGTGCCGCAAACCCGAAAGACACGCAGAGGGCAAAATGTCATCTGCCTCGGCGTGGACCAGCCTGTGATACAGGGACCTCGTTCTAAGGTATTTCATAATGAGCTAGTATGCGGTGCATACTAGCTCATTATGCCTTTGCCTTACAGGGTTTTTTTTTCTGAGGGTATACAACCGCTTTAAATAATATCAGACAAATCCAACGTGATAAAAAAAAAAACAGCTAATAAATAAAGACAACATTCTGTTAAAATACAGCAATCTATAAATGAAAATGTAATTTCAAAAACCTATATAAAAAAAAAAGTATTATCATACACCTTACAAAGTGAGTATAGTGCACAAGTGCATGAATGAAAAGAAATAAACATATATATAACTAAAAGTCCAAGCAAAAACGCATAGTCTACAAATCATCCCAAAACTGGTGCTGTGAAATCTATTATCACTTCAGTGCATCTCCACGTGCTCAACCACCTCCACATATGGAAACTCCTTACCAAAAATGGCAGACCTCATAGGCGGTCAATAAGGCATAAATTGAATAAGCCCATGATCTCAGCAGCAACAGATGCGTCTGGTCACTTCACACCACTAGATGGCTCCAACACAATCTTAAAGTGTTATAAAACCACAACAGAAAATCAGTCTGTATATGCAGTAAAGCATGCTTGTTAAATTCACTGTGGAACTCAAGGGGTAAAGGATAAGTTCACTTTAAAAAAATAAAATGCTAATTTTTTTTGTAGGTAAAAAAATGTGTTTTTATAATTTTTTGGTGCAGGAGCCTGTAAAGCATTGCACCAGCAATCAGCAGTTCACTGGTGCCATGCAGGTCTTCTGCAAATATGTCAGTGTATCGGCTTACTCGTACCTCATATGAAGAAGCCTATACATTCTTACTGGAAGACTCGATAAACTACCACAACGATCACAGCGCCGTGGTAGCTCATTGAAAACTTCAAACCGACAGTAACAAAGGGGGGCCAGCACGTTTGTAAAATGTTACATGTTGCACCCTGAATATGGGTGTAACGTGTTACGAAAGGTGAACTTATCCTTTAATCCTCTGCATTGTGTAAAAAAGGTTGTTTAATCCTGTCTCCTCTGATCCTCCCCTTCTTTCAGAGTCCCCAATATAAATCCTAATAGTACAGATGCTAGGGGAAAAGCTGCACATGCTCAGTTTAGTGTGTATTGCTAAAGAATTTTTTTTTTTCTTGGGAGGGTGCATGTGATCAGCACAGGGCCAATAAGCACTGTCCAGACAGAGGGTCAGAGATCCTGTAGCCCAATGGGAAAATCATGGGAGAATGAAAACTGCTACAAGCTTTAGCCAGACACTGATAAATGTCACAAGACTGCTCTAACTGCTGATGGGAAAAGTTTCTGTGTACCGTGGGTGACCAGAAATAGTGAATTCAGGGTCCTGGGTTTAGTAACACCGTAAAGGCTCCAGTGTTTGATCAGCTTTGTCTGTATATATCACTCGGTGAAAGAGAAAAACAAACTCCATGGCCCAATGTCATCAAAATAGGGAGTTTATTTTATTAAAAGGTACGCACAAGAGATTATGACACATCAAGCGCATTACTGGCATCACCACCTGACCAGTGCTGTGCGTGATGATGTCAAGATGAGTAGGCTCCGCCCAACATGTTTCACATTAGAACACGTCTTCAGGGAGCAGGAGTTCACTTGTGTGGTCCGTTACAGCTTTATACGGTGCAGCCCACTGAATAATCAAGTGCTACCCAGGGGATCTAACAGTTTGCAATTTAAATACCATCAATCATATTTATCAACAAAAACAACTATGAATATGTATATATTAAAAGAGAAGTATGGGATTACTTTTTATTTTGGAATCATACTTACCTAGGTGGATGCAGCATCGGTCCCATGCTGCATCTGTCCCCCAGTGCCTCTAAGACTGAGAACCGAGCAATTTAACTCCACCAATCGATCAGGGCTCCCTGAGCAGAGAGATGGTGACTATCAGTCACCGCTTTCTGCTCTGCCCCCACTTCCCCACCCGCTCACTATAGCGTTAAGCTGTGGAGGTGGCAGGAGCCACCGAATCAGGCTCTCAGCGGCTCGCTAAGAGGCTGAGCTGGGTGCTGGTCCAGGCATGTGGGCGGATCCCGACTCCATTGTCATGATCTTGCCCGAGCCTGGACCGCTCTGTGACATCTGGTGACAGCAGGCTCAGTTGAAAATGGGTCACAGGAGTGCAGAACGAACTTTTAAATTTTAATGTTGCTGTTAATATTATGCCTATTCTACTACTAACACCCATACTGGGCTCCTTGTGGACATAGATCAAAATGCCACATAAAGCACTGGATTATTCATCACAAATGCCTGCTCCATAAATAAATAAAAAAAAAACGTTTTATCAACCCTCAAATGATTGAAAAATCAAGTTTAAAAACAATCCAAGTACAATAAAATCATAAAAACAAAAATTATAATAAAAAAAATTAAAAAGGTAAGACAAATTAAATGAAATTAAAATGATTAATTCATGAAGAGAACTGAAGCACATAAACTGAGGAAGATTATCAGCTATTATGAAAAAAACAATTAGGTTCCACTCCACATTCAATCCATGTGGAGCGTGGGACCTCAAGTTATAGATTTAGCGGGTTTCCCGCTGAGAAACTTCCCTTAAAGAGGGAAGTTTTTGCTCCCTGTATAGCCTGCAAATTAAAAGTATAATGGGCTAGTATGCATCGCATACTAGCCCATTATGTGACACTTACCCGCAAAAGAATCCAGCGATGTCCCCTGTGTAGGCAGCATCCATCTTCAAGCCCCTCTTCCTTCTGGGCCGCGAACTCCGGCTCTGTGATTCGCCGGAGCCGCGTAACGGCACACACTAGGGAAGAACCAGCATGGAGTTTCGTCTCTTCCCCGCGCATGCGCCGTTTACTTTATCGGTGGACTACAAGTGAAATATCTCCTAAACGGCGCACGTTTAGGAGATATTTCCACTACCTATAGGCCTTATTCTAGGCTTACCTATAGGTAGAAGTCCCAAAAAAGGGTTTACAACCACTTTAATATTACAACCACAGCAGTGGGAAACATGTTTATCCAATCCTACAATTTTCAGAGAGGAGGGATCCTTCTTATGACCAACAGAATAATGCCTCGACAGGCTATGCCCTTTGAAGCCTTTTTTTTAATGTTGGCAAGATGTTCTCCAATTCTCACCTGGAGTGCCCGAGTGGTCTTGCCCACATATTGTAGACCACACAGGCACTCCAGGAGCTAGACAACTGCTTTAATTAAACAAGTAATGCAATCTTTAATAGTGTACGTTGTCTGAGTAACGCAAGGCGCAAAGCTTCTTGTACGGGCACTGTTGCAACAAATTGCAACCAACAGACTCCACATCTACGACCAGGGAAAAACCTAAGATTCTCCAAAAATACAGTCCGGACAGGACAATCATTTCAATTGGGAGCTATTTTATCATGCAACATTTGACACTTCTTAAAAATAACTAAAGGGCTATCTAGTGGATATTGTCCTAAAATGTTTCTGGATCAACCTCTTCACGGTTTCAAACTGATCTGAAAAGGAGGTGATAAATGTCGGATTCAAACTTCTCGCAATCTATCGCCCTTTTTCTGTACCAACAAAGAATCTCGCTCCACCTGTGACACATTATTAATAGTTTGTTTCAAAAAATCCTTTATGCCCCGTACACATGGTCGGACATTGATCGGACATTCCGACAACAAAATCCTAGGATTTTTTCCAACGGATGTTGGCTCAAACTTGTCTTGCATACACACGGTCACACAAAGTTGTCGGAAAATCCGATCATTCTGAACGTGGTGACGTAAAACACGCACGTCGGGACTATAAACGGGGCAGTAGCTAATAGCTTTAATTTCTTTATTTATTCTGAGCATGCGTGGCACTTTGTGCGTCGGATTTGTGTACACACAATCGGAAATTCCGTCAACGGATTTTGTTGTCGGAAAATTTTATAGCCTGCTCTCAAACTTTGTGTGTCCGAAAATCCGATGGAAAATGTGTGATGGAGCCTACACACGGTCGGAATTTCCGACAACAAGGTCCTATCACACATTTTCCGTCGGAAAATCCGACCGTGTGTACGGGGCATTAGAATAACCTTTATACAATAATCTGTGTTTCAATAAATCTGCCTAAAAAAGAAAGGCATCCTTATAGAACAATGGCGCATAATTCAAAGGAACTGGCTCTTATGCTGCGTACACACGGTCGGACTTTTCGGCTACAAAAGTCCGACGGACGCCGACGGACCAAGTCCGGCGGACAATCCGATCGTGTGTGGGCTTCCCCGGACTTTCAGCGGACTTTTCCAGCCGCAAATCTGACGGATTTGGAACATGCTTCAAATCTTTACGTCGTAACTCCGCCGGACCCAGAAATCTGGTCGTCTGTATGCTAGTCCGACGGACTAAAACTGACACTAGGGCAGCTATTGGCTACTGGCTATCAACTTCCTTATTTTAGTCCGGTGTGCGTCATCTCGTACGAATCCGTTGGACTTTTTTGTGATCGTGTGTAGGCAAGTCCGGTCGTTAGAAAGTCTGTTGAAAGTCCGCCAAAAGTCTGTCGAAAGTCTGTCGGACGGGCTGTTGGAGTTTTGTAGCTGAAAAGTCCGACCGTGTGTACGCGGCATTAGGGATGGCTTTCAGCCATTTCAGGGTTAAGATGTTTGCTTGCTGCCTTATATATCCAACAAATTTCAGATGCCATTGTAATGAGATAATCAATGTTTTTCAATTAACCTGCCAGTGGCCATGAAGTTGTGGCGGATCGTCGTAGGTAATTTGCTGTGATGTTAATGTATAAATTCCTGTATTAAATAACTATCTCATCCTGTTGGATTTTTACTTGCTCTCACTGACAAAGTACTTGTATTTGTGGAATGTTTAGTGTAAAGAGTGGTGCAGGGAAAGGGGCTTGTTAGGAGGAAAGGCCTTGGGTACTTTTATTATTTTGTTTTTAAAATGTATAAATACCAAGGTAGTTAAAGAAAGAAAGAGAGAAGGCTTACTGGATGAGTTGTGACTAATGGAGTTACATAGTCACAAGTCTACCTAGTTCAACCAGAAAAAAAAACAGAGTAGATTGAAAACCTTCATACAGGTATACAGAATCCTATACCCACAGTTGAATCAGAGGAAAGTGAAACAAATCCTATAGTCCATTGTGCTGCAGCACAGGAAAAATAAATTCCTTCCTGATACCCCAGAAGGCAATTAGGTATTCCTTCGATTAACGATCTCTGATGTTACTACATATAAATGTTAATATCCAGTTGAGGGTAGTATGAAATATTGCTGCATCTTTACAATCTGTGTCAGTTGTTTAAAAAAATGTTCTTTCTACATTATTATAGGGAAAACACCTTTGTAAGGGCCCTTTCACACGATCGGACCGTTCAGGTCCGCCTGTCAGTTTTGACGGCTGACCTGAACGGGCGATCCATGTTAGCCTATGGAGCGTCGGATGTCAGCGGAGACATGTCCGCTGACATCCGACCCCGTCCGATCCGCTAAAAGCAGACGGATGGCTCTACGTCCAGATCCGTCGCTGGCGGATCGGATCGGGGGAGATATGACGAAAACGGACACGTTGTCCATTTTCGTCCAATCCCTCCATAGGCGGCAGCGGCGCCTGACAAGCCCCTCCCCGCTCAGTGAGCAGAGAGGGACCTGTCATCCGCCGGCTCAGCGGAGATCAACGGACAGATCTCCCGCTGAGCCGGCGGACCGAGGCGGGCTCCGTAGAAACGGAGTCCGCCTCATGTGAAAGGGGCCTAAGGCTGAACACGAACAAATGTATCAGATTTTGGTACAGTGTTTCTGTGTATTTAGTCTGGATAAATACACAGCAATTCCAATGAAACCAAAGTTTAAAGTGATATTAAAGGCAATTATATATATTTTCTAAAATAACAAACATGTCATACTTACCTGCTCTGTGCAATGGTTTTTCACAAAGCAACCCCCGATTCTCCTTTTCTCAGGTCCTCCACTGGTGCTCCTCCTCCCTCCTGCCAGCAGCTTGCAGTGGGGGGCACCCGAGCAGGTTCGCTTCAGAGCCACTGTGATTGACAGCAGTAGGATCCAACCATTCCCTGAATCGTGATGGGACTCAAGTAAGTATTGGGGGGATCTGCTGCACAGAGAAGAATTTTTACCTTCATGCATATGATCTGGTAAATGGAATAGCCATTTATTTATCAAACATTTAGTTATGATTATCAAAACATGTATTTTGATTAAGAAGAGACACTTGTTACAAATGTCAGGCACAGGATGTATGTAGAATCTGTTTTTGTTTGTGGTCAAATGCCATTCATGCCTACAGCTATGAAAAGGCATTTTCCCAGAGAACTCTGGAAGTGATGTATAGGTGCTAAATGACCATCTGTTTATCAATGTAAATAACCAACAAATTGATTAGGACTTCAAAAGGGGCTCATTCAAGGTGCCCCCCCTGTAGAAAGTATAAAATGTACTGAGGCCCCCAGCCTCTTTAGAACAATTATATTGAATGTATACCATGTAGAATTTTGTTCTCCATGTTTGTGGTTAGTTACATGCTTGAATATTAAATACATCTTTTTGAATGTGGTTCAGCAGTCAAGATGTTATTAGAAACCCCTAAGATCTGGGATTTCCCTATCACATACAATGCATGAAGGTAGAAAAACCTTGAGCCTTTAGAACCACTTTAAACCAAGATGATCAAGAAACCGAGATGATTTTTATCTAAATGTTGTATAAGGCTGCATTCACACTATAGCATTTTATTAAAGTTACACTAAAGGTAAAGGGGTCCAAGAGGGCGACGTGAGTGGCTGCTTTCTCCTCGAGCTCCGCTGCTTCCTTGGCTAAAATCTGGATCCTTTGGACATAACTTACTCATTTCTGCCCTGGTACCACCTGGATAAGGCGCAGATCATCAGGTGCGCAATCTGGAAAGGGGAAAAGGCTCAATTTCCCGCCGATCATGGAGGAACCACGGCCGCTCTTCTGCACACACGTGGAGACATGCTCCAAGCGGTGCTTTCTCACATGCCCTTACAGACAGGCCCCTGCGACCGCCCTGGTTTGCTGAAGTGATGGCCACAATAGCCACTTGCCAATCCACGCTCATGGCTAAGATTGAGGCAGTACAGATGGATGTCAGCCTCATGCGCCAGGACATGGACAAGCTCCAATCCAGAGTGACGGAGGCCGAGCAGAGGGTCAATCAAACGGAGGATAATGTTATGGAGCACTCCGCTGCCCTCCGCATGCTCCAAACTAAGGTCAGGGCCCTGGAATATAGAGCAGAGGATGCAGAAAACAGGAACAGGAGGAAAAATCTGCGCATAATAGGTCTGGCTGAGGGCGCCGAAGGGGGAAACTCGACAGGATTTGTGGAAGATATTCTACGCTCTCTCTTGCCCAATGCCCGCTCCTCTCCCCACTATGCCGTGGAGAGAGCCCACCGAATCCCACCTAAACCAGCACCTCCAGGGCCCCCCCGCATACCTTCATCCTCCGCATGCTCAACTTTCATGTCGAAATTCTGCGGGCTTCCGGGATCCTGGGAGACTTACGCTTCCAAAACAGCAAGTTAATGATATTCCCTGACTACTCGATCGAAAAAACATCTGCTACAGCATGCTCTTCCCAGAGCGCCTGCGAATCCAGGATGTAGAGAGCAAGAGACGCCTCTGTTTGGCTGAAATCCCTGCCTCCTGCCCGCTGACCTGGAGATCTGTGAATTTCTCTTGAATTACACCTACGGGTTAAACTGCCTGGTTTTTGGTAGCGATGGCCTGGGCTTAGGAAATTGCGATTCACTCACATGCCACATGGAGAGGCCTCGATGCCCACCTCCATTGCACCTGTTGTGCCTGTTGAGGGATGCCCCTGTACCATCAGCCATGGCCCTTATACTGAACAGAACCTCCCTGTTTTCTTCCTTTCCAAACCATCCTCCACCTCTCCCTATCACACTGAAGCTCTGGGGTGAGCAGCGGAAAGCTTTCACTAGGAAGAAAGAGTAATTTGTCGGGGGTGACTGTATGGTTAGACTGTTCTTCAACAACACAAGTTTGTGCCCCTGACATTGTCAGGAGATTTGAACTGCCCACTCACCCTCCGCTGCTGGGTGGTGCAAGGATCTACATGTTTAAGGTCAAATATAAATTGGATCATCTTTTCAGTTGCTGGGGAAGTAAACGACTCATTCCATTCTGTGACTGTGCCACATCCCCACTAGCGTCCTCAATGGCCTGCAGAGGGTAGAGGAGTTGAGAACTTGAACGCATCCCCCAGATAAGATCCGGAGGGGTTCGGCACGCTTCTTGCACAGGTCCCCCCTTTGCAGCCGAAGTGCTGAGTTGGAATTTTGGATGGAAGCCCTCCTCAGTTTTGGGGGGGATGAGTGGGGTGGGAGGTGGATTAGTTGCCCAGTATGGGGTAGCTGTTATGTTTTTCCTTTTGTATACTTTTTAAGTTGTATGATTTAATGCACATATGCACATACAATCATTGTGTCAGCATTACATTTGCGAAGTGTCTGTGTCATCCGGGTCCGGCCGCTATACCCATAAAAGCCTCAACCCCATGATCCTATTCCTCATGTCCTTCACAGTACTCATGTCCTCCTTTTTTTTTGAAAATTATTTTTATTGCAGTATTTCAATTTAGGTACAGAACAGAGCCTATTGGGCATACCCAGGCTCGAACGTACAACAGCAAACATAGCTAAAACAAGAAAGAAAAATAGAGGAGAAAAAAGAAAAACACAGCCAATAAAACAAAAGGAACCCCCACCTATGCAGTGCAAACACACATGTTTGTCCAGTTAAACTTCAAAATTAAGTCCACTTGAAAGATAGTCCCTCTCTCAGACTCTAGTCACCCAGAAAATTTCCTGACAGGTGTAGCAAGAATTCAAAGTTACTCGTGTCCTCCTTTAACATTTTGTCATGGAACACCAGAGGGCTGAACTCCCCAATCAAGCGATCACTGGTGTTTCAATTTCTTAAAACTTATAACCCTCACATCTGTGTCCTTCAGGCGACCCACTTAGTGGGTAGCCGAACTCCGGCCTTGAAAAAACCCTGGGTGGGTTATCACTAGCACTCCACCTACTCTAATTTTGCACGGGGCGTTAGCGTTTTGGTGCTCAAAGCGCTCCCCTTCAGGCTCTTTTATCTGGCCCTGGACCCGGACGGTAGATACGTTATTATTCACGCAAGAATTCTCTCTCTACAATATTATGGGTCTATACTTGCCTCCCTGCCACTGTTGAATCAAATCATGGCCAAGATGGTGGAGTTTGCTTCTGATCACACCGTAGTCTTGGGTGATTTTAATCTGGTCCCTGACTCGGGGGTAGACAGACTGATGGCTGTAGGTCCCCAGTACTCTGGTTTGGCAGCCTGGGCAGAGACATACGGCCTGACAGACGTGTGGAAATGGAGGCACCCTCAGTCCTGGGCTTTCACTTGCCAATCTGCGTCTCACAGATCCTTCTCCCTTATTGATCTGGCCTTCACTGGGAGGACTGTCCTACCCAGAGTCCTGGACGTAAAGATACTGCCATGGAGCATATCGCACCACGCACCTATGTTCCTAAGTTTGAGCACTTCGGTGACACCCTCAGACACATTATAGAGGCTCTCTAGGTTCTGGGTCTCAGACCCAGGGGTAGATGCACATTTTAAGTGAGAACTGGAGGACTATTGCTGTTAATCCGGGCTCGGCAGACACACTGACAGTGTTGGATGTTTTTAAGGTATACGTTGTAGATCTGATTAAAGCCGAATCAGAGGCTAGCACTCAGGAAGCACTCTATATTAGATCTCGAGATCCCCAGCAGGATGCCCAACTGCAGTCTCTGACTAAGGAGGTACTATGCCTTCGTACCTCCCTCACTCAGAAAAAGTTGCTAGCTCAGTCCAAACACATTTTTGAGCAGGGGGAGAGGTCGGGTAGACTACTGGCCTGGCTCTCTAAAGAAGAGTCCGGGGGCATTAGTGTCCCACATATTCTTGGCCCTGATGGCGTCCTTCTCTATGCCCCTGAAGAGATTAACCACTTCCCGACCGCCGCACGACTATGTACGTCCTAAGTTTGAACGGGGATATCGTTGTTATGGCAGCAGCTAGCTGCCTAACCCCGGTATCCCCGTTTTCGTGTGGCGGCCGGCTTTCATATAAAAGTGGTCCCTGCGGCGGATTCGCCGCGAGATCACTTTTATCGGTGGCGGGAGAGGGGCCCCCCCCTCCCGCCGCGATCCGGTGCCCTCCGCCGCTTACCGGTGCCGTCGGTAGCGGCGGAGGCGATCGCGTCCTCTGCCGTGCTGTGTATAGAGACGAATGAGGCCAAGATGGCGCTCACTCGTCTCCATGACACTGCTGGGCGGAAGCGACGTCAAAACGTCACTTCCGTCCACGCCTCTTAAAGGCATATTTTTTCAAATGTAATTTTTCTAAATGACTTTTTTTTTTTTTTTTTTTTTTTTTTATTGCATTTTAGTGTAAATATGAGATCTGAGGTCTTTTTGACCCCAGATCTCATATTTAAGAGGTCCTGCCATGCTTTTTTCTATTACAAGGGATGTTTACATTCCTTGTAATAGAAATAAAAGTGACACAATTTTTTTTTTTTTTTTAAAGTGTAAAAATAAATAAAATATTGTAAAATAAATAATAAAAATAAAAAAAAAAATTTTTAAAACCCCCCTGTCCCGACGAGCTCGCGCGCAGAAGCGAACGCATACGCGAGTAGCGCCCGCATATGAAAACGGTGGTCAAACCACACATGTGAGGTATCGCCGCGACCGGTAGAGCAAGAGCAATAATTCTAGCCCTAGACCTCCTCTGTAGCGCAAAATATGCAACCTGTAGAATTTTTTAAACGTCGCCTATGGAGATTTTTGAGGGTAAAAGTTTGACGCCATTCCACGAGCGGGCGCAATTTTCAAGCATGACATGTTGGGTATCAATTTACTCGGCGTAACATTATATTTCACAATATAAAAAAAAATTGGGATAACTTTACTGTTGTTTTATTTTTTTATTCAAAAAAGTGAATTTTTTTCCAAAAAAAGTGCGCTTATAAGACCGCTGCGCAAATACGGTGCAAAAAAAAGTATTGCAATGACCGCCATTGTATTCTCTAGGGTGTTAGAAGAAAAACCATATATAATGTTTGGGGGTTCTAAGTAATTTTCTAGCAGAAAAACCTGTTTTAAACATGTAAACACCTAAAATCCAAAACGAGGCTGGTCTTAAAGTGGTTAATCAGTGTTTTGTCTTGTACTACCAATCACTTTATAGATCTAGAGCGACTTATGGGGAGGACAAGTTGACATCTTACTTGGAAGTCATAGACATCCCAGACCTGACTACAACATACCGAACTTATCATGGTAGAGGAAATTCTTAAGGCACTCAAAACTCTTCAATCTGGTAAAACCCCTGGCCCTGATGGCATTCCAGTGGAGTTCTATAAACAATATTCAGAGGACCTCGCCACTAGATTTCAAACCATGTTGGGTGCGTCGTTGGAGTCGGAGACCCTCCCCAAATCTATGGGAAAAGCGATTACAATAGTGATTCCTAAGCCGGGGAAGGACCCTTCCTTGTGCTCTTCCTATATCCCTGCTGAATGTCGACGCAAAGCTACTGGCCAAAATACTAGCTAATAGACTGAACACAGTCATAACGGCCCTGATTCACCCAGACCAGACGGGATTCATGCCGGGCAGAGGTACTGACATTAACATCAGGAGACTCTTTACTCATATTGATAGAGCACATCTTGACACGGTGGGAGTGGTGGCCTCTCTGGATGCCGAGAAGGCCCTCGATTCCATTGAGTGGGGATATCTGTGGAAAGTACTCTCCAAATTTGGCTTTGGCCCTAAGTTTATATTATGGTTAGGAATGTTATATGCCAACCTCCAAGCCAGGGTCCGCACGAACGGCAGCTTGTCAGAATCCTTCTCGCTGGGTCGAGGGGAGCGGCAGGGATGTCCCCTATCCCCAGGGTTATTTGCGCTGGAGTTGGAACCCCTCGCTATCCTCATTAGAGCCGAAAGGGAACTGCGGGGCTTACCGGTTGGACCAATTACAAAAAAAACTGTCTCTGTACGCAGATGATGCCCTGCTCTACTTGGCAGATGCCCCCATATCTCGTTGAACTGCTCTGCACCTGTTTGACCACTTTAGCGACTACTCGGGCATACGTATCAACTGGGATAAGTCAGTGCTGTTTCCATTACACTCATCGACTCCTCGACCTGATACCCAAACACAGCTTAAGTGCAGTGGCGTTGTTATGGGGGTGCGGCCCGCACCCGGGTGACACCCGCCAGAGGGTGACACCCGGCTCAGACTGGCACTGGCGCCGTATTGGGAGGGGCGCCGCGGCTGCTCCCTCCTTCCCTCCCGGGATCTCCTCTCCTCTGCTCCATGCGATCTGCGGGGAGAGTGGGGGAGGAGGGAGTGAGGCAGAGATAGACTGGGTGCCCAGGATCCGACCGTCCCCACACACACCTCCACACGTCACGGCCGCGGCTGCACTCACTGCCTCCTCCTTGGCTCTGATGTGTACACAGGCAGGGAGGAAGACCCGAGGATGTGGAGGGACACCATCCACGCTACAGCACCTGCCCTGAGGTATGCAACAGGAGTGTTGCAGAGGAGGGGGACATAGTGGTTGGGGGCATTGGCAGGTAACAATTATGCTGCCAGGAGTGATTTTAGGGGGGTTAGAGAATAAGTGCTAGGGGGTGCTCTTTGTTTTGGGTTGGAGAGGACTTGTACTAGAAGTAGGAGAGGGTAGATTTGAAGTTTGACCCCCTCCCCCCAGCACAATTCCTCTCCACTCCCCAGCACATATCCTTTCACCCCCCCAATCAAAGATCCCATCTCGGATCCATCCACCCCCAATCCCATTCTGGCTCCATCCATCCCCCTGATCCCATACCTGCGCATCCATCCCCCTTGATCCTGATCCCATCCCAGCTCCATCCATCCCCCCGATCCCATACCCGCTCATCGATCCCCCCTGATCCCATCCCAGCTCCATACATCCCCCAATCCCATTCCGGCTCCATCCATTCCCCCTGATCCTAACCCGGCTTCATCCATCCCCCCTGATTCCATCCCGTCTCCATCCATCCCCCTGATCCCATTCCGGCTTCATCCATCCCCCTGATCCCATACCTGCTCCATCCATCCCCCTGATCCCATCCCCAATCCCATCCCGGCTCCATCTATTCCCCTGATCCCATCCCCGCTCTATCCATTCCCCCGATCACATCCTGGCTCCATTCATTCCCCCCATCCCTTCCCAGCTCCACCCAGCCCCCAATCCCATACTCGCTCCAGCCACCCCCCCGATCCTGATCCCATCCCGGCTCCATCCATCTCCTCAATCCCATCCTGGCTCCATACATCCCCCCCTGATCCCATACCTGCTCCATCCATCCCCCCGGATCCTATCCCTTCTCCATTCACCCCCCCCGATCCCATACCCACTCCATCCATCCCCGCTGATCCTATCCCCACGTCATCCACCCTCCTGATCCCATCCCCGCTCCATCCATCCCCCCCGATCCAATTCCGGCTTCATCCATCCCCCCAATCACATCCCAGCTCCATCTATTGTGGTAGGTTAAGGGAGGGGGGGAGAACCACACACTGACCCACTAGCCTGCGTAGTGCCGGGGGTGGGGGGTGACACCATGTATTACCGCACCAGGTGACACCAACCCTAGTGACGCCACTGCTTAAGTGGGTAGATGAGTTCATCTGGGTATCAGAGTCAGCAGTGAGATAGGAGAGTATATGAGGAAACATATACAACCACTTATGTCACAGATCACTGCCAAATATGTAGCCTGGTGCTCTCCCACTGACACCTGTTGGCAGGGTTAACCTGCTCAAAATAGTATACCTACCCAAATTTCTGTACTTTACACTCCGTCACATATCCCCAAGAGCTTCTTCAGGAAGCTGGAGGGCCTGTTGGTCTCTCGTGTCTGGGCTGGGAAACCCCCCAGGGTGGAAAAAAAATACTGTACCTTCCCCTATGGGGAGGAAGCCTAGCGCTTCCAAAGTTCCAAATTTACTACTGGGCAGCGGTCCTTGTTATGGTGCGCTGGTGGTTTTGCAAACCCAGACAAAACCTGGCGGTCACATTGGAGGCGGCCACCTTGGGCTCCTATGCAGCCTTGAGTAATCTGGTCTTCCGGGGGGCTAGTCCCTCTGTGACAACCCCCATGGGGACCACGATAAAGGCCTGGCAAGAAGCTAGAGCAGTCTATAGGAAACCCTCCCATGTGTCCCCTCATATGTCCCTCTGGGAGAATCCAATGTTACCCCATTTCAATAGTATCCCGGATCCATCAGTATGGGCACAAAGGGGGATCACCACTTTGAAGCATATAACGAAGAGTAGTAAACTTATGTCATTTCCGGAGTTAAGAAGCCTATACTCGATACCTGGTTCATTTGAGTTTCGCCACTGGCAAATGAAACATGCCTTTGGGGCCGAATTTCCGACATGATAACTCTGGAGTCAGACTCGGTCGAGCGCCTTTTGACCTCTGGCGTGATGGGAAAACCACTCTCCTCTCTGTACCTTTACCTGACAGTAGCCTACGACTCTAAACAAACCCAGACTTTGGACAAATGGAGGTCAGACATACCGACTCTGGATGACAAGGAGTGGGAGGAATGCGTCTCTACTTTATACCCTCTATGATAGCTGCGAAAGACAGGTTTATTCAGCTTAAGTTCCTACACAGGGCTTATTACACCCTGCAGAGACTGGCCCGAATATACCCTCAGCGGGAGCCAGTGTGCCCCAGGTTCAGGCAGGAGGTGGGCTCATTCTGGCACATGGTCTGGTCCTGCCCCATGCTTCGACCTGATTGGGAGGCAGTTGCCACCACTCTAGGTGACATATGTGGTACAAAGATTCCATTAGACCCCTTGACTCTATTACTAAACCATTTAGAGGAGGTAGAGGGGGAAAGGTATACTAAATTATGCATAACATTCTCTTTGTTCTATGCCAGAAGGGAAATACTCTTGAGATGGAAGTTGGCAGAGCCGCCTACGTGCGACTCTTGGCGACTTTTGGTTAACTCAGTTCTGCCCTTATACACGCTCACATACGAAAGCAGGCAATGACCAGGGAAGTTTGATAAGGTCTGGTCCAGGTGGATAGATGCCTGTGGTTGATATAATTATAGCTAACCTAATAAATTCGATTGATGAAGTTGTTCATTAAGGGTTCCTACCCTTTCCCCTTCTTTCTCCCCCACCCCCCCTTTCTGTGCTGGTGCACCCCTCAGTTTTCTGCGGACTGAACACCAGGGTATGGGAAACTGGAAGACAATGTTGGGGAACACAATCTTTTGTTGTTAGGTATTGATCTGTTAAATTTTGGATGAATGACACATGATAGGGGATTAGATCCCCTACCAGTGACAGTCTTTTTTCCCTTTTTCTACTACAAACTGACATGTGATCTGATGTATGTCTCTTGATCATTGTTCTGTAATGCTGATTTGTTGTTTAAATAAACTCTTTTGCCTCGTACACACGGTCGGATTTTCCGACGGAAATGTTAAATGGGAGCTTGTTGTCGGAAATTCCGACCGTGTGTAGGCTTCATCAGACATTTTCCGTCAGAATTTCCGACAAACAAAATTTGAGATCTGGATCTCAAATTTTCCGATAACAAAATCTGTTGTTGGAAATTACAATCCTGTGTACACAATTCCGACACACAAAATTCCACGCATGCTCGAAATCAAGCAGAAGAGCCGCACTGGCTATTGAACTTCATTTTTCTCGGCTCGTCGTACGTGTTGTACGTCACCGCGTTCTTGACGTTCGGAATTTCCGAAAAGATTTGTGTGACCATGTGTATGCAAGACAAGTTTGAGCCAACATCCGTCGGAAAAAAAACATGGATTTTGTTGTCGGAATGTGTGATCGTGTGTACGCGGCATTTCTGTTAAAAAAAAAAAAAAAGGCAAAGTTTTTGTTTTAAATAACAAACATATTATACTTACCTGCTCTGTGCAATGGTTTTGCATAGAGCAGCCCCGATCCTCCTCCTCCTGGATCCTTCCACTGCTGAGTACCCCCATATCAAGCCACTTGCTATAAGCGCACTTGTGCCACTGCTCTTGTGCACAGCGCTGGATCAAGATCAGGCTCAGGTAAGTAAAAGGGGGTGGGAGGGGGCTTGGTAGGGAGGAGTTGCACACAGAAGGTTTTTTTCCCTACATGCATAAAAAACCTTCAGCCTTTAGAACTACTTTAATCCTGAATAAAATTGGGCCATGCATATCCACAGTTAAGGCGTTGTTGCGCTACATGTGAAGAACAGCCCATTCAATTCAATGAGCTGCCCTATTAGTGTCAAACATGGCAAAGTAGCTCATGCATCTTTTTAAGCATTGCGTGTTTTCACATATTTTGCTGCATTTGTCATTTAACAGAAAATGTGCCTCTGCCATACGGGATACAACTTTTTGCGATTTTCGTAATTGCACACAAAATCATGCAACTTTAGTGTGAATGTAGCCTAAAATTCCCTATTGTATTATCCATATATGAACTGTCCTATGGCATTCTAGGTATCTTTGTTTGTAAGGTTTATACCTTTGCCTGCCAGATGTATTATTATTATTATTATACAGGATTTATATAGCGCCAACAGTTTACGCAGCGCTTTACAACATGAGGGCAGACAGTACACTTATGCCGCATACACGCGGTCAGACTTTCCGGCAGGAAAAGTCAGACGGAATCTTTACATCGGACATTCCGATCGTGTGTGGGCTTCATCAGACTTTTTATTTTGAAAATTCTGACGGACCTAGAAATAGAACATGTTTCAAATCTTTCCGAAGGAATCAGTTCCTATCGGGAAAACCGCTCGTCTGTATGCTGTTCCGACGGACCAAAAACGACGCATGCTCTGAAGCAAGTACGAGACAGCAGCTATTGGCTACTCACTATTGAACTTCCTTATTCTAGTCCCGTCGTACGTGTTGTACGTCACCCCGTTCTAGACGGTCGGACTTTGGTGTGATCATGTGTACGCAAGACAGTTTCAGTGGAACTCCGTCGGAACTCAGTCAGAAAAAGCTTCAGAGTTCATTCTGACGGAAAAAACGGTCGTGTGTGCTCTGCATTTACAATACAAATCAATACAGGAGGGATCAGAGGGCCCTGCTCATTAGAGCTTACAATCTAGAAGGGAGATTATTATGAGATTAGTAGTTCCACAACAGCTAAAGTGTCTCTGACATCCTATCTTGTGATACAGTATGACTGCAAGTATGGTGCTATATCTTCTGGGCTAATTTTCCATCACAGATGATACGGTACCTATTAAAAAAAAGTAAAATATCCTAAATACTGTACTAAGTCTGCCTAGGCAGCGACACCATCTACACGTGGCAAAATCACAGAGTTATAAAAATTGTTGGCTCTGTATAAATGCTAATAATAATATTAATAATAATAATTTCTTACGTCATAATCTGCTGTTAAACAATGAAGAGAGACATGGAATGAATATAGTGATTAACCTGAGATTAGAATAAATTAGACATTGATTAATTCATGAGCAAGTGATAGTACATAAAAACATCCCTCTATATCTTTGGCATTTAGCAAAAACATTCATAGCATACAGAGTGATTCTCTTCTTAAGTAATGGCATCCAAGGACTCCAGATCTTGGTTAGCCACCTTCCTCTTGGTATTCTTTTTATTTCAATGTAGATTGTCTGCAAGTATACTGATACTGTTATTGTCTTTGTGTAAGGAGCCAAATGTCGAGTTCAGAAAGGGCTAATGTGGGAAATATAATATAATGTTTATTACATTTTTCTGTAATTACATAGTTTCATAGTTAGTCTGGTTGAAAGACACAAGTCCATCCAATTCAACCAATAAAAGGGGAAAAATATACAATCCTATATACACAGTCCTATACCCACAGTTGACCCAGAGGAAGGCAAAAAACCCCAGCAAAGCATGATCCAATTTGCTCCAGCGGGGAAAAAATTCCTTTGTGAACACCCAAGAGGCAATCGGATATTCCCTAGATCATTTTTACCTATAATCTGCCTCATTGTCTTATGTGACAATATTTTATGATTTTCTGTAATTATATTGCTGATCATATCTAAGGCCCGTTCCAATTTGAGATCGTGGGCGGAATCACCGTGATTCCAATTCTGAATGCAATGCAAGCAAAACGCAGTATGTGTGCTTGTGTGCCTTTGTGTGCCTTTGATTTTTAACCACTTCCTGCCCGGCCTATAGCAGAATGACAACCGGGCGGGGATTTCATTGTTCTGAGTGTACGTCATATAACGTCCTTCAGAAGAAGCTGCTCGTGCGCGCTCACAGTGGCACACAGTTCAGCGAACAGTGGTGCAGTGTGTCCCTCAGAAACACTGCATCTCTGATCACCATAAAGAGCCTATGATATAGGCTCTTTACCTAAGGTGACCAGATTTTTTAAATGACATCTGGGGACATTTTTTTTTATATTGGCAAATAGTTAACTATTTTATAAGCATATTTTCCTCAGATTATATATGCAGTGTATGTGGTTTATGTAATGATTGTATGATATATACAGTGGAGCAAAAAAGTATTTAGTCAGCCACCAATTGTGCAAGTTCATCCACTTAAAAAGATGAGAGAGGCCTGTAATTGTCATCATAGGTATACCTCAACTATGAGAGACAAAATGTGGAAACAAATCCATTGTCTGATTTTTGAAAGAATTTATTTGCAAATTATGGTGGAAAATAAGTATTTGGTCACCTACAAACAAGCAAGATTTCTGCCTCTCACAGACCTGTATCTCCTTCTTTAAGAGGCTCCGCTGTCCTCTACTCATTACCTGTATTAATGGCACAACTTGTTATCAGTATAAAAGACACCTGTCCACAACCTCAAACAGTCACACTCCAAACTCCACTATGGTGAAGACCAAAGAGCTGTCGAAGGACACCAGAAACAAAATTGTAGACCTGCACCAGGCTGGGAAGACTGAATCTGCAATAGGCAAGCAGCTTGGTGTGAAGAAATCAACTGTGGGAGCAATAATTAGAAAATGGAAGACATACAAGACCACTGATAATCTCCCTCGATCTGGGGCCCCATGCAAGATCTCACCCCATGGGATCAAAATGATCACAAGAACAGTGAGCAAAAATCCCAGAACTGCACGGGGGGACCTAGTGAATGACCTGCAGAGAGCTGGGACCAACGTAACAAAGGCTACCATCAAAGGCTACCATCAGTAACACACTACGCCGCCAGGCACTCAGATCCTGCAGTGCCAGACATGTCCCCCTGCTTAAGATAGTACATGTCCGGGCCCGTCTGAGGTTTGCTAGAGAGCATTTGGATGATCCAGAAGAGGATTGGGAGAATGTCATATGGTCAGATGAAACCAAAGTAGAACTGTTTGGTAGAAACACAACTTGTCGTGTTTGGAGGAGAGAGAATGCTGAGTTGCAACCAAAGATTACCATACCTACTGTGAAGCATGGGGTGGCAACATTATGCTTTGGGGCTGTTTCTCTGCAAAGGGAACAGGACGACTGATCCGTGTACATGAAAGAATGAATGGGGCCATGTATTGTGAGATTTTGAGTGCAAACCTCCTCCCATCAGCTAGGGCAGGGATCCTCAAACTACGGCCCTCCAGCTGTTGCGGAACTACACATCCCATGAGGCATTGTAAAACTCTGACAATCACAGACATGGCTAGGCATGATGGGAATTGTAGTTCTTGAACAACTGGAGGGCCATAGTTTGAAGACCCTTGAGCTAGGGCATTGAAGATGAAACGTTGCTGGGTCTTTCAGCATGACAATGATCCCAAACACACCGCCCGGGCAACGAAGGAGTGGCTTCGTAAGAAGCATTTCAAGGTCCTGGAGTGGCCTAGCCAGTCTCCAGATCTCAACCCCATAGAAAACCTTTGGAGGGAGTTGAAAGTCCACGTTGCCCATCGACAGCCCCAAAACATCACTGCTCTAGAGCAGATCTGCATGGAGGAATGGGCCAACATACCAGCAACAGTGTGTGACAACCTTGTGAAGACTTACAGAAAACGTTTGACCTCTGTCATTGCCAACAAAGGATATATAACAAAGTATTGAGATGAACTTTTGATATTGACCAAATACTTATTTTTCACCATAATTTGCAAATATCGTATATACTTGAGTATAAGTCGATCCGAGTATAAGTCGAGGCCCCTAATTTACCACAAAAAACTGGGAAAAACGCATTGACCCGAGTATAAGACGAGGGTGAGAAATACAGAGGGTCAACAATGCCCATCTGCAGCTGCATGCCTCCCTGTGTCCTGTGCAACCTACCTGTATCCTGTGCATGTGTCCTGTGTCCTGTACATGTGCATGTGTCCTGTGTCCTGTACATGTGTATGTGTCCTGTACATGTGTATGTGTCCTCTACATGTGTCCTGTACATGTGTATGTGTCCTGTGCATGTGTCCTGTACATGTGTCCTGTACATGTGTATGTGTCCTGTGCATGTGTCCTGTACATGTGTATGTGTCCCTGTGTCCTGTACATGTGCCCTGTACATGTGTATGTGTCCCTGTGTCCTGTACATGTGTCCTGTGTCCCTGTGTCCTATGTCCTGTACATGTGTTCTGTACATATGTATGTGTCCTGTGTGCATGTGTCCTGTGTGCATGTGTCCTGTGTCCCTGTGCAGCCTACCTGTGTCCTGTGCAGCCTCCCTGTGGCGATCTCCATCCTCCGATCAGCATTTGATAATACACTTCGGCGGCCATTCCACTGTTCAAAAGCCGCGCCTCCTCCTCGTCTGTGATAGGCAGAACACTCAGCAGTCAGTGGTCAACCTATCACAGACATTCTCTCATTCTCATACCACGGACGAGGATGAGAGAATGTCCGTGATAGGCTGTACACTGACAGCTGTTCAGCCTATCACAGACAAGCAGGAGGCGCGGCTTTTGAAAGCTGGAATAGCCTCCGAAGGAATTATCACACGCCGGCCGCCGTCTGCCTGCATGACACGCTGATCATGCAGACAGAGGGCGATGACTCGAGTATAAGTCGAGGGGGGACTTTCAGCCCAAAAAAAAAGGGCTGATAAATTTGACTTATACTCGAGTATATACGGTAAATTCTTTCCAAATCAGACAATGTGATTTTCTGGATTTGTTTCCACATTTTGTCTCTCATAGTTGAGGTATACCTATGATGACAATTACAGGCCTCTCTCATCTTTTTAAGTGGGAAAACTTGCACAATTGGTGGCTGACTAAATACTTTTTTGCCCCACTGTACGTTATTTCTGGAAATCATTTCATACCAACCCCATAGCATTATTATACCAGCCCAACAGCAGATCATCATTATTTTCTTGTTCATAAAAGGGAAAACCATGGATTTTAAAGCACATTTAAAGAGTGTATTATACTCATAAGTGTCCATCAGCTCAGCTTCACAAGTGCCAATCAATGCAGCTTCACCAGTGTCCATCAATGCAGCCTCACCAGTGTCCATCAATGCAGCCTCACCAGTGTCCATCAATGCAGCCTGTTCATTACCTAATAATGCAGCCTGATCAGTGCCCATCAGCTCAGTCTGTTCAGTGCCCATCAATGCATCCTGTTCAGTGGCCATCAATGCAGCCTGTGCAGTGCCCAGCAGCTCAACCTGTTCAGTGCCCAGCAGCCCTGCCTGTTCAGTGCCCAGCAGCTCAGCGTGCTCAGTGCCCAGCAGTCCAGCCTTTTCAGTGCCCAGTAGCCCAGCCTGTTCAGTGCCCAGTAGCCCCGCCTCTTCAGTGCCCAGTAGCTCAGCCTGTTCAGTACCCAGTAGCCCAGCCTGTTCAGTGTCCAGCAGCCCAGCCTGTTCAGTGCTCAGCAGCCCAGCCTGTTCAGTGCCCAGCAGCCCAGCCTGTTCAGTCCCTAGCAGCCCAGCCTGTTTAGTCCCCAGTAGCCCAGCCTGTTCAGTGCCCAGTAGCCCAGCCTGTTCAGTGCCCAGCAGCTCAGCCTGTTCAGTGCCCAGCAGCTCTGCCTGTTCGGTGCCCAGCCTGTTCAGTGTCCAGCCTGTTCAGTCCCCAGCAGCCCAGCCTGTTCAGTGCCCAGCAGCCCGGCCTGTTCAGTGCCCAGCAGCCCGGCCTGTTCAGTGCCCAGCAGCCCGGCCTGTTCAGTGCCCAGCAGCCCAGCCTGTTCAATGCCCAGCAGCCCAGCCTCTTCAGTGCCCAGCAGCTCAGCCTGTTCAGTGCCTATCAATGCAGCCTGTACAGTGCCCATCAATGCAGTCTGTTCAGTGCCCAGCAGCTCAACCTGTTCAGTGCCCAGCAGCCCAGCCTTTTCAGTGCCCAGCAGCCCACCATGTTCAGTGCCCAGTAGCCCAGCCTGTTCAGTGCCCAGCAGCTCAGCCTGTTCAGTGCCCAGCAGCTCTGCCTGTTCGGTGCCCAGCCTGTTCAGTGTCCAGCCTGTTCAGTGCCCAGCAGCCCAGCCTGTTCAGTGCCCAGCAGCCCGGCCTGTTCAGTGCCCAGCAGCCCGGCCTGTTCAGTGCCCAGCAGCCCAGCCTGTTCAATGCCCAGCAGCCCAGCCTCTTCAGTGCCCAGCAGCTCAGCCTGTTCAGTGCCTATCAATGCAGCCTGTACAGTGCCCATCAATGCAGTCTGTTCAGTGCCCAGCAGCCCAGCCTTTTCAGTGCCCAGCAGCCCACCATGTTCAGTGCCCAGTAGCCCAGCCTGTTCAGTGCCCAGCAGCTCAGCCTGTTCAGTGCCCAGCAGCTCTGCCTGTTCGGTGCCCAGCCTGTTCAGTGTCCAGCCTGTTCAGTCCCCAGCAGCCCAGCCTGTTCAGTGCCCAGCAGCCCGGCCTGTTCAGTGCCCAGCAGCCCGGCCTGTTCAGTGCCCAGCAGCCCGGCCTGTTCAGTGCCCAGCAGCCCAGCCTGTTCAATGCCCAGCAGCCCAGCCTCTTCAGTGCCCAGCAGCTCAGCCTGTTCAGTGCCTATCAATGCAGCCTGTACAGTGCCCATCAATGCAGTCTGTTCAGTGCCCAGCAGCTCAACCTGTTCAGTGCCCAGCAGCCCAGCCTTTTCAGTGCCCAGCAGCCCACCATGTTCAGTGCCCAGTAGCCCAGCCTGTTCAGTGCCCAGTAGTCCAGCCTGTTCAATACCCAGTAACCCAGCCTGTTTAATGCCCAGCCTGTTCAGTGCCCAACAGCCCGGCCTGTTCAGTGCCCAGCAGCTCAGCCTGTTCAGTGCCCAGCCTGTTCAGTCGCCAGCAGCTTAGCCTGTTCAGTGCCCATCAGCCCCAGCCTGTTCAGTGCCCAGCAGCCCAGCCTGTTTAGTGCCCAGCAGCCCAGCCTGTTTAGTGCCCAGCAGCCCAGCCTGTTCAGTGCCCAGCAGCTCTGCCTGTTCGGTGCCAAGCCTGTTCAGTGCCCAGCCTGTTCAGTGCCCAGCAGCCCAGCCTGTACAGTGCCAGCAGCCCAGCCTGTTCAGTGCCCAGCCTGTTCAGTGCCCAGCAGCCCAGCCTGTTCAGTGCCCAGCAGCTCTGCCTGTTCGGTGCCCAGTAGCCCAGCCTGTTTGGTGTCCAGCAGCCCAACCTGTTCAGTGCCCAGCAGCCCAGCCTGTTCGGTGCCCAGCCTGTTCGGTGCTTAGCAGCTCTGCCTATTCGGTGCCCAGCCTGTTCAGTGCCCAGCCTGTTCATTGCCCAGCCTGTTCAGTGCCCAGCCTGTTCAGTGCCAGCCTGTTCAGTGACAGCCTGTTCAGTGCCCAGCAGCTCTGCCTTACCTGTGATCAGTGAGGAGAGGAAAGACGCCGGATTACACAGAGCGGGAATCTCCTGTTTACCCTGCTGTCCACAGACAATGTCCCGCCTCCTGTGATAGATGTCACCAGTGTGCTGCCTTTCATAGGAGCTGGCCAAGGAGGCGGGTCTTCATCTGACAGCCGGGTAAGCGAGAGATCCCCGCTCTGTATTATCTGGCGGTGCTCGCCCTCCCCCCCTCCGAGACAGTCCCATGGTAGAGCCGGTCCTGGGCACCAGCTTCAGCTCACGGTGTACCCGCCCAGGGTCGGTCCTGCAATCCGAGGACAAAAATGGGGACCTCCTCCAGGGACAGTCTGCTCAAATCGGGTACTGTCCCCGGAAATCGGGGACGTCTGGTCACCCTACTGTACAAGATCCCTGTCATCTTCACCATCCATTATTATCTCCATCGCTGTCCATGACAGTCTGCCATCATGTCCTTATCACCATCCTCACCATCACTTTCTTACTCTCCTTCCATCACCTCCATTATCCTCCTAACGGTCATCCTCATCCTCATGATGATTCTTCTCTCCTACTCTCTTCTAACACTTCTCTCCTTCTCATTACTTTACAGTGCCATCCATAGGTGCGCGCAGCCCATTGCATTAGGGTGTGCACCCCAAAGACTCACACACAGACACACGTGATTGTGACAGGATCGCGTGGCAAACTGCTCCTTTAACCACTTTATAACCACTTTTATATATAGCCAAAAGACAGCTACAGTGCAGCTCTTTTGTTCCAGTAGGGCATTCATAGACGTCCTCCCGGAACCAGGCCCCCGAGCACCTGCTGGGGTGCACATCTGGTGCGCTCAGTGACTACTGTGCCCACAGATTGTGATTAGCCGTGTCCAATCACAGCTGATCAAATGTAAACAGACTTACTGGTTATCTGCAGTACTTTGCTCACAAGCTGTCACAGCCTGTGATCAATGCATGCCCATCAGTGCCCATTAGTCTCGCCTATCAGTGCCCATTCGTGCCACCTATCAGTGCCACCTGTCAGTGCCCATCAGTGCAGCCTATCAGTGCCCATCAGTGCCACCTCATCAGTGCCTGTCAATGCCACCTCATTAGTGTCCATCAGTGCCACCTCATCAGTGCAGCCTATCAGTGCCCATTATTGTCACCTCATCAGTGCTGCCTCATGAGCGCCCATCAGTGCCACCTCAGCAATGCCCATCAGTGCAGCCTATCAGTGCCCTTGAGTGCTGCCTCATGAGTGCCCATCAGTGCAGCCTTTCAGTGCCCATCAGTACCACCTCATGAGTGCCCATCAGTGTCACCTCATCAGTGCTGCCTCATCAGTGCCCATCAGTGCACCCTATCAGTGCCGCCTGTCAGTGCCACCGCATGTGTGCCCATCAGTGCCACCTATCAGTGCCACCACATGAGTGCCCATTAGTGCAGCCTATCAGTGCCGCCTGTCAGTGCCACCGCATGAGTGCCCATCAGTGCCGCCTATCAGTGTCACCACATAAGTGCCCATCAGTGCCGCCTATCAGTGTCACCACATGAGTGCCCATCAGTGCCGCCTGTCAGTGCCACCGCATGAGTGCCCATCAGTGCCACCACATGAGTGCCCATCAGTGCCGCCTGTCAGTGCTCATCAGTGCCGCCTGTCAGTGCCACCGCATGAGTGCCCATCAGTGCAATGATTAGTGCAGCCCCATCAGTGATGCCTGACAGTGCCCACCAGTGATGCCAATCAGTGCCGCTTATCAGTTCCCATAAATGCTGCATATTAGTGCTGCCTAGCCAGTGCAGCATCATCAGTGTCCGTCAGTGCACCCTCATCAGCAAGCATCAGTGAAGGAGAAAAATTACTTTTTATAACATACTGAAAAAAACTTTTTATTTTTTAAAAAATTTCGTTCTTTTTTCGTTTTTTAATAAAAAAACCCAGTGGTGATTAAATACCACCAAAAGAAAGCTCTTGTTAAAAATCATAAAAATTTTGTTTGGGTACAGTGTTGCATGACCGCACAATTGTCACTCAAAGTGCAACAGCGCTGAAAGCTGACAATTGGCCTGGGCAGGAAGGGGGTGAAAGTGGCTGATATTGAAATAGTTAATGGCACCTAAAACATGGTGCGGTTTTGCTGTATTGCACAAAGATTATCACCCAAAAGAAGCTCCTACTCCTTTTTTGGACGACAAGCTTCGAGTATTTCGGTTTGCTGTGATTGGCACCATTTATAGTGAGAGCAAAGCCGAACCACGTTTTAGCTCCATTGAAAATGAATGCCACCCGAACATGTGTTTTGCGCTTGCAGTGTGATTTGAGATTGCATGCAGAATCACAGAGATTCTGCCTGAGATCCCAAAATGCCAAATGTGAACGGAGCCTGTTGAAACATACAATATACAGTGATGCCGTGTACACACGGGCGGACTTTTCGACCAGACTGGTCCGACGGACCAAATCCGGCAGACAATCCGACCGTGTGTGGGCTGCAGAGGACTTTTTCAGTCAAAAATCTGACAGACTTGATTTGGAACATGTTTCAAATTTGTCCGACGGACTCGAGTCCGGTCGAAAAATCCGCTCGTCTGTATGCTAGTCCAACAGACGAAAACCCACGCTAGGGCAGCTATTGGCTACCGGCTATCAACTTCCTTATTTTAGTCCGGTCGTACGCCATCACGTACAAATCCGACGGACTTTGGTGTGATCGTGTGTAAGGCAAGTCCGTTCGGTCAAAAGTCCATCGGAAGTCCGTCTAAAGTCCGTCGGACCAGTCTGGTCGAAAAGTCCGCCCGTGTGTACGCAGCATGAGGGGAAAAAGTATTTGATCCCCTGCTGATTTTGTACAAATGATCAGTCTATAATTTTAATGGTAGACCCCTTTGCAAAACAGGCTTAGTACTTGGTAGCAAAACCCTTGTTGGCAATCACAGAGGTCATACGTTTCTTGTAGTCAGGAGGGATTTTGTCCCACTCCTTTGCAGATCCTCTCCAAGTCATTAAGGTTTCGAGGCTGCCATTCTGTAAAATGAACCTTCAGCTCCCTCCACATATTTTCTATGGGATTAGGGTCTGGAGACTGGCTAGGCCACTCCAGGACCTTAATGTGCTTCTTCTTGAGCCACTCCTTTGTTGCCTTAGCTGTGTGTTTTGGGTAATTGTCATGCTGAGATACCCATCCACAACCCATTTTCAATGCTCTGGCTGAGGGAACGAGTTTCTCACCCAAGATTTGAACCCCTCGTCCATCGTCCCTTTGATGCGGTGAAGTTGTCCTGTTCCCTTAGCAGAAAAATACCCCAAACAGCATAATGTTTCCACCTCCATGTTTGATGGTGGGGGATGGTGTTCTTGGGGTCATAGGCAGCATTCCGCCTCCTCCAAACACGGCGAGTTAAGTTGATGACAAAGAGCTTGATTTTGGTCTCATCTGACCACAACACTTTCTCCCAGTTCTCTTCTGAATCATTCAGATGATCATTAGCAAACTTCAGACTGGCCTGTACATGTGCTTTCTTGAGCAGGGGGACCTTGCGGGCGCGGCAGGATTTCAGTCCTTCACAGCGTGGTGTGTTACCAATTGTTTTCTTGGTGATTATGGTACCAGCTGCCTTGAGATCATTGACAAGATTCTCGTGTGTGTGTGTAGTTCTGGGCTGATTCTTCACTGCCTTCACGATAATTGAAACTCCATGAGGGGAGCCCTAGACCGAGGGAGATTGACAGTTATTTTGTGTTTCTTGCGAATAATCGCACCAACTCTTGTCACCCTCTCACCAAGCTGCTTGGTGATGGTCTTGTAGCCCATTCCAAGCCTTGTGTAGGTTTACAGTCTTGTTCCTGACATCCTTGGGCAGCTCTTTGGTCTTGGCCATGGTGGAAAGATTGGAATCTGATTGATTGCTTCTGTGGACAGGTGTCTTTTATACAGGTAACAAGCTGAGATTAGAAGCATTCCCTTTAAGGGAGTGCTTCTAATCTCAGCCCGTTACCTGTATAGAAGACACCTGGGAGCCAGAAACCTTGCTGACTGATAGGGGGTCAAATATTTATTTCACTCATTAAAATGCAAATCAATTTATAACTTTTTTGAAATGCGTTTTTCTGTTATTTTTTGTTGTTATTCTGTCCCTCACTCTTAAAATAAACCTACCATTAAAATTATAGACTGATCATTTCTTTGTCAGTGGGCAAAAGTACAAAATCAGCAGGGGTACGGATACCCCTTATTTCCCCTTACTCTTGTGTTACTCTCCAGTACTGATACTCCTTATTTCCACTTGTTGGTATGTCAAACCTGAGACAATGTATGTAGATCGAAACTGGAATGTATATATTGTAAATAAATTCTTTTTAATGTGAATAGATTCGGAAGGAAGTAAATGATATTGAGTGACATGGAGTGTCTAAGGAATCGTTACCTATGATCAATTTTCACACTATTGGGGATTCCTTTCCCAGCCTCCTAGCTGGTTTCAAGGAATGATATGGATGAGATTAGATGCGGGGCTGCTATCACTGTAGTTATGATAATGCGGGTCCCACCTGGCATGGTAATCATCTGTGGGCAAGGATACTATTTGCTTCCTTAGCCACACCATGGTGGTGGAGTTGAGGTGGAGGCGTCGGGGAGCTTCCCGCCGTTCATTACCGTCCACATGGTGAGGACGTGCTTTGATTAATAGGGTTCCAGCATCTGCCGTTTATTATTGTCAGTTTAGTGAGGACATATATTAGTGTAATAGGGATCCAGCGTATATTAATGAAATGTCAGTGATTATGGGCTGGTATATATATATATATATATATATATATGTGTTGCTGCCTATGAACCTGTTATATGGTGTGGTGGCCATGCCGCTGGCGCCTGTATTTAGTTTCGGTTTCGTTTTTGCTGAACAGGACGCTCTGTTTATGACGGCGCCTTTATGGATAGCGTTAACTCTGCATCCTGGTTCCGGCCTCTGCACAGCCCCAGCTGATGTGGATATGAGCAATCAGCTGAATGTTTTTTGGTGCCAAACTGACTATATAGTCAGTGTTGGTGGTGTGGTCTTGTGAGCTGTACCTTTCCTGTTGTGTAAAGATATGAATGGCAAGTCTGCCTTTATGGGCTAATATAATAACAGTGGTTGTTAATTGGAGCATTCTATGGCTAAGTTTATATTTACCTGACTTATTGTATATGTATATTTATGCTCTCTCATAGCTGGATATTGCTAGCAGGACTGATCTAGCAGGAGTGACCTGTCAATGTCTTGGCTGGACCCATAAGCACTAGGTGCAATACCTCTTTTGAATTAGATCGCGCCCTGTTTATGTGCGGGACGTTTCTTTTGGATGATAGGAGTCGCCCCTTTTGATAAGCTAACCAGGTACATCAATAACACTTTTTTAGTGTTTGCCCATTCCTCTCTTTTGTGATGTTTGGGGATGTATGTTTAATTATCTGATATGAGTTACCTTGTGGATTCTTTAGGTGTCCTACGTATATTATCCTCTTGGGGTTGGAACCCTGCCAGCTAATTATATTGAGCCACTATATATTGTGTAGCAGAGGTCAGTATAAAGGACTCTCATATTTTGTGATATTAATACATTTTTGAATGAATTGAAAGTATCTTGGAATATTATATTGGTTATTGTTCTCACCTAGGGGCTACGGTGAATTGGCATCCCCGCATCTGTTCATCCATCTATCCTCCCCCTTTGACATGGGCATATTGATTAATTTTTAGGTGGAGTAGGTGAAGCTATCTTGTGTAAGTTTATATGTCAAATTAAGTATACTTCTCTTTTCTCTTCTTTTTGAGTATATTTGATTATTATTATAATTTTCTTACATGGGATATGTGCACTCCATACCTGTTTGACAGGAAACGATCCTCAGTGTCATCTGTTTTTCCTCCAGGTCTTTAATATGAGGTTCTGTTGTTGCAAATCACCGAGTAATTGGTTCTGAAGAAGCTAATAAGTGAAACGCGTCAACCATCTATGTGATATTTTTTGTAACTATTGTGTTGAACCTTACAATTAATTGGATGTTTTTATCATGTGTTTTTTCCATGTACAAATTTTGTTACAATAAATTTATTCTTAATCAAGTCCGCAACAAAAGCAACCGGGTCACAGGGTACTATCTTCTGGTTGCATCGGCTAACGTGAATCCTACGCGTTACGTCACGTATCCTCGTGACTTCCTCAGGGACCTATCCAACATCTTTCGTGACCCTTCTTGGACAGAATTGTGTGCCCTAGACTGTGCCGTGCTGTACCCTAGACTAATATTCCACTAGTGTGTGGTAGCGACGGACGCAGTCTTTGAGGCAGAGACCAGGTTGGACAGGAGGGACAAAAATACTGGGTGTCACGTCTCATTCCTTGTTTACTTCAAACTCTTTTTTGGGGTGTCCTTTTGGTTGGGGTGTCAGGTAGGACATCTGGAAAATGCCTCTCAAGCAGCCTGCTACCTGTGTCTGGATTTTGGGTTTGGGCCACGGCACATTATGGATACAAAAGAGCTGTGATGATCGCTTCCTGAAATTTTAGGAAGGATCCACTTCTTCCAGTTGCTTTGTAAATTGACCAACTTATGTAAAACCAGCCTGTCGGATTTTCCCTGAATGATTATTGCTACTGGCTATGCTGGCAACACTAATCATTGTGTCCTGCCAACAGGAAAGGCTTCCTAGCAGAACACAATATTGCTGCGGGAGGGATTCACCCATCAACACTGATTGTGTTGATGCAGGAATCAAGCAAATTGCTTTCCGTCCACCCGTGGTGGACAGAAAGGAAATTACCTAATCTAAGGCCTGCCTTATCTTTATAGCTCGGACCGTGATCTACTACCTGTAAATTATCATAGAAATCGGTTGGAGCATACAGAGACATGTTGGGGTTGATTTACTAAAAGCAATTACTATAGGCTGTTTACTTTGCAATTTTCCTTTAGCTTGTTGAATGTAGTGAAAACTCACATTGCATAAAATACCCAATTACATGCAAGAAAATAAGAAAAAATATATTTTTACCTGCACATGATTGGATGTTGGAGATCAGCAGAGTTTCGCCTAACTCACTAAGCTTGCAGTGTGAAACAGCCCATTTGCCTTTAGTAAATCAACCCTCATGTCTCAGGAAGGTACTGACAGATTATCATGAGCTCTTTCCTAAACTGACAACACTAGTTAATTGTGTACCTTACCATTTTTGCAGGGACCTATGCTCCCCAGAGTGTGCAGAGCCCTCAGGGCTAGGATGTTTAGATTCCTTTTGTTAGGAGATTATCAGCTTCTAAGACCACCCAGATAGGTTCAGGTAATGCAGGAAGACCTCCGTTGACCCCCAGGCCTGGAGATATCAATAAAGTGACACAGGAGACAGGTTTGCTTAGCCACTTAATGACATCTAATTTGTATTGGTCAAAAGGGACAGTATTTATGCAGTTTGAGGGATGGGAGGAGTTTTACTAACCTTATACATGTCATTGAAATGAAAATAGGTTCAGTTAATATTTAACTATTAGCTGGTGTTATAAGACAAAATCTTGCATCATTTCTACTATATATGTATTTCTTAACAGGTGAAGGACACACTAATCTTATCAAGAACAAACATGAGCTAGGCCAAACTCCATATTCTAGCTAAAATGTATAGGCAACCTTGAGAAGGTTTTCTATAGATAACAACTTAAAGATAATGTGGGTTTCAGTTAAAACTCATATTTGAGTTTTCTCAATTTTCCTGTGAAACATAAAATGGTTCCCTAGAACTAAAATGGAGTCCCTCATGATATGTGCTATGTTCTTTACAATCCCCTCTTTGAGACATTATTTATATGGCTCACTATCTTTCACAGTTATGTAAATTTTCTTCTATCATAATACATACTCAGATAAATTCTATTCGCAGCAGCAGGATCAGGGGTTCGGGATGCCTTAACAATTATGCACATTATAAGCTTATAACAGGCATATAGGAACAAAACAAAAAGAGCAATCATAATTATAGTTATGGCAGCACTCTTTATCCATGCCAAAATTCCTATCCCAGAACTTAGGTTTGCAAAAGGATCCCATGTCTTAGCAATGTTTCTAGCTTCATCTTGTAATTTGTTTACTTCTTTCCGGTGTTGTGCAATTATATCATAATAATCTGGTACCTCCATACTTGTGTTATGAAACCAGGTACAACACTCATAATCTTCTGTGTTTTCACATAACCCAGTTAAGGCAGCACTCATGCTTTCTATGGCTAACTCGTGTAGTTCTAATTGTTTTCTAATTGCCCTAGTTTCTATATTTAATTTAGTAATATCATCAGAATTCTTTTCCATTATTTCATCAATGATTCCAGTGTAATTATTCAACCTTTTCATTAAGTCTATTCCCCACCCAGTCCATGAGGGGAACCAAGCCCATGCCTTATCCTTTGTAAGAAATAACTCCCTTTTATTGCGGTGTTTGAGGGGGTACCTAGGATGCATGCTAGCTTCAAGGAGGTGTCCTCCCTTACTATCTCCTACTACGCCCATGATGGGGACTAGGGATGCAAGATAACACCATCCTTGGGGTTCGGTGGGGATCCAAGGGTGACAGATTTTTCCACAACAGATATAAATACTGTTTCCTAGAGCTAAGGATCGTTTGTTGAATATTGTCATCATTTCATCAGAAAAACTGGAAAAAGTTAAACTCGACAATAATTGTCCTACTGTGGAAGTGGAACTGGAGTTAAGAAAGTTTATTAGAGTGGTGTTTAGGGCAGGTTCTGAAGTATGAAAGAAAGGGCTTTCAATTGAAGTCATTGAAAAGTTAATATTAGTTTGTTGGCAAACTTCAGCTCCATTTGTGGAGTTTCCCAGCCTAAAACACCAGTCTGGGGAATGACTTCTACCAGTAATTTGGAAAGTAAGGGTATTATTTGAAAGTGTTCTTATGACTTCTGTAAGGACGACAGGAGGTGTGCCATTAAGGAGTGGGGTGAAGTTTAGAGGTACTGCCATTAAGGGGATTCTAGCAGTGCTAGGATGGAGTTTACTACATATCCAACATTTTTCAAATCCAGATTTCTGGGCGTAGCTATATTTAAACTTCAACAATAACATTTTATCTGTAAAACTTTCTGAGTTTTCATTTCTCTTGTGTCTGTCATGTGTATTATTCTGTTGTAGAGTGTTAGAGGCCCCACAAATACCCTTTATGAGTCCCAAATCTTCAGAATAATAAATACAGTTAGTTATCAGCCAAGTTGGCAGGAACACAATCAGGGCAGCCCAGCATAGGAGGCACAAGGCTTTCCCAGAAGTCCGTGGTGAAATAAGCGACGTCATCTTGTTCAGAGTCTTGACCACCTGCTTCACTCTGTTTTCGAGGATTTATATCACCTGCTTCACCTCTCTGTGCTTTATCTTTGCCTTGCTTCTTAGGGTCCTGGTTGACCTTCTTTACGCGACTTGCATGAATCCAGGCCTGTTGTCCTTCTACCAAAATAGCTGTGCGGGTGACTGCGATCACTGTGGTTGGGGGTCCGAAGGGAAACTCTTGTTTCTTGGTGCGGTTCAATCTCTGGACCACCACGGTGTCACCCACCTGGAAAGGGTGTGTAGGTTCCTGTGAAGAAGAAGGAGAGGTGCGAGCAACATTCCTTTCAACTTTATCCAAAGTTTCAATAAGTTTTTTTACATATTCTTCCTGAATAAGATCTAGGTCCCCTCTTTCTAACATAAGTGGCTGTCTGGCCCATGGGGTGGGGAATGGCCTACCCATTAAGACTTCAAAAGGAGAGTATCCTGTCTTTTTAGAGGGTGTCATTCTTACCTCGGCTAGTACAGCTGGTAGGACCTTCTTCCAATTTGCATACGTACCTCCAGTGGCCTTCCTGATCTTATCTTTGATGGTTCTGTTCATCCTTTCCACTATACCTGAACTCTGGGGGTGGTAAGGAATATGAAACTTCCATTCTATTTTCAGTGTTTTTACCAGGTCTTGACAAACTTTGGCCACAAATGCAGGACCATTGTCAGAGTTGATCTGTAGTGGGCAACCCCACCTTGGGATAATTTCTTGTATCAGAATCCTCACTACTGTTTGTGCATCTTCCTTTGTAGTTACAAACAATTCTATCCATCTTGAAAACATGTCCACTATTATTAGCAAATATTCCTGTCTTTTACCTAGTTTGGGCATGTGTGTAAAATCTATCTGCAGATGAGTGAATGGTGTAGATGGATATATCAGATGTTCGTGTTTTGCTTTGTGAGGGTTGCTAGGGTTATTCCGAATGCATGTGATGCATCTGGAAACATATGCCTTAACGAGAGAGGGAAGACCTGGAATGTAAAAATCCTTATCCAAAAGTTCACATGTGACTTTCCACCCTCTGTGACCTATCCCATGGTATTGTGAAATAAAAATGGGTGCACTGGCTACAGGGATACATGGTCTCCCCTCTTGGCAGACAAGGTCAGTTTCTGGGTTTGTCTGCACACCTATTGAGTTCCATTGCTGGATGTCTTGGTCTGTGGCATATGCTTGGAGATCACGCAATGTTTGATCCAAAAGAGGAATTTCTGGTGAGAGTAATGGCATTTGTATGTTTGCAGGCTGTGTGGATGCTGCTTCTTTTGCTGCTTTGTCAGCTAAGGCGTTGCCTTTGGCTATGTCATCCTGTTGCCCTGTATGTGCCCTACAGTGTAGTATAGCTATGGACCTTGGTAATTGTATAGCTTCTAACAGACTTGTGACAAGCGTGGAATGTGAGATGGATTTACCGTCTGCTGCTATATAGCCCCGCCTTTTCCATATGACTCCAAAATCATGCGCGACACCGTACGCGTACTTGGAGTCTGTGTAAATGTTTACATCCTGCCCTTCAAAAAGCTGACAAGCTCGAGTAAGGGCTATAAGTTCTGCAGCTTGTGCTGATTGGAATGGGACAGGGTTTGCTTCCAGTATTTTATCAGGCAGCTGTACAACAGCATACCCTGCATGGTATGTGTTATCAGTTGGTCTTGAACAAGACCCATCCACAAAGACATTCTGTGCTCCAGGGAGAGCAGTTGAAGACATGTCTGGTCTCGGGGATGTGTCTTGGTGGATGAGGTCCATGCATTCATGTTGAGGCACTACCTCATCTTCTTCACCTTTCAAGCCTAGCAAGGCATTCAGGATTGGAGCTGGGCCAGAAGTGGGAGAGGCATATTTGATCTCAAGTTTTGGGTTAGAAAGTAAAATTACTTCATAACCGCTCAGCCTCTGGGCTGACATGTGCTGGGTATGGATGTTCTTTAGTAGAATGGATACATTGTGAGTGGTGTGTAGTGTGGTGGCATGCCCTAGAGTGAATGATGTAGCCATTTCCACCACCATCGCACAGGATGCCAGAGCTCTGAGACACGCCGGCATGCCCTGTACTGGCATCGGCACAACTTTTGAAAAAAACGCAATTGGGCGGAGTTTCCCCCCATGCTCCTGAGCCAGGACCCCCGCCATTGTTTTACAGTTGTCCCTTGCAAACAAGTGAAACATTTTACCATATTCAGGTAGTCCAAGTCCAGGAGATGTGACCATTGCAGTTTTAAGATACACAAAAGCATTGTACATTTCATCATTCCATTTCACACAATCTGGCATGTCAGTACCTGTGGCTTGCCTCAGGAGATTATCATAGTAGGAACAATCAGGTATCCATTGGCGGCAGTAACCAATCATTCCAAGAAAGGATAGCATGTCCTTCTTAGTAAGTGGGCGGGGCAGACCCATGAGAGCCGCAGCTCTCTTGTGACTGATTTTCCTTTCTCCTTTGGAGAGTACAAAACCAAGGTATTCAACAGTTTCCTGACACCATTGTAGCTTTTTCTTAGAAACCTTGTGACCATTGTCTGCTAACCAATGTAACAGATCTAAGCCATCATTTTTACATGCTTTCTGGCTTGGACTACACAACAACAAATCATCAACATATTGAAGTAGGACGGAACCATGGCGGGGTGTCCAAGACCGCAGGGTTGCCTGGAGGGCCACTGTGTATACTACAGGGGAGTCTACATAGCCCTGGGGTAATCTACACCACGTCATCTGGCGGTTTCTGAAATTGAATGCAAAGATAGGCTGTGTCTCTTCGTCAACAGGAACTGAAAAAAATGCATTACAAAGGTCAATGACCGAAAAATACTCTGCATCGCATGGTATGGAGGTTAAGAGTGATGGCACGTCAGGCACTATGGGAGCGATGGGTATCACTAGGTTGTTTATAGCTCTGAGGTCTTGTACAAACCTGTAAGAGCCGTCTGGCTTCATTACTGGGTTAATGGGGGTGTTGTAGGGTGACAGTGTCTCTTTAAGAATTCCTAGCTGCAGGAACCTTTCCACCATTGGGGCCACTCCTTCCTCTTTTTCTTTTGAAATTGGGTATTGTTTGTGGTAAACCGGCTGTGCCCATGATTTTAAAGCTGCCTTGTATGGGGTACAAGAAATAAGACCTACATCCAAGGAGCTTTTTGACCATACCGGATCATCTGGTGGAGGGAGATCACTATCCTCAGTGTAATATATTGGTATTACCTTGGAGTGTACGAAGACCCCTCCTTCAGTAGTCATTTTCAGTGTTATACCCAATTTTCCCATCAAATCTCTACCCAAGAGATTCACAGGACAATTTGGTATAATCCTGAAACAATGATGCAAGACTGTTGCACCTCCCCTTTCAACATCACTTACTGGTAAAGGTGGTGTTTTGTATGTTTTGGTAAGTATCCCATTAATTCCCATAGAAGGTTCAGCAATTTTAGTCTCACCTCTGTAGTAGTCCTCACTGAGGGTGCTCCGAGTTGCCCCTGAATCGGTTAAAAATGGAACAGGCCTATTTTTGATATATAGGGTCACAATTGGTTGTTCATTGTAAGAGTGTGAGATCAAAGGAAATGCTGGGATACTACCTTCCGGGCAGCTTCATTTCAGTTGCTGTTGATTCCACTGTATAGGGAATCGGGGACCCTGTTGCTTTGGGGCAACTTGATTCGGTTGGCTAGATTGGGGTCCCTGTGTACGCATTTGATCTTGATCTTGAGTATTTGGGTTATTCCATTCATAAGGACATTGATTTCTCCAGTGACCCTGTTGTCCACAGTTAAAACAACATGTGCGGGACTGCTGGGGTGGTCTGGAAAAACCATGCCCTCTCCCTCTTGTTCTTCCTCTTCCTCTGCCTCTGTTTCCACTGCCCCATTGTCCACCATTATCTTGGGGAGGCTGAGTTCGCACTCCACCCTGATAAAGGCTACTCACTGCTTTCTCTTTTATTACATCAAAACACCCTGCTGCTTCTTTCTGTATTAAAGTTTCCTGAAATTGGTCAATCGTCTGTGTGGTCCATTCAGATATCATCTGTTTCACCACTAAGGCGAACTGGGGTTTTAGATTATTCATAAAAGTTTGAATAAACAAAGCTCCCACATCAGTAGTTGTAGCTAATCCAGCTTCTGTTGTCCAATTTTCATGAAACCTTTTCCAGAATTCAACCACAGTTTCTCCTGACTTTTGTTTGCATGCTATGGCAGTAGGGAGGGAACTTTTATTTTTAAATACTCTCATCATTTCAGTCTCTAATTCTGTCCACATGGCGTCCCTACCTGGTACTGTGTTTAACCCATATGCTCCCGCGTTTCCAGTGTCAATAGTGTTTATACTTGGAACATTTGCCCAGCTCCAGGAACTGGTGTGTCCTATGATACCATCAATGATAAGACGCATGTCTTCCTGTGTGTAATTTCTACCCTTACAGGCCTTTTTTAAGTAAATTAAAGTGCCACCTGCAGAGGCGGTGGGTTTGGGGCAATGTTTTACTATCCTGTCAATGTCCTCAATGTCTATTACCTTTTTTAATAATTCATTTCCAATGGTCATGAAAGGTGTTTGAAGGTTAGTGTTACTATATACAGTTCCACTCTTTGTTTTAGGGGGACTAAGTATTCTATCCCCTTTAACGTCTTCTTCCTCCTGCTCTTGGCCAGGTGGTGAAACTACCCCTCCTATAGCTCCCTGATCATCTTCTGGTTCCCCTACCTCGACTCGGGCCCTCTGTGGGTGCTGTCTATCTTGTTGTGGAGCGGGAGGCATCTGCTGTTGTGGTTGTGGAGCGGGGGGGACCTGCCGTTGTCTGGTTGCATAATGTCCAGCCAGAAGATCAATATCTTCCTTTCTTAAACTTGGATAGACATGTACATATGCGGGTGGAGGATGACTGACTATTGGCAGGGGTGAGGCTATTGGGTCAGGGACAAATCTCTTTTTATCGGCTTCTTCTCTATGTTTCTGGGCATAATCTTCCTTACTTAAACATTTGGTGGGCTTTTTCTGTTTCTTATTATCCCTCTGAAACCAATATGGGGCGTATTTTAACCAGTTCTCTCCTCCCTTTTCCATATAATCCATATCCCATTGAGGATCCCCGGGGTACCAAGGGAAAGCTCTCTTATCTCCTAAACACAATCCTTTTATCATATCTATGTGAAATTCATCATTAGCGCCATCCCGGGGAAAGGGGTCTACACTGTGTATGGCTTCGGTCCATCCCGCTAAATTTGAAACCCATGGGACTATGAATTCATAATTAGTACCACAAATTCTGGCTACAAAATCCTTACACGTTTCTCCTGGATTGGGAAGAGGGGGAGGATCTTCTTTACCTTGTTTCTGACCCATATTGACAGTGGGAGTCGACTGTTCTTACCACCCAGTCTTCTGACCCACACACACACAACAGATTATCTTATAACTTCTAATGCGATAGATAAGAAAAAGCAAAGGATTTTGGGGTCACCGGAGTCTATTTCCTCATTAACCACTTCATATCCCTTCCCAAAAGGAATGTCTCTATATATGTGTATGCAGTACTGCTTATCTTTGTGGGTTTCCCAAAAACCCTCCAATATTAACCTCTGGCGTGGTTCTTATCCCCTACTAATTTACGGGTCTAAAAAGCTTTAATCAGAGCTGAGGCAAGAAATATTTCGTCAATAAAGACAAAATAGAGACTTACCTTCAGATGATTTTTGGCTTTTTTTCCCAAAGGACGAGCCCCCAGTTCTGTTAGGAGATTATCAGCTTCTAAGACCACCCAGATAGGTTCAGGTAATGCAGGAAGACCTCCGTTGACCCCCAGGCCTGGAGATATCAATAAAGTGACACAGGAGACAGGTTTGCTTAGCCACTTAATGACATCTAATTTGTATTGGTCAAAAGGGACAGTATTTATGCAGTTTGAGGGATGGGAGGAGTTTTACTAACCTTATACATGTCATTGAAATGAAAATAGGTTCAGTTAATATTTAACTATTAGCTGGTGTTATAAGACAAAATCTTGCATCATTTCTACTATATATGTATTTCTTAACAGGTGAAGGACACACTAATCTTATCAAGAACAAACATGAGCTAGGCCAAACTCCATATTCTAGCTAAAATGTATAGGCAACCTTGAGAAGGTTTTCTATAGATAACAACTTAAAGATAATGTGGGTTTCAGTTAAAACTCATATTTGAGTTTTCTCAATTTTCCTGTGAAACATAAAATGGTTCCCTAGAACTAAAATGGAGTCCCTCATGATATGTGCTATGTTCTTTACACCTTTTAATAATAAAGAGCCCAGTTATTCCACAATGTCTGGGGCCAAAAGTCTTTCCACAGGGCAAACTTCTATAGGTCCCCTTCCATCAAGGGGTTGTACAGAGGCTCTAAAACATTTAGTCCCTAAACGAATATCACCTATAGAGTCAGGATTCAGTTACCCAGTGGGGTTTGGGTCCAGAAATACTTGATTCGTGCATTGCATTTGCTTTGTGCTGTTTGCTACTGTTGCTATTTTTGTTGCATCGTTGGATGTGGCATTGCCATAAGGGGTCATTGCCATCTGGAATCAGGGAATTCATATTAGTGACTCCTTCTGGGGTAGATGCTACAAATTAAATATTGCTGCATATAAAAAAAAACATATCCTTACAATCTGTGTCAGTTGTGCAAATGAATTGTTCTTTCTACTTTATTCTGCAAATGCATTTCCAGTTAATACAGTTAATGCAATATTAGGCTGTAAAGTTTCTAGGGAAAGTGATTTTAAAGCACCCTTTGTAAGCCTCATCAAGTATAAAGGTGTTATGTATTATTGTGTTATACTGCTCTCATCCAGTAGGGGGAAGCATTGTAAATATGTTCACTTGTGTATATTTCTGGTAGAGCTATGCATTTCTTTAGCATCTATGGTTCCTGTGTTCCTGTGTGTGAATAAATAAAGAAGTCCTGTGAATGCCTGTCCATGTCTATGCTTCAAATTCATTTTAAATACACAAAACTGGCGACGAGGATGGAATTTCAGTGAATGGACACTGCAGAAACACATGAAATCAGTTGAGTGAAGAATCGGAACTTGCGTTTTAGAGACATATCGATAAATATCTCCAGCATGGCTTCTCTGGGACACGTGGAGGAATTTGATGTGGCTAATCCATCCTCATGGGACTCTTATGCTGACAGGTTAGAGTTTTTCCTAGAGGCTAATCAGGTGGCCGATGCTGTGCAGAAAAGAGCTGAGTGTTATTGGATATAAGACTTTTGATATTGTCCGCTCACTGATATCTCCTGCTAAACCAAAAGACTGCCCATATGAGGAAATACTGGCCCTGTTAAAAAAAATCATTTTTCACCCACTGCAAACAGTGAGGTGTTTCGATTTTAGCAGGTGAAACCAACAACTGGGTGAGAGCATTGCATCATATATTGCAGAACTGCACAAGCTGATGGAAAATTGCAATTTTGGTGCCAGTTTAGAATCCTTGCTGAGGGACAGGCTAGTGTGTGGAGTTCAAGATGAAGCACTGCAGAGGAGACTTCTAGCCAAACAGAACTTAACTTTTATTACTGCACAAGAGGAAGCGCTTGCATATGAGGCCGAATACCTTCATTCAAAAGAAATTCAATCTTCCTCCGACAAAGTTAAATCACCAGATATAAATCAAGTGGCAAAGGTAAATGTTAAATCAAAGGACTTTCCACCACACACTGATATCGCAGTTCCATTTACAGGGAACTGTTACAGCTGCGGCGGGAAACATAGGCGTTATACATGTTGTTTTAGAAATGCAGTTTGTCACACGTGCAAACGTAGAGGTCACATACAAACAGTCTGTCAGACTAAAGATCATTCTACAAATATGAATACAATACCAACGGCAGCACACTCCATTAATGCGCCAATTGTTGTTCTGAATGATAGAAACCTCTACAGGTGTTTATACAAATGACTATGGGGTTGATATACTAAAGGCAAATCCACTTTGCACTACAAGTGCAATGAAAGTGCACTTGGAAGTGCACTTGTAAGTGCGGTCGCTGTAGATCTGAGGGGAAGCTCTGAAATGAGGTGAAGCTCTGCTGATTTTATCATCCAATCATGTGCAAGCTAAAATGCTGTTTTTTATTTTCCTTGCATGCCTCCCTCGGATCTACAGTGACTTTACTTCCAAGTGCACTTGTAGTGCAAAGTGGATTTGCCTTTAGTAAATAACCCCCAATGTGTATAAAGTGGAAAACTCTTCATCAGGATCAGGACTGAAGATTTACACTGAAATTGTGTTACAAGATGTTCCATGCAAAATGGAAGTAGATTCAGGGTGTGCATATTTCTTGATTTTAGAAGAAATGTTTACCACATTATGGCCTCGCAATGCTTCTTCAATAGCACCCTGTGATATCCAGTTGGTAGACTACATCAAACAAGTTGTGGAAGTTGAGGGGGCTTGCTTTGTCCCAGTGAAATATGGAAATTTCAGAGGATGCTTATGCTTAATAATTACTAAGGGACAAACAGCAAAATTGCTGGGTAGAGAGTGGTTTGAACCCCTTGGAATTTCATTATTGGGAGTTCATAATGTATCTCCAGTTACTCTACAGAATATAAAAGAGGACTTTAGTGCAGTTTTTGAAGAAGGCCTTGGCATGTATAAAGGCACTCCTGTGTCTTTCAAATTAGACCCTACAGTAACCCCAATTCGTTTGAAACCATGCAAGAATGCATTACCTCTCAGGCCAAAAATTGATGCTGAGATTACACATTTTGTGGATCAAGGTATACTTGAACCTGTAACACACCCTAAGTGGTCTACCCCAATAGTTCCAGTATTGAAGCCAAATGGTGACATTAGAATTTGTGCTGACTATAATTGTACAATCAACAAAGCACTGTAGGGACATCCCTATCAAATTCCAGCTGTACATGAAATTCTGACTATGCAAAAGCGAAGGTATTTGCCAAACTGGATATAGCCCAAGCTTACCAACTATTACCTGTGGAGGATGACGCTGCAGATGCACAAACAATGTTCTGACTCAACTACAAGGCAATAACCTTATCTTCAGCTTCGTATAGGGCTTACACGACCTGGTGATCTATTTATCCCTTGCATCAATTCAGACAGCTTAACTCAGTGAATAAGCTCACTGTATGGAAAGACAGACGATGGATCCTCTTGAATGTTCCGTTTAATGATGGATTTTGATAGGTAGAAAAACGTTGGAGTTGTAAGCCACATGTAAAGATGTTACAGCAATGATGGTATACTGAGCAATAAATCAAAGAGAGGAAGGGGAGGGGAAATATACAGAACTACGGTGGAAGAGAGAGTTCAGATAGACAGAGGGAACAAATCTTAAAGGCACAGAGCGATAATAAATCACATAGTGTAACACAACACTCACAGTCTAAAATCTTTAGATTTCATAACCATAAACTAATATATATTCAATAAGTCCAATACTGTTAAATGTCCTGAAACCTGTAATGAAAAACATACAACAAGCAATAATAAACATAAGTCCAACAGGATTGAAGAACATGTAGTCTGACGTATGACGTCTTCAGAGAATTCCAAAGTTCCGAGTAGAACCTGAAGAGCAATGTACTCCCCGCCGTGCCAATAGCATGGCTAGTCCTTGCATAAGTCACTCACCTGCCAAAAGGAGTACTAACTCTGTAATTGGTCGAGTAAATGTTCGTGTCGATCCTCCCTTGGTTACCTTGACTTCTACCTTCAGGACCTTGTTATCGTCACTGGGCATAACCTTAGTAATAAGACCCATAGGCCACTCATTCCGACAAACTTCCTTGTGTTTTAGATGGATGAGATCTCCAACCTTAAGATTAGGCTTAGATGTTTGCCATTTGTTACGACCTCGAAGGTGATGAATATACTCCTTCCTCCAGCGATGCCAAAACAGATTGGCCAGATGCTGTACCTGCTTCCATTGACGCCTGTAGATATCCTTGCGTTCAAGCTCACTTGAAGATATTACAGCAGTCCCGATCTTTTGAGTAAGCAGCGAAGCTGGAGTAATAAGCCATAATAATGTCCTGAAGAACAGCAGATGATACAGTCTGCTCCCACAGTCAGCTGGGTTGAGTTCAGTGGGAACGTGATGCCAGAATCTCTTAATACGTTCAACCCTGTTGCTGAAGTACACATAAAACTGTTTTGTTTGGTTGTATATGTAACCAAGTACTACCTTACTGTTTGTATAGATGGTGAAAGAATCAATTCTAGTGTCCATTTCACTTTGTATGACTTCGGCAATTTCTACTGCTAGCACAGCTGCACAAAGTTCAAGTCTTGGTATGGTATGTGCAGGTTTGGGAGTGAGTTTTGCCTTGCCTAGGACAAAACTACAGTGTGATTCTCCATTCATTTCAGCGGTCTTGAAATAGGCTACTGTAGCAATAGCTTCAACTGATGCATCAGAGAAAATATGAATTTCTCTCCGGTTAACAGTTGAAATGGAACCTGGAACATAGCAACGGGAGATCTGAAGTTTTTCTAGTAACTTCAAAGAATGTCTTCACTTTTCCCACTTGTATTGATTCTCACTAGGCAAAGGATTATCCCAGTCTATGTTCTCAGTAGATAATTGTCTTAGCAGAATCTTACCTTGAATGGTAACTGGAGAAAGGAAACCCAGTGGCTCATAGATGCTATTCACCACCGACAGGACTCCTCTATTAGTAAAGGGTTTATCACAAGTTGACACTTGGGAGGTGAATGTGTCTTGTTTGATGTTCCACAACAAACCCAGACTTCGCTGTACAGGAGGCACATCTGTACCCAAGTCAAGGTTTTTTGGACTAGTGGCATAGTCCTCAGAGTGAAAGGCTTTCATAAGTTCCTTATAAAATACAAAAACTGTGCTAAAAAAGGAGTAAATGTCCAAAAAGACTTTATCTATGGGCAACCAACAGAAGCACAAAGGGTCTTCTAAACACTATAATGTGTACATAAAAAATAGGGTAAGGTGCCCGACCACCGTGGTTGTAAATTGCGCTTACCAGACAGCAAGCAGTATAAGCAGATGGCTTACAAACCAGCCAGGGCCTTTTTGATGTAATGAATATTTCCGCTCTCTCCAGGCTCAGATCACCGTTCCGTCAGTATAAGTACCAAAAAAGAGAGAAAACCAAAGTGATAGCCCAGCCACCGTAGCTTTAGAGTGTGCTTACCAACTCGCAAGCTTTATAGTCAAATGGCTGACGACTCAACCTGGAATCTTTTTAGATGATAATGGGAAGTGAGGATATTCATTCACTACAGCCAGGAGATCCGCTTTCTCAATGTGCCACCCAAAAAGGAGATAAACTGACCATAGTGTAATACATCCAAAAACAGCTTTAATAAATAAAGTAATGCACTTACAGTTAAAAGTAATATCGCGTGGTTGTGTACAAAAAACGCCGGCCGGCATAACAAACATGAGACGAAGCCCGTCCTCCTCCTCCGGTCATGTGGTAGCGTTATCTCCTTTTTGGGTGGCACATTGAGAAAGCGGATCTCCTGGCTGTAGTGAATGAATATCCTCACTTCCCATTATCATCTAAAAAGATTCCAGGTTGAGTCGTCAGCCATTTGACTATAAAGCTTGCGAGTTGGTAAGCACACTCTACAGCTACGGTGGCTGGGCTATCACTTTGGTTTTATGTGCACATCAGGATGTTTGCTGCAACTCGAGTGTCTACATTTGTAACTTAGACATACTACACTATGGCCATTTTTCTTGTTCTTTCTCTCTTTTCTGGTACTTATACTCAGGGAACGGTGATCTGAGCCTGGAGAGAGCGGAAATATTCATTACATCAAAAAGGCCCTGGCTGGGTTGTAAGCCATCTGCTTATACTGCTTGCTGTCTGGTAAGCGCAATTTACAACCACGGTGGTTGGGCACCTTACCCTATTTTTTATGTACACATTATAGTGTTTAGAAGACCCTTTGTGCTTCTGTTGGATGCCCATAAAGTCTTTTTGGACATTTACTCCTTTTTTAGCGCAGTTTTTGTATTTTATATTGGACTTTTTGTGTTGTCGCACTGTATGCTGCTGCTTTATTAATCCTAAGATATTTCCTCTAGCGCGTTTTTTTTTTTTCTCTATATTCATAAGTTCCTGGCTGTTGGATATAATCTTGTGCAGTCTAAGGTTTGCTGTAGCCAGCATCTCCTTTGTTCTGGGGAGGAGATCAATCGCTTCTTTAGCAGTTGGAAAAGACTTGAGTGCGTCATCAACATAGAAGTTTCTTTCAACAAACCGACGGGCATCAGATCCATATTCTTCTTCTCCAGTCTGAGCTGTTCTCCTTAGCCCATAAGTTGCCACTGCAGGGGAAGGACTGTTACCAAAGACATGTACCTTCATTCGATAGTCTATAACTTCCTTGTTGATGTCATTGTCTTTGTACCATAGAAACCTGAGGTAGTTTCTGTTGTCTTCTCTGACAATGAAGCAGTGAAACATCTGTTGAATGTCTGCCATTACTGCTACAGGCTCTTGTCTGAAGCAAATCAAGACTCCTATTAGACTGTTGTTCAAGTTGGGCCCTGTAAGGAGCATGTTGTTAAGAGAAACACCTTCGTGCTGAGCACTGGAATCAAAGACAACTCTGATTTGGTTTGGTTTGCGTGGGTGATACACGCCAAAGGATAGAAGGTACCAGCATTCTTCTCCCTCCTTTAGTGGGGGTGCAGGCTTTGCGTGATCTCTGTCAAATATATTTTGCATAAAGTCCACAAAGTGCCTTTGCATCTCTGGTTTCCTGCTTAAGTTTCGCTTTAAGGAGGAGAATCTACTGATGGCCTGCTGTAAGTTATTGGGCAATCTCTCTCTTGGGAGACGAAAAGGTAGGGGTGCTACCCAGTTATTGGAGTCGTCTTGAAAGAACTCATTGTCCATTACCTTGATGAATTCTTTATCTTCCATCAAAGGAGCCAGTATGTCATCTTCACTGGTTGTATTAAACACTGTAGAGCCAAAGTCATCATCGTGACAGGGGAAAGGGCTTGTGTTACCTGAGATACCATGTTGCCATCCATGGCTGGCTATCTTCTCTTTCACCCAGTAGTGATGTGGGCATGGCTCAAAGTAAGTGTTTTTCAGCCATTTGGCAGAACATTTGTCTTTTGCCTATACAGACATTGCCTATGAAGACCCACTCTAGATCCATGAGCTGGGCAAATGGGGCATCCCATTTGTCTGTGTACCTTGTGAACTTGTCTGTGTACCTTGTGAACTCTTAGAATGTCTCTCCCTAACAGAAGAAGGATCTGAGCATCTTTGTCAAGTGGCGGTATCTCATTTGCTATTACCTTCAGGTGAGGGTGGTGGAAAGCAGCAGCTGGAGTAGGGAGTTCTTCCCTGTTAGCAGGTATCTGATTGCACTCAACAAGTGTAGGTAGGGGTAATTGCAAGTTACCTTTGAGAGAAGATACCATGAGTCCATGAGCTCTTCTTCCACTACAAGTCCCATCATGCCTCTGTCTCTGGGTGTCATGCTTGTGGCTGTCAGAGTCTTGCTATGCCTCATGGGACTTGTAGTTCTGCAACAGCTGGAGGTCCGCTAATTACATATCCCTGCACTACAGGTACCCAAGGTGTAAGGATGAGCTTCGCCTTTTATTTCAAATAGGTTAAACAGTTCTGATTTTGCAAGTGATCTATTGCTCTGATCGTCTAGGATAGCATACGCCTTTAGAGTCTTTTCTGGTTGGTCCTTGTGGTATATGTTCACCAAGCATATTTTAGCACAGGACTTATCACAGCGGTCTTCTCCACAAACTTCAATGCAGGATGAAGAAATTATGGTAGAATTAGGCACTTGGTCTGTATTCTCCCCGCCATGCGTTAACCTGGGAGGAGAGTTAGCAGGTTGTGCAGAGCTGGGCTCAAGCGGATGGAGTGCTTGCACATGTTCTCCGGAACCACACTCTATGCACTTGATGGACACATTACAGTCCCTTGCAAAATTTTCTGTAGAAGCACAGTACCTGAAACATACCCTAAATGTCTTTAAAAGCTCCTTACGCTCTTCAAGATTGCTTTTTCCTAAAGCCGGTACATTTTTTGAGGGGGTGTGGCTTCTTGTGAATGGGACACTCTCTGTTATGCCGCATACACACGAGCGGACTTTCCGGCAGACTTGGTCCGGCGGACCGGACTCCGTCGGACAATTCGATCGTGTGTGGGCTCCAGCGGACTTTTTTTCCCCAAAAGTCCGACTGACCTAGAAATAAAACATGTTTCAAATCTTTCCGACGGACTCGTCTGTATGCTAGTTCGATGGACTAAAACCGACGCTAGGGCAGCTATTGGGTACTGGCTATCAACTTCCTTATTTTAGTCTGGTTGTACGTCATCACGTACGAATCCGTCGGACTTTGGTGTGATCGTGTCTGTCCAAGTCCGTTCGTTTGAAAGTCCGGCGGAAGTACGCTGCAAAGTCCGTCGAAAAGTCCGCTCGTGTGTACGCGGCATTAAGGTTTTCAATCTTCCTACTCTGTCTGTCCGTGGCCACAACTGTGGTAGGAGTGGGAAGGATGTCAGTCTTTTTCACGGATACTGGGCCTCTATGGCTTCTATAGTTGCCCTGAAGACTGGTACTCTTAGGAAAGGGTGAGAAGAGACTGTACTCACCGTAGGAAAAACTTAGATCGTTCTTGATCTCTGTAATTTTCCTGATGAATTCACAGAATAAAGAGAATGGAGAAAAGGAAACATTGTTCTCTTTTTTGTATGATGACCCCAGTGCAGACCATTTTTCTTGTAAACCATACGGGAGCTTGGAGACGATTGGGTTTACCCCTCTTGCAGTGTGAAGGTAACTGAGTCCGGGTAGTTTTGGGTTTGCCTTGGCTAGCTGAAGCTCAAGGAGAAGGTCGCTCAGTCTCTGGAACTCCTTGTTGTCTTTACTAGATATCTTTGGGAAAGTTTCCAGACGCATGAACAAGGCATTTTCTATAGCTTTTGGACTTTGCTCTAGTCGCTCCCATGCAGCTGTGAGGCCTGCTGTAGGATTGTCCATGAAAACTGATCTTAATGGCTTAAAATGTGCAACAGATAGAGGACTAAGCTATCTAATCAGCAGATCCGATTCTTCAGTAGCTGTAATGCCAAGATCACTGATTGCTGTTCTGAAAGCACATTTCCAACTTCTGTAGTTCTCAGGTTGGTCATCAAAACTTGTGAGACCAGTCTTTGTGAGCTCTCTGCCAAGTATGTACCTCACAAACTCTGCTGTCTCAGTTGCCTTCATGCAAGGTTGTGTTGTCTGAATGGTGCTGATTTGGCGTTGTTGTTAAAGGACACAGGTAAATATGGTGCAGCAGATGCTTTCAGGTAAGTTGCTTGCTTGAAGTCAGTTGTTCCAATGGTACATTGATTCAAGGCTGTACAGATGACTGGAAATTGATGACTTGCTTGCAGCTTGCTCTGATGCTCTGTGACGTAAGAAGGAAGGTTAGGTAGGCAGGCAGGAAATGCATTGGAGTGATTTTGCGTGCAGGAAGTTGCTGCAACCTCTTTAACTTGAAGCTGTGAAAGAGTCTCTATGTTGTCAGGAGCATTGGAGACGATGGAGTGTACACTGCAGTGGCTTAGGACATAGTCTTTAGTGCGTTTATGGGGATCTTCCATATCTGCTATGTTTAGGTTGACGCTGTCTTTCTCACTTGCACCTTCGTCTGCACTGATAGCTTGCTCTAGGACCCTTAGCGTTGCCATAGCTGCATCATGTTTACACTGTTCGTTTAAGATTTCTATTGTTGCTCTTTGACGTGCTGTCTTTTCTACGTATGCGACCTGCACCTTGCTGGCTTCCACTTCGGCGTGGGCACTAATAAGTCGCTCACTGAGTGTTGAGTATCTTGAACTATGACTTTTAGAAGACTTTTTAGAATGTCTGGTGGAAACAGATCTGTGAGATGCAGTGCCATGTAGCAGCTCTATCTTTGTTTCTGCCTTTAATTTGGTTTGCTGGATAAAACTGTCTCTTTCCAGATTAAGAGCCTTGAAATTCTTTAATTCCTCAAGTGAAAGTTCTGGGTAACTCAGTTGGCTCAAGATCTTGTGCTGGAGTTGCTGTGTGTTCGCATTCAGAGCTGTGGTAACTCATGGCAGATAAATGTCTGAGTAATAAGCAGGCAGGATCTGTGTGCTGTAATATGACACCATGCAGCCTGGACTAGTTATGAAGCTTTAATGTGCTGCTGTCTCATTCTTTCTTGCAATGAGGGCAGTAAATCTTGTCTGTATCAGTACTGTCATGCAGAAATCTCATAATTAGGCTGTGGTTCTCTCCGTTTTTCTACTGTTCTGACTCAACTACAAGGCAATAACTTTATCTTCAGCTTTGTATAGGGCTTACATGACCTGGTGTAATACACCTGGTGTATTTATCCCTTGCATCAATTCAGACAGCTTAACTCAATGAACAAACTCACTGTATGGATAGACAGACGATGGATCCTCTTGAATGTTCCGTTTAATGATGGATTTTCATAGGTAGAAAAACGTTGGAGTTGTAAGCCTCATGTAAAGATGTTACAGCAATGATGGTATACTGAGCAATGAATCAGAGAGAGGAAGGGGAGGGGAAATATACAGGACTATGGTGGGAGAGAGAGTTCAGATAGACAGAAGGAACAAATCTTGAAGGCACAGAGCGATAATAAATCATATGGTGTAACATAACAAACAATAATAACACACAAAGGAGCTTTCCTGAGCAAAATGGTTGCAGTTTGGAGTTTCCACTGCTCCTGGCATATTCCAGAACTTAATAGAGGACCTCTTATCTGGACTTCCAGGTGTAGTACCTTATTTTGATGATGTTCCTATTGGAGCGGATTGCATTCAGTCTTTGGCTTCACAACTACAACTTGTTTTAAAATGTTTTCTTGATGCTGGTCTGTGTTTATGGGGTAAATAGCGTGGATTTCCTTGGATACAGAATTGATGAACACGGAATTCATCCAACTGATTCTAAAGCCCCATACACACTATTAGATTTATTGCAGATTTTTGTCTTCAGATTTACCAAAACCATGTAGAGTAACGGCCTGCCTGATTGCATACAAATTGAAACACTTAACGTTTGACCTCATATTGTATGGTTGTGGTAGATCTGAAGACAAGAATCTGCAGAAAATCTAATAGTTTGTATGGGGCTTTAGGTTGAAGCTATCCATAAAGCTCCAGTCCCAACAAAAAAACAAGAGCTGCAAGCTTTTTTTTTGTTACTTAATTGTTACCATTCTTTTCTGCCTGACAAAGCCACTGTTGCTGAACCCCTGCATCATTTACTAGCTAAAGATGTTCCATGGAAGTGGACTGACGTTCATTCTACAGCTTTCAATGCTGCAAAAAAGCAGTTATCTTCTGGCAGTGTACTTGTACACTTTGATTTACAAAAAACACTCACTCTTACCTGCGATGCTTCTCCATATGGCATTGGAGCTGTTTTGAGTCATGTTTTGGAAACTGGTGTTGAGGCTCCTATTGCATTCTATTCAGCGACCTTGTCTACGACAGAGAGGAATTATGCTCAAATTGACAAGGAGGCTTTAGCTATTGTGTCCAGGGTAAAAAAGTTTCATGGCTATTTGTATGGGCGGAGGTTTACCATTGTAACAGACCATAAGCCTTTGCTGGGTTCACCAGAAGTACTCCCACTCCTCAAATTCTTTCCCCACAAATGCTCAGTTGGTCACTCATGCTGAATGCCTATGACTGTGATTTTGAATATCGTTCTGGCAAGAATAAAACTCATGCTGATGGGTTGAGCCGGTTGCCTTTGTTTTCTCCTGATTTCCTTGTCCCTCCTGTGCCTGAAGTTCTCATGTTGGAATCCATTCCAAACCCTCTGTTACATACTAGAGACATTGCTGGTATGACTGCTAAAGATCTCATGCTGGCCCGTGTGCTCAACTGGGTGTGGAGGGGATGGCTTGAATCAAAAGTTGAAGAGTCAAGTAAGGTGCAGTGCTTTGGGGATTATAATAAACTCATACATACATTTTTACATGGTTTTTCTTCAGATGGTCCCCCATTGGTAAAATAAAGAGAAGTCATTTTTCTTAATTGTGGTGAACTGTGATACGGGATGTTGGGGGGGGGGGGGTTAGGTATAAGATGTCACCTGTGTTAGGTAGACAAATGTTGGATTCAAGTCGACCATGTTGGTCAAGGAATGGCCGGTGTTGTGCCAGTCACTCCACTATTTTTGTATGTTTATATGTCCAAAAAATGTAATAAACAGAATTTTCAAAAAACAAAAACAAAAAAAATATATGTAATGTTAAATGCATTTAATTTCTTAATTTTCCAAACAATTGTGACAAAGAAATTACAACTTCAAAAAACTCAACATGCCTCTTACTAAATACCTTGGACCCTTCCAAAAGGTTGTAATTTGTAGGGTAATTGTACTGTTCTACCATTTTAGGGCCTGAAGAAATAGGATAGGCAGTCAGTACATCCAGACTGATAAATTTTCAAATATATACCATAGTTTGTAGACTCTAACTTTCACGCAGACTAAATAATAAACATTGATTTGGGTTATTTTTACAAAAAAAATTTAGCAAAATACACTTTGGCCTAAATCTACGAAGAAAGATTATTTATTAGCAAAATTTTTTTGTATTTTTTTTTTTAGCTCACATAGCTAAAAAACAGTAATGATTATATACCACCAAAAGAAAGCTATATCTGTCTCAAAAGATGCTAAACGTTTAATTTGGGTACAGTGTTGCAGGACTATGTAATTGTCATTCAAAGTGCGACAGTGCTGAGAGCTAAAAAATGGCCTGGAGTGGAAGGGATGAAAGTGTCTGGACTTGAGTTGGTTAAGCTGGCCATAGACTGTTATGCCGTGTTCAGGCGGACTCTTCGACTGGACTGGTCCGACGGACCGAGTCCGGCGGACAATCCGACCGTGTGTAGGCTCCATTGGACCTGCAGTGGACTTTTTCGGTCAAAAATCTGACAGACCTTAGATTTGAAACATGTTTCAAATCTTTCCGACGGACTGAGTCCGGTCGAAAAATCTGCTCGTCTGTATGCTAGTCCGATGGACGAAAACTCACACTAGGGCAGCTATTGGCTACCGGCTATCAACTTCCTTATTTTAGTCCGGTCGTATGTCATCACGTACGAATCCATTGGACTTTGGTGTGATCGTGTGTAGGCAAGTCCGTTCGTTCAAAAGTCCATCGGAAGTCCGTCAAAAGTCCGTCGAAAGTCCGTCGGAAAGTCTGTCGGAAAGTCTGTCGGACCTGTCCGGTCGAAAAGTCTGCCTGTGTGTAGTTAGTTGTTAGTTTTGTTCCATTGAAAGAGCTGCTTGAATGACCCAACCTCTGAAGCTGGCATCACACCAATCCTCGAGACCTTAAGCCTAAACATTGATCTGTTAGAACCATCTAGAAATGGTTGAAAAAGAAGTCAGGTCACTCTTTCCTGGGGCAATTCGGAATGACAAAAATAATTTATGGAAGGAGATACAGCAGGGAGACACTTGAAGAGCTCAAACCACATCCAGACAGTAGAGAGAAAGCTCATTAAATGGAGCTAGACACAGAGGGAAACACAACATCCTGGTGAAGAAGAAAGGCAGAGACCACATAAGGTAAGCATGCCTGAGCCTGAATACCATTTTAACTTTATTCAGGACTAAGGATGGGCGAACGGTTCGGCCCAAGCATGAGTTTGGGCCGAACTTTGGCTGTTTGGAAGTTCTCCGAGCAACCGAATTATAAGGTCGTTCGAACGTTTGTTCGGCCCCCCGAATGACCCCAATGCACTGCGCCACCGCACAGTGCATTGAAAGCCCTGATTGGCCGAAGCAATGAAAGCTTTGCCCAATCAGGACACAGAGCACTGTCAGAGCCATGATTGGATGATATCATGATGACTGTATCCAATCATGGCTCATTGCTCTTAATCCCGCCCCACACTATAAAAGTATTCTTTCCATAGCAGCCATTTGTAGTGTGATAGCGGTATAGAGAGAGATTGAACAGATAGACAGTTAGTGTGCTATAGTGTTCTATTCTGATTCTATTGTCAGTGTAGAATATGAGTTTAGTGTGTATCTAGGGATAGTTCAGTGTGAGTGTAGTGCAACCATTCATCTTTACATTAATGTGAATGTAGGGATAGTTCAGTCATTGTGAGTGTAGTGTGACCAATCATCTTTACATTAGTGTGAATGTAGGGTTAGTTCAGTCAGTGTAGTGACCGTTTAACACAGTATATTTTATTGCGTTACTGCAAGTTTAATGCCATATAGTTCTGTGTGTTACTGCAAGTTTAACACCGTATAGTTCTGTGCATTACTGCAAGTTTAACGCCGTGTATTTCATTGCGTTACTGCAAGTTTAACGCCATATATTTCATTGCGTTACTGCAAGTTTAATGCCATATATTTAATTGCGTTACTGCAAGTTTAACGCCATATAGTTCTATGCATTACTGCAAGTTTAACGCTGTATAGTTCTGTGTGTTACTGCAAGTTTAACGCCATATAGTTCTGTATGTTACTGCAAGTTTATTACCGGATTGTTTCTGTGCGTTACTGCAAGTTTAACGCTGTATATTTTATTACATTACTGCAAGTTCAACGCCATATAGTTCTGTGCATTACTGCAAGTTTAACGGTGTATATTTCCTTGTGTTACTACAAGTTTAACGCTGTGTATTTAATTGCATTACTGCAAATTTAACGCTGTATATTTCATTGCGTTACTGCAAGTTTAATGTCATATAGTTAATTGCGTTACTGCAAGTTTAACGCCGTATATTTCATTGCGTTACTGCAAGTTTAACGCCATATAGTTCCGTGCGTTACTGCAAGTTTAACGCTGTATGGTTCTGTGCGTTACTGCAAGTTTAACCTCATATAGTTCTGTGCATTACTGCAAGTTTAACGCCATATAGTTCTGTGTGTTACTGCAAGTTTAACGCTGTACATTTCATTGCGTTACTGCAAGTTTAACGCCATATAGTTCTATGCATTACTGCAAGTTTAACGCTGTATAGTTCTGTGTGTTGCTGCAAGTTTAACGCCATATAATTCTGTGCATTACTGCAAGTTTAACGCCATATAGTTCTGTATGTTACTGCAAGTTTATTACCGGATTGTTTCTGTGCGTTACTGCAAGTTTAACGCTGTATATTTTATTACATTACTGCAAGTTCAACGCCATATAGTTCTGTGCATTACTGCAAGTTTAACGGCGTATATTTCATTGTGTTACTACAAGTTTAACGCTGTGTATTTAATTGCGTTACTGCAAATTTAACGCTGTATATTTCATTGCGTTACTGCATGTTTAATGTCATATAGTTCATTGCGTTACTGCAAGTTTAACGCCGTATATTTCATTGCATTACTGCAAGTTTAACGCCATATAGTTCCGTGCGTTACTGCAAGTTTAACACTGTATGGTTCTGTGCGTTACTGCAAGTTTAACCTCATATAGTTCTGTGCATTACTGCAAGTTTAACGCCATATAGTTCTGTGTGTTACTGCAAGTTTAACGCTGTACATTTCATTGTGTTACTGCAAGTTTAATGCCATATTACAAGTGGGGAGGGGAGAGGGGATTTTTACAGTGCTTACAAATAATAATGGAAACCAATATATAAAAATATATCAGTTTAAGACTACAGTTAAAAGCCAAATAGAGCCAAATGTTCAATAATGTTCAACATTTCATGGTGGAAGTGGACATAAGGCAGATGTTCAAATTGAGACAGGTAGATTCAAGTTTGTATATTAATGCCATATATTTCATTGCGTTACTACAAATTTAAAGCCATATAGTTATGTGTGTTACTGCAAGTTTAACGTTGTATATTTAATTGCGTTACTGTAAGTTTAACACCATATATTTCATTGCGTTACTGCAAGTTTAACGCCATATATTTCATTGCGTTACTGCAAGTTTAACGCCATATAGTTCTGTGTGTTACTGCAAGTTTAACACCATATAGTTCTGTGCGTTACTGCAAGTTTAATGCCGTATATTTCATTGCGTTACTGCAAGTTTAACGCCATATAGTTCTGTATGTTACTGCAAGTTTATTACCGGATTGTTTCTGTGCGTTACTGCAAGTTTAACGCTGTATATTTTATTACATTACTGCAAGTTCAACGCCATATAGTTCTGTGCATTACTGCAAGTTTAACGGCGTATATTTCATTGTGTTACTACAAGTTTAACGCTGTGTATTTAATTGCGTTACTGCAAATTTAACGCTGTATATTTCATTGCGTTACTGCAAGTTTAATGTCATATAGTTCATTGCGTTACTGCAAGTTTAACGCCGTATATTTCATTGCGTTACTGCAAGTTTAACCTCATATAGTTTTGTGCATTACTGCAAGTTTAACGCCATATAGTTCTGTGTGTTACTGCAAGTTTAACGCTGTACATTTCATTGTGTTACTGCAAGTTTAATGCCATATTACAAGTGGGGAGGGGAGAGGGGATTTTTACAGTGCTTACAATTAATAATGGAAACCAATATATAAAAATATATCAGTTTAATAAGACTACAGTTAAAAGCCAAATAGAGCCAAATGTTCAATAATGTTCAACATTTCCGGGTGGAAGTGGACATAAGGCAGATGTTCAAATTGAGACAGGAAGATTCAAGTTTGTATATTAATGCCATATATTTAATTGCGTTACTACAAATTTAAAGCCATATAGTTCTGTGCGTTACTGCAAGTTTAACGTTGTATATTTAATTGCGTTACTGCAAGTTTAACACCATATATTTCATTGCGTTACTGCAAGTTTAACGCCATATAGTTCTGTGTGTACTGCAAGTTTAACACCATATAGTTCTGTGCGTTACTGCAAGTTTAACGCCGTATATTTCATTGCGTTACTGCAAGTTTAACGCCATATACTTCTGTGCGTTACTGCAATTTTAACCGCGTATAGTTCTGTGTGTTACTGCAAGTTTACCGCTGTATATTTCATTGCGTTACTGCAAGTTTAACACCGTATATTTCATTGTGTTACTGCAAGTTTAACACCATATATTTCATTGCGTTACTGCAAGTTTAACGCCATATTTTTCATTGCGTTACAGTAAGTTTAACGCCATATAGTTCTGTGCATTACTGCAAATTTAATGCCGTATAGTTCTGTGCGTTACTGCAATTTTAACGCCTTATAGTTCTGTGTATTACTGCAAGTTTAACGCTGTATATTTCATTGCATTACTGCAAGTTTAACGCCATATATTTCATTACATTACTACAGAGTTAACACCATATAGTTCTGTGCGTTACTGCAAATTTAATGCTGTATATTTAATTGCGTTACTGCAAGTCTAACACCATATAGTTCTATGCGTTACTGCAAGTTTAACACTGTATAGTTATGTGCGTTACTGCAAGTTTAATGCCACATAGTTCTGTGCGTTACTGCAAGTTTAACGCTGTATATTTCATTGCGTTACTGCAAGTTTAATGCCGTATATTTCATTGCGTTACTGCAAGTTTACCAAAGTATATTTCATTGCCTTACTGCAAGTTTAACACCATATATTTCACTGCATTACTGCAAGTTTAACGCCATATAGTTCTGTGCGTTACTGAAAGTTTAACGCTGTATAGTTCTGTGCGTTACTGAAAGTTTAACGCCGTATATTTCATTGCGTTACTGCACGTTTAAAGCCATATAGTTACTGCACGTTTGAGGCAGCATATTGCAGTATATTATAATGTATGCATGGAGTGTGTCTGTGTCGTGAATACTCAAATTAAAGTGCACCAAACACCACTTTCCTTTGATTAAAGTGCATTCGCATACACATTTAAACATTTTTATTACATTTTGTTAGTAAGCACCCCCCACTCCCACCATCATGTCTGGGAGGACAGCAAGGAGAGGCAGACGTTCCCATGGCACTGTAAGTGGGCCAGCAGAGTATGTGTCCACAGGCAAAGGTGGACATAGTCAGTCCTCAGGCAGGGCATCATTTCCTCAGTTTAGTGATGTTGCTCATGCTATCCAGCCACAACATGCAGAGGAGGCGGTGGACTGGCTTACTAAACCGTCCCCATCCTCCATCACCCAAGCAGAGACTAGTGCGCAGTCCCCTGCAGCTGCCCGAGTGGCAAAACTGGCCTCCTTGTCCACAGCTATTTCTGCCATAGCCCCAGCATCAGGCATGGAGGAGTCAGCGGAGATATTTGAACACAGCATCTGCCACTTGCTCCTTGACGATGCACAGCCATTACTCAATTCAGATGTTGGTTCTGACTCTGAGGTTGAGGAAGGCAGGAACATGAGCCTACAGAGAGGGGAGAACACTGGTACACAAATTGACTGGTACACAGCGTATTGCCAAGTTGTCTCCAGTGGTAATGAGGATGCAGGAGATGAAGATGATGAGGTCACTGACTCGACTTGGGTGCCGGAGAGAGCAGAGGAGGAAAGTGAGGCACAACCCCAACGAGGCAGCCATCATGGAAGAATAGAGAGCAGCCACCCTATTCCATCACATTGTGGAGCTGTTATCTCCCGGCTCACTTCCCACAGCTCAGCTGTCTAGGCCTTTTTTAGTAAATGTGCAGCCGATCACACTGTTGCTATTTGCAAACTTTGTCTCATGCGCATCAAGCGTGGTAAAAACACCAACCATTTGGCTACCACATGCTTGACAAGGCATTTAACCTTCCACCACTCAACCCGTTGGCAAGAGCACCTAAAAGCCACACAAAAGGGGCACAAATCTGTCCCTCCTCCTTACTCACCTCACTCTGTCCCTGCTATACCTCATGACCTCTCAGCAGCCTCCACTGACGGGTGATGGTATAGTGCAGGGTGTCCCAGGTCCTTGCAGCACATCTGCCAGCAGCACACCACTAGCTGTTGACTATAGCCGGCAAATTTCTCTGCCTCATCTGCTGCAGTGGAAAAAAAAAATATAGTCCCTGACACCCATTTGCCCAGAATCTAAATGCAAGCTTGTCACACTGCTGGCTCTACAACTTCTGACCTTCTGCCTGGTGGATTCTGCCCCCTTCCGTGAATTTGCAGAATGTGCTGTACCACAGTGGCAGGTTCCCAGTCGCTATTTCTTTTCACGTAAGGCCATTCCATCTCTCTGCCATCACGTGGAAGGCAATGTTGTGGCATCGTTGGGCCAGGCAGTCAGCCGCAAAGTCCATGTTACTGCCGACATGTGGCCAGCAAGCATGGGCAGGGATGATATATTTTGTTCACAGCACACTGGGTAACTCTGTTTGCAACTCAGAAGGATGCAGGACAGGGCTCAGTGCTGCAGCTTGTTGTGCCCCCACATCTCCATACAGCTGGTGATGATGCCAGATTTGTTATCTCAACCCCTTCCTCCTCCTCCATGCCCTCCTCTGCTGAATTGTCCTATGAACCTCAAGTACCCCCTAAGTGTTCAAAGGGCTATTCAGTGAGTCAGGCTAAAAGATGCCATGCAGTGCTTCAGCTGGTGTGTCTAAGGGACAGGAACCACACCAGAGCAGAGATTCTTGCAGCTCTGCAGGGACAGGCCCAGAGGTGGTTCACGACATGCCAGCTGGAGTCAGGAATGGTGGTGTGTGATAATGGCACAAACCTCCTGTCCGCCCTTAGACGGGGAAAGTTGACACATGTGCCATGTCTGGCACATGTCCTCAATTTGGTGGTGCAGCATTTCCTAAATAAGTACCCAGGGTTGGAAGATCTACTAAAGAAGGCCAGAAGAGTCTGTAAACATTTTAGGCGGTCATACACAGCCAGTGCTCGGTTGGCTGAAATTCAGTGGGAATTCCACCTGCCCGTAAACTGCCTGATTTGTGACATGCCCACCAGGTGGAACTCGACTTTGGCAATGCTGCAGTGGCTGCACATGCAGCAGAGGGCAGTCAACGAGTACCTGTGTGAGTATGGCACAACGACAGGCTCAGGCCATCTCGGCTTTTTTTCCCCATGCCAATGGTTGCTCATAAAGGATGCATGAACTGTACTGCCACCATTTGAGGAGGCCACAAGGATGGTAAGCCGTGACAATGCATGCATCAGTGACACAATCCCTGTTGTGTTCCTGCTGGAACAGACTCTGCGTGGCATTATGGACAGGGCACTCGAGGCAGAGCAGAGAGACGAAGAGGAGGACTTCCTTTCCTCTCAGGGCCCACTTTATGCAGACACCATTGTTCCTATGCCACAGAACACACAAGAGGAGAGAGAGGAGGAGGAGGATTCTGGCAGTTTCAGAGGCATTGAAGCAGAGGAAGACATACTTCAAACAGTAGATGGTTTTCCATCCGCAGAACCCTTGGGAGTAGTACGTGGCTGGGAGGAGGCAGTTCCAGATACTATAATCCTCAGTGACCCCGAGGAGTCTGCTTCTCATGCCTCTGCAAATTTGCAGTGCATGGGCTCCCTCATTCTTCAAAGCCTGAGAAAGGATCCAAGAACACAAGGCGTAAAGGAAAAGGATCACTATTGGTTGGCAATCCTCCTTGACCACTGTTACAAGGGGAAAGTCTCAGAACTCATCCCATCCCCACACAAAATGCAGAAGATGAAATCTATTGAGGACACCTTAAAGAGGCGTTTATCAAATGCTTTTCCCGACTCTGGTAGGTGTACAGTGTCGTGGAAAAAGTAGTTTTGAGGCTTCTGTTGGTCAAGAGAGGAGCGGTGGAGAAGGCAGCTGCTTAAGTGAAGCCTTTTTTCAATTTTTTTAGTCCTCACTGCCCAGGGCTGTCAGATTCCACATCCCATTGGCAGCATCTGCATCACATGGTGCACGATTATCTAGGGGAGAAAACCAAGATGGAGAGCTTTCCAGTTGACAATCCACTGGCTTACTGGGTCAGAACTTGCCCAGTATGCTATTGAGCTGCTGGGCTGCCCTGCATCCAGCGTGCTTTCCGAATGGGTATTCAGTGCTGCTGGAGGTTTTGTTACTAATCATAGAACACATCTGTCCACAGACTCTGTGGATTATCTGACTTTTATCAAAATGAATCAGTCCTGGATAACCAGCAGCAATGAAGCCCCTGATGCTGATGTCGCCGATTAAGTTTTTTTGGGATGTGGAATCTCTGCAGGACTTCTAGGCTGCCTAGTGTTGTGGGTATTGATTTCATCTGGAAGAATGTTTTTGGTGTAGGTTTCATGGGCACAATTAACACCCAACGACCAATGTTTACGCACCTGTTTGACAGGTGCATATCATTACAATTTTTGACAGCAAGGCCAATTCTTGCTTTCATCAAGAGTACCTCTATAGGGTTACAGTGTGAAGACGCCACCGACACCCAAAGAACAATCTTTCTGCACCTGTTTGATAGGTGCATATCATTGCAATTTTTGACAGCAAGGCCAATTTTTGCTTTCATCAAGAGTACCTCTATAGGGTTACGGTGTGAAGGCACCACCGACACGCAAAGAACAATCTTTCAGCACCCGGTACAGAAGTAGAAATCCAAAGTCTGTAGTAGAGACACCAGAATTTATCCAAAAAATCTCTAATCTTGTTCCCAGTGCACTACATTGTGGCCTCATCATATAGACTGGCTCCCCAAGCCATTGCTTACAAAATAAAGAAAGCTTGCAGGGAAAATGTCATTTTCCTGTCGCATCATGGCAGCATACACGTTGGGTTGTGACTCTGCCCCCACAACCTGATAGGACCACATAGCTATAAATTAGTGAGAAGACACCCATCCCAGTATTCTCTTATTTTTCCTCACCTGTCAGGACCGCACGGATCAGCACCCCCTTACCGCTTCGCCCCAGCCAGGTTCTAGCCTCTCCTGGGTGGAAGTCCTTCTTGTACAGCCTCTAAACGAGCTAAATGGAAGGAGCCCCGCTCTGGTGATCTCAAGGGCACTCTCTCTTCTCACTCAGCTGTCTGACCACGATATAAGCCTTAAACAGGCTTCATGTGCAGCAGCCAACAAAAAGCCTTAAACAGGCTTGCTGGAGGAATGGCCAGGGAATCTTCGGTGTGGCCTCATGAAATAAGCCTTAAACAGGCTTAGTTGTGTGCAGCGGTCTCCCCCCCTCCCCTCCCTCTCCTTCCCCGTCCTACCAGTGGTTTCTGCCCGTCTGCTGGGCTCTGTAGTCCTCCAGCCTGCCCTCTGTGAGCGCCGAGCGTCGTCGGCGTTCTCGTGCATGCGCAATGCGTCGTTTGGGGCGCTCCTATGCCTTTTTCCAGCTTCCAAGATGGCGCCGAGTGTCCCGCGGCGCTACTGCGCATGCGCGAGCGTCCGACGCTGATGGCAGCGATTTTAAAAGCCCAGCATCAGCTGTGATTGCTGCTGCTGGATGACTGCCTGTGACAGTTCGTTTTTTCCTGAAAAAACGCTCTACAAAGGTATGTGGCTGCCCTTTATTCAGCTATTAGCTTAGGAACCTTACTCCCTCTGCATGGCTCTTCTTGTTTTTACCTGCAGGTTTCCAGTCCACTCCCTCACCATGGAGACCGCTGCCCCAGTAGATCACCGCCAGCCTAATAGGTAAGGGGGGGAAGACTAGGGTAAGTAGTGAAGATTGAAAAAGAGAGCACTACTAATGCCTAAATTGGTCAGCCCTACCAGGTCCTCAAGAACGTCTGCTTCAAGACAAAGAGAGTCCTCGCACAGGAGAAGTCGCTCCAGACACAGACGGAGCCGTTCCTACCATAGGAGAAGCCGCCCGAGAGGAAGCCGCAGAAGAAGCCGCTCCAGGTCGCATTCTAGACATGGTCGATCCCGCCATAGAAGGTCGTCTTCATGCAGACATCATTCCCCTGCACGCCCTTCCCGTCCCGCCGGGAACGCATGCTGGATTTGCGGTGCGGCGGCTCTCCCGGATAAATTGGCCTGCCAAAAATGCCTGGAGGAGGCCACAAGAGAAAGAGCCTCGGAGATCGGAGATTCCGCTGGGGCCTTAGCCCCCCAGGCCCCGATACCAGACGTGGATTTCTCCACCACTACCTCTCCAGCCCGGGCCAGCACATCAAGGGAGCAAGACTCTCTGTCTGATAATGAGGGTCTGGAGGTATCGGCCGGATTCGATTTCTGTCTGATAGAGCAGTTTGTCAAATCGGTTAAGGAGGCAATAGGATGGGAGGAACCCCAGGAAGCTCAACCGAAGCAAAGGAAGTATTTTCCTCAGCTTAGAAAGGATCCAGAAGCTTTCCCGTTCATAGACGAACTAGAGGACCTAATTAAAGAAGAGTGGCAAAGGCCAGAAAAAAAGTCTAGTCTGAATAACAAACTTCTGAAACTATACCCACTCAAGGAGCCTAAAGTGAACCCTCTGGTGTCCCCTCCGGTAGTAGACGCATCCTTGATGCGCCTAGCCAGGCATGTTACCCTCCCGTTAGAAGACGCGGTAACATTTAGGGATGTCCTCAACAGGAAGATCGACACGGATCTCAAGCGGGCTTACCTGTCGGCAGGGGGCGCCTGCAGGCCTGCGATAGCGCTCGCTGCAGTAGGAAGAGCCATCTCGGGTCCCGCCAGTACAACGAGGCAATGGAATTCTATTCTCCACTATTCCTCGTCAGGAAGAAGTCAGGGGACTTTCGACCGGTTCTAGACCTAAAGAACCTCAACAAGTCCATCAGTGTGGAGTCATTCAGGATGGAAAGCTGGCAGTCTTTCCTCCAGGCCATAAATCTGGGAGACTGGATGCTCTCCATAGATCTCCAGGACGCCTACCTGCACATTCCAATCCACGTGGCATTCCAGAAATTCCTGCGATTCTCGGTGGGTCAGGGGCACTTCCAGTTTCAAAGCAATCCTTTCGGGATCTCAACAGCCCCCAGGACGTTCATGAAGGTTTTACTACCAGCAATAGCCCTTTTGAGGGAGAAAGGTCTAAGGGTCCACCATTACCTGGATGACATCCTCCTCCTCTCAAGCAGCCAGGAATCACTCGTGCAGCATCGCGAGGTCCTAGTTTCCACCCTAATGAGTCTGGGATGGATAATCAACTAGCAAAAGAGCAACGCCCAACCTACCCAAAGGATGGTCTTCCTGGGGGCCGAACTAGACACCCGAGCAAACACAGTGGAACTGCCTGGGGAGAAGTTGTCCCTACTAGTTCAGAAGGTGAAGGATGCTATTCCGGCGCCATGTCTACCAGCCAGAGCATACCTCAGCCTCCTGGGTTCCCTATCAGCAACCATTCCAATGGTCAGATGGGCGCAATGGAATTCCAGACTCCTGCAAGCCTCTTTCTTGCACCAGTGGGACGGATGGTCCATGTCCCAATCGATTCGCATCTCAGAAGAAGCCAGGCTATCTCTACAGTGGTGGACTCACCCCGACAACCTCAGCAGATGCAAGCAGATAGTCATCCTCCACCAGGAGGTGGTAACTTCGGACGCCAGTCTGGAGGGATGGGGGGCACATTACCTACATTATGCAGCTCAGGGCCGCTGGCACTTCAAAACCAAGGATATAGTATCAAACGTTCTAGAGATGAAGGCAGCCTTCCAAGCCCTCTTGGCATTCAACTCACCTCTGAGAGGGAAACAGGTCCTCATTCAAATGGACAACCGAGTGGCTGTAGCCTACATCAACAGGCAGGGGGGTACCAGAAGCATCTCCATGATGCGGGAGGTTGGTCCGGTGATGCGATGGGCTCAACTGAACCTGCGGGATCTGAGGGCGGCCTATATTCCGGGTGTTCAGAACCTTCTGGCAGATTCTCTCAGCAAAACATTCGTTTCCAACAACGAGTGGTGTCTAAGCCCTCAAGCATTTGCCCTCATATGCCAGACATGGGGTCATCCAGACATAGACCTCGCAGCAACGCCAGAGAACAGGAAATGTCAGAGGTTTCTGTCAAGGAACCCCTTTCCCTCAGCGGAGGGAATGGATTGTCTCCAGCGGAGGGAATGGATTGTCTCCAGCACTCCTGGAACTTTCGCCTAGGCTACATTTTCCCACCAATTCCGCTGATAGCCAAGTTCCTTCTGAGGCTCAAACATTCACCGGCTCTAGTACTGGCTGTGATTCCCTTCTGGCCACGGAGGCCTTGGTTCACCACCCTCCTGCAGCTGAGCACAACGGATCCACTTCCACTCCCGGTGACAACGGATCTACTAACCCAAGGCCAGCTACTTCATCCGAATCCGGAGAAATTACACCTAACGGCCTGGAGACTGAAAGGTCTAGGTTCCTAGACCAAGGCTGCTCTCAAAAGGTAGTTGATACCCTGCTCCAGGCTAGAAAACTCTCCACAAATAACACCTACGGGAGAATCTGGGGAAAGTTCTCTTCCTTTGCCCAAGAACAAGGTTGGGACCCTTCTTCCCCATCAGCAGTACAAGTGCTTGAGTTCCTCCAGTCACGTCTGGACAAAGGCCTTAGATCCAGCACCCTAAAGGTCCAAGTTTCTGCCATCTCCGCTTTGACAGGGGTTAAATGGGCACTTAACCTAAGCTAAGGCCTCCTAGAAAGCCTTCATTCCAGACATGGGATCTATCAACCGTCCTAGAGGCCTTATCCGGAGAGCCATTCTTCCCACTGGGATCTGACTCTAAAAGTATCATTCCTAATTGCCAACACATCGGCGAAGAGGGTCTCGGAAATACAAGCTTTGCTGATCAAGGAACCGTATCTGATGATTTACCCAGACAGACTAACCCCGAAGCCTTCAGACAGATTTATCCCAAAAGTCTCCTCTTCATTCCACTTAAACCAGGAGATTGACCTTCCGGCTTTAGTCACGGATCAGGGCATTCCCCATCCTCTGGATGTCAAGGGCAACATCCTGCAATACCTCTCTATAACCAAGCCATTCAGGAAATGCGAGAACCTTCTAGTCATCCCACATGGATTCAGGAAGGGCCAGGCGGCTTCTGCCCGTACCATCGCCTCATGGCTCGTGAAAGTTATCAAGAAGGCCTACTCCTTAAGCACCTTGCAGATTCCAGAAGGCTTAAGAGCACATTCCACCAGGGCAATGGCTACTTCATGGGCAGCTTACTGTAAAGTCTCAGCGGAAACCATTTGTAGAGAGGCCACTTGGTCTTCTAGAAACACCTTTGTGTCCCATTATAAAATAGACGCTGCACACTTAGCAGCAGTAGAATTCGGGAGGGCCGTTATACAGGCCAATTCTTCTGTTTCTTGTCAATAAATTTATTTTGCATTCCCACCCAGTTTGGCGAGTTACTCCCCAACGTGTATGCTGCCATGATGCGACAGGAAAACGGACAATTGTATACTCACCTTTCCGTAATTTTCCTTTCCTGTTGCATCTTCATGGCAGCATACAATCACCCACCCTTCTAAGGTGATTGTAATAATAATATATACAGAGAATACTGGGACGGGTGTCTACTCACTAATTTATAGCTATGTGGTCCTATCAGGTTGTGGGGGCGGAGTCACAACCCAACGTGTATGCTGCCATGAAGATGCGACAGGAAAGGAAAATTACGGAAAGGTGAGTATACAATTTTCCTTTTTTGGGCTTCATAAATGCAATTATTGCTGCAGCAGCTTCTAAACACAGTACAGATGTGCCACTTTACAGGTGGACTAAGGCCCCCCCCCCCAGGCACTATATTGAAAGGAATTTTTCATTTTTATACTTTCACTTTAACCACTTAAGGACCGAGCTTCTTTTTGACACTTGTTTTTTTTTTTTTGCTAGAAAATTACTTAGAACCCCCAAACATTATATATATATATTTTTCAGACACCCTAGAGAATAAAATGGCGGTCGTTGCAATACTTTTTGTCACACTGTATTTGCGCAGCGGTCTTACAAAGGCAATTTTTTGGGAAAAAACTTTTTTTACTTAAAAAATAAGACAACAGTAAAGTTAGCCCAATTTTTTTTTATATTGTGAAAGATAATGTTACGCTGAGTAAATTGATACATAACATGTCATGCTTCAAAATTGCGCCCACTTGTGGAATGGCGACAAACTTTGAGCCTTAGAAATCTCCATAGGCGACGTTTAAAAATTTCTACAGGTTGCCAGTTTTGAGTTACAGAGGATGTCTAGTGCTATAATTATTGCTCTCGCTCTAACGGTTGCAACGATACCTCACATGTGTGGTTTGAACACTGTTTTCATATGCGGGCACAACTTACATATGCGTATGCTTCTGTGTGCGAGATCAGCGGTACAGGGCGCTTTACATTTTTATTTTTATTTTTTTCTGATTTATTTTACTTAAAATTTTTTATTTTTACACTGTCCTTTTAAAAAACTATTTTTGGGTCACTTTTATTTATATGTAAACAACCCTTGTAATAGAAAAAAAGCATGACAAGACCTCTTAAATGTGAGATCTGAGGTCAAAAAGACCCCCTTTAAGACCATTGGGCAGAAGTGACGTTTCACGCTTCAGTCATCCAATGTTATGGAGCTTAGTGGGGGCCATCTTTCTCTCACTCAGCTCCAGGACAGTCAGGGGAGAGGACGCGATCGTCTCCGCCGCTACCAACGGCCCTGGTAAGTTGCGGAGACGACCGGAGCCTGGCGGGAGGGGGACCCTCTCCTGCCCCTGGTAAAAGTGATCTTACGGCAAGAAGAGGACCACCCGCCATTGCTGAAAATATCGGGGTTATGGCAGCTAGTTGCTGCCATAACAATGGTATTTAGAGTCAAAAATAAATATATACGATGTGCTTCCAAATATGAAATAGACTCTACACATTAAGTATATGCAATAACCAAGGTGCAAATATGCATGTGAAATGCACACAGTAATAAATGCAGTCTGTGCTGACTGTAGAAAAGTGACAGTAGTGCAACAAATAAATATAAATACTTAAAAATAAACACATAAATAACTTATTACTATAAAGTGCTGTAACGTGCATCCATGTGATAAATAATATCAAAATTAATGTCCATAAGATCATGTAGTGGACCTAATCCACCAAAGAAATAAATAAATAGAATAGTTCTCTGTATATTGGCGACGATTGGTGGGTGTCGAAAGACATTGAGTGCCTGGCATTATGAATTATCACAGCAGAAGCGGCCCCCGGCAGCACACGCGCCCCTTGCAGGTGGAAGTCCGGAATTAAGTATATATACGTGATCTGGCGCACAGCTGCCGCCCTGTAGAAGTAAAACTGCTATGGGGTGGACGGCAAGCGGTTAAGCTGCAATATATTACATTTTTGTTCCTGGATTTAGATTCACTTTTAAACCTTATTGCTTGTTCTTGAGAAAATGACGTTATGAAAATACAGTACTTCTCATTGAGTAAGATTCTGACTTTAATGCCTTGCCAAACTTGGTCAAGTCAAAGAGCTATTTTCTCCTCTTTTAGCATTGCTAGTTATAAATAATGGCCAGCGGAACAATGTTGTTGTTGTGCAGGCACTAATAAGCCATAGATCATTTCCCTAGATGTCTCGGCTTTCTCTGTAGGATTCTGTCATTCTTTTGTATTCAGTCAAAATGTGTTTTGGAAGGACTGAAACAGGTATGCTGTTATCTAACAGAGCAGAAATTAAGACAAAAGAGGCTTTGTGGAAATTCTAAATTTAAATTTACTTGCCAAAAAAACATTCTTGTGCAAGCAGAATGTACTTGACGTCAGTGCCCATATAACTTACTATCTAATGAGGGCATTGTGTACATGTTTACTTAGAGTGCAGACCATTTCCGGGATCCAACAAAAGTGTTTGGCCTTGTAAGCTTCAAATTCTCCAGAAACAATATCTGCATTGAGGTCCCGTATTTTTATGGATATGTTCCAGGTCCTTCAAATTCTCATATCACAAAAACATTATAGCAGGCTAACTGGCTTCTGCCCAAACCAGTCCTACTGTGTATGTGTGAGAGACTGAGGTACAGACTAGGGTTGCACACATACTGTTTTTTTACCAATGAGTACTAGGGTGACCACATTTCCAAACTGCCTTTCAGGGACCCCCCCCTTCCCAAAAAAAAGATGAGTAGTAGATGTAGTCTCGGGGTTGACTGGGAATTTGCCGGTGGGTGATTTATAGGGGCAATGGCTGGTGTTAGCACTTAAATCATCAGGACACCATGCTTGATATGGTGTCAGGATGATCAAATCACATTATTTCTATTATTACATTGTAATAAATAATGAAATAGTTCAACTCACCATAATTCAGAATCAGTGGGAACCCTGAGATTGTCGATTGCCAGCAGATGCAGTGTGCCACTGTTGCCTGCCACCAGATGCAGCATGTGACATGCCATCATTGCCTGCCATCAGATGCAGCATGTTACTGGCCACCGTCGCCTGCCACCAGATGCAGTGTGCCACTTGCCACCGTAGCCTGCCACCAGATGCAGTGTGTTACTTGCCACCCATAGCCTGCCGCCAGATGCAGTGTGCCACTTGCCATCGTCACTTGCTGCCAGATGCAGTGTGCCACTTGCCACCCGTAGCCTGCTGCCAGATGCAATGTGCCACTTGCCACTTATAGCCTGCCACCAGATGCAGTGCCACTTGCCACCCATAGCCTGCCACCAGATGCAGTGCCACTTGCCACCCATTGCCTGCCACCAGATGCAGTGCCATTTGCCACCCATAGCCTGCCACCAGATGCAGTGTGCCACCCATAGCCTGCCACCAGATGCAGTGCCACTTGCCACCCATAGCCTGCCACCAGATGCAGTGCCACTTGCCACCCATAGCCTGCCACCAGATGCAGTGCCACTTGCCACCCATAGCCTGCCACCAGATGCAGTGCCATTTGCCACCCATAGCCTGTCACTAGATGCAATGTGCCACCTGCCACCCATAACCTGCCACCAGATACAGTGCCACTTGCCACCCATAGACTGCCACCAGATGCAGTGTGCCACCAATAGCCTGCCACCAGATGCAGTGCCACTTGCCATCCATAACCTGCCACCAGATGCAGTGTGCCACTTGCCACCCATAAGTCCGACACACAGGAGTCCCAGGAAAGTGAATGCCCCTCCCACTGCTGGCTGCCAACGTGACTCATCCCAGGCAGGGGCCAGGGGTGTATCACATCCCCCAAAAGTGAAGGACTACAAGTTCCAGCATGAACCCCTGTTATCTAAGGATGTGTCCTCCTCCTCCCAGCCCACTACTTTCCCACCATTCAGTAATATCCCTTTTCCCCTTTCACAGAAAGGGTATCCCAATGTTGTGGCCAATAGGATATTAGAGGTCGACCGATATGGGTTTTTCTCTGGCCGATGCCGATATTTAGAAATCGCGGTGGCCGATGGCCGATATAAGATGCCGATTTTTTTGGGCCGATATATTAGGCCGTTTTTTTTTTCTTTTTTTTTTTCCCTTCATCTCATAAAATCTAACAGTTAGACCCCTTTCACACTGGGGCGTTTTTCAGGCGCTTTTGGGCTAAAAATAGTGCCTGTAAAGTGCCTGTAAAACGGCTCCCCTGCAGTCTCAGTGTGATATCCCGAGTGCTTTCACACTGAGGCGATGCGCTGGCAGGATGTTAAAAAAAAGTCCTGCAAGCGGCATCTTTGGAGCGGTGTATACCGCTCCTCCACCACTCCTGCCCATTGAAATGAATGCTCACCGCTGCCGAAGCGCCTGCAAAGCGTTTCGGCAGCAGCGCTTCAGGGGCGCATTTAACCCCTTCTTCAGCCGCTAGCTGGGTTATAAGTGCCCCGCTAGCAGCCGAATAGCGCCGCTAAAATGACAGTAAAGCGCCGCTAAAACTAACAGCGTTTTACCGTCAGCACATGTCCGCTCCAGTGTGAAAGCAGCCTTAAGTAATACAGAAATTTTTTTACATTTAAACATTTATCAAACAAAACAAACCTCCAATCAGTTCACTTGTATGTAGAATTTAGATTAAAAAAAAAAATGATATCTTAAATATTAACTAACACAAAAACAGGTAATCAAAACTTTTGGATGAAAAAAAATGGGCTAACTTTACTGCTTTTTTTTTTTTTTTATTTCATTAGTGTATTTTTAAAAAAAAAATTGCGTTTGAAAGACCGCTGCGCAAATACCGTGTGACATAAAATATTGCAACAACCGCTATTTTATTCCCTAGGGTCGATGCTAAAAAAAATATATATAATGTTTGGGGATTCTAAGTGATTTTCTAGCAGAAAATACAGGATTTTTACTTGTAAGCAACAAATGTCAGAAAAGATTTAGTCTTTAAATGGTTAAAGGGGTTGTAAAGATAAAAATTTTTTCACCTTAATGCATTCTATGCATTAAGGTGAAAAAACTTTTGACAGTACCGCCGCCCCCAGCCCCCCCGTTTTACTTACCTGACGCCTCGAATCTTCGCTGCTCGTCCTCATTGCAGCTCAGCCTGGTCGCTGATTGGCTGCAGTGGATGGATTGAAAGCAGCGCAGCCATTGGCTCGCGCTGCTGTCAATCACATCCGATGACACGGCGCCGGGGGGCGGGGCCGAGTGATACAGCGAGCGGCTATAGCCGCCGGCTGTATCACGGGAGCGCGCCCGCAAGCACTCACCACCATGCGAGGGAGCTCGCATTAAGGTGGTAAATGCTTGCGGGGAGGAGCTGAAACAGCCGCCGAGGGACCCCAGAAGACCAGGTTCGGGGCCACTCTGTGCAGAACGAGCTGCACAGTGAAGGTAAGTATGATATGTTTGTTATTTAAAAAAAAAAAAAAAATTACCTGTACAACCCCTTTAAACTGAGAACTTCTACACACAGAGTTCAGCTCATTGACAAAAAGAACCTGAAAAGATACAATGTATCTTCTTATCAGACTTGGCAGGCTGCCCAGGGAGGAGAGAATCCTCTCCACAGATAACTTTCAGGCAACTTGCATTGACTTCTATTACAGAAGTCATTTGCAAGTCCCGCTGAAGTCATAATCGGCTTTTTTTATCAGCACAATCGGCTGATGCCGATTAAGTAAGAAAAGCCAAATATCGGCCAATATATCGGCCGGCCGATATATCGGTCGAACTCTATAGGATATATCCTTTTCTTTGGAGCCACCCCCTCTGGCTGACAGCAGGTAGCTCTCAGATTCTGAGCTGCAAAGATGGTGGCCTCCTGGGGGAGGTTACTGGCGACAGGAGTGAGTGTGGGGAGTGTCATCTCATCTGTCCCTGACTCCCCTCCTCTTCTGCCAGTATACTCAACTGCCGAGTCCTGACCGTCCTGTGTGCACTGCAGTCAGTTCCCGAAAATCTTTCACCTGCAATGCATGCTGCTGGAGAACATACAAGGAGGAAGTGGGTGGAGCTAAGCAGTAGGCGTAGAGGAGGAGGAAGTTGAATGCTGGGGGCATTCTGTAATTCTGTAATGTCCACAATATCCACACTGTAATATCCACATCTCCCCACTGTTATAATCCACATCTCCCCACTGTAATATCCACATCTCCCCACTGTAATATCCACAATCTCCCCACTGTAATATCCACATCTTCCCCCACTGTAATATCCACAATATCCACACTGTAATATCCACAATCTCCTCCACTGTAATATCCACATCTCCCCACTGTAATATTCACAATATCCACACTGTAATATCCACAATATCCACACTGTAATATCCACAATCTCCCCACTGTAATATCCACACTGTAATATCCACATCTCCCCCACTGTAATATCCACATCTCCCCACTGTAATATCCACAATCTCCTCACTGTAATATCCACAATATCCCCACTGTAATATCCACAATCTCCTCACTGTAATATCCACAATATCCCCACTGTAATATCCACAATCTCCCCACTGTAATATCCACATCTCCCCCCACTGTAATATCCACATCTCCCCACTGTAATATCCACATATCTCCCACTGTAATATCCACAATCTCCTCACTGTAATATCCACAATATCCCCACTGTAATATCCACAGTCTCCCCACTGTAATATCCACATCTCCCCCCACTGTAATATCCACATCTCCCCCCAGTGTAATATCCACAATATCCACACTGTAATATCCACATCTCCCCCACTGCATTATCCACATCTCTCCCACTGTAATATCCACAATCTCACTGTAATATCCACAATATCCACACTGTAATATCCACAATCTCCCCACTGTAATATCCACATCTCCCCCACTGTAATATCCACATCTCCCCACTGTAATATCCACAATATCCACACTGTAATATCCACAATATCCACACTGTAATATCCAGAATCTCCCCACTGTAATATCCACATCTCCCCACTGTAATATCCACAATATCCACACTGTAATATCCACAATCTCCCCACTGTAATATCCACATCTCCCCACTGTAATATCCACACTGTAATATCCACAATCTCCCCACTGTAATATCCACATCTCCCCCACTGTAATATCCACATCTCCTGACTGTAATATCCACAATATCCACACTGTAATATCCAGAATCTCCCCACTGTAATATCCACATCTCCCCACTGTAATATCCACATCTCCCCCACTGTAATATCCACATCTCCCCACTGTAATATCCACAATCTCCCCACTGTAATATCCACAATATCCACACTGTAATATCCACATCTCCCCCACTGTAATATCCACAATCTCCCCACTGTAATATCCACAATATCCACACTGTAATATCCACAATCTCCCCACTGTAATATCCACATCTCCCCCACTGTAATATCCACATCTCCCACTGTAATATCCACAATCTCCCCACTGTAATATCCACATCTCCCCCACTGTAATATCCACATCTCCCACTGTAATATCCACAATCTCCCCACTGTAATATCCACATCTCCCCCACTGTAATATCCACATCTCCCACCACTGTAATATCCACATCTCTCCCACTGTAATATCCACAATCTCCTTACTGTAATATCCACAATATCCACACTGTAATAGCCACAATCTCCCCACTGTAATATCCACAATCCCCCCACTGTAATATCCACATCTCCCCCACTGTAATATCCACGTCATCTCCCTCACTGTAATATCCACAATATCCACACTGTAATATCCACATCTCCCCCACTGTAATATCCACATCTCCCCACTGTAATATCCACATCTCTCCCACTGTAATATCCAGAATCTCCTCACAGTAATATCCACAATATCCACACTGTAATATCCACAATCTCCCCACTGTAATATCCACATCTCCCCACTATAATATCCACATCTCCCCCACTGTAATATCCACATCTTCCCCACTGTAATATCCACAATCTCCCCACTGTAATATCCACAATATCCACACTGTAATATCCACATCTCCCCACTGTAATATCCACATCTCCCCACTGTAATATCCACATCTCCCCCACTGTAATATCCACATCTCTCCCACTGTAATATCCAGAATCTCCTCACAGTAATATCCACAATATCCACACTGTAATATCCACAATCTCCCCACTGTAATATCCACATCTCCCCACTATAATATCCACATCTCCCCCACTGTAATATCCACATCTTCCCCACTGTAATATCCACAATCTCCCCACTGTATTATCCACAATATCCACACTGTAATATCCACAATATCCACACTGTAATATCCACATCTCCCCCACTGTAATATCCACATCTCCCCCACTGTAATATCCACAATCTCCCTACTGTAATATCCACAATATCCACACTGTAATATCCACAATCTCCCCACTGTAATATCCACATCTCCCCACTGTAATATCCACAATCTCCCCACTGTAATATCCACAATCTCCCCACTGTAATATCCACATCTCCCCCACTGTAATATCCACATCTCTCCCACTGTAATAACCACAATCTCCTTACTGTAATATCCACAATATCCACACTGTAATAGCCACAATCTCCCCACTGTAATATCCACATCTCCCCCCACTGTAATATCCACAATCTCCCCACTGTAATATCCACAATCCCCCCACTGTAATATCCACATCTCCCCCACTGTAATATCCACATCTCCCCACTGTAATATCCACAATCTCCTCACTGTAATATCCACATCTCTCCCACTGTAATAACCACAATCTCCTTACTGTAATATCCACAATATCCACACTGTAATAGCCACAATCTCCCCACTGTAATATCCACATCTCCCCCCACTGTAATATCCACAATCTCCCCACTGTAATATCCACAATCCCCCCACTGTAATATCCACATCTCCCACACTGTAATATCCACATCTCTCCCACTGTAATATCCACAATATCCACACTGTAATATCCACATCTCCCCACTGTAATATCCACAATCCCCCCACTGTAATATCCACATCTCCCCCCCACTGTAATATCCACAATCTCCCCACTGTAATATCCACATCTCCCCCCACTGTAATATCCACAATCTCCCCACTGTAATATCCACAATATCCACACTGTAATATCCACAATCTCCACACTGTATTGTTCACAATCTTCCCCACTGTAATATCCACAATCTTCCCACTGTAATGTTCACAATCTTCCCCACTGTAATGTTCACAATCTTCCCCACTGTAATATCCACAAATCTCCCCCACTGTAATAGCTCACCGCCGCCGCCAGGTGTACCAAGATGGCCGCCACTCCAGAGCTAGGCCGAAGCCGCGGCCTTTCCCAAGGCCGAGGCAGCGGAGCGCTCTGCGGATCGCGGGTGTGCCGATCTGAACAGGGTGAACCGATCGGATCACGGATTGCTGATGATCTGTTGCACCCCTACTGAGTACCGATACTTTTAGCTGTGCAATTTGAGCCCATGCAAAATGCATGGGCTCAAATCGCACTGCAAAGAATCGCATGTAATTTGAACAGGAATACGGTACGATTCCTGTCCGAATTGCATGCGGTTTCCCGCACCACACCACTGTTTGAACCCAGGCTAAAGTCACTATGACAAGCCTGAGTTCACACAGGAGCCATGCGGAAAACCGCATGCGATTCAAACAGAAATTGGACCAAATTCCTGTTCAAATCGCATGCGATAATCTGCAGTGACTTGAGCCCATTCATTTTGTATGGGCTCAAAACGCACCGCAAAGGTATCGGTTTCGGGTATTGGAGCATTTGCACCAGTACAAGTACTCGTACAAATACTAGGTATTGGCACTGGTACCGATATGCATGCACCAGTATAATGTGAAACCAAGGGTGTTCCTTATGACATCATTGAAGTGCCAAAATTTTAGTGACTCAGGTTCAGTTGACCTATATAAAATTTGGCATTCCTGAAAACTATCCTCTGTGGTATGCATGTACAAAACAGCATACAGAGTTTGGTGGTTTGGGGAAGGTAATGTTTGGCACAATGTACAGTAATACAGTAGTTTTGGGTATGTCGTTTATAGCAGAGTGTACAGATTGTAGTGGTCCACAGCATACTGTTTAATATAAAGGTGTGGGTGGCAGGGGGATCAGATTAGCTGACCAAGAGTACCAAAAAAATCTTAAGAGTAGATTCACGAATCCCCATTTTCTGCCCTTCTTCCCTACCTTTTTTTCTGAGTGATCCACAAAAAACATATGCCCAGTAATACAGCTGTGTTCTATAGGGATCTGCCGTGCCCCTGCTGCACACTGGATTCCATCATGCTCTCCTATAATGTCATCATCAGACATCCCAACCTGCAAAAACGAATTTCAGGGAGGTGGCAACCTAATTTAAGGAGGTGAACATCTCCTCCTGTACCATGTCCACAGCCTCTGACATGTCCTCCTGTACCATGTCCACAGCCTCTGACCATCTCCTCCTGTACCATCTTCACAGCCTCTGATACGTCCTCCTGTACCATGTCCACTGCCTCTGACCATCTCCTCCTGTACCATGTCCACAGCCTCTGACCATCTCCTCCTGTACCATGTCCACAGCCTCTGACCATCTCTTCCTGTACCATGTCCACAGCCTCTGACATGTCCTCCTGTACTATGTCCGCACACCCTGTGACCACCTCCTGTATCATGTCCGCACTTTTACAATTTCTAACCCGAATTTGCTTATATATTAATCTTATGTGCTTTTATATCTGTCTTATCTATATATATTACACTCTTCAAATGTGTTTTAAAATGCATCGTTTTCCCTTTTATGAACAAGAAAATAATGACATTATGCTGTTGGGCTGGTATAATAATGCTATGGGGCTGGTATGAAACTATTTCCAGGGCTGATTTTATTCCTAGTCCAGCCCTGCTCTCAGTGGTACATGGTTTGTCTCAGCCCTCTAACTGCTACATCTGCAGGAGAGCTTGTTCTGTTGAAAAACAAGAGTCTTACTGGCAGGATCACTAGAAGGAAAGAATGTCTAAAAAATAAAACTAATGCAGCCATCACATCTAAGAACTAGTAAGCTGCAATTTAATAAATGTTTGCTTTTGGGTTTAATACCGCTTTAACCTTGTGACAAGGAAATGGTAAAAAAAGGTTGTTGATCCGCATTTTTTCTGCCCCCCGATTACAGCCCACCATCAGCTAGGGTGTTTGGTGCATATACTTTGGCCATAATGCTTAACTTTACGGATGCAGCAAATTTAACTTGGCAAGGTGAGTTTGACAACTGCCACCGCTTGTCACACTCACCCATAGGACGCAGCTGTGGTGCAGTATTTCAATAAAAAGCCCCCCTTAAAATTGGAAAAATGTAAAAAAAAAACAAAAAGCACACAAACAAGCTGCAAGTGAAAGGGGCTCAGGGTCATATCTAGGGATTAGGTTTTCATATAACGCCAAAAGCATTTGTGCCCAAAAAAGCTTTGCTCTATTCAAACTGGAATTATTAATTATATTTCCTCCATTGCCCGTTCCTCAGAAAGTTTAACAACATGTACAATTAGGTAAAAAGGTGACCTGAGGACAGAAAGTAGAATTCTCCTGACTTCAGCCCAACCAGGGTCTGGCAGCATCTTCTGGCTAGTTACACCTAAGCATGTATTTACAATAGCACACAAGATTGTTAAAGAGAATGCCAGGTCCCATACCACCATCTGTTTTGCTTAAAGTGACACTAAAGGTTTTTTTTTTTTTTTTTTTTTAAATAACAAACATGTCATACTTACCTCCACTGTGCAGCTCGTTTTGCACAGAGTGGCCCCGAACATCATCTTCTGGGATCCCTCGGCGGCTCTCGCGGCTACTCCCCACATCGTATTGAAGTAGGAACAGGGGTCAGTTTATATGGCCATAGTTATGTGTGTAGTAAGACTGATTTAGAATTTCAGCTAAGAATCATATTTCTTGTATTTTATGTTGAAGCTATTTGTGACTTCCTCATCACAGCAATTTGCTACATTTCTCTTTCTGTGCAAAAAGCTTGCTTGCTGACATCATTTAGGACAGATGAAGGAACCGCAATAGCATACTGCAGAGAAAAGAAAGTTTAGTAAAAAAAGCTAAAAATATATATTTTTGCAGAACTTGTCTGATTTTAGGATGCATACGTTGATTTTTAAAAGGTTAGAATGTCTGGTATAAAGAAGTGTACCGCCTGTTCGCTTGTGACATAATATGCTAAAAATATATATCTTCACTGTATTCACTGTATCTGGGACTCTTGGCATGTAGACGCTAGTCGGGTCAGGAGCTTCCATTCTTTTCTGGCCAGAAAGATGGAATAAAATCTTCCATACCAGAGTTCTTTGTCCAACTGTCATATACCTATATTCTGCTGCTTTATTTGGTGCATTTGGCCATGGGGGGGGAATATCGGTGTGACCTGTTGAGGCAGGTGGCACTGTTTTCCACCAGACCTACAAGGAGTGGTCCGAGAGGCCAGCCCTGTGGGTTATATCGTAGTCTCAAAAGGCGCCTTCTAGAACTGTTATCTAGGAGACTGCGCTGTGTCCCATTTGGTGGCCTGCTGTGGACGACCTTGGTAGCGTTAAAAGGACCTGGGAATCTGAGAAAAAGATAGCTGGAGCTCCAACGGGAACAGGTGAGAGTCTTTTTACTTCTGTTTTTGGATAACAGTCAGACAGCCAACCAGCCTCTCGACGGATCGAGAGAAGGGAAGCCTGATCACCTTCCGAGAGAGACGTCCATTCAGATGATTGTGCATCTTTCGGACGAGTCCTCAGTCAGTCAGTAATTTTTGGGTGGGAGTGTCTGGTATGATTGATGTGTGTATGAGACATCACTTTGTGGTGAAGTGACCGTGGTCCTCTTCTAAGTGCGGCTCCTGGCCGGGAGACCGCGCCCAGGCCACTGACCGAGGGAAGCGTTGTCTATTGTCCCTACTTGTGTCGAGGATTCAGACCCCTTACTGAATTCTCATCATCTACCCTACCCTCTGTGTCTGTCTTGGTGTCTTTTAGGTTATAAGAATGGGTGGGAAACCTAGTGTTGAATCTCCCCTACAATCCATGATCTCCAACTTTAGGAAGGGATTTGCTAAGAACTGCAATTTAAAACTTAGCCCTGAGAAATTTAAAACATTGTGTGAGAAAGATTGGCCCCGCTATGAAGCGCGGTGGCCCCCACAGGGAACCCTTGACTTAGAGACCATTGACTGATTATTTGAGACTATTATGTCAGACTCACAGAAACATGACCAAGACGCACCTTCCAGGAGGATTGTTCGTTCGGATGATTGTGCATCCCTCGAATAAATCCTCAGCCAGTCAGGAGGACTGTTCGTTCGGATGATTGTGCATCCCTCGAATAAATCCTCAGCCAGTCAGGAGGACTGTTCGTTTGGATGATTGTGCATCCCTCAAATAAATTCTCAGCCAGTCAGGAGGAATATCCATCCAGATGATTGTGCATCTCTCGGATAAATCCTCAGTCAGTCAGGAGGAATATCCGTCCAGATGATTGTGCATCTCTCAGATAAATCCTCAGCCAGCCAGTCAGGAGGAATATCCGTCCAGATGATTGTGCATCTCTCGGATAAATCCTCAGCCAGTCAGTCAGGAGGAATGTTTGTCCAGATGATTGTGCATCTTTCGGACAAATCCTCAGTCAGTCAGTCAGTCAGCTAGGAGAAAAAGTCCGTCTGGATGATTGTGCATCCTTTGGACAAATGGGAGATAAAGACCTGCAGTGGATAGAAGCCAAAAAAAAAAAAAAAGAGGAACAGTGTAGAATTATAGTTATGACAAGAGTAGTACCACTGACAAAACAAACAAAACACATATATTCTCAACCCGAAGAGACAGATCAGCCTCCCCCGTATGTAGATGAACGGACCTCAGATAGAGACAGGTCAGAGCCATGTCCAAATGCCCCGTCCAGTAAACAAGGGGACTCAAGTTGTTGTCCACCTACATCAGATTCAGCAAGTTTGTCAATGCCAAATCTCAGTAAATATACTCCGAACCGTAACACTCTGGGTATAGGCAGGACAGAAATAGGGAACTCAGTAGTAGTCAATGGGCTCCCCAATCAAGTGTCCACTTCCACTCTGAGAAATCCTGATGCAAATAGCCGGACCCTTGCCCCGTCTTTCAACATACCTCTGCAAATGCCCCTAAGAAAACAGGCGGTGGGGGAACTTCGGACTCTAGTCTACACCCCTTTTTACCACAACAGATTTACTGAACTGGAAGATTCATAACCCTGCCTACTCTGAGAAGCCCCAAGCCATCACAGATTTGCTCCGGTCAATAACTCAGACCCATAACCCCACTTGGTCGGACTGCCAGCATCTTTTATTGACCTTTTTTAATACTGAGGAGAGACACAGAATTAACCAAGCAGTGCAGAAGTATAAAGGCAAAAGACCATTCCTATTAGAAAGACTTTGTAGTTTTGGGGGGGGGGGGCATCAAGTCCAACATCAGTTCCTGTACATGCCGGATTCCCCTATTCCCTTGCTGGGCAGAGACTTACTTGCTAAACTCAGAGCATACATATACTTCCAATCTGACGGACAGGCTATCCTAACATTGCCCCATCCCTTTGAAGCCCGCATACTGCAAGACATCCCGGGACTATGGGCAGAAGACAACCCACCAGGATTAGCCAGACACGTTCCCCCAATCCTTATTGAATTAAAATCAGGAGCCACTCCAGTCAGCCTGAAACAGTACCCAGTCCCTCTAAAAGCCCTATTAGGAATACAAAAGTACTTAAACAAATTCCTACACTATGGAATTCTAAAACCCTGTCAGTCTCCCTGGAATACACCTCTACTCCCAATACAGAAACCGGAAACAGCTCACTGTCGTCCTGTTCAAGACCTCAGAGCGGTCAATCAGGCTGTAATGACCATGCACCCAACGGTCACTAATGAACTGTTACAATTACTGTGGGAGGCAGGTTATAAGGTGTCCCGGAGAAAGGTGCAATTTTGACAAGAGACTGTAAAGTACCTGGGATTCAGAGTATCACAAGGATAGAGACAATTGGGAGAAGGCAGGAAAGAAGCTGTTTGTCAGATTCCCACCCTGACTACCAGACGACAAGTACGTGAATTCCTGGAGGTGGCAGGATTCTGCCGAATCTGGATACCGGACTCTGCCACAAAAGCCAGACCCCTCTATGAATCCACAAAGGGGGGAGAAAAGGAACCCTTTCAATGGGGACAACAACAAAACAGAGCATTCCAAGACATTAAGGTCTCCCTAATGCAGGCTCCTGCGCTAGGCTTGCCAGATAGCCAAAAAGTCTTCTATCTGTATGTCAGTGAAAAACAAGGAATAGCAGTAGGAGTCCTGACACAATACTCTGGGTCTTGGCAGCGCCCTGTAGCATACCTTTCAAAACAACTGGACACTGTAGCTCAGGGATGGTCATCCTGCCTGCGGGCCATCGCAGCAACAGCCCTCCTTGCGGCGGAAGCTGATAAGTTGTCATTGGGTCAGGAGACTTATGTCCGAGTCCCACACCAAGTACAGGCATTAATGGATTACAAGGGGAATCACTGGTTCATTAACAGTCGAATGGTTAAATATCAAGCTATGCTGTGTGAAAACACTTTAAACCCAACCACTCTGCTCCCCACCTCACAGGAACCCCTAACTCATGACAGTCTCCAGGTAATGGATATGCAAGCCGACCAGACTTGAAAGACAGCCCCTTGGAAAATCCAAACGTTGAGTACTTTACTGACGGAAGCAGTTTTGTAAAAGATGTTTATCCCCAGATATAGGTTCAGACAATGGCCCTGCCTTTGTCCACAAGTGCCTCCAGGAATTAGCAACAGCACTTAAGATTACTTGGAAACTACACACTGCATATAGGCCCCAAAGCTCTGCAAAAGTTGAACGAATGAACTGCACGCTCAAGTCACAACTGGCACAAGCTCTATCAGGAAACCCAAATGAAATGGACCTTGATGTTGCCCATTGCTTTACTGAGAATTCGGAGTACCCCAACAAAGAGGACAAATCTGTCCCTTTTTGAGGTACTGTATGGTAGGCCCCCACCCATCATTAGAGGGATAAGAGGAGACTTGCATCAGATAGGAGGGGTAGTTAACTGTGAACTGATACAGAGACTTGGGGAGAGTAAGCAAGACATAGGGAAATGGGTTCAAGAGAAACTTCCCGTAAGCTTGTCGAACCCAGTACACCCCTTTAAACCAGGAGATACAGTGTGGGTAAAGGAGTGGAACTTAACCCCACTAGGGCCAAAATGGAGAGGTCCTTACACTGTTCTGCTATCTACTCCAACAGCCATTAAGGTAGCTGAGGTGACACCCTAAATACACCACTCCAGGGTAAAACGAGCTGCTGTCCTCACAGATTCCTGGCACAGTACAGTAGATCCCCAAGATCCTTTGAGACTGAGATTGACCAGAGAAATCAGAAGAAAGAACTCCAGCCCTGTGTTCAGCACACCCCTGGAAGCTGCTGAATTTAGGCACGGCAGAAGATAGACAGACTGCAGCCCTGCGTCCAACACACTTCTGGAAGCTGCTGGCTCAACGCACGGCGGAAGATAAAGGATATCTACTAAGCTCTGCTCCAACCACACCCCGGACGCTGGTTGGTCTATATATTCATCGGTGTAATGTTTACAAAAATCTTTATAATGAGACTGTTGATAGTCATAGCAGTGATACTGGCCGAGCTAAAAAGGGGGGGAGGGTAATTCATGTGACCCTTGTATAAGGACCACCAGAGTAGGATCCATAGCTACCAAGATGTTACTGTGGCACTCTCATTATCAATGCAAGGGCACAGAGACTGGTACTTGCATACATAATGGGACTACCTATTCAATGTGCTCCGTTGAAAATTAGATAACCTGTTATAACCCTACTTATGCTCCCTATAAAACTTGGCTAACCATCCGGAGCTTTAGCTCCACCGCTAAGCTGGTAAACCATACCCTGATCACCAACTCAAGTATTGCAGAGACAAGTTTTCATTATTTTCTGATTCTCCCTATAGTGTATGGAGTGCTAATATTTTTACTCTTTTTGCATTCTTATTGTTACCATGGGCCAAGGGTCACTATCCCAGTGTTTTATAAGTTAATGAGAGACCCGGCTGGAGCCGACAATGGGGAATAATCTCGGTAGAAGAATGTTTTGTGCCTGCTAGTGAGGTCATCATAGAAAAGAAAAAAAAAAAACAAAACTGTATGTTATCTAGTGATGCTTAATCTCGCTCATATTAATCGCTATGATTATGATCAAAGGGGGGAATGAAGTAGGAACAGGGGTCAGTTTATATGGCCATAGTTATGTGTGTTGTAAGACTGATTTAGAATTTCAGCTAAGAATCATATTTCTTGTATTTTATGTTGAAGCTATTTGTGACTTCCTCATCACAGGAATCTGCTACATTCCTCTTTCTGTGCAAAAAGCTTGCTTGCTGACATCATTTAGGACAGATGAAGGAACCGCAATAGCACACTGCAGAGAAACGAAAGTTTAGTAAAAAAAGCTAAAAATATATATTTTTGCAGAACTTGTCTGATTTTAGGATGCATACGTTGATTTTTAAAAGGTTAGAATGTCTGGTATAAAGAAGTGTACCGCCTGTTCGCTTGTGACGTAATATGCTGAAAATATATATCTTCACTGTATTCACTGTATCTGGGACTCTTGGCATGTAGACGCTAGTCGGGTCAGGAGCTTCCATTCTTTTCTGGCCAGAAAGATGGAATAAAATCTTCCATACCAGAGTTCTTTGTCCAACTGTCATATACCGATATTCTGCTACTTTAGTATAACCCCCTGGGAGAAGCACTCTCCCGAGGGGGTTACCTTGCAGGCGCGCTCCCAAATCCAGCATTCGGCGTCCATAGCCGCTGAATGTATGACTCGGCCCCGCCCACCCGGCGCTCGCGTCAGTGGATTTGATTGACAGGAGCGGGAGCCAATGGCTGTGCTGCTATCAATCTATCCAATCCACAGCCGAGAACCCCAGGCAGAGAGACAGTGCGCCCCCGTTGGACAAGTTCGAGGGTTCAGGTAAGTAAAACTGGGGGGGCCGGTCACTGACAGGTGTTTTTTCACCTTAATTCATAAGGTGAAAAAACACGAATCTTTACAACCCCTTTAAGACATCGGGAATTGGGTGTCTGTTCCAGGTTTTTCTTCAGGGGGCTGGCTGCAAAGTCCAGAAAGAAACAGCGAAATGGCCATCATTCCCCTACCCTCCCCGATGTTGTGCTATGGTGAACGTTGATGTGGTGCAAAATCTCTGGATTGCCCTAAAGTATCCTATGATGTGTGATGTGTGTATGTATATAATATTTACACAAGTATGTGAAAGGAGGCAGGATTGAGTAAGATAATTGAAAATACTAAAGGAGAGTAAAGGTCCACTTTAAAGAGGAACTGCAGTCTGCTCACATAATTTGTAATAAAAACATCTTTGCCATTCTGAAGCATTCCTCCAACCATTTTGCATATTATTTTATATATACTGTGATTCTGTACTTGCCAAATATGCTGCAGAAATCTCCCTCCACTAAGTCTGGCTGCAATCATTTTAACTGTGAGCAGCTGAAGCTGCTGCCTGTTCACTTCCTGGATTTACACAGACACACAGAGAGGCACAGCCTCAGCTCTGCAGCTCTCATTGGCCCTCTTATGACTCATCCCCCCTCCCTTCCTGGCAAACTCTGAGGAAAGTGAGAAAGAGAGCTGTGCATGATGTCATAAGCCTAGGCTTTTTTTCCAGACAAGAAGCAGGAAGTGGGCTGTATAAGGTATTTACTGGCAGAAAAAAACGTTTTACTATCCAAAATTAAAACAATAAGGGCAGAATATGTAATAGATGGAAACTTGAAAAAAATGACTGAAGGCAAGGCATGGGAAGATCACAAGAAAATTGCTGGAATACAGAATTGTATTCTGTGCAAAAACTACATCAATATCAGTATTCAGTAGAGATATATTCTTTAACCAGTAGATGGCAGTGTTTATAAGTTTGTAGCTGCTCTATGGTAAACTCTGTCTTTTCTCTGTATAATATAAAGTTCCTGTTTTATGTCTGCAGTTAAAGCGGAGCTCAACCCAAAAGGGGAAATTCCGCTTTAAGCATTCCTCCCCCCTCCTATGCCATATATGGCATGTAATTTGACATTTGGTATGTAATTTTTTTTTTTTTCTGGGGGGAGTGGTTACCTTCTGCTCAGGCTGCCTAGGGGATCTGAGCAGAAGTTCCCCTCTCCCCATCCCTCCCTGCAATCTTCTGGGACACGTCACAGGTCCCAGAAGATTGCACAACCATTGAAAAGGCGTAGTGCAACTCGCGCGTGTGCAGTGCGCACCCGGCTGTGAAGCCGCAAGCTGTCACAGCCGGGTGCCCACACATGTAATGCCAGCGCCGGGGAGAGGAGAGGGAGAGAACCTAGGGTTCAGGCAGCCACATCGCAGGATCGTGGGACAGGGGAGTGTGTGTTTATTAAGGCTGCATTCACACCTGAGCATATAGTTTTCAGGTCGAAAGTTGCGCTTTTTACCACAATTTTGCAGCGATTTTTTTACAGGTCACCAATGTAAAAAGTAGTAAGCACTTGTAGTCTACCCAAAAAGAAGCTTATGTACTTTTTTGAGCTTCAGGCTGCATTCACACCTGAGCGTTTTCAGCGCATAAAACGCCAGAAAAATGCCCGACAAGCAAAATGGCCCCTGTTCCCATCTGAGCGTTTTGTAGTCTGAAGTAAAACGACTGAAGCTCAAAAAAGCCATGAGCTTCTTTTTGGGCAGATTACAGGCGTTTTTCTGCTTTTTACATTGGTGATCTTTTGACCTGTGCAAAACGCGTGACTTTCTGCCTAAAAAGAAAACATTCAGATGTGAATGCAGCTTCAGGCATTTTGCTTCAGGCGACAGAATGCTCAGATGTCAACAAGGGCCATTTACCCTACGTTCACACCTAAGCAGTTTGAGAAACGCACTACAGTCCATTAACATGGTTTCCTATGGTACTAGTTCACATCTATGCATTTTGTGGCCAGTGCGTTTTTGAAAGGGTCTGGGACTTTTTTCCAGCGATTTGCAGCTAATAGACTTCAATGGAGCTGCACCAGAAACGCAAGTGGTGCATTTTTGATGCGATTTTTGATGTTTTGCGTTTCTTATTTTACCTCTGTATATAGCTGGTTGTTAAGCAGGGGGTCGGGAAGCTGGTCGCCGTGTCCTTAGCAACTAATGAGTTATCAGCTGTCAGCGGGGTTCCCTGCTGAAAGCTGAATGTAAAAAAAAATAAACAAAAAAAAATAAACAAAAAAAATGTTTTTTAAGAATTTTTTTAAAAAATGGCCTGGGGTCCCCCCAAAATCCATACCAAACCCTCAGATCTCGCCCCCCCCCCCCCCCCCATGTGAATGCAGTGTGAAAAAAAAGCACCCCCCCCCCCCCCGAAAAGCAGGGAAATGTAATAAAAACACAAGAGCCGGTTTTTGACAATTCCTTTATTAATAGCTGCCATATCACAAAAAATGGCCTGGTCATTAAGGGGGTAAATCCTTCCGGTCCTTAATTGGTTAACTCACCTAAATTCTGAACAAGAGGAATATGTTTTCCTTTGGGATTGATTTACTAACAATGAAGAGTGCAAACTCTGGCGCAGTTGTGTATAGTAGCCAATCAGCTTCTAACTTCAGCTTGTACTATTGTACTATTAAGCTTTGACAAGAAAACCTGGAAGCTGATTGGTTTCTATGCAGAGCTGCACTAGATTTTGCACTCTCCAGTTTTAGTAAATCAACTCCTTTGTTTTCCTTCTCTTTCAATAGCTGATATCAGTCCCTTGCAATCTTAAGCACACACCATCAGTGTACCAACATGCCCAGTGAGCATCAGTTATTCCCCCAGTGAGTGGATGCTGGTCTGTAATCAGACATATAAGCAGGTAAACATAGAAGTGAACTGTATGATGGCTATGACCTATTACTGTGTACAGCTCCCAGCAGCAATCAGCATGGGGTTGATGAGAAGACTTATTATGGCTTGATTTCGCTCAGTCAGTGCTAGGAGGAAAACTGCGCTCATCTGAACAGTAGAAAACACAATTCTAATACACGATGCAACATGAAAGATGTCAGGAAGAAACACATTGCTCCTGGTACAGTAAATTATCAACCTTTTAGAAATTATAGTTCAGTCCACTTTTGGTTGAGCCGCATGTTACACTCTGATTGTACGTTCTCCTTTCAGCTTATTAACCACTTCAGCCCCGGAAGAATTTACCCCCTTCCTGACCAGAGCACTTTTTGCGATTCGGCACTGCATCGCTTTAAATGACAATTGCGCGGTCGTGCGACGTGGCACCCAAACACAATTGACGTCCTTTTTCCCCACAAGTAGAGCTTTCTTTTGGTGGTATTTGGTTTTTATTTTTTGTGCTATAAACAAAAAAAAAGAGCGACAATTTTGAAAAAAACACAATATATTGTACTTTTTGCTATAATAAATATCCCCATTTTTTTTTTAAAAAAAGCAATTTTTTTCTCAGTTTAGGCCGATATGTATTCTACATATTTTTGGTAAAAATAAATCGCAATAAGCGTATATTGATTGGTTTGCGCAAAAGTTATAGCGTCTACAAAATAGGGGATAGATTTATAGCATTTGTATTATTTTATTATTTTTTTTACTAGTAATGGCAATGATCTGCGATTTTTACCGTGACTGCAACATTATGGCGGACACATCGGACAATTTTGACACATTTTTGGGACCATTGGCATTAATACAGCGATCAATGCTATAAAAATGCATTGATTGCTGTAAAAATGTCACTGCAGTGAAGGGGTTAACACTAGGGGGCGATCAAGGGGGAGGGGACTGACTAGAGGAAGTGACAGATCGTGGTTCCTAGCTAATAGGTACACACGATCTGTCACTCCTCTCAGAACAGAACAGAGAAGTCTGTGTTTACACACACTCGTCCCTGTTCTGTGTCTCCTGCTCATGATCGCTTGTGGCCGGTGGTCATCGCGACCGTCGGCCACGAGCATCGGCACCTCCGCTGTGCAGCGGGGCGCATGTGCATGCCTGCTGTCCCGATCCCCCGACATATAGCTACGACGGCTCTCGCAGGGGAGCCAGCCTGCCGCAGTATTAGTTGGGAAGCGGTTAAAGTGGTTGTACACCATGTACAACCACTTTTACCTACAGGTAAGCCTATATTAAGGCTTACCTGTAGGTGCTTGAAATATCTCCTAAACCTCCACGGTTTAGGAGATATTTACTAAAAAAGCCGAGCGCCGATGACTACGGCGCATGCGCCAATGTCATCGGCGCATGCACCCTTTCTAATAGGGGTCATGCCGTGACTGGTGGCTCCCTCGCGCATGTGCGAGAGTGACGTCACGTGACTCCGGCCAGTCACAGAGCCGGAGTTTGCGGCCCCGGAAGGAAGAGGGGTGAAGATGGACGCTCCCTGCTCATGGGGACAACGGAGACATCGCGGGCTTCGGTTTCAGGTAAGTGACACATAATGGACTACTATGCGGTGCATAGTAGCCCATTATGCTTTACCCTTGCAGGGAAATTATGCTTTACCTTTGCAGGGAAATAAAACCGACCAGGGTTTACTTTTTACTTATGGTGTGGGGTTGTTTTTCAGCGGTTGGGCTTGGCCCCTTAGTCCCAATGAAGGGAACTCATAAGGTGTCAGCATACCAAGACATTTTGGATATTTCATGCTCCCATCTTTGTGGTAACAGCTAGGGGATGGCCCCTTCCTGTTCCAACATGACTACGCACCAGTGCACAAAGCAAGGTCCATAAAGACATGGATGAGTGAGTTTGGGGTGGAGGAACTTGACTGGCCTGCACAAGGTCCTGACCTCAACCTGATAGAACACCTTTGGGATGAGTTAGAGCGGCAAATGGCCAAACATTCCCATAGACACACTCCTAAACCTTGTGGAAAGCCTTCCCAGAAGAGTTGAAGCTGTTATAGGTGCAAAGAGTGGGCCAACTCAATATTGAACCCTACGGACTAGGACTGGGATGCCATTAAAATTCATCTGCGTGTAAAGGCAAGTGTCCCAATACTTTTGTCAATATACTGTATATTGTGTAAGGGTCCGCCCGATGAGATAAAAATTAATGATTTGTTTAAGGCTGGGTTCACACCTTTGCGAATTGGATGCTGGTTTCTTTGCATTCAATTTGCATGATAAGAGATTCTGACCTGCTCTTTATGGAGCCGGTTCACATATCTCTGCTGCAGCTCCTGTGCAAATTCGGGCTGAAATGGGACCTGAAAGGTTGAACGGGGACGCACTGGACCCCTGCTGTGAGCCGCATGCGGCAATAGTGTGAACCCAGTCTAAAGCTGAACTGCAGACAGATATTAAAAGCAAGCAGTGCACAAAGCTGAATTTTACCTAATTAGCCCTTTAAAACCCCCCAACAGCAATGTTCAGATGGAGCAAAGGAGAAGCAGTGGCGCTGTAGTGCTCATGAGCAAATAAGAAACATGCTGCTAGAAAGAGAAAGCTAAGTGACTGGGAAATAAGCTTATCAGTCTGCTTCTTCTTCTACTGTCCAGTCAGAGGGTGGTGAGAAGACTTGAAAGTTATAGTTACATAGCTCCCAACTGTCCCTGATTTTGACGGACTGTCCATAATTTGGAGCAATGTCCCTCTGTCCCTCATTCCTCCTTATTTGTCCCTCATTTTGGTCTGATCTATATAGATGTAAATAAAATGCACTTTTTATCTATCAAAAAGTGTTTTCCAGCACTAAACCTTTCATCTGATTGCTGCATTTATAAATTCCAAAAGCCAATATAAAGGAATAGTAGCGGTAAAAAAGCACTTGTGGGTTTAACCAATCTTGTTTTTTGGTACAATTCTCCTTTAAGGGGGTGTGGCAGGGGGTGTGTTCTATGCCTGCATACTTTTGCTGATAGGTGTCCCTCATTCCTATCTCAAAAAGTTGGGAGGTATGTAGTTATAGTGCAGCAACTGATTCACAAAGGTTTTACAACTTGTCTGTTCAACAAAAGTCAACCACACACTGGTCAAAATTCAGTCAATCCCTGCTGATACAACCAAGTTTTGATCTGTTGATGGCCAGCTTTTCAGTTTCTTGTGCCCACACAGAGTGAGGTATACCTCATTAACATACAATGCAGAGCGGTTTTCTACATTTTTGTTAGGACAGACAATGTTTGAATCCAGCATAGCTGCTTGCTTTGGGGGCACTCTTGTGGGCTCGTTCCCGAGCTCCGCTCTGTGTGTCCACAAGGCCCTGCCCCCTACTCCCTCCTGACTGGTTGTGGTTGACACTGCTGTTAATGAGCCAATGAGGAGGGAGAGAGCCTCTGCACTCGTGAAAAGTGCTGAAATGCGATCAGGCTCAAGTAAGAATAAGGGGGGCTTTGGGGGGATCTGCATGCAGAAAATTGTTTACCTTAATGCATAATGCATTAAGGTAAAAAAACTTTCTGCGTTTACAACGCCTTTAAATATGGTAAACATTACTACACAGACCCCTGCTAATCATTACAAAGCAGGGAGAGTATGTAAGGATTTTTAAGCATGTAAAAAAACACATATAAAGGTAACCAGCAATTTTTTAATATATTTTTTTTTAAGTTATACTATGTTATTGGGAATGTGTAACAAATATAAAGTAGGTGCTATCCCAATTTAATTGCAAAAGTGGATATACACTTTAAAACTAGGTTGTACTTTGCAATATTCAATTGTAAATATATGTTAATTGTTTCTGTAAAGTGTGTGCCATGTTACAGTCTACTATGCTTGTATTGTATTACAGTTTGAAATAAAATAAAACAAAATGAAATAAAAGACTGTCAACTTTTTTCTACACACTAGCTCTGTGTGATTGCCCATTACGCTGATTCCACTCCTCCTTTTCCTCTTTATATTATAATTGGATAGAGTATGTAAACTTGTTTTATCATCTTTATTGTATAACTGACCTTTCATCTTGTACACTATGTAGGGCTGTGTACTAAAAAGACTACTTGCGCCATCTACAGATTCAATGAAATATTGCAGCAAAACCGCAAGTCTTACCTACTGTAACAGTTCTTCAACATTATTTGAAGTGTTTATAACCTTGTCCGTTTTGTTACAGACACACGTTTGCTAGTAATAGTAATTGGGTCGGTGTGCGGTGTCTAAACAAGGACCCCATATTTTGTATACAAAAAAATACTCCCCCAAACTTTTCTTTAAGTCTGTATTCTAAATACTGTTCATATCATTGACATTCCTGTGATCCAAAAAGGGATGGGGAGGAAAAAGAACAGAACGATATTTTATCCTATGCAGAATGTACCCTGAGCACACTACTGATAATGAACAGGGAAAAAAATGAAGTTGAGTATACTCATTCAGAAGCCACTATATGCACAATGGCTGTACGTACTGTACTGATTGTATGGCTGTACGTACTGTACTGATTGGCTGTACGTACTGTACTGATTGAATGGCTGTACGCTCCACGCAGGTATTGCATAAGAACACACACAGGTGTAAATCCTTGAATACAGTTTCTGTGCATCCATGGATTTACACCCATGCATGCGTTTACACATTAACTGTTAGTTAATGACCCTTACATTGGTGGCCACTAGGAACAATGCCCTCTTTACAGAGGGGGACCAAAAGTCATCCATTCAAACAGTTTAAAAGATAATTCTATGAGGTCCAGATGAAATCACCAGGAAGATTTGGGTGGCACTTTTTTTACACAATCAGGATATTTGCTTGGCTGTGGAGCTAGGTGCTACAGATACACTCATACTTGACCAAGCACAGATTCTTGTGACTCTGCTAGACTGGGTGTCCGCTGAGGGGATCACGCCAATATCCTGGAATGTTGATATGTTTTTACTGTTTGACATTATACATGGTCGCTTCCTAGTTAGTGATCCAAGTCTGTTCTCCTTTCAGGAAGAGTTGCTAAATACATTATATTGTCAAAAGTACTGGGACGCCTGCCTTTACGCGCACATGAACTTTAATGGCATCCCAGTCTTAGTCCATAGGGTTCAATATTGAGTTGGCCCACCCTTTGCAGCTATAACAGCTTCAACTCTTCTGGGAAGGCTGTCCATAAGATTTAGGAGTGTGTCTTCGGGAATGTTTGACCGTTTTTCCAGAAGCACATTTGTGAGGTCAGGCACTGATGTTAAACAAGAAGGCCTGGCTTGCAGTCTCCGTTCTAATTCATCCCAAAGGTGTTCTATTGGGTTGAAGTCAGGACTCTGTGCAGGCCAGTCAAGTTCCTTCACCCCAAACTGACTCATCCATGTCTTTATGGACCTTGCTTTGTGCACTGGTCCAACTCATTTGGTGGAGGGAGTATTATGGTGTGGGCTTGTTATACTTACCTGCTCTGTGCAATGGTTTTGCACAGAGCAGCCCTGATCCTCTTCTCAGATCCAACGCCCCTGCTCTGGGCCCCACCCCCTTGCAGAGTGCCCCTATAGCAAGTGGCTTGTTATAGGGGCACTTGTGCATGCTCGCTCCTGTGCCCCGCCCCCTGCTCCCTTGTCACTGGCTGTGATTGACAGCAGTGGGAGCCAATGGCTCCCGCTGTTGTATCTGAGCCAATGAGTGAGCCTCAGGTCTCGTGCACATCACTGGATTAAAATCTGTCTCAGGTATGTATTTAGGGTGGCTGGGGGGGGGGGGGGGAGCCGCATGCAGAATTTTTTTTACCTTACTGCATAGAAGGCAAAGTGAAAAACCCTCTGCCTTTTTAACCAAAATAGAGCAGGCCCCTCATCAGCTATTTGTCCCCATACAGGCCACCCAGTGCTGCTTCCTATCACGCCCCTCCCCCCACCAAAAATAAACCACAAGCCCCCCTGTCAGCAATCTGTCCCCACAAAGGCCACCACCCTCCACTTCTTCTTCCCCCCACAAAAAAATTGATTACAAAAAAAAACAGATAGCCCACCATCAGCCATTCGTCCCTATAAAGACCACCCACCGCCTCTTCCTATAACCGCGCCCCCCCCGCCACAATTTTTTTTTTTAAAAACCCACAAAAATATAAAAACAGGGCCATCATCACCTATTTGTCCTCATAAAGGCCACCCACCACTGCTTCCTCTCAGCCCCCAAATACCACCTCCCCCACAAAAAAAAAAAAAAAATGCCCCCCATCAGCCATTTGCCCACTTACAGGCCTTTCACCTCCCCAAAGAAAAGAAAAACAAAACCCCAAACCCCCCCCCCCAAAAAAACCCCACACAGGCCCACCACCAGCTATTTGTCCCTATAAAGGCCCCCCACCGGCTCTGCTTCCTCTCAGCCCCCAAATACCCCCCCCCCAAAAAAATCTATAGCGCAGGAAATGTGGTCAATTTACCTTTGAGCCCTCCTGAGTCCTGGTCGGGCCTTCACTTTCTCTCCACCTTGGCTGGCGGCCTGCTGGCTGTGCTTGAACACAGCTCCCTGAGCACCGTAGGCTGTCCCCGGACCTATTCCCCCTCTTTTCCTCTCTGTCGGCACACTGACAGCAGCCGGCTCTCCTTTCCTGGCATTGAGCCTGTGGCCTGAAGCAGAAGGAGAAGTAGCAGCAGCAGCTTCCTCTAACTCCACCACTCTGCTTGGGGGGGGGGGGGTGGTTTAAACCCTCAGCTAGCCATGCCCCCGCTTGCTATATTTGACAAATCACAGAGTAGATCAGAGCATGATGTGTCTGCCCAATGAGATACAAGGATGACAGAGAGGCAGGGGGAGGATACTACTATATTCTGGATGTTTACCCCGGCCTGGCGGTGCTGTGGCTTTTAACTCTGTCACTGCCAAAAGTCGAGTCCCAATGCCCAGGACACAAGCAGATTATCGGGATTTTTCCCGGGACACCATCAGACAAGTGTCTGATTCCGAGGTTTGGGACTGTTGGCAAGTATGCTGGTGGAGACGCAGCCAGGTGGGCTAGCATTTCCTGCAGTGGTAGAGCTGGGACCGTCTACAAGGGAGTTGAAGGTGCTCCAGGATGCAGTTCCCAACACATTTTGCTACTTTCTAAAGGGACTGACAGTTCCTAGTCTGTAAGGGGCTGTTGCTTTTCTAACCTGAGACTGTTAGCCACAAAAGAGGAATCAATCAGAGCTGTACAGACAGATGAATCAATTAGAGTTGTACAGAGCAAAGCAGAAGGATCAATTAGAGTTGTACATAGGGAGGAAGTTGTCCCTGGTTTTGTCGCTATCACGTTGGGCATTCCATAATTCCTATTCCCCATTCAAGTTATTACCCCCTAATAAACATCAAAACAAAGCTGAAAGACTGTCCCTTGTCTCTGAAGAAAGTGTGAAGTTACTGGTGGTCTGGCTGTGCAGCAGTGGGGAACCTTGTCATCTGCAACCCCTACGGGGGTAGTGCTACATAAATACAAATGGTGAAAAAATAAATTAAGGCTCCCCCATACACACCCAAACACCCAACACAAATTGTGCAGGTTTGCAGTTGTGATTATATCTGTAAGCAATAAAATGTAATCAAACATTATAAAAGGATTATAAAGACTTCAGTTTGCTCAGTGCTGGGCATTTTTTGTTGAATTACTGAATCAAGGTCTCAGTAATAATTCACCTGCTTTCAGAAATTGTGGCTTTTATGATAAGAACAACAGCTGCAGTGGTGACATCATGTTTACATTCTGTGTGTATTATGTGTGCATTATGTGTGTATTACACAGCTCATCCTTCATTAGCTCCATACACTGTTCTTCTCAGCCTGTCCGTGACAAGATTCTTCTATTTATCTTCCAAGCACAGGTAGAAGCAGGTGAGCACACACAGTCAAGAGGTCTTCTGGATCTTTTGTGTTTTAATGTCTTCCATTTACTGCCATAATTGTTTGCAGCTTATGAAATAAATAGACAACATATGCTGAGAATGGAAAATTATACACTACCACTGCTGGAAAGTGCATTATAGTTGAGAATGAAAAAAAAACACACCAGTTGCTACAAGACAGGGTGCAGAAGAGTGGCAAATGAAGGGCTGGGCACATGACAAGGCCAGGCATCTAGTGGGCCAAAAGCATGTCAGAACCAGAGAAGTAGAAGGCTGTCAGACTGTCAGGGCTAGAGAGGCAGGGAGCCATCTGGGGAGACAGGGGAACACCCAGGAGCATTAGAAAAACCATGGCCAAGTCAAAGATAGATTATTTGAAGATGCCATATTTACAGTCTCTCACAAAAGTGAGTACACCCCTCACATTTTTGTAAATATTTTTGTAGCCAGGAGCTGACTATTATGTCTGCAATTCAGGGACAGTGTACAGTGTAATTAATGTAAAGATGTCTTCCTCTAGTGTTGGCTTGGACTCCATGTGTCATTTCCTTTGAGACAAAACTCAGAGCAGAGCAAAGCATCGTGGGATGTGTAGTTCAGAATATTGGGGCTTCAATTCCAGCAGGACTGGTCTGAACTACTACTACCAGATTCCCACAGGAGAGGGGAACAGAATGCTGGAAGAGGGTATAAAAGGGCTGGTTGAGGCCTACATCGCTCTCTTGGGATGCCGGCTGGGATTTGCTAGCAGGAGCTCTGTGTCAGTGTGAGCTGCTGCCGAGTTGTGGCCTGCACAGCGGGGAGTCACACAGCTGAATCCAGTGGTGTATTTAGGTTTTGTGCTGCCCTAGGCCTGACTAAACTTGTGCACCCCCTAATTTAAATATGACCCATCCCTTTTTGTCAATGTCACGCCCCTTCCTGTTTAAGATCCACCCTGTCATCTGTTAACCACACGCTTTCCTCTTTAGCCTCCACCTTTTCCTCTTAGAGCCCCACTTCTTCCTCTCTGTACATTAAAAGTGGGTACCAAGTGCAGCCTCATCAGTGCCCATCAAGGCAGACTCATCAGTGCCCATCAAAGCAACCTCGTTAGTGCCTATCAGCACAGCCTCACCAGTGCCCATCAGTGCAGCCTCATCAATACCCATCAATGCAGCCTGATTAGTGCCCATCAATGCAGCCTCACCAGTGCCCATCATTGCAGCCTCACCAGTGCCCATCAATGTAGCCTCACCAGTGCCCATCAAAGCAGCCTCATCAGTGCCCATCAATGCAGCCTCACCAGTGCCCATCAAAGCAGCCTCACCAGTGTCCAGCAGCGCAGCCTCACCAGTGCCTATCAATGCAGCCTCAACAGTGCCCATCAATGCAGCCTCACCAGTGCCCATTAATGCAGCTTCATCAGTGCTCATCAATGCAGCTTCACCAGTTCCCATCAATGCAGCCTCACCAGTGTCCATCAGCGCAGTCTCATCAGTACCCAATAAGGGTCTCCAATTGCCTTCTAATCATACTAAATTATGTGAGCAGTCTGCAGGTCCTCTTTAAGCACCCGTTCACATCGGGCCGATTTGGCATGCGATTTGGTGCGATGCCGACTTTTAGCGACGCCGCACCGATTCCCAAAAGTAGTTCCTGTACTACTTTTGGCGACTTTGTGGTGCGATTTGTATAGACATCTCTGCATGAACCTGCACAGATGTCTGTCAAATCGCGCCCCGAAGTCGGACTGCATTGCCAGTTTGAAATTGTGCGAGTTCAGCTGAACTCGCACGATTTCTAACCCGCATCAGTGTGAACCTGGGCTAAATGTAGTCAGCAGGATGGGTAATAATGTCCAGACGGATCTATGATCAGAAATGACACTTTTCTTCATATGCCAGAAGGCAGCATTAGCCATACAGGTAGTTATGAAAGGTTACCACTAGCTATGAGCCGAACACCCCTCGGTTCGGTTCGCAGCAGAACATGCGAACAGGCAAAAAATTTGTGCAGACACCGTTAAAGTCTATGGGACTCAAACGTGAAAAATCAAAAGTAATTTTAAAGGCTAATATGCAAGTTATTGTAATTTTAAAGGCTAATATGCAAGTTATTGTCATAAAAAATGTAAAGTGGCGCATTTTTCCCGTGTTTAGAACAGTCCCTGCACAAAATGCCATTTGTAAAGGAATAAAAATCATTTAAAACTGCTTGCAGCTGTTATGTAATGTCGGGCCCGGCATTATAGATGAAAATCATTGAGAAAAATGGCATTGGGTACCCCCAGCCCATTACCGGGCCCTTTGGGTCTGGTATGGATATTAAGGGGAACCCCGCACCCAAATTACAAAAAAAGGCGTGGGGCCCCCAGGCCCAGGCCCTAACAGCAGTATACATGCGGTCCCCATGTTACAAACAAGATAGGGACTGTAGATTTGTTCTTAAGTTGAATCTGTTTGTAATTTGGAACAGGTACATTTTTAAAGTGTAGCTCCAGCCAAAAAATCTATTTTTAAGCTTTTTAGATAACATAGGGAATGGTTATCACCACTGTAACATTTGTTTTGCTGTCTGTGCCCCTGTTCAGAAGATTTCACCTCACTTTCTCTCCCAATGACAATTGGATTTTGAAAATTTTGGGTTATTAGGGAAACTGGGATTGGTGATAAAGCATCAGTGGAAACACCTTTTTCCCATATTAACTCTTACGGGAGAAAATTTTCCCTTCCTAAGGGTAGTTTTTCTCTCACTTCCTGTTGTCTCCCTCCGTTTGTAAGTAGGAGTCATTTGTAAGTCGGATGTTTGAAAATAGGGGACCGCCTGTATATACTATACGGCCTGCCCTATACACTCTGTGGAAAATTGGGCCTTAGGTGTTGGTGGAACCAGAACACTGTAAGCCCTCACAGTTACTCTTGGTGGGCACTGGAACGGGTCCTGCTGTGAAATATTATATCAAGAATGGTAATTACATGCCCCTGTTAAACAGGGGCAGAAAAATTGCGCCTTAGGTGGTGGTGGTGGTGGCACAACACTGTAAAGCCTCACAGATACTCTTGTTGAGCGCAGGAACGGGCCCTGCTGTGAAATATTAGAGCAAAAATTGTAATTACATGCCCCTGTTAAACAGGGGCAAAAAAAATGGGCCTTAGGCGGTGGTGGTGGTGGTACAACACTGTAAAGCCTCACAGATACTTTTGTTGAGAGCAGGAACGGGCCCTGCTGTGAAATATTAGATCAAAAATTGTAATTATGCGCTCCTGTTAAACAGTGGCAGAAAAATTAGGCCTTAGGCAGTGATGGTGGTGCCATAACACTGTAACCCCTCACAGATTCTCTTGTTGAGCGCAGGAACAGGTCCTGCTGTGAAATATTAGAGCAAAAATTGTAATTACACGCCCCAGTTAAACAGGGGCAGAAAAATTGGGCCTTAGGCAGTGGTGGTGGTGCCCTGAACCAAAAATATTCTTAGAAGCTATCATCATGAAGATTGAGGAGGAATAGGATAGTCACTCAGCATAATAGGATAGTCACTCAGCATATGCAGTCTTCAAGGGATCCCACATCCATAGAAAAATCAATTGGTTACATCAGCATCAGGTGCTTGGTAGCTGGGGATCCAAGACTAATTCATTCTTATGAATGTGAGCCGATCAACAGAGTCTGTGGACAAGCGCACTCTGTGATCGGTTACAAAGCCTCCAGCAGCACTGAATGTGCATTCAGAAGGAGCGCTGGATGCAGGACAGGCCAGTAGCTCAATTGCATATTGAGCAAGCTTTGGCCAGTGGTCCATCTTCAAGACCCAGTAACCCAGTGGATGTTCTGTTGGAAAGGTCTCCAAGTCTGATCTTGCCCCTAGATATTCCTGCACCGTGTAATTCAGATGCTGGCGATGGTTGCTGGAACCGATCAGACCTTGGTGCTGGGGACTGGAAGATAAATAAGTGTAGCGCTAAGATGAAAAGTGAAATAACCACATAATAAGTACAATGAAGACCATTACATCATCAGGTTGGCAAAAAATATGAGAGAACAAAAAAGAAAGAAACATCAAAGGTAAACTAGTTATAGTCCTCTGTAGGTATGTGGCTTCGTGCAAAGTGAAAGAATTAGAGTCCTTAGGTATGTGACTTCATACTTGAAACATGTGCACGTGACATCTGGAATAAAAGGAACACCACCACCGACAATAGGGGAGCTTACCGGAACGTTTGAACCCAAAAACATACGTTCAATTGGGTCAAACAAGCTTGATGGTAAACAGCTGGTAGGATTGTGGAGAGGTTGGGAGAAGATCCTGGAATGGTCGATGAACCGGTAGATCCCTCAGGGGTGATGGCCGGAATGCATAGTGATTACATCGGAAAAGAAGGAACAAAAGAGGGCCACATAGTGTAATTCCGTATAAAAATGTATGCCAAATTTATTAAAAAGAAAAAAATACACTCACATGGAAATGTATAAAACAGTGCTGTGTGAATTAAATGGCGGCAGTGGCATCCTACCCGACGCGTTTTGTCTCCTTGGACATCATCTGGGGGGCCCCCCCACTGCAGCCAGCAAGGTTTATATAGACAGTGTGATTACCGTGTGATGTGACATCTACAACTAGCGTCTGGAGCTTGCGTTCCAAAGTGCCGTGGTGTGTCGGTATATGCGCCGGGAGGAAGTGATGTAAACACTTCCAACTCAGTGAGAGGCGTGTCGAGAAATCTGTACTGCGCCGATGCAATTGTCGGTGGTGGTGTTCCTTTTATTCCAGATGTCACGTGCACATTGATCTGTTTCAAGTATGAAGTCACATACCTAAGGACTCTAATTCCTTCACATGGTGACATCCAATGACCAAATATGACAGATATGCGAATGTTATGTCCATCCCATTAAGAGGTACCTCCGGTACAGTACAGGCCCTATAGTGAGTCGTGGAACGCATGCCGAATGGCCATTTTTCCGAGTTACCGGAAGTAACATTATTTACGTGCCGTACACATTGGGGAGTGGACTCTCAATGTGGTAATCACACTGTTTATATAAACCTTGCTGGCTGCAGTAGGGGGACCCCCCAGACGATGTCCAAGGAGACGAAACACGTCGGGTAGGACCCCACTGCCGCCATTTTATTCACACAGCGCTGTTTTATCCATTTCCATGTGAGTGTATTTTTTTCTTTTTAATAAATTTGGCATACATTTTTATACGGAATCACACTATGTGGCCCTCTTTTGTTCCTTCTTATCCGATGTAATCACTATGCATTCCGGCCATCACACCTGAGGGACCTACCGGTTCATCGACCATTCCAGGATCTTCTCCCAACCTCTCCACAATCCTACCAGCTGTTTACCATCAAGCTTGTTTGACCCAATTGAACGTATGTTTTTTGGGTTCAAACGTTCCGGTAAGCTCCCCTATTGTCGGTGGTGGTGTTCCTTTTATTCCAGATGTCACGTGCACATTAATATATTTCAAGTATGAAGTCACATACCTAAGGACTCTAATTCCTTCACTTTGCATGAAGCCACATACCTACAGAGGACTATAACCAGTTTACCTTTGATGTTTCTTTCTTTTTTGTTCTCTCATATTTTTTGCCAACCTGATGATGTAATGGTCTTCATTGTACTTATTATGTGGCTATTTCACTTTTCATCTAAGGGCTACACTTATTTATCTTTCTGATTTATGCACATATCCTACTGACCGTGTAAGCTGCTCACTCTTTCGGGTAGTGCAGAATTATTTGTTATACTTTGTCTGCTGTTTTTGTGACCACATTTTGCCGCAGCCCAGTTGATTTCATAGCAATATGGACGTTTTTGATTACAGAGCTTCTCGCACTGTTAATACTGAAGGTGTCTTTACTGTCACAGGGAGTGACACCAAATTAGGAGGTCTATTTATGAGACTCAAGAATGTCATGTCCTCAGAGCTCCATTTACAATGGGACGTGGCATTCCTTGAGCAATACATTACAGACCGCATGGTCCCTAGAAGCCTGAGGTGGGATGTTTACCCACCACAGGGTGAACCTGAGATAGACTCTTGGTTTAAATATTTTAATGACGCAGGAATTAGTCTCCTTAGCGTCCTCATTACCAAGAAACAAAATAAACTATCCACATTAGACAGGGAGATCAAAGATATTAAGGATATATTTCTATCTCACAAGAACTCTCCTGAATACAATGCCCTTTCTTCCAATCTCCAGATTTTTCTGGAAAAGGAAGTAAAAGATCAAAAACAAAAAAACAAAAAAAGTACTCTAGAGACGTGGGCGATTATAAAAATGGAACCGTCTTTGGTTGGCAAAAACTTTTTCCTTCCAATTCGGCGGTAGATACCACTTCTTTCACTTTGGTTGGTCTTCCAACCGCCTCCACATCTGGAACAAGCAATACAGATGGTCCACCCACTGGTACTCCAGCCAAGAGACAGAATAGAGATGTCAGAGGGAATGAGTCATCCTCACAAAATAGAGTACACCATTACAGTCCATACACCCCCCATTCTACCAACAGGGGTAGGGGACACAACAGAGGTAAACTGGGGGGGGGAGGTCAAGGTGGTAGAGGCATGCAGCATTCCGATCCCTATTACAATTATAGGGATCTTTCTCCCTCTCGTCATAGGGAATATGCTGATACATATCACACCAATCCCCATCACTATAGACAACCCCCTTACAACAGATATAGATAACCACTTACAACCGGTTCTCTCCTCTCAGAAATGCATGTGAGAATGATTATAGAACTGAATATAGACCTGATCCCAGAGTTGTATATGAACAATCACCTCATAGATACAATCAATCCAATACCAATGAACATAATGGTCAGGTTTTTCACGAGGACCCAAGACTACGGAAAAGGGGTCAAGACCTAAGAGAGGCACAAGACGAGGGAGGAGAGTACAGAGGAAGAAAAAGAAGGAGAACTTGAGAGGCCAAGGTGTCTTCAATCTAAGTACCAAGACATTTACCAAAGAAGAACTTTCTGTCTTGGACAAGGGACTTAAATTTGCCCCCCCCCCAAAGAAATGAGACAGATTCTGTACTTTTATCAATGTTCATAAGTATATACGCAAACTGAACATTCAGCGCTACCTCATTTCCAATCCTTATAGGAATGGGGGTAGCGCTGCAACATCTGGAAATATTCATTCCGGACTGTCCAACCCTTCATTATTTAATCCATCTGTCCCTGCAGCACCAGCTATAGGCATCTTCAGAGACCTTGTTCTTAAAGATTTAGCTGAACCTCCAGAGAAACGTATACGCCACCCACCCATGTCTAGTGCCGGCTTCAAGTCCTTATGTCTACAGAAGGACTTGGTTATTCGCCCGGCTGACAAGGGGGGGTGGGATTGTAATTTTGGATAAAAAGGACTATGAGCTAGAGATGCATAGAATTCTTAAGGAACCCAATACTTACAAGGAATTACCCAATAATCCCACCTTTTTATTTAAGAGAAACTTGTCAAACATTATAAAGAGAGGGTATGAACAAAAGATTTTGAATAGAAAGGAGAGAGATTTTTTGGTGCCTTTGGCTCCCAGAGTTCCCACCATTTATTACCTGCCAAAGGTTCACTAAAACCCAACATAACCCCCTGGTCGGCCTATCGTGAGTGGGATAGACTCAGTCACCTCACGCTCTGGACACAAACAGGGAGTCCTTACTAGAAGAGAAACCTAAAGGAGAACAGGGGGACACATTTAAGTGGTCAATGTTGACCTCATTTTCCATCCAACACAAACAGGTCAGAGCTATCCTTTCTAAACATTGGGACATCCTCAAAAATGATCGGATTCTAAATATGGCTCTGCCCGACCGAGCGAGAGTTATTTTCAGAGGAGCTCCCACTTTGCAAAGTAAAATAGCTCCAAATATTATTAACCCCCCTATACGCCAGCCTCTCTTTCATGAGATGGAGGGTTTCTACTCATGCAGAAAATGTACTGTATGCCAGCACAACTCTGCGATAGGACGCAAAACTGTTTCTTTTACATCCTCCGTAACTCATAAACAATATTCCATCAAACAGTTTTGTACCTGCACTACCAGTCATATAGTATATTTTATCACTTGTCACTGCGGGAAACAATACGTGGGCCGCAGCATCCGCTCCTTTGCAGTTAGAGTGGCTGAGCACATAGCTCTAATTAAGAGCGGGGACATTAAACATACTGTCCCCAGGCACTATAAACTGCACCACAACCGTGTAATTAAAGGAACACAGTTTGTGGCGATCCATAGGTATGTTCCCCCCTGTAGAGGTGGCGCTATGACCAGAGGGGTCTCTCGTCTAGAGACTTTCTGGATCCACGAGCTTCGAACACTTTTTCCTTTTGGCATGAACGTGGAGCTAGACATTAATTCCTTTATCAATAAGGCTTGATGTCTAGACCCAACATGTTCATTCCCCCTCTTTTTCTCATTATAATTTTTCACATGTTGATATATAGGTTTTTATTTAATTAAAAAAAATTGTATTCAATGTTTAGGCCTCTAGTGGATTTATGTCTATAGATTTATGTTACACAGGCGTTTAGCTATATATAGATACATATAGAAACAGTTGAGGATCCTTCCTCTTTTGTATACATTGTAGTTGCTTCCATATGAACCCCTTATGAGAGTCCACTTCACATGTGGGCATTCAGGCTTTTTATTTGGCTCTTTAGCATATATTTTTCATTATTATATTTTTTACCATCTTTTCCATTGTATTTTTTATATACATGTTTATAGCATGTACAGATATATTTGCATTTTTTCCTATGGGTGGGACCACACATCAGATCTTTATCATTCACACACTGACTAGCCATTCATCCACTCTGTTCCTTTTTTGGATCGTTTTTTTCACAGGGTATGTTTGCCCGTCCCCGGTCTCACATTTCCACAGTTCTTTTTTAGAACATTGTTTCCTTGTTTGTTTACACGAATGTCACATGTTATTGCGCCGCACAAACGTCATTAGGGCATTACAGCTGGTGCCGGCTAGACATCTGACGTCACTTTGCATCGGCGCAGTACAGCCCCTTGGAAACGCCGGTTTGATGTTCGATGCCACTTTGCATCGGCGCAGTACAGTTTTCTCGACACGCCTCTCACTGAGTTGGAAGTGTTTACATCACTTCCTCCCGGTGCATATACCGATGCACCACGGCACTTTGAAACGCAAGCTCCAGACGCTAGTTGTAGACGTCACATCACTTCCTTTAGGACACTTTTACCATTTCTTCCACATATTTTATTATTCTGTTTGCACAGTATAATATAGACATGGTGACATCCAATGACCAAATATGACAGATATGTGAATGTTATGTCCATCCCATTAAGAGGTACTTCCGGTACAGTACAGGCCCTATAGTGAGGCGTGGAACGCATGCCGAACGGCCATTTTGCCGAGTTACCGGAAGTAACGTTGTTTACACGCCAAACACATTGGGGAGTGGACTCTCAATGTGGTAATCACACTGTCTATATAAACCTTGCTGGCTGCAGTGGGGGGACCCCCCAGACGATGTCCAAGGAGACGAAACGCGTTGGGTAGGACCCCACTGCTGCCATTTTATTCACACAGCGCTGTTTTATCCATTTCCATGTGAGTGTATTTTTTTCTTTTTAATAAATTTGGCATACATTTTTATACGGAATCACACTATGTGGCCCTCTTTTGTTCCTTCTTATCTGATGTAATAACTATGCATTCCGGCCATCACCCCTAAGGGACCTACCGGTTCATCGACCATTCCAGGATCTTCTCCCAACCTCTCCAGAATCCTACCAGCTGTTTACCATCAAGCTTGTTTGACCCAATTGAACGTATGTTTTTTGGGTTCAAACGTTCCGGTAAGCTCCCCTATTGTCGGTGGTGGTGTTCCTTTTATTCCAGATGTCACGTGCACATTAATATATTTCAAGTATGAAGTCACATACCTAAGGACTCTAATTCCTTCACTTTGCACGAAGCCATATACCTACAGAGGACTATAACCAGTTTACCTTTGATGTTTCTTTCTTTTTTTGTTCTCTCATATTTTTTGCCAACCTGATGATGTAATGGTCTTCATTGTACTTATTGTGGTTATTTCACTTTTCATATTAGCGCTACACTTATTAATCTTTCTGATTTATGCACATATCCTACTGGCCGTGTAAGCTGCTCACTCTTTCTGGCAGTACAGAATTATTTGTTATACTTGGTGCTGGGGACTGAAGAATTGTCTGAAGGCATCGGTCAGGGCCACCTCCTCCACCGCTCTTTCTGTGACTGTACGAAGCCCCAGCAAAACATTGTCCAGTACCAGGAAATTGTAACCTCCCAGGCTCTGGAAGCACATTGCACAAACCTTTCTGCAAGGCCTCCCAAAGATGTTTCATCCTCTGCTCCCTCTGCGAAGGCTGGATACGTTCTGCAACCTTACCCTTGTAACGTGGATCAAGAAGGGTTGCCAGCCAGTAATGATCCCTCTCCTTGATACCACGAATCCTAGGGACCTTTCACAGGCTGTGCAGGATCAGGGAGGGCCATGCAGCGTAAGTTTGCAGAGGCATTCAATCCTGGGTCCTCTGGGTCACTAAGGATCACATGATCCTCAACCACCTCCTCCCAGCCACGTACAACTCCATGGGTTTCTGAGGACTGAAAACGATCCCTTGAAGACTGCTGCTGATGCTGAGTATTATCCTCCACCTCCATGCTGACACAATCCTCCTCCTCCTCTTCTTCTTCCTGTGTGATCGGCGGGCCCGCAGGAATACTATCTGGATAAAGGGTGCCTTGAGAGGTAAGGAAGTCCTCCTTTTCCTCCTGCTGTTCTGCCTCAAGTGCCCTGTCCATTATGCCATGAAGCATGTGCTCCAATAGGAAGACAAGAGGGACAGTATCACTGATGCATGCACTGTCACTGCTCACCATCCTCGTGGCCTCCTCAAATGGTGACAGGACAGTGCATGCATCCTTGATCTGTATCCACTGGAGTGGCGAAAAAAAGCCAAGCTCCCCTGACCCTGTCCTGGTGCCATACTCACACAGGTACTCATTGATGGCCCTCTGCTGCGTGTGCAGCCACTGCAGCATTGCCAACGTTGAGTTCCACCTGGTGGGCATGTCACAAATGAGTGGTTTCTTGGGCAGGTTGCATTCTCTTTGAATATCAGCCAGCCGAGCACTGGCATTATATGACCGGTGGAAATAACCACAGACATTCCTGGCCTGCCTCAGGAGATCCTGTAAGCCCGGTTACCTGGTCAATAACTGCTGCACCACCAAATTCAGGACGTGAGCCAAACAGGGAACATGGGTCAAGTGTCCCTGTCGGAGGGCGGAGAGGATGTTGGTACCATTGTGCCATTGTCGCATACAACCGTTCCTGGCTGAAGCTGGCGTGGCATCAACCACCTCTGAGCCTGCCCCTGCAGAGCTGCCAGAATCTCTGCCCCAGTGTGGCTCCTGTCCCCTAAGCAGACCAACTCAAGCACCGCATGGCATCTTTTTGCCTGAGTGCTTGCGTAGCCCCTTGAACGCCTACAGAGTACCACTGGTTCAGAGGACAAATCTGCAGAGGAAGAGGCCATACAGGAAGAAGAAGAGGAGGGGGTGGAGGAGAGAGCTGTGGCAGAATCACCACCACTAGCATTTTGGAGGAGTTGTGGCGGAACAAGCTCCAACAATACTAAACCCTGTCCTGCATCCTTCTCAGCTTAACCAGTGCGCTGTGAAAGAAAGGTAACATCCCTGTCCATGCCTGATGGACCACGAGTCAGCGGTAATATGAACCTTACTGCTGACTGCCCTGTCCAATGAGGCCAAGACATTGCCTTCCACATGCTGGTAGAGAGCCGGAATGGCCTTCCGTGAAAAGAAATGGCGTTTGGGGACCTGCCACTGAGGTACCGCACATTCCACAAATTCACAAAAGGGGGCAGAGTCTACCAGCTGAAAAGGCAGCAGTTGCAGTGCTAGCAATTTGGCCAAGCTAGCATTCAGACGCTGAGCATGTGGATGGCTGGGACCGAATTTCTTTTGACGGTTTAGCAACTGGGGTAGAGAAATTTGCATGCTAAGATCGGATGTTGGTGTGCCGCTAGCTGATTGGCCGCAAGTACTTGGGACACCTATTTCTATACCTTCATTCCTCTCAGTGCAGGTTTCTGAGAGGACTGGAGGTATAGTGGGGTTGAAGATCCCAGCAGAATAACATTGGCGAACAGCCAATGTTCGACCCGAACATAAAGCTCATCCCTAGTTACCACATATAAAGCAGACACCAGGTGTTAAATGCCATTGATTCCAGAAGCACCAGCCTGCAGATTTTGAGCTGTAAAGAGTTAACCATATATGTAAGCTTCAGTGTACACGTGTCCATTGATGCAGACAGAAAAGCACAGTCCTCCCCTACCACCAAGGACACAGAGGGTTAATTATCAGAGAGTCCTCCCTATTTCAGATAACAGGGAGATAGGAGAAACAAAGTGAAAGCTGGAGCACAGATAAGAGGCAGTGTGAGGTTTGTAAGGAGAGACAATGAGGATGATTGGTATCTTAGTTACTCTCACCCCTCCAGGATATGCAGAATGTAGCTGGGTCTGCCAGCTGAAGCCACAGTCCGACCGGCCCTGGAGGCTCCATGTGCACCTGGAATCACAACACACGGCTACCAGTTCTCTCACTGCTCTCCTGTCTGTGTGGAGGGGAGGGGGGAACTGTGAGCACACACTCTGCTCCATGTGAGAGATGCTGCAGCCAGCAACCTCGGCAGTGAATGGACTGACTTGGGAGGAGGAGGGGGGGGCTTTTTTCTTCTGGGGGGGCGCCCCCCGCAAAGTGCCACCCTAGGCCTGGGCCTTGTCAGCCTAGGGCAAAATACAGCACTGGCTGAATCCAGAAAGTCCTCTGCAGACAGCATCGTTTCTCACCTACAGCGGACCAGAGACTGTTCCAGATCCTCCAGTGATGCCTGCATTTCAGATCTAGGTAAGCCAGGCGTGGTGTGACGGGTTCAGACGCCATTCCCAGAGCCAGGATTCAGAGGGAGTTCCTGAAAGAGTCTTCATCATCACCTGCATCGCTGCCAGCAGCTTCTGTTAACAGTGTGGTGAGCAGGCATTTGCTCATTTAGATTCTTTAAGACACTGCATATAGACATCCTTTATTCAACCCAGCTTACTGGTACTTGTGGTGCCACTGGAAGTTAGTTCACATACTATAACGAACACTGTATGCAGACATCTATATTCTGTTCATATCTTTACCACCAGCAATCTCATTGAATACAATAATATTCCAGCCATATAGGAAGATTGTGAAGTAAAATAAAGATACACCACAGATCAGCCACATTTGCTATACTCTATCATTAAAAATTACACTATTCTTAATGCTTCAAGGCTAGCTGAAGAATTGCCGGATTCCAAGGAGTAATGCCGCGTACACACGGTCGGACTTTACGACAGACTTTGCCCGGCGGACTTTTCGACGGACTTTACGACGGACTTTCTGAATGAACGGACTTGCCTACACACAATCCACCAAAGTACATCGAATTCGTACGTGATGACGTACGACCGGACTAAAACAAGGAAGTTCATAGCCAGTAGCCAATAGCTGCCCTAGCGTGGCTTTTTGTCCGTCAAACTAGCATACAGACGAGTGGACTTTTCGACCGGATTCGAGTCCGTCGGATAGATTTGAAACATGTTTCAAATCTAAGTCCGTCCAACTTTTCAGAAAACAAAGTCCGCTGGAGCCCACACACGATCGAATTGTCAGACGAAATCCCGTCCACCGGGCAAAGTCTGCCGTAAAGTCCGACCGTGAAGCATAACACTTCAACCCTTTTATCCTCTCTATTCATTCAAGTGACTAGAGTTGATTTAGCACAAAGGGTCTGCTCTCACTTTCTCTAGAACTCTATTTAAAGGAGCCAGCCAATTTAAACACAACAGTTGCATAATGTTTGTCATGTTGTACTAATGTTAATGGCCTGTGGGTTGAGGAAACAGAGCGGAGTGAACCTGACATAGCAAATTAAGTGTGGGTTCCCTACCCTTCTGCTGACCTGTTCACATAGGTTACTGTGATGGAAACAGGGTCTGGCACAGTTTATGTCATTCTGGATGCTTTGTATCTCTCTTTACTGCTAGGTTACTTATTGCAAATAGTACCTAGAAACAGTGCTATATTATTCAGATAAAAATACCTTTGCAATTTACAGTGTTATGTTTTACACTTTTATGTGTCACTTTTACCACAGTAAACAAACTTGAACTGTTTCACTGGTATTGTGTAAGTTTCTTATTATTGATGACAGTTGGTAAAAATTGCTGAACCCAGGTTGTCAGAGGTGACGGAGGATTTGCAGAGTCGGGGCAACCACCTTAGGTATAGATCCTATCAGCGGCCCTCACGAGGTTAGTGCTACATATTATTATATCTTTTTATGTGACAACACTGAAGAAATTACACTTTTGCTACAATGTAAAGTAGTGAGTGTATAGCTTGTATAACTGTAAATTTGCTGTCCCCTCAAAATAACTCAGCACACAGTTATTAATGTCTAAACTGCTTGCAACAAAAGTGAGTACACCCCTAAGTGAAAATGTCCAAATTGGTCCCAATTAGCCATTTCCCCTCCCTGGTGTCATGTGACTCAAGAGTGTTACAAGGTCTCAGGTGTGAATAGGGGGCAGGTGTGTTAAATTTGGTGTTATCACTCTCACTCTCTCATACTGATCACTGGAACTTCAACATGGCATCTCATGGCAAAGAACTTTCTGAGAATCTGAAAAAAAGAATCGTTGCTCTACATAAAGATGACCTAGGCTACAAGAAGATTGCCAAGACCCTGAAACTGAGCTGCAGCACGGTGGCCAAGACCATACAGCCGTTTAACAGGACAGGTTCCACTCAGATCAGGTCTCGCCATGGTCGACCAAAGAAGTTGAGTGCACGTGCTCAGCATCATATCCAGAGATTGTCTTTGAGAAATAGACATATGAGTGCTGCCAGCATTGCTGCAGAGGTTGAAGGGGTGGGGGGTCAGCCTGTCAGTGCTCAGACCATACGTCGCACACTGCATCAAATTGATCTGCATGGCTGTTGTCCCAGAAGGAAGACTCTTTTAAAGATGATGCACAAGAAAGCCCACAAACAGTTTGCTGAAGATAAGCAGACTAAGGGCATGGATTACTAGAACCATGTCCTGTGGTCTGATGAGAACAAGATAAACCTATTTGTTTCAGATGGTGTCAAGCATGTGTGGTGGCAACCAGGTGAGGAGTACAAAGACAAGTGTGTCTTGCCTACAGTCAAGCATGGTGGTGGGAGTGTCATGGTCTGGGACTGCATGAGTGCTACCAGCTACATTGCCCCCGGACTGTGTGGTATTGCCACCGCACCACGCTGCACTCACCTACTTGTGCATGCCCTGTGAGTGAGGGCTGTCAGATCATATCTGCTTGGCCATCCTATTAGGACTATGTGAACCCTAGTGTAGGGTAATACAATCAAAAGTGATTGAAAGAACGAAGGCCACTAACCATTAAAAAATGTAAGAGGCTGGCAAACTGCAATACATTTCATGGATTTAAACAGTTTTTTATACTTCAAAAGAATAATTGCAATGAAATAAAACGTTGGTTGAAAACTGGAACCATGTCAAGCAGTCTGATAGATGGCAATTAATTGTCCAATTGCCATTGAAACACAGTTGCTTATTCATTTGTTTTGTTTGTTGAATATTGGATCGTGACTGTTTGGATTTGTATCTCTATAGCCATATTTGGAGGAGATATAGATTTTCTACAAGGTAATCTAATCAGGAGCCCAGGGTCTGCTGAATGTCCATGGGGATTAGCTACAACTTTCATGTTTATGCACTAAAAAAGCACAACTGGTCAAAACTGCGCATCTGCCTATCATGCATTTGTTACTGAAGCCCCGCGTTTCCCTCGTGAAGACTGTTCTGGCTCCCTCCCCAGCGGTTGGTTTCTTACAGCATCCAGGATCAAACCCGTGTTAAGGAGACTCATAGCCTGGCTGCATAGTATGGAAGAGAAGAAGTTAATTGGTGAGGTCCACACTAAGCACACTGTGGGATCCCGCTCTGTCACTAGGAGTGTCCCTCCTAAATGCAACCTACTTCCAGTTAAAGAGTGTGGGGACACAGAGCAGTACTTTTACAGAAGGACCCTGTTCTACTTCTACTGCACACTGTATAAGACTCATTTCTAAGTCGGGGAACCGCCATAATGTTTGATTTTCACATGAACACGGTCCCTGCCTGATCCCAGGCATTGATGAGTGAGCTCCGTGCAAAAGGTACCCCCACATACAAGGCAACAGGCCCCGCCCACATAATTTTTATCCTTAAAGTGGCTGTAAAGCCTCTTGGTTCTTTACCTTAATGCATTATATGCATTAAGGTGAAAAACCTTCCCTGCTGCAGCTCCCCCCAGACCCCCCCTTTTTCTTAACTGAGCCCGATCCAATCCAGCGGTGTGCACGAGAGCAGCGGCTCCAGCCGCTGTCTCTCTCCTCATTGGACAGATTGATAAGTCAGTCAAACGCTGTGACATGGGAGCGGGGGGGTGGGGCCGAATCTCACTGTCTGCGTCAATGGACACAGCAGCGGGACTCGGGAGCACGCCCACACGGGTGCCCCCAGGGAAAGCGGCTTTCCTGGCGGCACCCGAGGGGCTTGGGGTGCCGTCAAGGGGACCCCAGAAGAAGAGAATTAGGGCTGCTCTGTGCAAAACGAATGTTTGTTATTTTTATTTAAAAAAAAAAAAACAAAAAAACAAGGGTTTGCAACCCTTTTAATGTCAATCAAAGGGGTGGGAGTAGAGACAAAGCTGCTAGGGCCCTATTTTGTCTCAATCTGTCTCTGCTTTAGAGACATGTCTTTATACCAAAATTTCCCAAAGTGGTCAATATTAACCCCCAAGGGTCAATGAGACTATCCAAAGAGTTGATAAGATGTCTTGGGACCCAAAGGGGGTCAGTAAATGTCTGGGGGGGGGGATCAAAAGGTGGTTAATACAATTTGAAAGGTTGATTGGGGTTATTCAATCTTTTGAAGTCTCTGTAGAACTCCACATTATTTCCTAGTCCTGAGGGTGAAGTGAATGGGGTGAGACAGTTTTACCCAGGGTTGGATTGGCAGCCACCAGTCAGAGCCGCCTTATCTCTACGAACTGCATGCGCTGATCAGCGGATATGTACAGCACCTGATCTGTGCTGCGATGATGTGACTCTCGTGCACATGAACAAGAGTGACATCATCATGGCCTGGCCATTTGGCCCAACAGACTGAACCAGGAAGGAGGACTGTGTGAACTGTGGGACTTACCAGGTTGGTGACAGCACATCGGTGGGGGGCTTCGCTAGACAGGTAAATCTGTCACAATGTGCTAATATTCAATGCATACTAGCACATTATGGCACAAACCACGATTAAGTGAAAAAAAAAAGAAAAAGGCTTAATTCCCCTTTAAAGTGGAACTTCATGCTCTCAATCAACACTGTTTATTTTATAATGCATTAGTAAATAGATAGGAAAGTACATCATATTTACTTGTTTTAAACTTTTTTTTTTTTTTTACATTTCTTTAGTTACTTTTTAATTTTTTGTCTAGGCAAATGATGTCATACATCCCAAGAGTCATCAGGAGGAGAGGAGGGGTTTTCTCAGCTAAGCACACTCTCTTTCATGCATGCTTGAGCTAAGGGCTATAAAAAGGAGAAGGCAAGGAGCAAGGAACAAAAAGCAAAAAGCCAGAAGGCAGTGGGACTTTATATGAAGCGGTGACCTGGTAAGGTCTAATGCCTCCATCCCTATCTAGTAAAAGGGGAGGGGAAGTGGGGGTGGGACTTTGAATGAGGCACGTGGGTATAAAAATATATAGATTTATTGGTGTATATGGATAATATGATGCATAATGCTAATCATGTCATATAATAAAAACAGTTGGTGTAAATACATATGTACATACAATGGAGGCAAGGAGCCACAGGATTGCACCCAGTTAGTCACATAATACTGAGCATAGTCTGGTAAAACATAAAATAGATTAGGCGGCATATAACATCTCTACGCATTTCGTAGATGAATCTATTCTTCAGGAGCAGGCACGTGGATTGAGTCTGAAATGTACTGATGAACTGAATTTCTATGAGGTCAGACCCTGTCAAGGAATAGGGGGGAGTTAAAATTATTAAGATAAAAGTTAAGCTAGTATAACCCCCACTCTCTATGATACTTACAGATATAGCTAGATTATAGGGATGTGGCACTGTTGATTGGAAATCCCCTAAGGGCATCACTGCCAGAAGCTGAGGTGGTGTGGGCGCTCAAAGTCCAAGAAGAACAACATCTGTGGAGGGCAAGTGTCCAGGAATTGAGAATGGTCATAAGTGACGTCATAAGTGGGTCGTGATTGAGTTCCTGTACCTCTTTTTAGAGAAAAAAAGCCCTGGTTGTTCTTGTTGGGCTTCGAGCGCCCACACCACCTCAGCTTTCGGCGGTGATGCCCTTAGGGGGTCTCCAATATCCAGTGCCACATCCCTATAATCTAGCTATATCTGTAAGTATCTTAGAGAGTGGGGGTTATATTAACTTAACTTTTATCTTAATATTTTAACTCCCCCCTATTCCTTGACAGGGTCAGACCTCATAGAAATTCAGTTCATCGGTACATTTCAGAATCAATCCACGTGCATGCTCCTGAAGAGTAGATTAATCTACGAAACGTGTAGAGCTGTCATATGCCATGTCCTAATCTATGTTATGTTTTACCAGACTGTGCTCAGTATTATGTGATTAACTGTGTGCAACCATGTTGCTCCTTGCCTCCATTGTATATACATATGTATTTACACCAACTGTTTTTATTATATGACATGATTACCATTATCTTATTATCCATATGCACTAATAAATCTATATATTTTTTTACCCACGTGTCTCATTTAAAGTCCCACCCCCATCCCCTGCCCTTGAGCTAAGGGCTGATGGATTCCAGGAAGTAAATGCTACACATATCATTTGCCCTTACTCAAGATGGCCACATCCAGAATTGCTAGTAGGGTGTTTTTCAAAGTGATTTCTTAACAAAAGAAAGCATGGAGACATCGATGGATGGGGGGAGTTTGCTTTGCATATTAAAAATTAATCAAATAGTGTTTTTGGTTTGTGGTGCTCAGATGCAGTGAAGATCCGCTTTAAGGCTGCATTCACACTATAGTATGCACATTTGTGCTTTTTGCACATTGTCATGCTATATGCATAGGGCAGCCCATTGAAATTCCATTTCAAGTGTAGCAAAGTAGCTCACGCACCTTTTTGAACTTTGAGCGTTACATGTTTTTTTTACCGCAAGTTTGGCAAAAAAAAAAAACTGATATCTGTTTTACTGCATTTGGGGGTTCCATAAACAACGAATGGCACTGCATCTGCATGTGTGGCATGTTTTTTTTTTTTTGCGCGCGTTTCATGAGCATGTGCAAGCCATGCAATTTTATGCGTGCTTATGAAACGCTGTGGTATGAATCCAGGCTCAGGTCATACCTAGCGTTCAGCTTTAGCTCTCACTCACCCTAGTGTGTTTTCTCCTGCGTTTGCTGTCATACATGACAATGGAAATCACAATATTCTCTATGGTGCCTGTTCACATGAATGCAGCACAGTGTGGTGCGTTTTTTGAAAAGGTGCAAGTGCTTTTTTTGGTGCAGTGCAGCAGGATTTTTTGCCCAATACATTTCAGTGGGACTGCATGGAAAACACATGTAAAATGCACATACATGCATTTTCAGTGCATTTTTTATAGAATTTTGTGTATAAAATATAGTCCCTCCCCCTACAAAAAACAAACAAACGCATGAAGCATGAAAACGCATTAAAAAATGTGCTACAAAAACGCACAATTATGAAGCAGGACTAGTGTGAATTTAGGCTTAATCATTTTTTTTTTTAACTGTATAACATTTTATCTAATCTCTACCTACGCAGCAAATGCAATAATTAAAAAAAAATGTCAAATAACATGTATCAATTTGTACATTGAGATTTTCTGATCTAGCTACAGAGATCTCCCTGGATAAAATCCATCCTTATGCATCCTCCCTGGATAATATCCATCCTTATGCACCCTCCCTGGATAAAATCTATCCTTATGCATCCTCCCTGAATAAAATCCATCCTTATGCATCCAACAATACTGAGCAGTCGTAAGGCCTGTTCTGCTGTGCTTTGCATTTAGCAGGCTAATACCTGTGTGCAGTGAGTGTAAGCCTATAAGCCCAGGCTGGTTGCACTCCCCCTCTGGAGCATGGGTGACTTCCTGTGTGTGTGTGTGTGCCCCCTCCCTGCTGTCAGTGAGTGTGTGGCTGGGAGGAATGCATTAGCAGCTCTCTGCAGATAGGTGTACTGTATCCACATCCACATTTCCTGGTGTGCTGCAGCCTCTTTAAAAACAATGTCCTTGCAGAGGAAATCAAAGAAGATCCACTCCTCAGGGGGTAAGTGTCTCTTTAAGATTGGGGGGGTTAGTGATCGGAGGAGGAGAGAGAAGGTGGAATAATGGCATCATGACGCCTTCTGTATTGTTTTTTTCTGCATCTCCATCCACCTGCCTCTGTCTGTATAATGATGTTTATAATATAAAGCTCCCTGTCCTTGTAGAAGGCAGTAAAGGCTGTGCATTGGGTGTCATGTTATCAGATCACTGTCATACCCTGGTAGGGGTGGTGCACACAGCTGTCACTCTAGCCTGGAGAGTCACTAGCTGTCAATGTTCCCTGACTCATCTGTTCTGTAATTGTATAGGAGGAACACATGACAGTGCAGCCATAGTCAGGTACAGAGCTGTCAGCTCAGAGCATTGTTGTGCTGCACCATTCAGCACATGTGTTCAAGTCAGCAGCTTTCTGTGCTGGGGGGGGGATGGCAGATCATTGGCTCCTTCTATGTATTTATATAATAGTATTAAACATACTGAGCGCTCACTTCATTAGATACCATTACATGGTGCTTACCTCTGTGCGGCATGCTAACACCCCTGAAGCTATTTTTATGTGTCATTTATTAATGATTCATCTATGTTTGCTACTACCTGCAAATAATGCTACAGTGAGAAGGCACTCATTTTAGGTTCCGTTCACACTAGTGAGACGTGACTTGAGTCGCACAGAATCGCATGACAATGAAAATCACATTGGTACCCATTCTAATCAATGCAGCTTAGCATGTTGCGATTTTGGAAAAGGTTCCTGTACTACTTTGGTGTGATTTTGACTGCATAAAATATACAAATCTTATCCAAGTTGCACTACATAATCGCACTGAGTGTAGGATCAAAATTGAATCGCAGCAATATAAACCTAGCCTAAAAGGCTTTTCTGCTTTACCTACAGATCCTTTCAATATTCTCTGTCTTTTGATAGTTAAAACAGAAGTGTAATCTGTTTATTCTATGATTTGTAATTGTTTATAACACACAGTGCCTTATCCAAGTAAGTGCCGGTTCACACCAGCGCGCTCTGCGAGATCGCATGTGATTCGCACTGCGGTGCAAATCACATGCGATGTCCGTGCGATGCGATTTCAGCCATACAGATTCGCTTTCGGACCAAACTCGCACAGGACCCTTTTTTTGGTCCGCACCAGAATCGGATGCAATGCGCTTTTGCAGAGTTCCTGCATCGCACAAGTGTGAACCAAGCCTAAATGTCATTCAGTAAGATCTACTTACCAAGAAAAAAATATCTATACACACATATATATATATATATGCACACAGTAGATAGATAGCTAGATGATCCTATATAAGTATGGAACCTTCAAGAAGAACTATAGGCAAACCTTTTTTGCCATCTGTGTTCCATTGGGGAGATTTCTCTTCACTTCCTGTCCATAGCCAAAACAAGAAGTGATAGGAAATAGCCAAATCCCTTGGGGTCCCCCAGGTCACCAGAACTTGTGTTCCTATTGGAAGATTTCCCCTCTAATACCTTTCAGGGAACAACTCATATTTGGGATTTTCTTTTAGACCAGGTTCACATATGTGCGAATTAGATGTGGTTTTCACTGCATCCAATTCACCTGACATGTAAGTATGACCGGCTCTCAATGGAGCTGGTTCACTGTCCAGGGCGGCCACGGTGCAGTTTCCAAAAGGGTCCTGTGCATCTTTAGGTCCGGTTCAGGTGCAAATTCAGGCAAAAATTCAGACCTGAAGCACTGGACCGCGGGCTGAAAACTGCGGGTGCACATATGTGAACCCGGCCTCACTATCAATTTCAATGATAATGGTAAACAGGACAAATAGGGAGGATGAATCTCCCTAACAGGGATGCAGACAACAATAAAAATCTGACAGGGGTTCTAATCTATTTCCATTCTATCCAAAGTTAAAAAAGTGTTGCTTTTAGTTATACTGTAAGTAAGAATCAGAATAAAGTGCAAAGTATCAATAAAAGTGTTAAGTGTATTGAACGTATACACTGATCAGCGTTAAAGTTATGGTCACCCACCATAACCCATCGAGGTATGGACTCCACTAGACCTCTGAAGGTATGCTGTGGTATCTGCCATCAAGCCATCAGTAGCAGATCCTATAAGTTGCAAGGTGGAGCCTTCATAGATTGAACTTGTTTTTCCAGCACATCCCCACAGATTCTCAACTGGATTGAGATCTGGAGGATCTGGAGGCCAAGTCAACACCTTGAATTAGTTGTTGTCTTCCCAAAACCATTCTTGAAATCATTAGACCAGGCCACCTTCTTCCATTGCTCCATGGTCCAGTTCTGATGCTCACATGCTCATAGTCAGCACTGATGGCTGTGGTGGACATGGGTCAGCATGGGCACCCTGACCGGTCTGTGGCTACGCAACAAACTGCAGTGTACTGCGTGTTCTGACACCTTTCTATCAGAACCAGCATTACATTTTTCAGCAATTTGAGCTACAGTAGCTCTTCTATTGGATGGGACTACATGGGCCAGCCTTCACTCCTCATCTGCATCAATGTGCTTTGGCCACCCATGACCCCGTCACCGGTTTTCCTTCCTAGGATTACTTTTGGTAGGTCCTAACAGTGCAGACAAGGAAAATCCTACAAGAGCTGCAGTTTTGCAGTTGAGCTAATTGGCTGCAACCACCAACTGAGGAAATTTTTCCATCATGTCCCTCAACAGAGGTCAATCAATTGATCAACTTTTGACAAGTGGGGAAAGCCACACAATGATCAAAATTTGCCCAGCCCCTGTGGATCTGGCTGTATTTCAACAAGTGAATGGTTAGCTTTGCCTTTAACCACTTCAGCCCCGGAAGATTTTACCCTCTTTCTGACCGGAGCACTTTTTGCGATTTGGCACTGCATCGCTTTAACTGACAATTGTGCGGTCGTTGCACCCAAACAAAATTGCCGTCCTTTTTTTCCCACAAATATAGCTTTGTTTGGTGGTATTTGATCACCTCTCCTTTTATTTTTTGTGCTCTAAACAAAAAAAAGCGACAATTTTGAAAAAAACACCATATTTTGTACTTTTTGCTATAATAAATATCCCCCAAAAATATTTAAAAAGACAATTTTTTTCCTCAGTTTGGACCAATATGTATTCTACATATTTTTGGTAAAAAAAAAAATCGCAATAAGCCTATATTGATTGGTTGCGCAAAAGTTATAGCATCTGCAAAATAGGAGATAGCTTTATGGCCTTTTTAAATTATTTTTTGCTTGTAATGGCAGTGATCAGCGATTTTTACCGGGACTGCGACATTGCAGCGGACAGATTGGATTTTTTTTTACTAGTAATAGCGGCGATCTGCGATTTTTATCAGGACTGCGACTTTATGGAAGACACATCGGACAATTTTGACACATTTTTGGGACCATTGGCATTTATACAGCAATCAGTGCTAAAAAATGCATTGATTACTGTAAAATGTCACTGGCAGGGAAGGGGTTAACACTAGGTGGCGATCAAGGGGTTAATTGTGTTCCCTAGTGTGTGTTCTAACTGAAGGGGGGAGAGGGCTGTGTAGGGGAGATGACAGACTGCTGTTTATACTCTGTATGAACAGACGATCTGTCACTTCTCCCCTCAGAGAACCGGAAACGGTGTGTTTACGCACAGATCTTGGTTCTCCAAGTGTCAGCAGCGATCGCGGGAGCCCGGCGGTGATCATGACCACCGGGCACTCGCATTGGCCCCGGGGGCGAGCATGCCTGTGCCCCTAGTGGCCACAGGGCGAAGCGACGTAACATAAAGTTAAAGTTAAACTGGAGGATGACCAGTATCAGCTAGAGCTTTCCTCCCCAGTTGGAGACCTTTAGCTATTTAGTTAGACTTCATTTGGAATACCTGTCTAGTTCTGGAGACCTCACTTACAAAAAGATATTGATAAGATAGAAAAAGTCCAGAGATGGGTAACAAAAATGGTGAAAGGTCTGAAAGATTAAGTCCAAGGAAAACGTTTTTCTTTGTAATGGGGCTGTACCCACACTGCAAGGGTTAAGTGCTTGTTTTGTCAAGGGGAGAGGAGAAAGCCTTATACTCATCTGATCCTCCACTCTACCATCAAATGGTACTCCCCAACAATCCAGGGGTGAACTGCTCCTGGCATCGTCCTGAACAGAGGTCTATGGAGCCTCCTCTAGGCTTGATAATGTCAGGAACAGTCCACCGCTCAAGACCAAGGGAGAGGGGGGTTTGGTGCAGGAGTTGTGAGGGGACTTTATGTTACAGGTAAGCCTATATTAAGGCTTATCTGTAGCTAACAAGGATATCTCCTAAACCAGCACGGTTTAGGAGATATCCCTGTATTTGCATGTGCCGACGTCATGCGACGGCACATGCGCACTTAAGACAACTGAAGCAATGGCGCTATATGCCGTTGCTTCAGTTGTACTGTGCCGTTCCAGCGCGCATGCGTGGAGTGACCTCATCGCGGCCCCGGCTAATCACAGCACCGGAGCCACGACACTCTGGGACAACATGTCGGTGGTCGGAGGGGGAGACGTGGACCGATGCGGGGGCTTCGATCTGAGGTAAGTAATACATAATTAGCTAGAATGCTATGCATACTAGCTAATTATGCCTTTGTCTTGCAGCGTTTTTTGTTTTTTTTTTGTTTTTTTGCTGAGGGTTTACTTCCTCTTTAACCCTTTTTTGCCCATGGTTAAAGTGATTGTAAAGTCTCGTTTTTTTTTCCTATAAAAATAGCAAACATGTTATACTTACCTGCTCTGTTGCAGTTGATTTGCACAGAGCATCCCGGAGCCTCCTCTTCTCGGGTCCTACTTCTGTGATCCCTGCCCCTCCCCCCTGCTGAGCTGCTTGCCTTGGGGGCACCCGAGCAGAATCACAGTTCCCTGCGTCCATTCAGACACTGAGCCCTGGCCCTGCCCCCTCTCTCTCCTGATTGGCTAGCTGACTTTGATTGACAGCAGTAGCAGCCAATGGCACCACTGCTGTGTCTCAGCCAAACAGGAGGGAAAATCAAGGACGGCTGAGACACTCATGGACATCGGTGGACATAGAGGGACCTCAGAAAATTATTAGGGGGGCTGCTGCACACAGAAGGCTTTTTATCTTAATTAATAGAATGCATTAGGATAAAAAAACTTCTGCCTTTACAACTCTTTTAATCTTTAAAGGGGTTGTAAAGGCTCGTGTTTTTTCACCTTTTTTTTTCATGCATCCTATCCTATGCATTAAGGTGAAAAAACACCTTGCAGTCACCAGCCCCCTAGCCCCCCGTTTTACTTACCTGAGCCCCGAATTTCCGTTGGCGTGTCCCCGCTGTCCCTCTCTCCACGGGTTCCCGGCTCTTGATTGGATAGATTGATAGCAGCGCATGCCATTGGCTCCCGCTGCTGTCAGTGAAATCCAATGACGCGGGCGCTGGGAGGCGGGGCCGAGTCCTGCATTCGGCCTCTATGGACGCCGAATGCTGGACTCGGGAGCGCGCCCACAAGGTAACCCCCCTTGGGAGAGTTCTTCTCCAAGGGGGTTATCTAATGTGGGGAGGAGCAACAAGAGCCGCCGAAGGACCCCAGAAATGGATGTTTGGGGCCACTCTGTGCAAAATGAGGTAAGTGTTATTTTTACAAAATAAAAAAAACTATACTTTAGTATCACTTTAAGGTTTGGTTCACACCTATACGAATTGGATGTGAGTTTCTCCGCATCCAATTCACATAGCAGGAGAATATGGCCGGCTCTCTATGGAGCTGGTTCACACGTCTCCAGGGTGGCTGCGGAGCGCACTGCACAGAAAAGCTGTGCATCTTTGCCTCCGTTTCAGGGCCAAATTCAGGCAAAGATTCGTCCCTGTAATGGAGAACAGGGACCGACAGCGTTGCTGTGCGATCCGTGGCCGGTTTAGGCGTGAACCAAGCCTTAACCTCCCTGACGGTATGATTATGTCAGATTTTTGATGCTCAAAATGGTACAATTGTTTTGCATGGAAATTTGTCGTTTTATATTATAGGCCTGTAATTCTTAGGAATAACACACTTAAATCTGTCCAAACAAGAGTCTAGTAGACATCCCGTATTTGATAAAGTTCGAAACACGAAATCATAAATTATAATATAATAAATAACTATAAATAATTGTAACAAATAATAATATAATAATAATAAAAATTATTCAATAATGTAATCAAATCAAAAACACTGAAATTTGTTCAGTTGCAGAATTGTCGCTGTCATTACTTTCAGTGTTTGATGACAAATTTCCCCACAAATCACTATCTCTCAATTCTGCAAGTGATTGAAATTTTTTATCGCTGTTTTCTAGCTGGTCTAAAAGCGCTTTTGATGTAAAGGGACGGTTTTGGTTGCTATGGACAATCTCCAATTTCCAGGCAGAAAGAATAGTATATATAATATAAAACTGCATGCAGGGCACTGGACAAACCACTAGGGACAAAAGGGATGTGAAATAATTTGATACAGTACTGTAATCTGTAAGATTACAGTGTACTGTATGTATTGTGTTTTTAACTTTTTGAATTTGGCGCCGTGCTCCGTCTCCGTGCGTCGCAACGCTCATAGGGAACGGAGCTCCGCACAGTGATGAATCGAGCGGAGACACGGTTCGCACACAGATCGGGGAGACATCGCAGGATCCTAGGGACAAGGTAAGTAACTTTTCCTGGATCCTGCGATGTGATCCCGAGTGTGGCTCGGGGTTACTGCTTTTGGTAATGAAAATTCACCCCGAGCCAGACTCGGGAATACCGCCAGGGAGGATAAACATATCAGGAGAGATGTCAATACTGTATTATGTTCAGTCTGAGGGAAAGAAGGGAAAAGGGAGACATGCTTGAAATCTTTAAATAAATCAAGGGGGTGAATATGGATCAGGTGGGCAGTATTTTCAATATGAAGCCAAGATCAAAAACACGGGACATGACCTCAAACTAACTGCAGGAAAATTCACCGTTAATCTAAGAAAGTATCATTTTACCGAAGGAGTAAATACTGGGAATTAGAGCTGCACGATTCTGGCCAAAATGAGATTCACGATCTTTTTGCTTAGAATAAAAAGATCACGATTCCTGCAACATAATATCTTTCACATTATACATAAAAAAAGAGCTAACTTTACTGGTTAGTTTTTTTTTTTTTTAATTCATTAAAGTAATTTTTTCCAAAAAAATTGCATTTGAAAGACGGCTGCCCAAATACAGTGTGACATAAAATATTGCAACAACCACCATTTTATTCTCTAGGGTGTCTACTAAAAAAATATATATAATATTTGGGGGATCTAAGTAATTTTTTAGCAAAAAAAAAAAATGATTTTAACTTGAAACCAACAAATGTCAGAAGGTTTAGTGTTTAAGGGCCGGTTCACACTGCTGCGAATTCTATTGGGAATTTGAACCGTTGTGATCACTCAAATTCGCAAGTCATTTAAATAACATAGTTTTTCCTTAGTGCCCTTCACATCAATGCGTTGGGAATCTAAGCTGCGTACAAAAAGGGTCCTGTGCGAGTTTGATCCGTGTGCAATGCGAATTCAAAGCAATATTTGCCGTAGATTTGCCAGAACACAAAGAATTCGCAAAGAAAATTTGCAACGCAATCGGATCAAATTCGTGCAAAATTCGCACCGCAGCAGTGTGAACCGGCCCTAAGTGGTTAAACTTTTTTTACTTACACACAAAGGTGTCCGTTTATGAAGCAGTGATCAGCAGTGATCCCGAGGATCACCGCTGATCACAGTCCATAAACGGTTTATGAAACAGAGATAATCGGGAGGAGAAGTCTTTGAACATGTTCTCCCGCCGATTATCTCCACACACGGAGAATCCTCATTGACTGACACAGTAACGGCCAGTTTATGAAGCTGCGATCTCAGTGCTTCACTGGCGATCTGAGTCAGAATTCACCTCCCTGATTCACCAGCTCAGAGGTGGGGATTCGGGGAGCGAAGAGGGAATCTGGAGGGATCTGAGGAGGAAAGAGGAAGATTTCTAACTTCCTTATACCCCATTCAGACCCCCCAATACTGTAACTATGTCCCCCTGCCATATTTATGTGTAAAAAAATAAGGAGTCCCCCTACATTATATATATATGTACACACACACACTATATATACATGTATATTTTATTTATTTCAGGTAGTTATATAGTGCCATCAATTTACGCAGCGCTTTACATATACATTGTACATTCACATCAGTCCCTACCCTCAAGGAGCTTACAATATAAGGTCCCTAACTCACATTCATACATACGAGGCATACTACGGACAATTTAGACAGGATCCAATTAACCTCCCAGCATGTCTTTGGAGTGTGGGAGGAAACCGGTGTACCTTGAGGAAACCCACGCAGCCACAGGGAGAACATGCAAACTCCAGGCAGGTAGCGTTGTGGTTGGGATTCAAACCAGCGATCCTCCTTACTGCTAGGTGAAGGTGCTACCCACTACACCACTGTGCTGCCCCATATATGCACACACATTATATATATATATACATACACACATTATATATATATATATATATATATATATATATATATATATATATACGTATATATATATATATATATATATATATATATATATATATATATATATATACGTATATATATATATATATATATATATATAATGTGTGTATGTATATATATATATATATATAATGTGTGTGCATATATGGGGCAGCACAGTGGTGTAGTGGGTAGCACCTTCACCTAGCAGTAAGGAGGATCGCTGGTTTGAATCCCAACCACAACGCTACCTGCCTGGAGTTTGCATGTTCTCCCTGTGCCTGCGTGGGTTTCCTCCGGGTACTCCGGTTTCCTCCCACACTCCAAAGACATGCTGGGAGGTTAATTGGATCCTGTCTAAATTGTCCGTAGTATGCCTCGTATGTATGAATGTGAGTTAGGGACCTTATATTGTAAGCTCCTTGAGGGTAGGGACTGATGTGAATGTACAATGTATATGTAAAGCGCTGCGTAAATTGATGGCACTATATAACTACCTGAAATAAATAAAATATACATGTATATATAGTGTGTGTGTGTGTACATATATATATAATGTAGGGGGACTCCTTATTTTTTTAACATTAACCACACCGTCTGTCCATGTATTGAGCAGTGATAATTTATCACTGCTTAATAAACTGACATCTCTGTGTTTCTGTGAATTTCTGGTACTGTAATCTCGTAAAGTCTCACAAGATTCCAGTATCAGGGGGCGTTCTCCGCTGTTTGAAGCGTTTGTAGATCTCTTCACTCCTCCAAAGGTGAAGCGATCCACAAACCTTCATAAACTGGCACACAGAGGAGAAAGATCTCCTCTGTGAATGCCAGAGAATGAAGTAGTGAATAGATTTCACTGTTCATAAACAGACACCAAAGTCCATTTCATTGACAAATTGTTACAATGTTTATACTTAGTTCAACTGATAAAGAATTTTTTGCTTCTTAGCAGACTGCCCAGTTTTTCTCTTCCTTTCTTTTGACGGCTGTGGCTTCAGAAAAGCAGAGAGAATTCTTTGCATAGAAGGTATCGGGAAACACTTTATTCAAGATCGCGATAACGATTCTTGTCGATTAATCGTGCAGCTCTACTGGGAATAGATTTCCAGTGGTGGTAGTGAGTCAGTCAACAGTAATCCTGCTTACACATGACCGGACTTTCCGTCAGAATAAACTCTGATGGTCTTTCCGACGGAGTTCCAACAGAGTTCCGATGGAGTTCCGCTGAAAGGGACTTGCTTACACACGATCACACCAAAGTCCGTTCGTTTAGAACGCGATGACCTACAACAGGACTAGAAAAGGAAGTTCAATAGCCAGTAGCCAATAGCTACCCTTGCGCCGTTTTTGGTCCGTCGGAATAGCATACAGACGAACGGTTTTCCTGATAGGAATTGATTCCGTCGGAAAGATTTAAAACATGTTCTATTTTTAGGTCCGTCAGAATTTTTGGAAAAAAAAGTCAGCTGAATCCCACACATGATTGGAATATCTGATGAAATGATTCCGTCTGACCTTTTCTGCCGGAAAGTCCGGTCATGTGTATGCGGCATAAGTGGATTCGAAGATACTTGGGACAAACATGGATCTATGCTCAGAAAAAATGTAAAAAAAAAAAAATGGAGCAGACACCATGGACCACTTGATCTTCTTCTGTCATCACTCTTCTATTTTTCTTTGATTATGTGCACACAATTGAACTGCCATTTTGTTTGGTTTATGCAGTGAATAAACCCACCAGCAGCATCCTTATTACATTGGAGCCATAGCAGTTGGTCCTTAAATTGTACCCAACAATTTAATCTCATAATGAGCAGCAGAGCTAGGAACTCTTCATAGTTGGCTTAGAGACTCTTGCTAATCAATTTTTTTACTGAATGCAGTACTTGCGAGATGCAGTATGTGCCATGTACTATCCGCAATATGCATATTAGGGTGTCAGGAAAATTACAACGACACCATTAATAGTAATGCAAAAAATATTTCAAATGTGTCCAATCACTTTAGAGTAGTTCATGGTGGAAACCTGGATTCTTTTTCCTTTTGTGGTTTAGAAAAGGTAAAAAGATTTATAAGAAGGGGTGACACACACCGCATCCTGCTTCAGCGGGAGGTGTGGAGGATTCATTAATTAAATACTCGGCTTCCTAGTGGAATGAATAACAGAATGGATGTTAACTTGTTCCTAAAGTAACAGAGTTTGGTATTGGAATGGTTAATAATCAATTAATTCCACCATTTATGTCTCCTTTTTCCATCCCCCTTTTCTTCTGGTTCTACTAACCTCACGTTTTTAATTGATTCTTAAATGATTTTAATTAGGATGCACCACCTCTACTTGTTGGGGGAATGTAAAGTTCTCTATAAAAGGTTGGTCTTAATGTAACTTTGTATGCTATGAGGAAGGCTTAGGCCAAAACACGTCAGTATTTCAGATGTAGCACTGCTGTTAGTGCTCCAATAAAGATATACAAGAAGAAGCATTCGTGTTTCCGGCATTTTTTGCTAATTTTTTTACTAGGTCTCTGGGCTGCTGGGTGTTCCCCCATTCCGAGACAATTTTTGAAGAGCTGACGCTGCAAAGGAGGAGAGAGCCAATAGGAAATGTGGACTCTTCTCTCTCTAGCTCCTCCCTCTGGCCACTGGAGACCACTGGCAGTGCTAGGCATAGGGATAAGGGGAGTGTGTGGAGGCATACTGGACTCTAGTGGATATTCTTGCTTCTTGTCACTATTGTCCATTTATTCACACAATTGCATATTTGTTGGCAAAGTTTTGACCCAGTTTCCTTTTGATGCCTGCATATTGCCAAGATTGCCCATTGGTTGCCAACATAGTCATGAATTCCTGTTTGTTGGCCATTTATGTTACATGTTTTTTGCCCTTTGTTGCCCAGATATTGTCACTGTTGCCCATAAATATCCACAATTGTCTGCTTGCTGGTCATGTATTGTTAAAACTGTTTATTTGTGAGGGAGAGTGCCCATGGCTGATTATTGTCTGTCAAAACGTTATTTTCTTTTCATTTTGTGTGGAGTGCAGAAGATAACTAATTGCTGTCAAGTTTTTATCGTTGTCTTTCTACCCCAAATTTTTCTGCATTGGACAATGTAATGGCTCATTCACACCAGCAGCTATGCGTTATGCAGTGCGCCACAATGCACCTGTATGGTGTGGGCAACTGTTTTCTATGTGCCCTTTCACACCTGTGCGATTTGTCATGCAACTTTGGACATCAGAGTAGCATGACAAGCCATTTCCCATATTTTACAATGATAACCATTCATATAGGTGGGACTTAAAGTTGCAGCAACTTCAAAGCAGTTCATGTACTACTTTGGTCCAACTTTCATGCAACTTGAGGGCCATAGACTTCAATGTTAACCCTCAAAAGTTCCCTGAAAGTTGTACCTGAACATTATACAGTGCAACAGTTGTGCAACAGTTGTCTATTATCACTGGTCAAAGCCAAAGGGTCTGGTATGGACTGGGGGGGGGGGGGCTATGCTGTTTTTTTAAATTTTTTTATCAATTGTCTGCTTTTTTTTTTTTACGTTCAGCTGGCAGTGGGGAACCAGCTGACAGCTGATGTGTCACCCGTTGTTAAGGACATGGCGGCCGGCTTCTCGGCCCGCTGCTTAGCAACCAAATATTCGTCAAAAAGCAGTGTGGGGGTCCCCCCGACCCCCAGGCTGTTTTTTGGCAAATACCACATTAATTATCGCATTACATTTTTACTCTTTGGTCCGTTTGTGAATTGGACTTAAGAGCTTTTTATGCAATATTTACGACACATTTTTTTTTGGTAAATACCGCATAATCGTTACTTTATTTTTTTGTGAATTGGACTTTATTTACCGCATGCGATAATCTATGCAAATGGAGAACATGATACCCTTATCTCATGTGGTAAAGCTTTGTGAATTGACTCCATAGACTCATTCTTTTCCCCACCCCCTGCAGTAGGGCAACTGAGTGACCCTTGTATATTTCAGGGATGGAAGAAAGGACTCCCAATGTTTTAAACAATAAAGGACCATATGGGCCCAAAGTGAATTCTAATGACCAGCACCTAGGGGCAAAGGTCTCAATACGTTGAGGTTGTTTTAAAGTGAGTCGAACAGTACCAAGTCGAAGTTGATTTGGACAGTCATTATCGCGTAATTACGATAAGTTCTTCAGCCATTCCTGTATTGTTGGCTCCATGATGCAAACAGAAAAAACAGTGCTACTACCCATACAACACATTGATGGCAGAGCTCCCGGGTGCTCGATCCACAGTTGCTGGCTGAGTAGAATGATGTAGGAAGGATGATTCACACATCGGCTGTTGCTCTTAAAGTGGAGTTCCACCCAAAAATGGAACTTCCACTTTTTGGAATCTTCCCCCCTCCGGTGTCACATTTGGCACCTTTCAGGGGGGAGGAGGGAGCAGATACCTGTCTAATACAGGTATTTGCTCCCACTTCCTGGCATAGATCACCGCGGTGTTCGCAGTGACCTATGCCACTTCTGGCGCCCACTCTGTCCTCCCCCGCTGTCTTCTGGGAGACAGAAGACAGCAGGGACCAGTGAGGACGCGCAGCGCGACTCCCGCATGCGCATTAGGGAACTAGGAAGTGAAGCCGCACGGCTTCACTTCCTGATCCCCTTACCAAGGATGACAGCGACAGCAGCCGAGAGCCAACAGACAGATCAGCTTCGGCTGCCGACATCGTGGGCTCCCTGGACAGGTAAGTGTCCATATATTAAAAGTCAGCAGCTGCAGTATTTGTAGCTGCTGGCTTTTAATATATTTTTTTTCGGCGGACCTCCGCTTTAAAGAATCTTCATTTTATTGAAAAGCCACAGTGTACAAACACAGATAAAATCAGTTTGTTGGCTCCGTAGCTGTACGCCAGTGGCAGGGGATGCAGTGCCTTGCTGCTGTGGTCATGAACAATGTCGGATTTATTGTAGATGTTCCTAGGAATAGATGAGTGGTGTAGGAGAAACTGTGGCGGCGAGAATTCAAGAATCACTATCATAACCATGGTAATAATTTACTGTACTTTTTTTCCAGAAGGGCAATACTTTGGAGCATGACCACCAGATGTGAATCAAAGCCCCCTCCTCCTGCTTGCACCTCCAACAGAGGCTAGAGACAGTAGGGTAGCACTTGTGGAGAGAGATGGAGTCCTGTACCAGTGTGCTTAGATCTTGTAACCGCATTCCTGTGGGGCCACTTTTGGAGAGCCTTTGTGTATGAGTGCACACTGATTCCCACCACTCAGACGAGAGGGAGATTCCTAGGTCTCATTCCCATGCTGTACTAGAACTGTTTTGAAGATCACCAAATAGTGATAGAGCATTCTTGTGGGACTTTGAGTGCCCAGTTCTCCCACAAGGCACTCAAAGTTGAGGTAAGCAGAAACTGGGGCTATAAGAGATCACTGGAATAACTGGAGTGAAGGGCATGGGGTTTTCTCAAAGACACAATCACTTTTCCTGCCTGAGCAAGGTGATAATGTCTCATTACTCCAAAGTTTCTGCCTTGAATTTTCTAGCTTGTTTCGGAAAATGACAGCTAGAATATAGATGCAATGTCAAAACTAGGATTTTTATATTCATATAATTTGCATGCATAAGACCTTATTATATATGAAATTATTTTTGAAATAGGTTTGGTAACAATGTACTGTGGATTCAGAAATGTGTCTTCAAATACAGTTTTAATTATAACCCACTGTTTGTACCGGTAGGAATGTAATCATTTTATTTTTCATTATCTCTGGTACCTACAAGGCCAGCTGCTTTATGTGCAGGCCAACAGCAGGAACGGCACAGCAACTGTTACAAAATTATATTAACGCAATGTCATACATTGCCAAGTGAGAAATTTTTTCAAAGGATGATTGGCGTGTGTTTGGTAAAACAAAAATGTCCTCTGTTGGGTATGGTATTTAAATAAGAACTCTAGGCACTCATATGTGGATACACTATATGTATATATATGTATATATATATATATATATATATATATATATATATATATATATACACAGTATCTCACAAAAGTGAGTACACCCTTCACATTTTTGTAAATATTTTATTACACCTTTTCATGTGACAACACTGAAGAAATTACACTTTGCTACAATGTAAAGTAGTGAGTGTACAACTTGTATAACAGTGTAAATTTGCTGTCCCCTCAAAATAACTCAACACACAGTCATTAATGTCTAAACTGCTGGCAACAAAAGTGAGTACACCCCTAGGTGAAAATGTCCAAATTGGGCCCAAAGTGTCAATATTTTGTGTGGCCACCATTATTTTCCAGCACTGCCTCAACCCTCTTTGGCATGGAGTTCACCAGAGCTTCACAGGTTGCCACTGGAGTCCTCTTCCACTCCTCCATGACAACATCAAGGAGCTGGTGGATGTTAGAGACCTTGCGCTCCTCCACCTTCCGTTTGAGGATGCCCCACAGATGCTCATTAGGGTTTAGGTCTAGAGGCATGCTTGGCCAGTACATCACCTTTACCCTCAACTTCTTTAGCAAAGCAGTGGTCGTCCTGGAGGTGTGCTTGGGGTCATTATCATGTTGGAATACTGTCCTGCGGCCTAGTCTCTGAAGGGAGGGGATCATGCTCTGCTTCAGTATGTCACAGTACATGTTGGCATTCATGGTTTCCTCAATGAACTGTAGCTCCCCAGGGTTGGCAGCACTCATGCAGCCCCAGAAAATGACACACCCACCACCATGCTTGACTGTAGGCAAGACACACTTGTCTTTGTACTCCTCACCTGGTAGCCGCCACACACGCTTGACACCATCTGAACCAAATATGTTTATATTGGTCTCAGACCACAGGACATGGTTCCAGTAATCCATGTCCTTAGTCTGCTTGTCTTCAACAAACTATTTGCGGGCTTTCTTGTGCATCACTTTTATAAGAGGCTTCCTTCTGGGACGACAGCCATGCAGACCAATTTGATGCAGTGTGCAGCTTATAGTCTGAGCACTGACAGGCTGACCCCCCAACCCTTCAACCTCTGCAGCAATGCTGGCAGGACTCATATGTCTATTTCCTAAAGACAACCTCTGGATATGGCGCTGAGCACTCAACTTCTTTGGTTGACCATGGCGAGGCCTGTTCTGAGTGGAACCTGTCCTGTTAAGCTGCTGTATAGTCTTGACCACCGTGCTACAACTCAGTTCTTGGCAATCTTCTTATAGCCTAGGCCATCTTTATGTAAAGCAACAATTCTTTTTTTAGTCTCTCAGAGAGTTCTTTGCCATGAGGTGCCATGTTGAACTTCCAGTGACCAGTATGAGAAAGTTAGAGCGATAACACCAAATTTAACACACCTGCTCCCCATTTAACCCTGAGACCTTGTAACATTAACGAGTCACATGACACCAGGGAGGGAAAATGGATATTTGGGCCCAATTTAAACATTTTTCACTTAGGGGTGTACTCACTTTTGTTGCCAGTGGTTTAGACATTAATTGCTGTGTGTTGAGTTATTTTGAGGGGACAGCAAATTTACACTGTTATACAAGCTGTACACTCACTACTTTACATTGTAGCAAAGTGTTATTTCCTTAGTGTTGTCACATGAAAGCATATAATAAAATATTTACAAAAATGTGAGGGGTGTACTCACTTTTGTGAGATACTGTATATAATATACATACAGCGGGTAAAATAAGTATTGAACACATCACCATTTCTAAAGGTGCTATTGACATGAAATTGTCACCACATGTTGGTAACAGCCCATGCAATCTATACATACAAAGAAACCAAAACAAAAATGTTCAAAAATTAAGTTATGTGTAATAAAATGGAATGACACAGGGAAAAAGTACTGAACACAGGAAAAAAGGAGGTGCAAAAAAGGCATGGAAAGCTAAGACACCAGCTGAAATCTATCAGTAATTAGAAAGCAATAATGCCCCTTGTCAGTGCAAATGAATATCAGCTGGTTCAGTCTCAAATGATGGCCTATAAAAAGGTGTCTCATTACCAGGGTGTCACACAGAAACATCTCATGATGGGTAAAAGAAAAGAGCTCTCTCAAGACCTTCGCAACATTATTGTTGCAAAGCATACCGATGGCATTGGTTACAGAAGGATTTCTAAACTTCTGAATGTTCCAGTAAGCACTGATGGGGCCATAATCCAGAAGTGGAAAGAACATAATTTCATTATAAAATGGCCATGACCAGGTGCTCCTCGCAAGATTGCTGACAGAAGAGTGAAAAGAATTATCAGAAGAGTTGTCCGAGAGCCAAAGACCACTTGTGGAGAGCTTCAGAAAGACCTGGATATAGCAGACACAATTGTTTCAAAGAAAACAATTAGTAATGCACTCAATTGCCATGGCCTGTATGCACGCTCATCACGCAAGACTTAATTGCTGAAGAAAAAACATGAACAACATTTGGACAAGCCTGTGAAATGCTGGGAGAATAAAGTCTGGTCAGATGAGACCAAAATTGCACCTCACCCCAAAAAAAAACAAACCAACAGTGTTGGAGGTGGGAACATCATGGTGTGGGGCTGTCTTTCAGCATACAGTACTAGCAAACATTATGTCATTAAAGGAAGGATGAATAGAAAAATGTAGACATTCTTGATAAAAATCTGCTGCCCTCTACCAGGATGATGAACATTTCAGCAATGATACCAAACACAAAGCCAAGGAAACTCTCAATTTGTTCCAAAAAGAGCTGCACAATTCTGGATAAAATGAGAATCACAAATTTTTTTGCTTAGAATAAAGATCACGATTCTCTTACGATTCTGAAGAACTTTTTTGTTTTAAAGATTTACAACCCCTGAACATTAGGTTATCAAAGAAGATGGCAAAAAAATAAGACATAATACTCGTTGCTTCAATCAAATTTAAAGAAATGTAATAAAAAACAATGGAATGTGTAAATAAATTTTAAAAAATACCATTAACCACTTGCTGACCAGCCGCCACAGTTTTACTGCGGCAGAATGGCACGGTTAGGCGAAACGACTTTATGTTACGTCGCTTTGCCCTGTGGCCACTAGGGGCACGCGCGCTGCTCGCCCCCGGAGCCTGATGCGAGTGTCCGGTGGGCATGATGACCGCCGGCTCCCGCGATCGCTCGTGACACACCGAGAACCGGGTTCTGTGTGTGCAAACACACAGATCCCGGTTCTCTGAGGGGAGAAGAGAATGATCGTGTGTTCATAAAAAGTATGAACAGCAATCTGTCATCTCCCCTAGACAGTCCCATCCCCCCTTCAGTTAGAACACAGAGACGGAACACAGTTAACCCCTTGATTGCCCCCTGCCTGTGACATTTTTACAGTAATCAGTGCATTTTGTATGAATGCCAATGATCCCAAAAATATGTCAAAAGTGTCTGATGTGTCCGCCATAACGTCGCAGTCCCGATAAAAATCACAGATCGCCACCATTACTAGTAAAGAATAAAAAAATTAAAATGCTATAAATCTATCCCCTATTTTGTAGACTCTATAACTTTTGCGCAAACCAATCAATATATGCCTATTGCGATTTTTATTACCAAAAATATGTAGAAGAATACATATCGGCCTAAATTGAGAAAAAAATAGCTTTTAAAAAAAGAAAAAATAGGGATATTTATTATAGCAAAAAGTACAAAATATTGTGCTTTTTTCAAAATTGACGCTCTTTTTTTTGTTTATAGCGCAAAAAATAAAAACCGCAGAGATGATCAAATACCACCAAAAGAAAGCTCTATTTGTGTGAAAAAAAGGATATCAATTTTGTTTGGGTGCAGCGCCGCACGACCACGCACTTGTCAGTTAAAGCGACGCAGTGCCGAATCGCAAAAAAATGGCAGCCAAATCTTCTGGGGCTGAAGCGGTTAAGTTATATTAGGGTAATTTTTTTTAGTAGTTGCCAATACCAATTACACATACCTACCACAACTTTTTCATTTACACTTCAGCTGTCAGCAATGATACAAAGCAGCAATGAAAATTTATTTTACAAATGGAATAAATTTATTTTTTTAATTTTGCGCTTTTTTTATGTGAAACATGTAAACATATGTTAAAGGTGTAAAAATATTAATGAGCAAAGCAAACAAATAAAAAAAATGTAATTATTATTGGTTTATAGAATAGAAGTAAATGAAAAAACAAATCAGCGTAAATTAAGGGTTAATAAGGGGTTAAACAGAGGAACAATTTAATAAAAACCAAGGTTGCTTTAAATTGACTTCATTTACAGACCATTCATCCCTTTGATCTGTAAATGAACAGAAAGATACAATGTTTCTTTTTATCTCTCTTTCAGTGCTGAGCAATGTTGTTATTAAACATATCCCCGGCTGCTTTTTTTTTTTTTTTTTACTGCTGTGAGCAGGGAACTGCTCTGCACTTGTCACATGAATGGTGGAAATGCTGGATTAAGATTTGAGTTACAGAGGAGGTACAGTGCTAAAATCATTGCTCTCGCTCTAACGATCCTGGCGATACCTCACATGTGTGGTTTGAATACCATTTACATATGCGGGCGCGACGTACGTATGCGTTCGTTTCTGTGCATGAGCTCGGCAGGAGGGGGTGCTTTAAAAAATAAATTTCTTATTTATTTTACTTTTTATTTTTTATTTTTACACTGTCCCTTTAAAAAAAAATGGATCGCTTTTATTCCTATTACAAGGAATGTAAACATCCCTTGTAATAGAAAAAAGGCATGACAAGACCTCTTTAATGTAAGATCTGGGGTCAAAAAGACCTCAGATCTCACATTTACACTTAAATGCAATTAAAATTTTTTTTTTTTTCAATAACATTTTTCCCCTTTAAGACCATTGGGTGGAAGTGACGTTTGACGTCGCTTCCGTCGTCTAATGGTATGGAGTCGAGTGGGGGCCATCATTCCCTCACTCGACTTCCAGCCTCAGAGGGGAAAGGACCGGATCGTCTACGCTGCTACCGACAACTCCGGTAAGTGGAAAAGATGGCCGGGGACTGGGCACCTCTACCTCCACAGATAAAAGTGATCTCGCAAATCCAAATCCGCCGCAGAGACCACTTTTATCTGAAAGCGGACCGCCCGCAGTTTTTTTTTTCGAAAGGTGTTTATTTAGTTTTTTCAATACATCAAACATGACAAAATAACATTCCACATGGATACAGTAGGACTTTACCATAAGGAAATCCATTATTTGCATATCACTTAGATCCTTTTGATATAGGGATATTCTTGAAGAGGAGGAACAATACCATTATTCCCCAAGAGCCAAACTAGTGGCAGTTAGGGATGGAGGATTCAGCATAAGCCATATCTAGAAGATATATGTCCAACGATTTAAATATAACCAAAACAAAATCACGCATACAACACATACACACACCATTCATACCAAACTATGTCCCACCAATATCGCATTGTTATTAATCCCATCTCAACTCCAGGTATATACCATACCACATAGCTTACATCTTACACCACAGTTCTTTTTTCCCCAACATTCTATACAACCTGTCTCCATCTCATTCGGTCACAAATTATTTACATCTATCTTATCAATTTAGCTGGGAAGATAGAACTGTGCCCCAATATGAATTGTCCACGGTTGCCATACTTTAACAAATTTTTTGGAACATGCTCTACTCTTGTAGATAATTTTGACTTTGGGAAACTCCCCATTAAAATTACGAAACAAAAAGTTGTAATGTTGGGGGGTTACTATTTTTCCAGTGTAACAGTATGACTTTATGTGCATAGTATAGGACAGTTCGGATTAGAATCCGGGCAGGCACTTTGTGGATAAAGTCATTCAAAATGCCCAACAACCCCACATTTGGTGTTTGGGGGACTGGAAGAGCCAGTTGATTGTCGAAAAAATTGAACAAGTCCATCCAATATGATGCCAGACCTGGACAGCTCCAAAACATGTGGAATAAATCAGCGTTTTTCAAAAACATCTGGGACATGCTGCATTAGTACCCAACCCCATACGGTTCAACTTAGCTGGAGTGTAATGTAGATTGAGGATGAACTTGAATTGTATATATTGATCTGCTGTACTTATTATATCCTGAAAACAGACCGCAGTGACTTCTTCCCATCCCTCTTCTGTAAGTTCAGGCATTAATAATCTGCTTTTTTTTAAAGGAGTTTTGAAATGGGTCTGCCCCTGCCCTGGGAAAACGACCATAAAAGGTAGTTACCAATTTAGTAATATCAGGATAGGATAATAGATCTTCCATTGAAAATTCCTTGAGCTCCATAGACAAGGACCCAAACTGAGCCCGAATAGAAGAATTTATGATCAATACCATAGCTTCCCCTTAAGTTTTCAAAGGACTCAAAGGTATTCCCTTTAATGACATGAAAAAGATGCGTTATCCGCAAGTGGGTCCACCATTGTGAGTCTGGATGTCCATAGAGTTCAGGGAGGCTATGGTTGTTCCAGAGAGGAGTTTGTGGTGTCCTCCCCAGAACCGTGGTCGTAAGCAGTTTTTCCCCCTCTTTCCATGCCAACAGACCCACATTTTTAGGGGAACATCGGGAACATCTAGATTTCAGTGCCCTATGCAATTCATCCTGGAAAGAAACAGACAGACTATAAAATGTCGATAGAAGAGCTGTGGAAGGGGTCTGAGGATCTGAGTGTAGCCAATCGTAAACATAGGTAAGTTGGGAGGCAATAAAGTAGTTATAAAGATTTGGGAAGGCAAGACCTCCGTTTAATTTGGATGCTTGTAGGGACCATTTTGCAATCTGTGGTTGGGTATTACTCCATATGAATGAAGATAGTGTGGATTCAATTTTCAAAAATTTATTTTTTGGAGATAAATTGGAGCAGCTCTAAAACAATATAAAAATTTTGGCAGATAAATCATCTTAAAAATATTTATTCAACCTATCAGGTTCCGGGGGAGCGTTGACCATGTTTGAAGTTTATCCACCATCTGTTTAATAATGGGGGTAACATTTAGGTCCTCATATTTCGGAAGTTCATTATGGATCTAAATACCCAAGTACTTAAAGGATTGAGTCGTTTGAAGGTTCAAATTTCTCAAGTAATTATGTGCTAGAGGGGGACCAATAGGAAAAGCAATGGATTTGTCCCATCCGACCCTCAGTGCAGACACCTCCCCAAACTCCTCCACCACCTGCATCAAACTAGTAAAGGAGCTTTCACTGCCATCAAGATAAACAAACGCATCATCTGCGTATAGCGACATCTTCTCTTCCAAAGCACCACAGCTGATGCCCCCTATCCCAGACTCCTGCCGCACTGCCAGAGCCAGAGGCTCAATGGCGAGAGCGAACAGAAGTGGGGAGAGGGGGCACCCCTGCCTAATACCCCTTTTTAATGAGAATGGTGAGGAGACATCCCTATTAGTATGGACTCTAGCTTTAGGGCTCGCATACAAAAGTCGAACCCATCTCATATAATGTGGGCCGAAACCCATTCTTGACATGGTTTCCCATAGGAATGTCCAACGGACAGTGTCGAAAGCCTTCAACACACCTAATGACAATACCAGTCCACTTTGTTTTTCTTTAGATGCTCTATGAATATGCAGATATAGTCTTCGGATATTATCAAAAGTGTTCCGTCCAGGCATGAATCCTGACTGATCAGGTGATATTAGAAATAGTATTACCCTCTGCAGGTGACTCACCAGTATTTTTGCCATAATTTTTGCATCATTATTTAAAAGTGAAATTTGGTCGATATGACCCACATAGTAACTTGTTCTTTCCAGGTTTAGGTAAAACTACAATTAAGGCTTCGTTCATTGATTCAGGGAGAATTCCCTGCTCCAATGACGCGCGATATATGGCTAGTAGTCTAGGGGCGATCGTTTCAGTGTATGTTTGATACCATGCAGAGGGAATACCATCTAGGCCTGGGGTCTTGGAAGGCGATAGAGAGCTAATAGCCTTCTCCACTTCCTCTATTGTTATGTCTTGATCTAAAAGGTTCTTGTGAGAGTCACTAAGTATGGGGAAGCTTAACGAGGACAAAAAACCTGCGAAGGTGGTCTCCAAAGGGGGTATTAGGTCCTCATAAAGTTTCTCATAGTATGTTGCAAACTCTTGATTAATAGTTAAGGGATCTGAGGTGATAGATCCGTCAGTTAACTGTATGGCAGGTAACGAGCTATCGAGCTATCTATGTATTCAGTATGGGCAAGAAAAGCAAGCAGTCTCCCGTTCTTTCCCCCGTGTTCATGTATTCTAGCAGACAGATGTAATTGTTGCTTTTTTGTCATATCAACCAGGTGTAGTTGCAATGCCTTAGTTAGTTCCCCCCGGGTTATGTTGGATGGATTTGCCATATGTTTGGATCTCGCCTCCTCTAGGGACCGCTCAAGTACAGCCTGCAAGGCCCCCCCAGTTAATCTATAGTGTTTAATGCGGGATATGTAGGAGCCTCGCAGCACTGCCTTAAAGGCATCCCTAAACCAGTCCCGTTGCAGCAGTATTCGAGTTGGAAGCCCAATAATTGACCTTATCCGTCGGGATAGATTCTTGTATTTCAGGTGTGGAGATCCAGAGGGGACTGAACCTCCAGACCAGAAACGCAGGCCTATGTCCTAAAGTGAGAGTAACCTGTATAAGTGTATGATCCGATACTGTCTGGGCTACATATGTGATCGCCTGAACAAGTGGTAGAAGATCTTTAGTGGCCAGTGCATAGTCTAACCTAGAGAGAGAACCATATGATTTGGATTGACAAGAAAACACTTTTACTGTGGGGAATTTCCAACGCCATATATCCACATATCCATATGCCTCACACCATTTGCTAAACAACTTGGATTCAGACATTAAAGGTTTTAACCTATCCAGGGACGGTTGCAATACCGAGTTAAAATCACCCAGAATAATCTTAGGGCATAGTGGCAAGGAGGAGAGTTTAGCACTTAGTTCGGTACATACTGTGACCGGCGGGGGGACGTATATCGTAACCAGAATAATAGGGGTCCTTTGCACTGTGGTGTGTATGACAAGATATTGGCCCTTGGGGTCAGAGATCACCTGATGGCATGAAAAGGGGAGTCCCTTATGAATTAAAACAGCTACCCCCCTGGCATAATTAGAATACGTAGATTGGTAGTTTTGTGCAACCCACTGTTTCTTTAGCGCTAAAACTTTTGAGCCCATAAAGTGGGTCTCTTGAAAACAAAGAATATGCGGGTTGAGCCGTTCAAATACCAATGCACGTTTGAATTTTGAGTTTAGCCCGTGTACATTCCACGAGCAGATGGTTACCTCAGCTATTTTGAAATACATCTATTACAGTACGGGAGGGATAGAATAGGCCTAGGAGTTCCCTGAGCAGTCCCCTCGAGATCAGTCACAATCACAGTATTGTAGGTGGGACAGGTTAGCACACATTCACACATCCAGTCAGATTCAATACATACCACAACTAAACTATAAACATACAACAAAAGGCTGTCAAATGACTGCAACTCCCCTGCCCAACTCTCACGGAACCGGAGTGGGCTTATACCCAAAACTTGAGCCATGCATGGGGTGCATGGCCTATTACCCATGAATTAGAATAAAAAGAACATTTCCACTGTTTGTGTGGATTAGCATAGTTCCCTCGGCGCAGCTCCTGCCTGTTCAGCAGATGAGGGTTGCGGGCTCTCCTGTAATAAAAGTAGTAGTGGTTGATCCCCTTAAATTTCAGCAAGAAAAGGGGGGGGCTGTAGTGTTCACGAAGGGAACACGAAGCATACGAAGGGAGGGAGGGAAAACAGTAAGCTGGCAGCAAAAAAAAAAAAGGGGGGGAGGGATAGGCATCCATCAGGCGGGTTCTCGAGGAAGTTGTGGCAATGATTCCCACTACGTCATGGCGTTCTTAGGAGAATGGAAGAAATGTACCTTGTCATGATGGACGACCCGTAGAGTGGCCAGGAACACCATAGAGTATTTAATAGCGTGTTCCTGTAACCGTTGCTTAATTGATTGGTACTGTGCTCTTTGATTACGAACAGCAACTGAGTAATCCGGGTACAGTGACACCATTGCATTGTTGATCGTGAGACTACCTTTCGATCTGGCTACTCGTAGTATAGAATCACAGTCTCTGTAATTCAATAGGCAAATCACCTGTATGCGGGGAGGATTTCCTGCTGGGAGAGGTCGGCCCGGGACCCAATGCGCCCGTTCGATCACAAAATATGGGGACAGGAGCTCGCGGCCAAATTCCTGCTCCAACCAGCTCTCCATGAAGGCCACCGGGTCCGACCCCTCTACTCTTTCAGGGAGACCAACCAGCCTCAGGTTGTTTCTTCTGAGGCGGTTTTCAAGGTCATCCACCTTGTCTTCTAGGGTAGCTATTTTCCCGCCAGCAGTATTGAACTTAGGCAGAAGAGGAGTAACCCGACCGTGCAGTTTTTGTACATCATGTCTCAATAATGCAAAGTCATTCTTTATTTCTGTCACCGTCCTCAGTAAAACAGTGTGATTTACCATGATGGTTTGCCCATCCGTCGATACCACCATCCAGTGTATCCGGACTCTTCCCCAGTGTAAGCGGCACCTGTAGGTCATTATTCGGGTGAGGTCAACGCAGGATGGAGCAGGATTATCTCAGGAGATGCCAGAGCTGCTCAGAGAGACATCCAATCACATGCCTGTCCAGGCCACGCCCCTCCGCCCGCAGTTTTAAAAAATACCTGGGTTACAATGCCACAGCTGGTGTGCAGTGCAGACCGGTGGGTGGGATTGCTGCAGTGCCAATGTGCTGATCTTGCTACATCGCACTGTTTACTTTTTTTTTTTGTTTAAAACAAACTTTGTTGAAATGTCACATAGACAATTAATTAACCTCTTGCCTACAGGGCACTTTCACCCTCTTCCTGTTCAGGCCAATTTTCAGCTTTCAGAGCTGTCTCATTTTGAATGACAATTGCCCGGTCATGCAACACTGTACCCATATTAATTTTTTATCATTTTCTTCACACAAATAGAGCTTTCTTTTGGTGATATTTAATCACTGCTGTTTTTTTTATTTTTTAGAATGGGCACTGATAGGCTGCACTGATGGGCACTGATAGGCTGCACTGATGGGCACTGATGAGGTGGCACTTATGGACACTAATTATGTGGCACTGATGACGAGGCACTAATATGCTGCACTGATGGGCACTGATAGGTGGCACTGCTATACGGCACTGATGAGCACTGATAGGCGGCACTGATGGGCAGCACTGATGGGCACTGATAGGTAGCACTGGTGGGCACTGATAGGTGGCATGGATAGGTGGCACTGATGGGCACAGATAGGCGGCACTGATGGGCACTAGCAGTGCCACGGAACGAATTATCTGAGTTTCCATTGATTCCTATGGGGAAGCGTTGATATACGAGTGCTTTGGTTTACAAGCATGCTTCTGGAATGGACTATGCTCGTAATCCAAGGTACTACTGTATTTGACAATCCAATATAAGCTTATTTTCTAAAATCTCCTTTCATGCTGTGAGTGCTGCCTGTCTGTTGGCCATCACTTTCCACAACTTCCTGGATTTCCTGCATGCTTTGCAGCTTCCCCTTTACTTTCTACTTTCAATTTCTAAGGACTACATATCCCATGGTACCTTGCTGCCTGCAAGCAGTGACTTCTGAAACTTCTCCCAGCATCTCTGTAGTTCAGAAGGCAGGCTCTGTGAAATGTGTGACACAGCAGTGCCTACTCACAGGGCATAGTGAATATGTATCACAGAATTCAAGGAAGTAAATGTGTGGGGAACTTCACAAAGTCAATTTACAAACTTTAAGATGGTTCAGATTAACAGAAGTAGGCTAGAAATAATTTCAATTCAATGGGGAAATGAATATATGATTTTACATTTTGACCATAGATACGCATTAACTCCCAATTGTGTTATTTTGAAAAGCCATTGTAAAAGGAAAGTGGTGGTTGAAAAAAAAGAACAAAACTTATGACACATAATCTCTGCTCAACACAGTAAGTGCTAAAACAATAAAAATTAAATAGTACAACCCAAATACACCTAATTTCCAAAATGTGCTGCTCACACTGTGCTGTGTTTCCCACATCAAAACATATTGATAAAATCAATTAGTGTTGCACAACATAACTACTCACAAAACATTCAAAGAAAAGATCAATTAGGGTACCAAACATATTTGCACTGTGTTTGAAAACAAATTAAATACGTCAATCAATGTGAAAAAATATTTGCAAAATGTTTGTGCATAAAAATAATATCATATACCACTGTGTAAAAACTATCCCACATGCGGCTATGTTATATAAATCAATAAAAGTTCATCAGTGAATTGGAAAGTGAGTTCCACCACCACTGTTATGCTGCTATCATAATGTGCAAAAAGAACTTCTCACCTAATATGTGCTGCCCACACTTCCTGCAGTGTAAACATCCAGTGAGTTCCACCACCATTCACAATCCACGATCACCTTAAAGTGATAGTAAAGGCAGATTTTTTTGTTTAAAAATAACAAACTTGTTATACTTACCTGCTCTGTACAGTAGTTTAGCACAGATCACCCCGTTTCGCTTCTATTTGGGTCCCCCAGTGGTGCTCCTGGCCCCATCCTCCTGCCTAGTGCCCCCATAGCAAGCAGCTTGTTATGGGGGCAACCAAGCAGCCGCTGCTCTGTGTGCCCATTCACACATGGAGCATGGCTCAGCCAAGCCCCCGCTCTCTCCTCATTGGCTCACTGGCTGTGACTGACAGTAGCGTGAGCCAGTGGCTACGCCGCTGTCTCAGCCAATTAGGAGGGAGAGACCTAGGAGACCTGAGGCTCTTGTGCACATCACTGGATTGAGATGGGACAGGTAAGTTTTTTTTTTTTGGGGGGGGGGGGGGAGTCTGCCTCTACAACCACTTTAATTTGTTGACCTATTTAAAACTATGGGTCATCACACGCTTTCCCCTTTAAGGGGTCTTATTTGGCTCTCAGATATCTGGACTCATCACCTTGGCTCCTCTTATCCTAGCAGTATTGAGGTGTAAGTAAAGTAAGGTAAATCCATCACCGTCTCCACTCGAAAGGAATAAGAACTAAACATAGTGTGGCAATTTATTAAAACTAAAGTAAAATGCACTCACAAAGCAAGTGCACTACCTTAAAAACTTTCTTATGGCAATAAAGGAACATGCCCCTTTTAAGGATAAGACATTAACATTATCAATATTGCTATCCAGTTGCTACTTCTGGGTGGCGTGGTGATGTCATTAGGCTCCGGCCTAAGCGAAGCCACATAAGACCTTTTAATGACCTATTTTTAATAGTTTTAACCACTTACAGACCAGAAGATTTTCCTGCCTAATGGCCGAGCCATTTTTTGCCAATTGCGGTCGTGCAACGCTGTACCCAAAAAAAATTGATGTCCTTTTTTTCCCACACATAGAGCTTTCTTATGGTGATATTTGATCACCTCTGCGGTTTTTATTCTTTGCGCTATAAACAAAACAAGGCATCGTGTCCCCTGCCATGCAGCGGGCACACGCGCGCGCCTCCGGCAATTCTTAAAGGGGACGACGTACCCATACATCGTTTTGCGGGAACATGCCACTTTGCCCATGTATATCGGCGCAAGCTGGTCGGCAAGTGGTTAAATAGGTCAACATATTATGGTGAGCGTGGATTGTGAATGGTGGTGGAACTCACTGGATGAGTTACACTGCAAGAAGTGTGAGCAGCACATATTAGAAGCTAAGAAGTTATGATAGCAGCATAACCGTGGTGGTGGAACTCACTTTTTAATTCACTGATTAACTTTTATTGATTTACGCATTTTTTTCCTTTACTGTATATAACATAGCAGCATATGGATTCGTTTTTACACAGTATTACTGTGCCTTGAAAAAGAATTCATACCCCTTGAAATTTTCCACATTTTGTCATGTTACAACCAAAAATTTAAATGTATTTTATTGGGATTTCATGTGATAGACCAACACAAAGTGACACATAATTGTGAAGCGGAAGGAAAGTGATAAATGTTTTTCAAAATTGTTTACAAATAAATATGTGAAAAGTGTGGCGTGCATTTGTATTCAGCCCCCCTGAGTCAATACTTTGTAGAACCAACTTTCACTGCAATTACAGCTGCAAGTCTTTTTGGGTATGTCTCTACCAGCTTTGCACATCTAGAGAGTGAAATTTTTGCCCATTCTTCTTTGAAAAATAGCTCAAGCTCTGTCAGATTGGATGGAGAGCATCTGTGAACAGCAATTTTCAAGTCTTGCCACAGATTTTCAATTGGAATTAGGTCTGGACTTTGACTGGGCCATTCTAACACATGAATATGCTTTGATCTAAACCATTACATTGTAGCTCTGGTAGTATGTTTAGGGTCGTTGTCCTGCTGGAAGGTGAACCTCTACCACAGTCTCAAGTCTTTTGCAGACTCTAACAGGTTTTCTTCTAAGATTGTCCTGTATTTGGCTCCATCCATCTTCCCATCAACTCTGACCAGCTTCCCTGTCCCTGCTGAAGAAAAGCATCCCCACAACTTGATGCTGCCACCACCATGTTTCACAGTGGGGACGGTGTGTTCGGGTGATGTGCAGTTAGTTTTCCGCCACACATAGCGTTTTGCTTTTAGGCCAAAAAAGTTAAATTTTGGTCTCATCTGACCAGAGCATCTTACATAGTTACATAGTAGGTGAGGTTGAAAAAAGACACAAGTCCATCAAGTCTAACCTATGTGTGTGATTAGATGCCAGTATTACATTGTATATTCCTGTATGTTGTAGTCATCTAATAGCATCTTCAAACTATTGATGCTCACCGCTGAAACCACCGTCTGTGTAAGGGAATTCCACATCCTTGCCACTTTTATGCCCTGTACACACGGTCGGATTTTCCGACGGAAAAAGTGCGATCGGATTGTGTTGTCGGAAATTCCGATTGTGTGTGGGCTCCATCGGACTTTTTACGTCGGAATTTCCGACACACAAAGTTTGAGAGCAGGCTATAAAATTTTCCGACAACAAAATCCGATCGTGTGTACACAAATCTGATGCACAAAGTTCCACGCATGCTCAGAATAAATTAAGAGACGAAAGCTATTGGCTACTGAAATGTTTATATGTTTTACGTCACTGCATTCAGAGCGATCGGATTTTCCGACAACTTTGTGCGACCGTGTGTATGCAAGACAAGTTTGAGCCAACATCTGTCGGAAAAAATCCATGGATTTTGTTGTCGGAATGTCCGATCAATGTCCGATCGGGTGTACAGAGCATTATAGTAAAGAACCCTTTATGCAGTTTAAGGTTAAACCTCTTTTCTTCTAATTTTAATGAGTGGCCATGTGTCTTATTAAACTCCCTTCCGTGGAAAAGTTTTATCCCTATTGTGGGGTCACCAGTACGGTATTTATAAATTTAAATCATAGCCCCTCTCAAGCATCCCTTCTCCAGAGAGAATAAGTTCAGTGCTCACAACCTTTCCTCATAGCTAATATCCTCCAGTCCCTTTATTAGTTTTGTTGCCCTTCTCTGTACTCGCTCCATTTCTAGTACATCCTTCCTGAGGACTGGTGCCCTGAACTGGACAGCATACTCCAGGTGCGGCCAGACCAGAGTCTTGTAGAGCGGGAGAATTACCTCTTTATCTCTTGATATATCCTGCTTGCACATGTTTGCTGTGTCCCCCACATGGCTTCTCCCATACTGCAAATGGGATTTCTTATGGCTTTCTTTCAACAATGACTTTCTTCTTGCCACTCTTCCATAAAGGGCATATTTGTGGAGTGCATGATTAATAGTTGTCCTGTGGACAGATTCTCCCACCTGAGCTGTGGATCTCTGCAGCTCCTCCAGAGTTACCATGGGTCTCTTGGCTGCTTCTCTGATTAATGCTCTCCTTGCTCGGCTTGTCAGTTTAGGTGGATGACCATATCTTGGTAGGTTTGCAGTTGTGCCATACTCTTTCCATTTTCGGATGATGGATTGAACAGTGCTGAGTGAGATGTTCAAAGCATGGGATATTTTTTATAACCTAACCTGCTTTAAACTTCTCCACAACTTTATCCCTGACCTCTCTGGTGTGTTTCTTGGCCTTTATGATGCTGTTTGTTCACCAAGGTTCTCTAACAAACCTCTGAGGGCTTCACAGAACAGCTGTATTTATACTGAGATTAAATTACATACAGGTGGACTCTATTTACTAATTAGGTGACTTCGGAAGGCAATTGGTTCCACTCGATTTTAGTTAGTGGTATCAGAGTAAAGGGGGCTGAATACAAATGCACGCCACACTTTTCACATATTTATTTGTAAAAAAAAATTGAAAACCATTTATAATTTTCCTTCCACTTCACAATTATGTGCCACATTGTGTTGATTACATAGTTACATAGTTAGTCAGCTTGAAAAAAGACACAAGTCCATCCAGTTCAACCAAAAAAAATAAAAAATACCATCCCATATACACAATCCTATATCCACAGTTATATATAAAGCATATAGGATCTTGGCAAAAGTGGGATCCTACTATGTGACTTTAACATAAATGGTGAGCAAAAAAGTCAAATATAAAAAATCAAATAATAAACAAACAGCATATGTTGCAAATGCATGTAAAAAAAAAACAGAAAAAAATCTGAAAAAAAGTCCAAAAACAGGGATATTTAATCCATAGGTAGATATAAAGCACCCATCCAAGAGAAATGTGAAGGAAAAAAAACGCCAGTAGATGATCCACCATGAAGTGAGTATATAGATTCTGCTTACCGGACGGTGATGACTGCTATTACGGCAGTCTTGCCCAGCATAGGGATTAGGGTCTCCCAAAACCAAGGGTGCAATACAGGACCAGCAGCTTTAACAGTCGATTGTAACCGGAAACTTAAGTATTACACAGCCCGTGCCAATAGATGGCGCTGTCCAGAGGACCTGTATCCGCGTCCTTCGCCTTGGCGTGCTCTCCGTAACAGCTACAGGGCAGTTGCTCATAAACTGTGTCTCTTCATCATCTATAATCTGAAATGACCCTGCATGATCCTCTTCTTTTTCCCCTTCTTTACCTTCTTTCAGTGCAATAAGTGTGAATCCTCTGAAGTATGCCGGAGTAGTAGCCAAGAGGGTGATGTTTTGAAGGAGCTGCATTTGCAACATATGCTGTTTGTTTATTATTTGATTTTTTATATTTGACTTTTTTGCTCACCATTTATGTTAAAGTCACATAGTAGGATCCCACTTTTGCCAAGATCCTATATGCTTTATATATATTTAGCTCTGCACTTTTCTGTTTACTATACACTTTTGAGTCAGATACTGGACTTTTAGAGTGCTGGCAGCTTGCGATTTCCTTTTGTCATTTTTTTTGTTTTTTCTGTTTTCTGAGCGCAGCTTTTACCCTCCTGGGTTTTTTATATTTAACTATATCCACAGTTGATCCAGAGGAAAGGTGAAAAACCCCAGCAAAGCGGGATCCAAAGTGTTGGTCTATCGCATAAAATCCCAATAAAATACAGTTATGTTTTTGGTTGTCACATGACAAAATGTGGGCAATTTCAAGGGGTATGAATACTTTTTCAAGGCACTGTATATGGTATTATTTTTATGCATTGACACGTCGCAAATATTTTTCAACATTATTTTGAATATTCATTTGTTTTCATACACAGTGAAAATTATTTTGTACACAAATTGATCTTTGAATGTTTTGTGAATCGCTATGTTGAGCGGCACTATTTGATATATCGATTAAAAAAAACAGGGTTTCTCAACCTTTTTCATTTGCAGCACCCTTTAAAATTATACACAATCTCAATGCAACCCATTGTAAAATGTAAAAAACTAGGCTAATAGTTTTGCATAATGCAGCAACATCCACACACACATAGGACACCCAATGTTAGAGGCGATTCATTCTTAAGCCTCGTACACACGATCAGACTTTCCAACGGGAAATGTGTGATGTGAGGCTGTTGGCGGAAAATCCGACCGTGTGTATGCTCCATTGAACAATTGTTGTCGGACTTTTCGCCAACAAATGTTGGCTAGCATGTTTTCAAATTTTCCGCCAACAAATGTGTGTTATCGGATTTTTCGATCGTGTGTACACTAGTCTGTCGGACAAAAGTCCAAAGTACAAACACGCATGTTCGGAAGCAGAAGCGTTCGGTCTTGTAAACTAGCGTTTGTAATGGAGAATTAACATTCGTGACGTGGCAAATTATGAAATATCCAAATGCAGCGCACATTCTCTTCTTCTTTAATGAGATAATAATGAAGCTGCTTTGCTGGTGATAATTATGGAGTTATTGCAAACAAATTTTCAAAGGCTTTTTTTTTTCTAGTGATATCAAGAATAATATTATTATGGTTTTTATTTTTTTATTTGTGCAAGTTACCACAACACCATTATCCCGTAGTTTTTAAGATCAAAGATACAACTGAATGAATGAATGATTTGTATAGCGCTGCACATGCAAACTGAATCGCCTCAAGGCGCTAGATCTCTCCTGTGTTGTCCAGCTCCTTAGAAGAGGTAAGTCTTGACTTTCTTCCTGAAGGCCTGATGGTTTTCTTCCATGAGGATGTGAGCAGGTAGAGCGTTCCATAACCGTGGTCCTTGGACTGCGAATCTTCGTTCTCCTTTTGTTGGTGTCCCTTGTCAATTTTACATTGTATTTTTTAAAATGTAACTGCCTACTCCCAAACTGTCATTTGAAGTAAAACACACAGCCAAGTATATTATTCTACACAAATTTTTTATTGTGCATTAAAAAAATAAAAATAAAAAAAATTGGACATGCTATCTGCCAATAGAACTTAACCAAAAAGTGCATTCTATGCTTCCAAAAATATAGAAAATATAAAAAATCAAATCATTATTCAACCAAAAAAATAATGTCAAAGCAATAACTCCAAGGCCAATAATAAATAACACGTTATCTCCTCCGATTCCACAACATGTCAACACGAAATGGAGCCCAAAGGGTGGCGCTAAAGAGCTGAAAAAACACGTAGTACGTCTAGTACGCCATTACGTTCGTAATTGTTGGCCAACATTTGTGTGACCGTGTGCATGCAAGACAAGTTTGAGACAATGCTCTTCAGACAAAATTCCACGGTTTTGTTGGCGGAAATTCCGATCGTGTGTATGGGGCTTTACAAAGCAAATGCACCTCTGCACACTGGTACTGATTAGTATTCCAGTGTTTCTCTTCCGCTTCAGTTTCTCTCCCTCATATAGCTAACGTGACCCCAGTGCTGACAGAAAAGGGCAGGGGAGGGACAAACAAGGAGCACTCAACATGTGTCTGACTCAAATGATGATGTCATCGATTGCTAGGACTCTGGCAGCTGCTTTTAATTTTTCACAATGTAAACTAGGGATGAGCCGAACACCCCCCTGTTCGGTTCGCACCAGAACATGCGAACAGGAAAAAAGTTCGTTCGAACACGCGAACACCGTTAAAGTCTATGGGACACGAACATGAATAATCAAAAGTGCTAATTTTAAAGGCTAATATGCAAGTTATTGTCATAAAAAGTGTTTGGGGACCTGGGTCCTGCCCCAGGGGACATGGATCAATGCAAAAAAAAGTTTTAAAAACGGCCGTTTTTTCAGGAGCAGTGATTTTAATAATGCTTAAAGTCAAACAATAAAAGTGTAATATCCCTTTAAATTTCGTACCTGGGGGGTGTCAATAGTATGCCTGTAAAGGGGCGCATGTTTCCTGTGTTTAGAACAGTCTGACAGCAAAATGACATTTTGAAGGAAAAAACTCATTTAAAACTACCTGCGGCTATTGCATTGTCGACAATACACATAGAAGTTCATTGATAAAAACGGCATGGGAATTCCCCAAAGGGGAACCCCGAACCAAAATTTAAAAAAAAAATGACGTGGGAGTCCCCCTAAATTCCATACCAGGCCCTTCAGGTCTGGTATGGATATTAAGGGGAACCCCGGCCAAAATTAAAAAAAAAAAATGACGTGGGGTTCCCCCTAAATTCCATACCAGACCCTTCAGGTCTGGTATGGATTTTAAGGGGAACCCCGCGCCAAAAAAAAAAAACGGCGTGGGGTCCCCCCAAAAATCCATACCAGACCCTTATCCGAGCACGCAACCTGGCAGGCCGCAGGAAAAGAGGGGGGGACGAGAGTGCGGCCCCCCCCCTCCTGAACTGTACCAGGCCACATGCCCTCAACATTGGGAGGGTGCTTTGGGGTAGGGCCTCATCCCCACAACCCTGGCCGGTGGTTGTGGGGGTCTGCGGGCGGGGGGCTTATCGGAATCTGGAAGCCCCCTTTAACAAGGGGACCCCCAGATCCCGCCCCCCCCCTGTGTGAAATGGTAAGGGGGTACAAAAGTACCCCTACCATTTCACTAAAAAACTGTCAAAAATGTTAAAAATGACAAGAGACAGTTTTTGACAATTCCTTTATTTAAATACTTCTTCTTTCTTCTATCTTCCTTCATCTTCTGGTTCTTCTGGCTCTTCTGGTTCTTCCTCCGGCGTTCTCGTCCAGCATCTCCTCCGCGGCGTCTTCTATTTTCTTCTCCTCGGGCCGCTCCACACCCATGGCATGGGGGGAGGCTCCCGCTCTTCTCTTCTTCTTCATCTTCTTCTCTTCTTCATTTTCTTCTCCGGGCCGCTCCGCATCCATGCTGGCATGGAGGGAGGCTCCCGCTGTGTGATGGCGCTCCTCGTCTGACAGTTCTTAAATAACGGGGGGCGGGGCCACCCGGTGACCCCGCCCCCCTCTGACGCACGAGACATGATGGGACTTCCCTGTGGCATTCCCCGTGACGTCACAGGGAAGTCCCGTCAAGTCACCGTGCGTCAGAGGGGGGCGGGGTCACCGGGTGGCCCCGCCCCCCGTTATTTAAGAACTGTCAGACGAGGAGCGCTGTCACACAGCGGGAGCCTCCCTCCATGCTAGCATGTGTGAGGAGCGGCCCGGAGAAGAAAATGAAGAAGAGAAGAAGAAAAGAAGAAGAGAAGAAGAGAAGAGCGGGAGCCTCCCCCCCATGCCATGGGTGCGGAGCGGCCCGAGGAGAAGAAGATAGAAGACGCCGCGGAGGAGATGCTGGACGAGAACGCCGGAGGAAGAACCAGAAGAGCCAGAAGAACCAGAAGAATCAGAAGATGAAGGAAGATAGAAGAAAGAAGAAGTATTTAAATAAAGGAATTGTCAAAAACTGTGTCTTGTCATTTTTAACATTTTTGACAGTTTTTTAGTGAAATGGTAGGGGTACTTTCGTACCCCCTTACCATTTCACACAGGGGGGGGCCGGGATCTGGGGGTCCCCTTGTTAAAGGGGGCTTCCAGATTCCGATAAGCCCCCCGCCCGCAGACCCCCACAACCACCGGCCAGGGTTGCGGGGATGAGGCCCTTGTCCTCATCAACATGGGGACAAGGTGTTTTGGGGGGCTACCCCAAAGCACCCTCCCAATGTTGAGGGCATGTGGCCTGGTACGGTTCAGGAGGGGGGGGCCGCACTCTCGTCCCCCCCTCTTTTTCTGCGGCCTGCCAGGTTGCGTGCTCGGATAAGGGTCTGGTATGGATTTTTGGGGGGACCCCACGCCGTTTTTTTTTTTTTTTTTTTTGGCGCGGGGTTCCCCTTAAAATCCATACCAGAGGGCCTGGTATGGAATTTAGGGGGAACCCCACGTCATTTTTTAAAAAAAATTTTGGCCGGGGTTCCCCTTAATATCCATACCAGACGTGAAGGGCCTGGTATGGAATTTAGGGGGACTCCCACGTCATTTTTTTTTTTTAAATTTTGGTTCGGGGTTCCCCTTTGGGGAATTCCCATGCCGTTTTTATCAATGAACTTCTATGTGTATTGTCGGCAATGCAATAGCCGCGGTAGTTTTAAATGAGTTTTTTCCTTCAAAATGTCATTTTGCTGTCAGACTGTCCTAAACACAGGAAACATGCGCCCCTTTACAGGCATACTATAGACACCCCTCAGGTACGAAATTTAAAGGGATATTACACTTTTATTGTTTGACTTTAAGCATTATTAAAATCACTGCTCCTGAAAAAACGGCCGTTTTTAAAACTTATTTATGCATTGATCCATGTCCCATGGGGCAGGACCTGGGTCCCCAAACACTTTTTATGACAATAACTTGCATATTAGCCTTTAAAATTAGCACTTTTGATTTCTCCCATAGACTTTTAAAGGGTGTTCTGCGGCATTCGAATTTGCCGCGAACACCCCAAATTGTTCGCTGTTCGGCGAACTTGCGAACAGCTAATGTTCGAGTCGAACATGAGTTCGACTCGAACTCGAAGCTCATCCCTAATGTAAACCTGTGGTTTTGTATAACAAAAAGGCAAGCTTGATTCCGCGTGCTGGTTTGTGGACAATTTTTGGGCAATTTGTGGCATTTTTTAGGCATTTTGTCAAGCACCCCTGAAGAACCCAGAAGGCACCCCAGGATGTTATGGCACCCAGGTGAAAAATGGCTGGTTTAACCAATAATTTTTAGCCTATAAATTCTTCATGGCTCATGTAACTGGGGTGTGGTAGGTTTGTGTCCTGTTCCTAAACAATTTGTGCCAAAAGGATCCCTCTTTCTCATCTCAGAAATTTGGGAGGTAAACCTTACCCCTTAATGATCAGGCTATTTTAACTGACAATTGTGCGGTCGTGCAAAAAAAAACATCAAATAAACACATTTAAAAATCAAATGTCTTCATCAATTTAGGCCAATATGTATTATGCTACATATTTTTGGTAAAAAAATCCCAATAAGCGTATATTGATTGGTTTGCGCAAAAGTTATAGCGTCTACAAAATAGGGGATATGTTTATGGCCTTTTTAAATGATTTTTTGCTTGTTATAGCAGTGATCAGTGATTTTTAGAGGGGCTGCGACATTGCAGCGGACAGATTGGACACCTAGCTGACACTTTTGACGCTTTTTTGGTAACCAGTGACCTTATTACAGTGATTAGTGCTAAAAATATGCATTGACGCTGTATAAATGACACTGGCAGGGAAGGGGTTAACATCAGGGGCAATCAAAGGGTTAACTGTGTTCCCTCAGTGTTTTTCTAGCTGTGTGGGGGATGGGCTCACTGGAGGACACTCTGATCTATGTTCCTGATTAGCAGGAACACTAGATCAGAGTGTCCATGCCTGACACAGGAAACGGGTTGGCAGCAGAAGTACAAGAGGAGCAAGCAAAAGCGGGGTCAAACAAGCCGGGGTCAGGTTCAGGCAGCAGTCAGGGAGGTCCAAAAGGCAAGCCGGGTCGTAACAGAACTTCAGGAACACAGGAACACAGGGAGGATCACGGAACTTGGCACAAGAGCTGTTGATCAGACAGCACTGAGCAGAGATTGCAGCAAGCCTAAATAGGCTGATTGGCGCCAAACGCCGCGCACGTGCGTGCGCCGATACGGATAGATGCCCGCGCACCCGCATGCGCCCGAGCGCGCCCCCGGACACCGGCGCGCACACCAGCACCACCAGGCACACGCATCCCAATGCCCATAGGCGGATGCGCTAACGCGTACGCGAGCGCCCGTGCACCACCGCGCACACCATGGCCAGCTGGATCAGACATGCCAGTGCCCCCAGAAGCACGCGCCCCAGCACACACAGGAACGCGTGCACCAACGCGCCCCGGCACGCACCGACGCCCAACCAGGTAACCTCTCTGACAGTGCCCCCTCCTCAAGGGCAGACTCCGGAAGCCCAGCTGGGCCAACTTGGAGGCATGTGAATCTTTGAATGCTTGCAAGAGCTCTCTGGCGTGCAAGTTGCTTTCTGGCTCCCACGAGTTGTCTTCAGGCCCATAACCCTTCCACTTTATGAGGTATTGGGTTTGGTTGCACCTTCTTCTGCAATCTAAAATTGCTTCCACTTCAAACTCCTCCTCGCTGTTAACTAGGATAGGCTTGGGTGGACCGACACTACGGCCAACAAAAGAATTGGGAGTAACCGGTTTCAAAAGAGATACGTGGAAGACTGGATGTACAGGTTAGCGGTGGATAACCATACTGGGTTGCCAGCTTCCAAAACAAGCTCTCCACGCCTCTTCCTGTCGAACATCCTCTTGTAGTATTCCTGAGCTTTGGCCATAGTATCCTGTAGTAGTTTATTGTTTGTTGAAAAGAAATCCAAGGTTTCGGATACTGCAGGAACGGAGCACTCGGGTATTGACCCAGGCAAAAAGGACAGATGGAAGCCATAGTTGGTATAGAATGGTGTCTTATTGGTAGCTAAGTGCAAGGAGTTGTTGTATGAAAACTCCGCGATAGGGAGCAGGGAGGCCCAATCATCCTGGGAGAATGCAGAAAAACAGCGGAGATATTGCTCCAGAGTCTGATTCGTCCTTTCAGTTTGCCCATTTGACTGGGGATGATAGGCCGAGGAGAACGCTAATTCGATTTCCAAGGAGCTGCAGAGGGCTTTCCAGAATCTGGAGGTGAACTGGACACCTCGGTCAGAAACTATGTTCATTGGCACTCCGTGTAATGTGATAATTTCTTTGATGAAGAGAGTAGCTGTTTCCATAGCCGAGGGGGTACCCTTCATGGGAAGGAAATGGGCCATCTTGGACAGCCTATCTACCACAACAAAGATGGAGGAAAAACCTTCTGATGGGTGGAGTTCACCGATAAAGTCCATTGAAATCATGGTCCACGGCCTCTCTGGGACCGGTAAAGGTTTTAATAGACCCCACGCCCTCGCCCGGCTGCTCTTGCTTCTGGCACAGGTATTACAAGAATCAACATACTCCTTGCAATCTTTAACAAGGTGAGGCCACCAGAAGGTACGTTGTACTAAGTTGATTGTTTTTCGTGCGCCAAAGTGTCCGGCCAACTTATGGCCATGGCAAAGTTCTAACACCTGTACTTTTAGCTCCTCAGGGACCACAATTTTGTTTTCATGCCAAAACAGCCCGTCTTTGGCACAAGCTTCAGCAGGTGGTGTCATCCCCATAGAGGCCCGTCTAATTTGAGAGACCAGATCTTCTTGAAGAAGCAGGAAATTCCCATAAGGGAGGATGGTGTCTGGAAGTAGGGCTTTTTCTGAGTCGTGGAACATGCGCGAGAGTGCGTCAGACTTGACATTCTTGGATCCGGGTCTGTAGGTGATGTGGAATTGGAATCGGGGAAAAAAAAAAGTGCCCATCTGGCCTGCCGAGGTTTTAGTCTCTTAGCCGTTCTCAGGTATTCTAAATTTTTATGGTCTGTGTAGACCAAAATGGGGTGAGCAGCACCCTCCAGAAGATAACGCCATTCTTCTAAAGCTGCTTTAATGGCCAGAAGTTCCTGAATTCCCACGTCAAAATTCCTTTCTGAAGATGAGAGTTTACGTGAGAAAAACCCCACAGGGTACAGGAGGGCTTTGGCGCCTTGCCTTTGCGAGAGCACAGCTCCTACCTCAATTTCGGATGCGGCAACTTCCAATACGAAAGGTAGGGCTGGATTGGGATGCTTAAGAATGGTGGCTGAGGTAAACAGAGCCTTGAGTTCTTCGAAGGCCAGCTGTGCCTTAGGAGTCCAGCAAAACCGGGTCCCTTGTCTGATGAGCTCAGTGATGGGGGTAATTATTGAAGAAAATCCTTTGATAAACTTCCTATGGAAATTGGCGAAGCCAATAAAGCGCTCTACTCCTTTCTTATCTACAGGTGCAGGCCAATCCAGGATAGCGGATACTTTTTGAGGGTCCATCTTGATACCCTCGGGAGAGATGACCAGGCCCAGAAACTGAATAGATTGGAGCTCAAACTCGCATTTTTCGAGTTTGGCATAGAGCCCATGTTGCCTGAGTCGGGTAAGTACATTTCGTACATGTCTGCGGTGGTCGATCAGGGAAGCAGAGAAAACCAGAATATCGTCCAGATAGACTATGACATACAGGTACAGAAAGTCGCGGAAAACATCATTGACGAAGTGTTGGAAGGTGGCTGGCGCGTTACATAGGCCAAAGGGCATGACGAGGTACTCCAAGTGACAAGTTTATGAGCTCATCCAGCATCTGGGGTATCCCAACACGTGCCAGTTCATCTTTGAGGGGGTCGGATAACCCCATCTGAAATTGGTGACGCAGGGCAGCGTCATTCCACTCTGTATCAGAGCTCCAACGCCTGAACTCCACGGCGTAATCTTCGGCCGCTCTGCAACCTTGCTGCAGGGAGTGCAAGCGCCATTAGTTGGGGGTCCTCATATAGCTGAGACATCGCTAGGAAGAGGTCATTCAAGGAATCCAGGAATCTGGATTTTTGCCCCAGCACACACAGGAACACACGCATCAACGCGCCCCGGCGCGCACCGACGCCCAACCTGGTAACCTCTCTGACAAATTCGGATACATCCGAATCTCTAAATCACACAAATTTTGTTATAATTTTGATTTGTAATAAAACGAATCGCACATGTCTACTGACATGTAGGCACAGCACATACAGCTTGATCATTCACAGTGGGCATTGCATAATGAATACACCTACATCACCATTGCAAACAGCTACTGACAGCAGCTCCTGTCTGGTTTTAGCTGCACATGTAACATTGCACAACTTTTGGCTACCTCATAGGGAAGAGATGTGCACCTTTGTCGATAGCATGACTGCACAAACTGGGAGTGGCCTGCGGGTTGTGCACACGTTTAGAATTTAAAGACTTTAAATATATGCATGAAACAAAAAACCCACAGAAATGCACCTAGCGGGAACTTAAAGCAGAGTTCCACCCAAAAGTGGAACTTCCGCTCATTGTACTCCTTCCCCCCTCAGGTGCCACATTTGGCACCTTTTGGGGGGGAGGGGGGACAGGATACCTGTCTTTCACAGGTATCCTGTCCTCACTTCCGGGAGCCTCAGCCACGGATATTTGCGTCACCGCTCGGGCTCCCTCCTCTTCCCTTCCCATGATCTGAACTTTCTAAACAGTATATAAAGCTGAAGACAGCAGATATACATGTAAACCTTATGTAGGGAGATTTGTTTGATCCCTGTGTATCATCTGAGGCTGTTCTCTTCACTGGGTATATGCAGGGCCGCCATCAGGGGGTTACAGCCGTTACAACTGTAAGGGGCCCCAGGGCCGGAGGGACCGCCTGGGCCAGAAGAAGGCAGGATGGGTGAAGGGGATCCATGCTGTGCAGTATAGAAAAGATCTCACAGTTTCTGCAGTTCGCGTGTCATTGATTTTAGACATCAAGCTCTTTACTGCCGCCTCTGGCTACTATGTGCATGTGCACCTCTCGTGTGACAGGGATCTGCCTTTACTATGCTTCTCAGCAACATGTCAGCTTTGTGAAAACGAGCTGGGACCAGGTAGGAAGCTACAAGTAGGGGCTGTGAAGGAAAGGGAGGGGGGCTTTTTGTGTACAGGGAGGGGCCAGAGGCTTGTGTGTGTGTACAGATTTGTATATGTGGGGCTGCCATATATACAGGTGTGTGTGGGGCTGTCATATATACAGGTGTGTGTGGTGGTGGTGGGGGGGGGGGGCGCTGACATATATACAGGTGTGTGGAGGGTGCTGATATATATATATATATATATAGGTGTGTGGGGGGGGGCTGAAATATATACAGGTGTGTGGGGGATTGGGCTGACATATATACAGGTGCGTGTGAGGGGGGGCTGACATATATACAGGTGTGAGGGGGGCAGACATCTATACAGGTTTGGAGGGGGAGGACAAATATACAGGTGTGTGGGGGGCTGACATATATACAGGTGTGTGTGTGGGGGGGCTGACAAATATACAGGTTTGGAGGGGCTGACAAATACAGGTGTGAGGGGGCTGACATATATATATATACAGGATTGAGGGAGGGTGAGTGCATATAGGGGAGGTGGCCGGTGTGCGGATTCGGTAGGTTGGCCCATAGGCAAGTCCTTGGGAATTTTGGTGGTCAGGCACGGGGGGCGGGGGGGGGGCAGGTCTAAAGCTGTGTAAGGGGCCCCAAAAATTTCTGATGCATGCCCTGGTTATATGTGAGGTATTACATCCACTTTAAGGTGAAAATATATGTGTTTTGTGGGAAGATCTAAAACTGAGCTCATAATTTTTCCTCCGGCCCGTGCCCCTCCTCTGACTTCTCCATCAAGATCAATAATACAACTATCAGTCCCTTCATCGTGCCAGGGTACTACGTGTAATCCTGGACTCTGACCTGTACTTTCAGCCATAAATACAATCGCTGTTCAAATTCTACAAACTTCACCTCCGTAACAACTCCAAAATACACCCCTTTCTAACCGTTGAAACCACTAAGCAACCTATTCACTCCCTTGTTATCTCTCGCCTAGACTATTGTAACTCCCTTCTCATTGGCCTCAGTAGTGTATTTAGGTTTTGTGCTGCTCTAGGCCTGACTAAACTCATGCACCCCTAATTTAAATATGACCCACCTCTTCCTGTCAAGGCCACACCCTTTTCGGTTTAAGACCCGCCCTGAAATTTTCGAGTGGGGACACTAGTTCTGAGGGCCTGGAGGGGGGGGGGCAATGGATTCCCTTAATTTGCATAGATTTCCTTCCACTTCCTGTTTGGCTATGGGGCAGGAAGTAAAGGGAAATCTCTGCAATGGGACAGGGATGGTAAAAAATAAACTGACAGGGGTTATAACCCTCCCTTATCCAAAATGAAAAAAAAAAGTGTTCGCTATAGTTCTACTTTAAGCACAAATTTCTGATAATTTTATGGAGAGGGCTAAGAAGATATAACCATGCCAATGGTGCAGCAGAAAACATATAGCACAGTGAGGAAGGTTTGTGGTCCAGGATGAGAGGACAGTCAAAATTAGAAGCGCTAACACAGTTGCAGAATGCCAGCCGCCCGCATACCAGAAGCTTTATGGGGGTGCTAGACTAATTTGCCTCTCAGCCCAGTCCTCCCCATAAGATTGGTACTATGCTAACAGTGTAGCGCAAGTCAGCGGGGACTCTTTCCAAGCTGCCCCCCTGCAAAGTGCTGCCCTAGGCCTGTGCCTTGTTGGCCTAAGCCAGGATACAGCATTGATTGGCCTACCTCTCCGCAAGCTATCACCACTTCAGTTTATCATGAATGCCGCTGCCAGACTCATCCACCTTACCATCCATTTAGTGTCCGCCACCCCTCTCTGCCAATCCTTCGACTGGCTTCCCATTGTCCAACAAATAAAATTCAAAACACTAACAATAACATACAAAGATATATACAACGCTCCCCCGAGCTACATCATTAATCTTATCTCCAAATATCACCTAAACCTTCCTCCTCCCTCCTCCCATGACCTCCTGCTCTCTAGCTCTCTTGTCTCCTCCTCCCATGCTCGTCTCCAGGACTTCTCCAGAGTCTCTGGAACTCACTATCCCAATCTGTCCGGTTATCTCTACTCTATCCACTTTTAGGCGATCCCTGAAAACTCATCTCTTCCAATCTCAATCCTCAGCTAACAACTGAATCTTCCACTTCCCTCATCAGTTCATCCCTCACAGTTACTATGTTTTGTTTCACCAGCCCCTCCCTATTAGATTGTAGGCTTGCAGGAGCAGGGCCCTCCTAACCCTCTTGTATTGAATTGTATTGTTGCTGTATTGTCTCCCTTTATATAGTAAAGCACTGCGCAAACTGTTCTATGCAGTTGTCAGTATCTTCAACTGGAGTTTTTGATTCTGTGATTTGTAGGTCTGTGGTACCAACCCTGCTCAGTACAGAATGATTTGACAAGAGATTGCAGCCCCTACACTTTATGCCTATTTGGGAAGATATCATGGAAAATATGAAAGGAACATTGCTTTTTGTTAGAACTTAAAGTTAAAAAAGTGATGCACCCCTTATTTTCTTCCTCCCCATCTTTTTTTTGTGAGGGTGGGGAGCGATTACTGTTTTATTTCAATACCCACTCCCACTTGCTCAATCCTTGCCTACCATATACACTGGTACAAATAGTAAGCTCTGTGGTCCACTCACCAACAATGCTAGAAACATTCATATATTGGTGCATGACTGGCTGCTTATTAGTAATAACATTTCAGAATCCCAAAAGACATCAGTCTGATAAGAAATGTTCAGGTCTTGCCAGGTGTCAGCACTAATTCTTGGCCACTATATGAATAGTGCCATGGTCTTCTTCTTCATCATAGCTATATGTTCTAAAGGCACTCAGTGATGGTTGCTGAACACTACAGACCTTATACAACAATATCAAAGGACATACAGGAATAAGCCAGAAAGCAGGAAATGTAGAAATGCATTAAGTGGGCAAGCTGTGAAGACTAAATAAAGCTCTATTGATATTGTGGCTTTTTAGGTGCAGTAAATAAGAGAGCCAGAACACCACTCTAAAACAAGGTCAACTAGGGCATAAATAATCATTACTAAAGTACTGCTGCTAATAGGATTATGGAACAAATTGCCAGAATATTGCCAAACATTTATTGCCTTGAAGGACTGTAAGGACACATCTCTTTCTGCACTATATATCTACAGTAAGATGCCAACATATACCTGTTACGAGAATTCTGAAAGTCTGGTTAGCCATGTATTATCATTATAACCTCTGTTTTCTCTTATACCTCTTGTGCTCTGACAATAGCACATGAACCACCTACCTTCTGGTCTGTCTGTGGTTTCTACTATATCCCTTTTATTTCCATTGCATGATATGCAAATGTATCATCTCTGAGGTAACCAGTCTAACCCAGTGGTGTCCATCTTAAAGGGCCAAGGGCTATATTTGCGTCCACAAGTCCAGGGCCACATCTAAATGAACACCTCTGTTATAATATGAAGCACCCAAGGCTTGCGTATGGTGGAAAGAGTCCAGGGCGTAAGATGGCGATGGCAATGCCTATTGTAATAAAACCAGGAAAAGACATGCATATAATAAGGATAACAACCTTCAAAGAAGCTCTATCCTCAGGGGTCTCTTTGCTCACCTGTGTACTGCCACTGTATCCCTATCATTGGTGTAAATTGGAGTAAAATAAGCCCTGTGGTTAATGTTTCTGGGAGTAAAATAAGTCTCATTGTCAGTGGAAATTAAATAAGTCCCATTATTGTTGTCAGTATGAGTAAAATAAGTTCATCTGTGTCAGTGAGTGGCCGCTCAGTTGGACAGCCCTGGTGTAACCGAGAAATAGTAATTCTGTGTAGTCTTATGATTCAGACACCCATGCTAGACTGCATAACCTTGTTCCCTGAGACCTTCCAAAGACTTTACTGAAGTACAATACAGCCGGGACTAGGACAAATGCCTCTTAGCTCTAGAGCAGGGGTCTCCAAAATTTCTAAACAGAGGGCCAGTTTACTGTCCTTCAAACTTAAGGGGGCCGGACTGTAGCCATTGGGAGTAAAAAAAGTCCCAACGTCAGTAGGAATAAACAATGCCCAATCTTTGGGGTCAGTGGGAGGAATAGCTCCCCATCGTTGGTGTCACTGGGAGGAACTGTGCCCCATTGTTGGTGTCATTGGGAGGTATTGTTCACCATCATTGGTGTCATTGGGAGGTATTGTTTCCCATCATTGGTGTCGCTGAGCCCCAATGTTGGTGTCATTTTGAGGAATTGTATATCTTCTTTGGTGTTAGTGGGGGGAATTATGCCCCATTGTTGGTATCAGTGGATGAAAATAGGGCCCCAAGGGCTGAATTAAAGCAAGCAAAGGGCCGCATCTGGTCCCTGGGCCACAGTTTGGAGACCACTGCTCTAGAGGAAGTATTTGCATACTGCATGCCCTAATGCAGCACAGCACACAGGTCAGGTATGAATCAAATGTATTATCAAAATAAGCTGTGAAGAATGCAACCCTGGTTGGTATCACTCTTGCTTACTTTGCAGTCTATGAAATTGTGACAGGTGAGCTAACCTGCTAAGTGTTTCTGTGCCATTCCTGTATAGATTACATCTGCAGTAAAGATACATTACACTGCAAAGTTATTGAGCACACTCTGACGATTGACAAAACACCTTCTAATTATCTAATAGGATCTGAGGAGCCCTCCTGATATAGTAATACAAAACTTAATAAGAACATACTGTAGATCTAGAAATTTCAGTCTGTTAGAAACAAAATCACATAAAGTCACTGTATTTATATTAATTACAGTAAAACCTTAGTTTGATAGTAACTTGGTCTGAGAGAGACAAGCACATATTTTTAAAGTAAATTTTGACTTGATAAACAAGCGATGTCTTCATATACAAGTAGGGTCAAGTCACAACTGAGTATACAAGAGAAGAAAGGCGCCTCTGAGTGTAGCAATATGGTTACATTTAATGAAGGTACAACATTTAGCAACTCACATGGTTGATGATTAAAACAGGCACATCTAGATATGCAGGTATCTGGGGTAAAGGTGTCCACATAGACCATCCTCCGCACCGCCATTGACATCATCCCTTCCACGCTGCGATCCACGAGCACTTCAAGCCTCGCTTTCAGGTCGCTCTACTATTCACGATTGCAGACTGACAGCGGTGAGAGCCGGCGGTGCGGAAGGGTGGTGTATGTGGACAGCTTTACCCCGGATGCCTGCATACTTAGATGTGCCTCTTTAAATCATCAACCATGTGAGTTGCTAAATGTTGTACCTTCATTAACCTCTTCCCGTCCACGCTATAGCTGAATGACGGCTACAGCACAGACCTACGTTCCCGGGAGGGCGTAATTTGACATCCTCCTGTGCTTGAGCGGCCTGCGCGCCCCCTGAAGGGCGCACGCGGCACACTCTGTGATCAGCGAGTCTATGAGACCCGGCTGATCACAGATCGGAGTAAGGGGACGATACCGACCCCTTACTACGTGATCAGCTGTCAGCCAATGACAGCTGATCATGTGATGTAAACAGAGCCGGTAATCGGCTATTTTTTCTCTTCACACTGAAAGCCGATCACTGGCGGCTGTGAGAGGGAAATCAGTCCCGATCATGGAGAGCCTCTGCAGAGTTATCTGTGCCCACCTGTGCCACCTGCCAGTGCCACCTACAAGTGCACAACCAGGGCACAATAGTCCCGCCTACCAGTGCCCACCAGCGCCCACCAGCGTTACCTACCAGTGCCTACCAGCGTCACCTACCAGTGCAAACAGTACCACCCATCAGTGCCCACAGTGCCACCTATCAGTGCCCACAGTGCCACCTATAAATATCACCAATCAGTGCTTCATCACCAGTGCTGCCTATCAATGCCACCTACCAGTGCCCATCAGTGCCACCTATCAGTGCCCATCAGTGCCACCCATCAGTGCCATCAATCAGTGAGACCTATCAGTGCCACCCATCAGTGCCACCTATCAGGGCCCATCAGTGCCACCTCATCAGTGCCGTCTTATTAGTGCCCATCAGTGCTGCCTTATCTGTGCCTATCACTGCAGCCCATCAGTGCCCATCAGTGCAGCCTCATCAGCGCATATCAATGAAGGAGAAAAATTACTTGTTTGCAAAATTTTATAACAAACTATGAAACTTTATTTTTTTTATTTCTGTCTTTTTTTGTTTGTTTAGCAAAAAATAAAAACTCCAGTGGTAATTAAATACCACCAAAAGAAAGCTCTATTTGTGTGAAAAAAATTATAGAAATTTCATTTGGGTACAGTTTTGCATGACCGTGCAATTGTCATACAAAGTGTTACAGCGCTGAAAGCTAATAATGAGTCTGGGCAGGAGGGGGTTTAAGCAAGTGGTTAAATGTAACCATATTTCTACACTTATGCCCTGTACACACGACCGGTTTTGCCGTCGGAATAAACTCCGAAGGTTTCTCAGACGGAATTCCATTCAAGCGGTCTTACCTACACACGGTCAAACCAAAGTCCGTCCAAAGTCCGACCGTCCAGAATGAGGTGACGTACAGCACGTACGACGGGACTAGAAAAAGGAAGTTCAATAGCCAGTAGCCGATAGCTTCCGTCTCATACTTGCTTCAGAGCATGCGTCGTTTTTGGTCCGTCGGAACAGCATACAGACGATTGGTTTTCCCGTCGTGGATTTTGCTTCTAATCCCCTTGTGGAGGCGGCCATTTGTGGATGGACATTTGATGGTTACACAACCAATCACATTGCTATAATCTTTTTATATGGAATATAAACTGAAAGATTATTAATAAATGGTTGTGGAACAAATCATCTGGGTTTCCATTATTTCTTATGGGGAAATTAGCTTTGATATACAAGTACTTTGGATTACAAGCATGTTTCCGGAACGAATTATGCTCACAATCCAAGGTTTTACTGCACAGCCTGAAATGTAGGACTATTAGGCCCCTTTCAAACGGGCGGATAGAATTGTGCTTTTAGCTGCGGACAAATGAAGTTATCTACCGCAGCTAAACGCACACAATGCTTTCCTATGGCCCCATTCACACACTGCGTTTAGCGACGGTATCATTATATGCGGTTTTGTGCAGATAGAAAAAATAAAGTTGTCTGCGTCCAGGAACGATTTGGCGAAGCTATCTGCAGCTATCTGCACATAACTGCAGGTAATTGCAGTGTACTCCTGCAGATAGCAGCAGCAACAAGGCAATAAAAACAACAGGAAGCACATCAGAAATGGCAAGAATGCTCCGATGCAGCTAAACGCAGCCGCATGTAAAGGCAGCTAATCGCAATGTACAACTGAAAGTGAACGCTGTGCCAGAATTCTCTGAATTTCAAAATAACAAAACATGCTTTTAACAGTGGCAGAATAGCCACCCGTGTGAAAGGGGCCTAAATGTCACGGCCACATTTTTTCCATCATACATTTGAACTGAGATCCACTTATATATATGTTATATTAGGTTATTAAGTTTAACAAGAAGCTGTGATAGTTTTTTCAATTATTTTTAATACTTACATAATCTTGCAATTTTTTTAGATCTTGCATGTCAGTTTTTATCATTAGAACAGAATACATACTTTGCCACTACCTGCACTGCTGCACACATCCATAAGATGTGTTTGTCAGGGAAACCGACACTTCTGGGAGTGTCAAACACCTTGGTTCCCCACAAACCAGAGCAACCAGTGAGAGCTGAGAGCCAAAAGCATTTTGAACTTCACCCCAACAGACCTGTGTTTTAATGCACATTTCTGAACTGCACTGGAAAAAAAAGGTGCAGCATCCGAGTGAATGTCAGCTAAGCCACGGCATGCCTAAAATAAGATCTTCCTCTAATGCTTTTAGGTCTATCTAACTGCTATTAAATGTGAACACCACTTATAAATATCAAGGGTGCACAGCTATCTTTTAAAGACACTGTAAAAAAAATCCAAACTTAAAAGGCTTCACTTAACTGTGTGATCGGAGGGAAGGCTTCAGTGGCCCATCCATTGTCGGCCCTCCCTCCTCTCAGCTGCAGCCATCACGGGCTGACTATGGGGAGCCAGATAACTGGACCAGAGCAAGCTGAAAATGGCAAAGTATATACATCTTTTTTACACAGGTTATTCAGCAAAGGTTTTAGGAAGGAGGAGGGGATGTTTTTAAGACTAGTTAGATTTAGGAATCCTACTTGAACTCTACATTACTCTACTGCAGGGATATGCAATTAGCAGACCTCCAGCTGTTGCAAAGCTACAAGTCCCATCATGCCTCTGCCTCTGGGTGTCATGCTTGTGGCTGTCAGAGTCTTGCTATGCCTCATGGGACTTGTAGTTCTGGAACAGCTGGCGGTCCACTAATTTTATATCCCTGTTCTTCGGGAACTCTACTTTAAAGTGGAACTCCACCCAAAAGGACTTGTCCCCCACTCCATAGCTCCCAACTGTCTCTGTATTCGTGGGACTGTCCCTGATTTGGAGCAATGTCCCTCTGTCCCTCATTCCTCCTCATTTGTCCCTCATTTTGGTCTGATCTATATAGTTGTATAGAAATTGCACTTTTTATCTATCAAAAGGTGTTTCCCAGCGCTAAACCTTTCATCTGATTTCTAAATTGCAGCATTTGTAAATTCCAAAAGCCAATATAAAGGAATAGTAATGGTAAAAAAAGCACTTGTGGGTTTAACCAATCTTGTTTTTTTGCACAATTCTCCTTTAAGGGGGCCTGGCAAGGGGTGTGTCCTATGCCTGCATACTTTTGCTGATAGGTGTCCCTCATTCCCGTCTCAAAAAGCTGGGAGGTATGCCCCACTCCTCTTAAAGAATTGGAGGAGCGGGGGAAGGGGCAGGGGGAGCACGGGTACCTGCTTTTTGATAGGTAACTGCTCCCACTTCCACTCTGACCACCTAGGCGATCAGAAGCGGATGTTCCCCTCCCCCTTGAAGTCTTCTGGGACACATGACAGGTCCCAGAAGACTGCTTGACAATTCACGATGCGCAGTGCTACTGGCACATGCGCAGTGGGCACCCGGTTGTGAAGCCGCAAGCTGTCACAGCTGGGTCCCCATAGTTAAGATGCCGGCGCTGGGGAAAGTAGACAGCGGCTGGGGTGAGCACACCGCTGGATCGCGGGACAGGTGAGTAGCTGTTTTTTTAAAGTGAGTAGCTACAATTTTTGTAGCTGCTGACTTTTATTTTTTTCACAGGAGACTGGAACTCCTCCTTAAGTAGCAGGATATATCTATGGGAGATTAGAGCCATTCACCAGGCAAGTAGTGAGTTAAAATTGTAAGTTTATGTGTTTCCCAAAAATGTTTTTTTTGGAAGAAAAAAAAACAACAACAAAAAAAAATAATAAAAAAAGTTTTCTTCCACAGTATAACAAACATGTATTATTGATTTAACAACTGTATTGGCTTTTGCTGTTTGTTGTCATGCTTGTTACTGAAACTACAAATCACCTTTTATCTTGCTGGTAATGGAACCAGAAATCAAAAGCATTTCTAGACACAATAACAAAGAGAATCATTAAGCAGAAAAACAGTACAAAGGGGAGATCAAAAGTACAGCGGCACGATTCTTTTATCTGAAATGAAATGATTTAGGGAGCGAGTTACTAATATGTGACATTGAAAAGCATATAATAATCTCTGATATACTTCAAAGAGCAAGTCAGGTCACTAGACACGAGTTTATAAAAGCTTGTATATAGCCAAGCTGGATATAATGTGCAATCATCAAAGAGCTTTTCCTTAAATCATCTTACAACTTAAAAATTTCGATTTTACATAAAACACTCGTTTGACTAATTTATTTACAGACAAAATGTTTTTCTTTAGTTGAGGATATAATATAGAAGAGATAAAGCGACACCGAACAATGTTCCTATAATCCAAAAATAATCCATGCACATCTTCTACTTAAAGTGATTGTAAAGGATCGTTTTTTTTTTCTTTTAAATAACAAACGTCATACTTACCTCCACTCTGTAGCTCATTTTGCACAGAGTGGCCCCGAATATCCTCTTCTGGGGTCCCCCGGTGGCTCTCGCGGCTCCTCCTCGCATCAGATAATCTCCTGGGAGAAGCGCTCTCCTGAGGGGGTGTGCTCCCAAGTCCAGCATTTGCATCCACAGACACGAATGCCGGACTTGACATCGCCCCCCCGGCGCCCACATCATTGGATTTGATTAACAGCAGTGGGAGCCAATGGCTGCACTGCTATCAATCTATCCAATCAAGAGCCGGGACCCCGTGGAGAGAGGGACAGCGTGCCCACGCTTACCTGAGCTGTCGGCAGCGGCGGAGGCGATCGGGACCTGTCAGTGTCTGTGTATGGAGACGAGTGAGGGAAAGATGGCGATGTCAAAACTCCACTTCCGCCCATACGTCTTAAAAGCACATTTTTCTTTTGTCATTTTTACAAATGACAAATTTTTTTTTTTTTCTTTATATTGCATTTAAGTCCAAATATGAGATCTGAGGTCTTTTTGACCCAAGAGGACCTGTCATGCTTTTTTTCTATTACAAGGGATGTTTACATTCCTTGTAATAGGAATAAAAATGACACATTTTTTTTTAAAACAGTGAAAAAATAAATAAGATCAAGTGAAATAAATAAGAAAATTTTTATTTTTTTTTTAAAGCGCCCCGTCCCGATGAGCTCACGCGCAGAAGCAAACGCATACGTGAGTAGCGCCCGCATATGAAAACAGTGGTCAAACCACACATGTGAGGTATCGCCGCGATCGTTAGAGTGAGAGCAATAATTATAGCCCTAGACCTCCTCTGTAACTCAAAACATGCAACCTGTAGAATTTTTTAAACGTCACCTATGGAGATTTTTAAGGGTAAAAGTTTGACGCCATTCCACGAGCGGGCGCAATTTTGAAGCGTGACATGTTGGGTATCAATTTACTCGGCGTAACATTATCTTTCACAATATAATTGGGCTAACTTTACTGTTGTCTTATTTTTTTATTCAAACAAGTGAATTTTTTCCAAAAAAAGTGCGCTTGTAAGACCGCTGCGCAAATACGGTGTGAAAAAAAGTATTGCAATGACCACCATTTTATTCTCTAGGGTGTTAAAAAACACCCTAGAGAATAAAATTGTCATATAATGTTTGGGGGTTCTAAGTAATTTTCTACCAAAAAAAACGTTTTTAAACTTGTAAACACCAAAATCTCAAAACTAGGCTAGTCCTTAAGTGGTTAATGCATCCTATGCATTAAGGTGAAAAAACACGAGAGTTTAAAACCCCTTTAAGGCCCCTTTCACACATGCGGACCGTTCATTTCCTCCGTTCAGTCACGTCAAAACGGTTGAAGTATTCATCAGTTTTTCATGTTTTTAAAAAAAAAAAAAGTGACTGAACTGAACTCCAGACACTGTATATAGCTGGTTGCTAAGGAGGGGGCCAGGAAGCCGGCGGGCACATCCGTAACAACCGATGAGTCATCAGCTGTCAGCGGGGTTCCCCCCTGAAAGCTCTACGTAAAAAAATAAATAAATTGCCAGCAAAAATAAGATCGAGAAAAAAAATTGTGGGGTCCCCCCCCCTCAGGTCCAGACCAGGCCCTTCGGGTCTAGTATGGATTCAGAGGGTCCCCCCAAAATCCATACCAGACCCTTATCCGAGCATGTAGCTTGGCAGGTCAGGAAAGGGAGGGGACGAGCGAGCGCCCCCCCTCCTGAACCATACCAGGCCGCATGCCCTCAACATGGGGGTTGGGTGCTTTAGAATAGCCCTGAGCCGTCTTCTCCTGCCGCGATCTTCTCCTGCCGCCATCTTCTCACATGCTGATGTCTCCTTCCTCGCCGCCGCTGTCTTCTTCCTCGCCGCCAATGTCTTCTTCCTCGCCGCCAGTTACCGGCTAAAAACAAAAAACCTCTTTATATAGCCATGGAGCGTGGCCATCTGATGACGTCACCCGGAGAGCGTGCCCCTTGTGATGGCATCGGATGACCATTTTTTTTTACAATTTTTTTTCTTGTTGTCAACTTTTTTCTTTTACATTAAGCTGTTAGCGGGGAACCCTGCTGACAGCTGATAACGCATCGGTTGTTGAGGACATGGCGGCCGGCTTCCCTACTCCTCCTTAGCAACCAGCTAATATACAGTGTGTTTAGATGAAAAGAAAAGGGGTTAAAAACGGATGTCAGCTGATTGGATGTAAGCGGATGTCGTCCGTTCTGTTTTTTGACGGTTGAAAACTAGGGCTTTCATCCGTTCAAAAAAACGGATGTTGACGGAAGCGGATAAAAACGGATGCAAATTAATGATCATCCGTTTTTCCATAGGAATGCATTGATGTCCATTTTTCATCTGAACAGTCCGTATGTGTGAAAGGGGCCTAAAGCAGAACTTCACTGTCTCAATCAACATCAAGGATTTTTAACCCTTATGCTGCTAGCATTAGTAGATCAATAGGAAAGTATGTCATATTTAATTGTTTTAAAGTGGTTGTAAACACATATACCCAGTGAAGTGGTTGGCTTCAGGTGATACACAGAGAGGAAACAAATCCTCCTACATAAGTTGTACCTGTCTATCTGCAGTCTTCTCTTTTCTACATCTGTTAAAAATCCAGAACCTGTCTGAGCTTTCAGAAAGCAGGGGGCAGAGATCTGAAGTTACACTCAGTGAGGAGCGCTGAGGGGAGATTTGAGGAAAGGGACACACCCCCTTCACACAGCACACAGGTTCAGAGCTGAGGTTGTCAATCACAGTTTGTGTGCTGTAGGTCCCTCCCCTGTCACCTTTTTACCTCTTTGTGTCAGGAAAACTTGTCAAAAGTGATTCATGCAGATAACAGAGGAAGAAAGCAGCAGGCAGAAATTACACTTATGCCCCGTACACACGGTCGGATTTTCCGACGGAAAATGTGAGATAGGACCTTGTTGTCGGAAATTCCGACCGTGTGTAGGCTTCATCACACATTTTCCATCGGATTTTCCGACACACAAAGTTTGACAACAGGATATAAAATTTTCCGACAACAAAATCCGTTGTCGGAAATTCCGATCGTGTGTAAACAAATCCGACGGACAAAGTGCCACGCATGCTCAGAATAAATAAAGAGATGAAAGCTATTGGCTACTGCCCCATTTATAGTCCCGACGTACGTGTTTTACGTCACCGCGTTTAGAACGATCGGATTTTCCGACAACTTTGTGTGACCGTGTGTATGCAAGACAAGTTTGAGCCAACATCCGTCGGAAAAAATCCTAGGATTTTGTTGTCGGAATGTCCGAACAAAGTCCGACTGTGTGTACGGGGCATTAGTGCTCTGAATTGAGACAAGTACACACCATAGAAGGAAATGCTTTGTTCTTATTCCATGTCTAAGGTTTACAACCACTTTTAAACTTTTTTTTTTTTTACATTTCTTTAGCTACTTCCCGGTTTAAGGCCTAGGCCAAAATGATCATATACATCCCAGAAGTATTCAGGCGGGGAAGAGGGCTTTTCTCTGCTAAGCACAACCTACTGCTTGTCTGCCTGAGCTAAGGGCAGATGGATTCCACAAAGTAAATGTAAATGCTACATGAATCATCTGCCCTTTCTCAAGATGGCCACTGCCAGAAATGCTAGGGGGTGTTTTTCAAAGTGATTTCTCTGCAAAAGAAAGCAAGGAGACATGGATGGATGGGGGCCGCCAGCGACCCGCTCCCGCTGTGATTGCGCACAGCGGGTTCAGCAGACCCGACGTCTGTCGGGTCAGGCCAATCGTTCCCGAGGCAGACAGAATGGCAGTCTGCCTACGTAAACAAGGCAGATCGCTGTTCTGTGACAGGAGAAGACAGAGATTTTGTGTTTCAAAAGTGTCACTTGTCGCAGTCCCGCCATTACTAATAAAAAAATAAACATTCCATAAAAATATCTTATAGTTTTTAGATGCTATAACTTTTGCGCAAACCAATAAATATACACGTATTGGGATTTTTTTTTACCAAAAAATGTGCAGCAAGATACATATTGGTCAAAAATTATGAAGACATTTTTTATCGGGTATGTTTCAAAAGCGTCGGCCTTTTTTTGTTTATAAAGCAAAACATAACTGCAGAGGTGATCAAATACCACCAAAAGAAAGCTCCATTTGTGAGAAAAAAAGGACATAAATTTTATTTGTGTACAGCATTGCACGACCGCGCAATTGTCATTTAAAGTAACGCAGTGGCATATAAAAAAAAAATGGCCTGGTCATGAAGGGGGTAAAACCTTTCGGGCTGAAGTGATTATACTGTATTTTTGGTTTGTGGTGCCAGATGCAGTGTAGTCCTCCTTAATAGCCCTGTAATCCATTTTTTATGAAATTATTTCTTACTGTGTTTTTCTGCATCCTTGTATCGTCCTTCGTGAGCTCCTGACCCTCTCCTTTCCCCCCTCACTTCCATTAGTTTGGAACAAGCAGTGCATGATAGTTGTTGTTATGTACACTGCTCTATGTACACTACAAATCCCAAAGAAAGGGACACTTGTATGGGGACACCTGATATAACTGAGCACTCTGAAGGGGACCCTTGATGTAAGGAAGAACTCTGATGGGAACACCTGATGTAAGAGAGTACTCTGATGGGAACACCTGATGTAAGAGAGTACTCTGATGGGAACACCTGATGTAAGAGAGTACTCTAGGAACACCTGATGTAAGAGAGTACTCTAGGAACACCTGATGTAAGAGAGTACTCTGGGAACAACTGATGTAAGAGAGTACTCTGATGGGAACACCTAATGTATGAGAGTAGTCTGGGAACACCTGATGTAAGCGAGTCCTGTGATGGGAACACCTGATGTAAGAGAGTACTCTGATGGGAACACCTAATGTAAGAGAGTATGCTGATGGGAACAACTGATGTATGAGAGTACTCTGGGAACACCTGATGTAAGAGAGTACTCTGGGAACACCTGATGTAAGAGAGTACTCTGATGGGAACACCTGATGTAAGAGAGTACTCTGATGGGAACACCTGATGTAAGAGAGTACTCTGGGAACACCTGATGTAAGAGAGTACTCTGATGGGAACACCTGATGTAAGAGAGTACTCTGATGGGAACACCTGATGTAAGAGAGTACTCTGGGAACACCTGATGTAAGAGAGTACTCTGATGGGAACACCTGATGTAAGAGAGTACTCTGATGGGAACACCTGATGTAAGAGAGTACTCTGGGAACACCTGATGTAAGAGAGTACTCTGATGGGAACACCTGATGTAAGAGAGTACTCTGATGGGAACACCTGATGTAAGAGAGTACTCTGGGAACACCTGATGTAAGAAAGTACTCTGGGAACACCTGATGTAAGAGAGTACTCTGATGGGAACATCTGATGTAAGAGAGTACTCTGATGGGAATACCTGATGTAAGAGAGTACTCTGGGAACACCTGATGTAAGAGAGTACTCTGATGGGAACACCTGATGTAAGAGAGTACTCTGATGGGAACACCTGATGTAAGAGAGTACGCTGATGGGAACAACTGATGTATGAGAGTACTCTGATGGGAACAACTGATGTAAGAGAGTACTCTGATAGGAACACCTGATGTAAGAGAGTACTTTGATAGGAACACCCGATCTAAGAGAGTACTCTGATAGGAACACCTGATGTAAGAGAGTACTCTGATGGGAACACCTGATGTATGAGAGTACTCTGATAGGAACACCTGATGTAAGAGAGTACTCTGATAGGAACACCTGATGTAAGAGAGTACTCTGATAGGAACAACTGATGTAAGAGAGTACTCTGATAGGAACACCTGATGTAAGAGAGTACTCTGATGGGAACACCTGATATAAGAGAGTACTCTGATAGGAACACCTGATGTAAGAGAGTACTCTGATAGGAACACCTGATGTGAGAGAGTACTCTGATGGGAACACCTGATGTATGAGAGTACTGTGATGGGAACAACTGATGTAAGAGAGTACTCTGATAGGAACACCTGATGTAAGAGAGTACTCTGATAGGAACACCTGATGTAAGAGAGTACTCTGATAGGAACAACTGATGTAAGAGAGTACTCTGATAGGAACACTTGATGTAAGAGAGTACTCTGATGGGAACACCTGATATAAGAGAGTACTCTGATAGGAACACCTGATGTAAGAGAGTACTCTGATAGGAACACCTGATGTAAGAGAGTACTCTGATGGGAACACCTGATGTAAGAGAGTACTCTGATATGAACACCTGCTGTAAGAGAGTACTCTGATAGGAACACCTGATGTAAGAGAGTGCTCTGATAGGAACACCTGATGTAAGAGAGTACTCTAATGGGAACACCTGATGTAAGAAAGTACTCTGATAGGAACACCTGATGTAAGAGAGTACTCTGATGGGAACACCTGATGTAAGAGAGTACTCTGATGGGAACAACTGATGTAAGAGAGTACTCTGATGGGAACAACTGATGTAAGAGGGTACTCTGATGGGGGCCCTGATGTAAAGAGGGACTCTGATGAGGACTCCTGATATAAGGGGGCACAGGTTCTCTTTAATCACCCTAATCTAATGACAGCCCAATACATACTAGTGTTTCCCAGGTTGTGACACAGTGTAACAGACTGTCAGTGACTCAAACACAGTGTTGACATTTTTTTGCTGCACCCCCAGATCAGATAGGCTAAATCCGACCCTGGTAAAAACGCAATATATTACACTACAATGCACAAAAAAGTGCATTGGCATGCATATTTTCAGCACTTTGCGTGTGTTTTACTATGCATAGAAATGCGATTTTTATTTATTTCCAATTGTTTTTATTAGTTATCAAAAATCATAAAAAGTACAAAACAGTACAACAACCTCTCTGGTCCTTCTTATGCCCTGTACACACGGAAAAAGTGCGATCAGATTGTGTTGTCGGAAATTCCAATCGTGTGTGGGCTCCATCAGACTTTTTCTGTCGGAATTTCCGACACACAAAGTTTGAGAGCAGGATATAAAAGTTTCCGACAAAAAAATCCGATCGGTTAAATTCCGATCTTGTGTACACAAATCCGATGCACAAAGTGCCACGGATGCTCAGAATAAATTAAGAGATGAAAGCTATTGGCTACTGTCCCGTTTATAGTCCTGACGTACGTGTTTTACGTCACCGCGTTCAGAACGATCGGATTTTCCGACAACTTTGTGCGACCGTATGTATGCAAGACAAGTTTGAGCCAACATCCGTCGGAAAAAAGCCATGGATTTTGTTGTCGGAATGTCCGATCAATGTCCGATCGTGTGTACAGGGCATTAGAATTAATTTCTGGTTACAGAAGATGAAACATTATTAGTCTATAGCATATAAAGGGGTTGTTAAATAATAAAACATGTCATACCTACCTCCACTGTGCAGTTCGTTTTGCACAGAGTGGCCCCGATCCACCTATTCTGGGGTCCCCCCCGACGGTGCTATCAGTTCCTGCCACATTGGTAAACCCCCTAGGAGAAGCGCTCTCGCTGGGGGTTACTGTGCGGGCGCGCTCCCGAGTCCAGCATTTGCGTCCATAGACACAGAATGCCGGACTCGGCCCAGCCCCGGGCGCCCGCGTCATTGGATTTGATTGACAGCAGCCGGAGACAATGGCTGCGCTGCTATCAATCTATCCGATCAAGAGCCGAGACAACGGGCAGAGAGGTTGAGCATGTCTCCGCCGAGGGAACAAACGGGCTCAGGTGAGTAAAACGGGGGGCTAGGGGGCCATTCAGTGTCAGATGTTTTTTCACCTTAATGCATAGGATGCATTAAGGTGAAAAAACACGAGAGTTTACAACCCCTTTAACCTATGAGCAACCTCTTATGCGGTCAGGTAGCTGATCTGAGAGTTACATGAAAACTAAACAGGGTATGAATAGCTTGAGCACAGTCTTCAAATAAAAGAGATAACTCGGAAGAAAAATCAAAGAAGGACAAAACCATGTCCATGCAAGTATTATTAGGTAATAAAGCAATTGTAAACATCTGGAGGTTTTTTTTTACCTGCAAGGCAAAGGCATAATGTGCTAGTATGCATCCCATACTAGCACATTATGTGAAACTTACCTGAAAACAGCGCTGCTTCCATCTTCACCCGTCTTGCTTCTGGGTTTGCGGACTCCGGCTGTGACTGAATGGAGCCGTGGTGACGTCACTCCCACACATGGGCACGGGACCCGCCTCTCACCGCACAGGGCTCTGAAGTAACAGCACAGGTGGCTGTTCCTGCAGCGTGCATGTGCCGTTTATGTCACTGGCTGCATGTACAGTAAATATTTCCTAAACGGTGCCCCTTTAAAAGATATTTACACTACCTATAGCTAAGCCTTATTATATGCTTACCTATAGGTAAAAGCAAAATACGGAAGTTTACTTCCTCGTTTTGGCTCGGTTCACACTAGTGCAACATGTAGCAGAATACATATTGGCCTAAATTTATAAAGAAACTAGATTAAAAAAAAATATATTGGATATGTTTTATAGCAGAAAGACAAAAAACATATATATTTTTTTCAAAATTGTCGGTGTTTTTTTGTTTATAGCGCAAAAAATAAAAACCCAGCGGAGATCGAAATCACTAAAAGAAAGCTCTATTTGTGGGGAAAAAGGGATATACATTTCATTTATGTACAGTGTTGCATGACTGCACAATTGTCAGTTAATGTAACGCAGAAAATGGCCTGGTCATGAAGGGGGGGGGTAATTCTTCCGGAGGGCAAGTGGTTCAAGAACAATTGTTTTTGTTGTTGTTAGTGCCCTTGTGTTAAACCTGTATCGATCAACTCAGATCAACACACCTGGTGTCACAGGCCCTGAAATGGACCTTTGTCAGTTTTTAATTGCTGCCTATCCATGTCCTCATTAGGGAGGCTTCCACTTACGTGCTAACGGCAGCAAGTAAACAGAATCTTTCCATGGGCAGACTGAGAGCAACAGGGTGACAGGATGACAATGCAAGGTGACGAATGAGGGAAAGTTTTCACCCTATAACAGGAAGTGCTTAAACAAGGACCTTAATAGCAGGATCACCAGATATTCTTTAATCAAATGCTGCATATTAAAGATATTGAAACAACTTTTAGAATTACATTAAAGCCGAGCTTCACCCACTGCCCCCCCCCCCCCCTCCGCTGCAAAATTTGGCACCTTTCAGGGGAAGAGGGGAGTGGGTACCTAGTTTTGACTGGTACATGCTCCCACTTCTGAGTGAGTTTGCGCCCCCTCCTTCCCCCACTGCCAGGACATTCACAAAGCGCAGTGCGCTTCCCGCATGTGCAGTAGGGAACCGGCTTCACTGCTGGTTTCCCTTAGCCGAGATTGAAAAATCGCCTTGGGTGAGGACATCGCTGGATTCGGGGACAGGTAAGTGTCCTAATATTAAAAGTCAGTAGCTACAGTATTTGTAGCTGTTGACTTTTAATTTTTTTTCTGAAGGAGCCTGGAGTTCCTCTTTAACATGTTAAAACCCAACTCCAGGCAAAAATGAAGTTTATGGTGCATGGTGCATCACAGTGATTAAAGCTAATTTCCTGCCCTGAGGACCAGGCAATTTTTTTTGGGTCCTTATCTTCTTGGGTACTGGTCCACTCAAAGCCCACCTAAGTTCACTTTCCTCTGGAGCCTATGAGAGAGGAAGTATTGCCTCAACCATGCAGGCAGTGATGTGGACACCCAAAGAAGAAGGACCCCAGGAAGTACACAGAAGAAGAGAAAAGGATTGTCACATGACCATGGCTTCAGGTAAGAAAAATGGACATTTGAATAGGTTTTCTTTTTCATATACCAGCAGATAGTTAGGGGGGATTAAAGGGGGTTGCTAGTTTCTTGGAGTTGAGCTTTTTTGCCATCTGTGTTCCATTGGGGAGATTTCCCTCACTTCCTGTCCCATATCCAAAACAGGAAGTGAGAGGAAATACCTCCAAAGTGAGGGAAACCTGGTGTGTCACAAGAGTCATCTGAATAAGTGTCCCCATTGGAAGATTTCCCCTCTATTATTGTTCTGAAGTCAGCCCAAAATGTGGGATTTTCTTTTACTTTCACTTTTGATGGTAACGGTAAGCAGGACAGATAGCGAGGGTGAATCTCCCTAATGGGGGCACAGAGAGTAATAAGAATTAACAGGTGTTCTAATCCATCTCCACTCTATCCAAAATAAAAATGACAACCTTTGCCTTTAGTTACACCTTAAATTGTACTAAAAACTGCCTAGGCAGATAAGAGGTCTGTAGATAAAAACAAACTGTGCCAGACATCCCAACCTGCAGAAACTCATTTCAGGGAGGTGGCGCTTTGCGCCCGCAAATGCCCCCATGCCCCGTGCCATAATATTATTTCAATGACTTTTTCAATATTTTTTCACAGTGCTGCTGGGGGTGGGTGGTATGTGGATGGTGTCAGTAGTTTTTTTTTTTTTTTTAATAATTGATTTTTTTTATTACAATTTAATTTGTTTTTTTTTTTTTTTTTACAATGCTTTTTGGGGGGAGGGGGTTGGGGCAGTGGACAGTGTTGGTAGGTGGTAGGGCAGGGGAGAGTGGTGTCAGTAGTTTTTTTTATTTTTTACACTTTTTGGGGGGGCTTTGGTGAGATGTCAGGGGTCTAAACAGACCCCTGACATCTCCCCTTTGAGACAGACAAAGGGACTGAGGACACATTCCCCAGTCCCTTTCTCAGCACTAAAGATGAATAAATAGAACACAGAGGCTCCTGTCCATTCATAAACTGAGTAAACACAGTTTACTCTGCTCATTTATCACAGGATAGAGGAACGATCTTGCTCGCTGTGTCCATTAACTAGTTCCCCCCACAGTCGGTGGGAGAGGAGAGGAGGGGAGCTGGCTGTGGGGGACGAGGGGGGCCAGAGGAGAACAAGGGGGGTGCGGAGAAGGACATGGAGGAGGGCCAGAGGAGAACAGGGGTGGAGAAGGACATGGAGGGGGCCGGAGGAGAACAAGGGGGTGCAGAGAAGGACATGGAGGAGGGCCAGGGGAGAACAGGGGTGGAGAAGGACATGGAGGGGGCCCGGAGGAGAACGGGGGCGGAGAAGGACATGGAGGGGGCCGGAGGAGAACAGGGGTGGAGAAGGTCATGGAGGGGGGCGGAGGAGAACGGGGGCGGAGAAGGACATGGAGGGGGCTCGGAGGAGAACGGGGGCGGATAAGGACATGGAGGGGGCCGGAGGAGAACAGGGGTGGAGAAGGACATGGAGGGGGCCCGGAGGAGAACGGGGGCGGAGAAGGACATGGAGAGGGCCCGGAGGAGAACGGGGGCGGAGAAGGACATGGAGGAGGGCCAGGGGAGAACGGGGCGGAGAAGGACATGGAGGGAGCCAGAGGAGAACAGGGGTGGAGAAGGACATGGAGGGGGCCCGGAGGAGAACGGGGGCAGATAAGGACATGGAGGGGGCCGGAGGAGAACAGGGGTGGAGAAGGACATGGAGGGGGCCCGGAGGAGAACGGGGGCGGAGAAGGACATGAAGGGGGCCCGGAGGAGAACAGGGGTGGAGAAGGACATGGAGGGGGCCCGGAGGAGAATGGGGGCGGAGAAGGACATGAAGGGGGCCCGGGGGAGAACGGGGGCAGAGAAGGACATGGAGGGGGGCGGAGGAGAACGGGGGCGGAGAAGGACATGGAGGGGGCCCGGAGGAGAACGGGAGCGGATAAGGACATGGAGGGGGCCGGAGGAGAACAGGGGTGGAGAAGGACATGGAGGGGGCCCGGAGGAGAACGGGGGCGGAGAAGGACATGGAGGAGGGCCAGGGGAGAACGGGGCGGAGAAGGACATGGAGGGAGCCAGAGGAAAACAGGGGTGGAGAAGGACATGGAAGGGGCCCGGAGGAGAACGGGGTTGGAGAAGGACATGGAGGGGACCCGGAGGAGAACGGGGGCAGATAAGGACATGGAGGGGGCCGGAGGAGAACAGGGGTGGAGAAGGACATGGAGGGGGCCCGGAGGAGAACGGGGGCGGAGAAGGACATGGAGGGGGCCCGGAGGAGAACGGGGGCGGAGAAGGACATGGAGGAGGGCCAGGGGAGAACAGGGCGGAGAAGGACATGGAGGGAGCCAGAGGAAAACAGGGGTGGAGAAGGACATGGAGGGGGCCCGGAGGAGAACGGGGTTGGAGAAGGACATGGAGGGGACCCGGAGGAGAACGGGGGCAGATAAGGACATGGAGGGGGCCGGAGGAGAACAGGGGTGGAGAAGGACATGGAGGGGGCCCGGAGGAGAACGGGGGCGGAGAAGGACATGAAGGGGGCCCGGAGGAGAACGGGGGCAGAGAAGGACACGGAGGGGGCCCGGGAGGAGCACACAGAGCAGCTGGGGATGATCGGTGCGGCTGGAGGAACAGCTGTGGTCACCGATCTCCCTGTATAGCTTTTTAGCTGACAGCCGCAGGAGGGAGAGAAGGAGAAGCCGCTGTCAGCTAAAAATCTATACAAAGGAGATCGGTGATCACAGCTGATCTCCGCCGCACTGATCATTCCCGGGAGATCGGGAGGTGCTTGTGGGTGTGCAGGAGCCGCCGCAGAAATGCCGGAGTCTTCCGCACCTTCCGGGAGACTTGAGATGTCTGCTGTGCAGCTTTGATTAAAGTTGAATAAAGCCCTTCCTTTCTATAGGTGTAGGCCATTTACATAATTCATGAAGCCTGACTGATATACTCCCAGGTCCTTGGATGTTGCTAAGGACATTGCTAAGAGAGGCCTAGCTGTTACTGTTCACCTTCACCCTCACAGGAGCGAGCTCTTTCTCTGATTCAAACCCCCTTACTTGCACTTTCTCTCCCCTGATGCAGTAGCTCCGAGCTCAGCGCTTGAGAGCTCACTCCTGTGATGGTGAACAGGAACAGCTAGGTCCCTCTTAGCAATCTCCTTAGCAACATCTGAAGAGTTTTCCAGTCAGGCTTCATGAGGTATGTAAGTGGCCTACTCCTATAGCAAGGGCATTATTCAACTTCAGTCAGAGCTACACAGTTTGTTTTTATCTACAGACACCTCTTATCTACATAGGGCTGTTATTGGTAAAGGTGAACTAACCCTTTCTGGCTTGTATGAGATTTTGGTGATTGGGTTTACATCTAGTTTAAAGTTGAACTTGGGTTCCTACAACAAAAAATAGATGCAAGTTGTCATGTGTGCCCCAATATTGTAAGTTTTGTGTTTTTAAAGCTGGACTCCATACAGAAAAATGCTGCATAAATATATCCAATTCAGCAATCACATAGCTGGTTTCTCATAAATATGATCTTGCTGCAGAAATCCATTTATAATTCAACATGTGAGACCAATACAGTTTTTATTTTTTGGTCTAAGCTTGCCCTTGGCTTTTATTTACTACATTATCTCTGGCATCCTGTGGTTGGAAAACATTCACATGCGGCAATCCCTGTGCTTACATTTAACTTAATTTCCCAACCTCCTCTCTTGTGAACATTTCTAACGCTAAATAAATGAATTTAGATGAAGAAGAGACAATGTAGTAGAGTAAAAGGGTTTGAATTGTCTGAAAAATAAGCAGGGAACGAAATTCTTGCTGTATTTTTAAAGGGCAGTGTCTGTGATTCCTTTGGCTACTAACAGTGTTTATAGGGGAGAGTAATTCAGGGGCTTCTATTGGTATAGCAAAGCTTGCACTTTATTTATTCCAAGTCAGTTAGTAGTGAGATGTTTAGCTGGTAAAATAGATGTAAATCCTATTGCCAAAATCTCTTACAACATGTTAATCAAATGTCAAAAGAGATTTTCATTGTTTTTAAAGATGCAGCTTTCATTAAAGAGGTGCTCCAGTCTCCCCAAAAGAAATGAAAAGTCAGCAGCTACAAATACTGTAGCTGCAGACTTTTAATATAAGAATGCTTACCTGCCCCTGGATCCAGCGCAGTCCTCACCCAAACCGATTCTTCAATCGGCTTCGGGAGCAAGGGCCAGCATCTTCACAGCCAGCTTCCAACTGCACATGCGCGTGCCACACTGCGCATTGTGATTGGTCCCGCAGACACATCACAGGTCTCAGAAGGCTGCAGGGGAAAGGGGGATGGGCTAAACTTCCTCTCAGATCGCCACAACAATTCTGACTGGAAGTGGGGGAGCAGGTACCTGTCAAAAATCAGGTACCTGACTCCCCCCCCCCCTCCCCAAAAAAAGTGCCAAATGTAAAGGAGGAGGGGGGAGGGGAGGAGGGAGAGCGGAACTTCCCCTTTTGGGTGAAGTTTCGCTTTAAGGCCTCATTCACACAGACGCATAGACCCGTACATCCATGCAGAGGGATATCTTATGCACCCAGGTAGTGACAGGGATTCCATGGAATTGCGTGCAGCCAGCCTACAAAATCAATGACAGGCTGAGAAATGCAGTAGTTGAATGGATATTCCTGCACGTTCCAGTGTTTACATCTGTACAGAGATCCATACAAAGCGCTAGATCCAGTCTATCTGTCTCTAGCGCTGTGCACCTGTCCTTGTATGAATATATATGCTTGGATGCATGGGAAAATCCATACAGTCTATGTGAAAGAATCCTCAAAGAGGAACTTCGGTCCCCGTAATGCTTGCCCAATCCCCGCCCACCGTGCCACCATATTTGAAAGTCTGGTGCATGCTCAGATGTGCCGAAGGGCTCTACTCAGCCTTTAGGGTCTGACAGTAACTTGCGCCACATCTGTGTGTGCCGAGTTTACCGGCTATTCCAGACCTCAATAATGCTGCACGTCTTTGCACATGGGAAACCTGCGGGTGTGCAGGTGCGGTGCGCTGAAAGTCTTTGCCAAATCTTGAAGGACGGGCAGAGCCATTCACCACATCTGCACACATGTAGAATCAAGGGGAACGTCATTCTCGCCTAGGAAGAGATGCTGCACAAAAAAATCCAAAAAAATAAATAAAAAAGTTTTTTAGGGTGAAGAGCCACTTTGAAGAATAGCTGGTGATCTTGCCAAAAAAGTCCTTGTTTAGGCATTTCCTTTTAAAGAGTAATAATGCTTCTGTCTCCCATTTGTGCTACTGTGTTGTCACCTTGTCACACATCCTTCCCATAGAAAATACAAATGGCTTTTTCAACGAACAGTGTGTAGGCATGTTCCACTGTTGGCAGGAAAACCACCATGAGAAATGTCATATAGCCATTGCTAGACTGCATGTAGACAGGAAGTGGTTGCAAAGAGACTGTGGGAGATCAGTGTCACTGAACTGCAACAATAGAGGAAAGATTCCTGCGCTGAAAAAAACTCACATGACAGAAGTGTTACGGTGTTAAAAGGGAGCTTAGAAAACAATGGGGGTTATTTACTAAAGGCAAATCCACTTTGCACTACACTTCCCGATCCGACCACACTGCTGTTCTAGCACGCTGTGGTGTAAGCTTCTCCTCTGGCTTCAAGTTCGCTCCGCACAATGTAGTCCGCGACTCTATGGGACACACCCACAGAGCCTTGCAGGCAGGCCATGCGTCCCAGGAACAAGAGACAGAAAATGGCCGCGCTGAGCCTTTTATATCCTACCCAGCATGCAGTTCAGTCACAGTGTTCATGGGTAGGTGAGTGAGAATTGTGGGTAGGTGAGTCCTTTCACAAGATAAACAATTAGGTACTTCCTGCTTAGCTCTGTGAATTCTCTTCATTGAAAAATAAAGTCACCAAAAGCATATATGTTCTGGCCACTAGAGGGAGCCAAATACCAATTTATAGCATTGTCCATAGTTTAGCATTACATAGAATTAGCAGGCAAAAATACCAGCGCTACACAAAGATGAAAAAGAAACACACAGTTCTATTACGAAGAACACATAATGTAAAATCACATGATACTCATATGAATACCCATCAATCCAATAAAGGGGACCCATAAGGTCACCAATAGATGAATATAACTCCAATACTTTTCAACTCCAGTCATCTTCTTCTTCAGGGGACTGCTGAAATAGGTAATTTCTACAAAAGAACAATACAATACCCAAAAAATAGAGAAATAGTGTTAAAAAAATAAAATAATTACAGACGATATAGTATAAACCCGGGGGGTAGGCAACGCAAGCGGCACACAAAGCCTCTTTTGCCGGCACTCAACTCCCTCCTTATCAGCAGAGCAGTGCAAGGAAGTGTCAGTGAGAAACTAATGCATTCCAATTTCAGAGTTCCCCATACAGCACCTGCACTGATGGACACATTGTAAAAGGTGGGAAACATTGATTGGTTCTCTAACTTTGCTGTAGCTACGATAGTCAGCTCTTGTGATGGGGAAGAGATTGGGTGCAGTTCTGCTGGGGGGGGGGGGACGGTCCCTGGTCCCCGTTTCCAGGAGGAGGACTGTCATTGGCCACTGCTAAAGCCAATCACAGTCCTGTTAGCCCCGCCCACCATCTGGAGGAATATGACTCCCTTGGTTGCCACTACCAATCTCAGAAAGAAGGGATTTCACTGTGATTGAGAACCCCAATCAGGTGACAGTTTATGGAATTACTGTTGAGCTTCTGGGAACTTTGTTGAAATGATTCCTGAACCTTTGCGTCACTTACTACTGAACCCCTGCACTCTGTGTCCCTTTAAGCCACAGCGGGTATTCAGAGCAATGAAAATCACACCCAACTTTTTCTGTGGTGCAGAGCGTCGCACTTTTCCTCAGCTGTGGGGGCCCAACTTATAATCTTGCACACAGGCCCACTGCTTTCGGCTGGGGCCCACACTATCTTCGCATGCTGCTCACAGCGGGGGTCCGGTGCGTCCCCATTCACCGTTTCAGGTCTGATTTCAGCCCGAATTATTGGCTGAATTCAGACCTGAAACGGACCAAAAGATGCACAGGACTCCTACAGAGAGCCAGTCAAAATCTCCTGCTATTGCGAATTGGATGCGGGAAACCTATCCTCAGAAAATGCCCTGACCTGAGCTCATCATTGCGCATCTATTCCAGATGCTTGTATGTGACATCACATACAAGCACGTGGGCTGGATACGAGAGGTGGATCAGCAGGATGAGTGTGCCAGGACAGGTAGATGTGTCTCATCTCTGCTTCCTTTCACTACTTTGCATATCACACATATCATAGATGAGAAGAGAGTACAGCTGTGGAGCAGATGAGCAGGAGGGTACAGCGGTGAGGAAAATGAGTAGGAGGGGTTCAGAGGTGGGACAGAAGAGCAGGAGGGTACAGCAGTGGGGTAGATGTGCAGGGAGGTACAGTGGTGGAAGAAAAAATAAAAATGCAGCGCTATAAAAATATAATAAATAAATAACGATAGATCAAGTCCATAGGTGTTAACCTTGGTAGTGAATCATGTGATAAATAAATCAGAATAATAAATAAATAAGTCAGATGAGCAGGGGGTTACAGCGGTGGGGCAGAGGAGCAGGGGGGTACAGAGGTGGGGCAGATGTGCAGAGGAGAAAGGTGGTACATCAGTGGAACACAGGAGCAGGGGGTTACAGTGGTGGGGCAGAAGAGCAGGGGGAACAGTGGTGGGAAAAGTAGACACAATATGGTGAGAATTACTCCTGCGCTTGTGAGAGCGTTTGTTGTTTAATTTGGATAGTATTGTAGATGGTCAAAAGTATGAAAGAGATGGTAATGCATGTCCCGCTGCCTCAGCTGACCAGGGGTGGTCTGGAGAAGACTTTGTGGAAGGAGGTGGATGGAGGGCGCCCTCCATCCACCTCCTTCCACAAGGTACAGTGGTGGGACAAATGAGAAAACGGGTTACAGTGGTGGGGCAGATGAGCAGATAAGTTCAGTGTTAGGACAGATGAGAAGATGGTTCAGCGGCTATACAGAAGAGCATGAGGGTACAGCGGTGGAGCAGATGTGCAGGGAGGTACAGTGGTGGAAGAGATGAGAAGGGGGTTCAGCAGTGGGACAGAAGAGCAGGGGGGGTACAGTGCTGGGCCAGCTGAGAAGGGGGTTACAGTGGTGGGAAAGATGAGCAGGGGGGTTCAGTGCTGGGGCAGAGGAGAAAGGAGGTACATTGGTGGGACAGATGAGCAGGGGGCTACAGCGGTGGGGCAGAGGAGCAGGAAGTTACAGTGGTTGGGCAGATGAGCAGATAAGTTCAGTGTTAGGACCGATGAGAAGATGGTTCAGCTGTGAGACAGAAGAGCATGCGGGTACGGGGTGAAGCAGATGTGCAGGGAGGTACAGTGGTGGGGCAGATGAGAAAGGGGGAACATTGGTGGGGCAGATGAGCAGGGTGGTACAGTGGTGGGGCAGACGTGCAGGGGGTTACAGTGGTGAAGCAGATGAGCAGGGTGGTACAGTGGTGGGGCAGATGTGCAGGGGGTTACAGTGGTGGGGCAGATGAGCAGGAGGTTACAGTGCTGGGGAAGATGAGGAGAGGGTTACAGTGGTGGGGCAGATGTGCAGGGTGGTACAGTGGTGGGGCAGATTTGCAGGGTGGACAGTGATCTAAGGTGTGAAGGTGCATGAATTAGGGCTGCTCTGAGCTGTGGAGTTGCAGGAATTGGGGCTGATCTGAGGTGTGAGAGTGCAGGTTTTTAATTTCTCACTACTAAAGTAGTTTACTGCATTTACTTTATAAAAAATCATTTTGTGATTGAGTGTGAAGTTGACATTTTTTTGTTATAAAATCGGCATGCTCAATTTCTTTGAAAACATTTTTCGGCACACTGTGCTCAAAAGTTTGACTACCCCTGGTATAACATATTGTATATCACATTGAAATACTCACAATATTGGTGTTTAGAATAAAGCCAATCAGAGATGCCTCCACTACACCTCGAATACCCAAGTAGGCAAAAATGGACACAAGCAGTGGCGGAATTACCAGGGTCACAGCAGTCACACTTGCGACTGGGCCCTTGAGTTCCACCACTGTAGGGGGGCCCGCCGCCCGGAAGGTAGAACACTGGTTGTTCAAGGGGCACACAGTCCCCACCCCGCTCCACCCATCCTCTCCGCCCGCACTAACAGGCACACTGCACAGGCTCCGCCCTCACTCACGGGCACAGTCCCCACCCGCTCCACCCATCCTCTCCGCCCGCCCACACTCACGGGCACTACAGGGGTCACAATTGCAATGGTGCACATGTTGCCCATGTACACCTGGATGGGGGGGGGGGCATATAGAGGAACAAATCCCCTCCATTTTTCTCCTGCAGCCACTAAAAGCCTGCTTCTCCTCCTCTCCCTCCCATAGGCATTCAGTGGCTGCAGGAGGAAAATAGAGGGGATTTGTTCCTCCATATGCCGTCCCCCCTATCCAGGTCCTACTGCCCCCAGGATCAGTGAGACGGGCCCTGGCCAGAGGTCAGGGGGGCCCTTCATGGTTTCTTGCACTGGGGCCCTGAAAGTTCTAGTTACGCCTCTGGACACAAGGGACATACAACCACTACGCAAAGCTGAATAATAAAAGAATAATCATTAAAGTGGTGTTCCAGCCGAAATCATACTTTTTAAATAAAAATACCCCTATAATACACAAGCTTAATGTATTCTAGTAAAGTTAGTCTGTAAACTAAGGTCTGTTTTGTTAGTTTATAGCAGTAGATTGTTATTTTATAAACTTACAGCAGGCCGTGGCCATCTTAAGTGTGGGCATCTGAAGCCAGACTGTATTTCTTCCTAGATCTCATCCTTGCAGATCTCGCACATGCTCAGAGCAGCACAAGCAGTGTAATAGGTTTCAGGTCAGGTTTCCATAGCAACGGTAGTGTCAGAGGAAGTTGCCTTACCCTTTCCAGAAGGCATTGCAAACAGGAAATGATGCGAAGGGCCACGGCCAGGGAGGAGGAAGTAAAAAATGAATACAGCAGATATACAGTAGGTGCTGAGAAAAGAAATAAAAAAATATCCAATTCGTTTACAGTGCACAGTTTAGTGAGGGATGCTGAAGAGTTGCAAAAGTGGGTGGAACTCCACTTTAACTATAAACTATTAACTGTTAATTATTAACTGTTAATAAACTATTAACTATACTAGATCACTAAGGGTAGTCTTCCCTAGAGGTATATTAAAACCAAATCGGAAGACGATACCTATAAAGGCAGCAACAGAACTCATAGGTTGAAAGGTGGTGTGTGTGTATATATATATATATATATATATATATATATATATATATATATATACACATATATACACTGTATATATATGGATATAAATAATAGATTCCCCGTCAGAATTGTCAGATTTCTTATGGCTGTGGTAAGTAGATGGTTACAGACCATTTTTTTTTTTCAGCCTGTAAAACTACCTCCTTGTTAGCCTATGTGTTCATGCACACATAGGCAAATTACAGGCGGATTAGAAGATGAGTGTTTACAGACTGAAAAAAAAAACACCACAAGCACATTCTGGATAACAGAAAAACCACTAAATGCATGAATACACATTAGGACACGTTTAGGCACGTTGGAGCGTTAATGCATTCCAATAGCCAAGAATAAATTAATATTCTGGCCAATTGAATCCATTATTGCTCAAACGCTTGACATTCCTATATGCGCCTAAATGTGTCTGCAGTACGCAGCTTTAGGCACATTTTTTTAAGCAGCTTTTCTGCAAGAATTCTGGTGAAAGTTTGATGTAATTTAAGGACACATTACTGGATTTTGAATGTTTATATATTTTTTTTATTGATTAAGCATTTTTGTTACATTTTTGTTTGTGTGTTTCATTGTTCTATAAGCACTGAAGTTTATTTACCACAGAAGCCCCGGAAGATTTGGCTGCTCAATGACCAAAGCATTTTTTGCGATACGGCACTGCGTCGCTTTAACTGATAATTGCGTGGTCATGCCACGCTGTACCCATACAAAATTTACATCCTTTTTTTCCCACAAATAGAGCTTTCTTTTGGTGGTATTTGATCATCTCTGCGGTTTTTATTTTTTGCGCTATAAACAAAAAAAGAGCAACAATTTAAAAAAAAAACACAATATTTTGTACCTTTTGCTATAATAAATATCCCCAATTTTTTCTTGAAAAAGCAATTTTTTTCTCAGTTTAGGCCAATATGTATTCTTCTACAGATTTTTGGTAAAAAAAATCTCAATAAGCGTATATTGATTGGTTTGCGCAAAAGTTATAGCGTCTACAAAATAGGGGATAGATTTATGACATTTTTATTATTATTATTTTTTTTACTAGTAATGGTGGCAATCTGCGTTTTTAATCTTGACTGCGACATTATGGCGTACACATCGGACACTTTTGACACATTTTATTATTATTATCATTATACAGGATTTGTATAGCACCAACAGTCTCTTTACAACATGAGGGCAGACAGTACACTTACAATACAAATCAATACAGGAGGGATCAGAGGGCCCTGCTCGTTAGAGCTTACAATCTAGAAGGGAGGGTCAAGTGGAAACAAAAGGTAATAACTGGTGGGGGGTGAGCTGATGGAGAAAATGAAAAAACAGTTGTTAGGTGTGGGTAGAGTAGGCTTCTCTGAAGAGAAGGGTTTTCAGGGTTCGTCTAAAAGGTAATAGAGTAGGAGATAAGTGGACAGATTGGGGTAGGGCATTCCATAGGATTGGAGAGGCTTTGGAAAAGTCCAGGAGGCGAGCATTGGAGGAGGTGACGAGGGCGCTAGAGAGCAGGAGGTCTTGAGAGGAACGAAGAGAATGAGTAGGTTGGTATTTAGAGACTAGGCTAGTGATGTACCTGGGGGCGAAATTGTGGATGGCTTTGTACGTAGTTGTTAGAATTTTGAATTTAATTCTTTTGCCGAGCGGAAGCCAGTGGAGGGATTGACAGAGAGGGGTAGCAGACACTGAGTGATTGGTAAGGTGGATGAGTCTGGCAGCAGCATTCATGATGGATTGAAGAGGTGATAGACTATGTAGAGGTAGGCCAATGAGAAGGGAGTTGCAGTAGTCGAGGCGAGAGATGACCAGCGAGTGAATTAAGAGCTTTGTTGTGTCATTAGTTAGAAAGGGGCGTATTTTAGAGATGTTGCGGAGGTTGAGGCGGCAGGATTTGGACAGTGATTGGACGTGTTGCTTAAAGGAGAGTTCAGAGTCCAGGACTACACCTAGAACCTTGGCATGTGGGGATGGGCTTATAGATGTGCCATCAATTTTGACAGAGAGATCAGGGGAAGGGGCATACGGGGGAGGAAAAATTATAAGTTTGGTTTTGGATAGATTGAGTTTGAGGAAGTGGAGTGACATCCAGACTGATATATCTGATAGTAAATTAGTGATATGTGAGGAGACAGAGGGAGTGAGCTGAGGGGTAGATTTGGGTGTCGTCAGTGTAGAGGTGGTATTGGTGGTATCAGCTGACCCAGGGAGGAGGTGTAGATTGAGAAAAGGAGAGGTCCAAGAACAGAACCTTGGGGATCCCAACTGAGAAAGGAAGAGGAGAGGAGGAAGTAGAGTTGTAAGAAATGCTAAAGGTGAGGTTGGATAAGAGAACCAGTGAAGAGTACAGTCACGGAGATCAAAGGCGTGGAGTTTTTTGAGGAGGAGGGGGTGGGCAACCGTATCAAAGGCAGCAGAGAGGTCCAGGAGTAGGAGTACAGAATAGTGTCACATCTTTTGGGAAGATTGACAATTATACAGCGATCAGTGCTATAAAAATGCACTGATTGCTCTATAAATGTCACTGGCAGGGAAGGGGTTAACACTAGGGGGCGATCAAGGGGTTAACTATGTTCCCTGACTGTGTGTTCTAACTGTAGGGGGAGAGGACTGACTATAGGAGATGACAGATCGTGGTTCCTAGCTATTAGGAACTCACGTTCTGCATCTCCTCTCAGAACAGAACAGGGATTTGTGTGTTTACACATACACGTCCCTGTTCTGCCTCTTGTGCCCGCGATCGCTCGTGGCCGATCATGAGCATCGGCACCCCCGCCGTGCAGCACGTGCACGCGCCTGCTATCCCGCTTAAAGGAGCCAACGTATAGCTACGACGGCTTGCGGGAACGTGCCAACCTGCCGCAGTATAATTACGGCAGCTGGTCAGCAAGTGGTTAAATGAGAAGTATAGCCAAAGCTTTTTTGCCTATTCTTCTCCTATGGACCACAGAAGTGCAGTTTGTTCTACACTCCTGTGACCCATTTTCAGCCGACAGCGGGCTTCAGCTGACGTTACAGAGCCGATCCAAGCTTTGAAAAGATCCTGACCATATGGTCAGGATCCGCCTAGATGCCTGGACCAGCACCTGGCTCAGCCTCTCAATAGTCCACTCAGACCCTTCCACCCCCTCCACAGCTCAGCACTCAAGTGACTGACAGTCACAGCTCTCTGCTCAGAGTAGAGGGTGAGAACTGAGCAGGCAGCAATGTTTGATTACTCAGTTCTCACTACAGAGCAGGAGGGGGAACAGATGCAGCATCGGATCGATGCTGCATCTACCTAGGTGAGTATAATGTTTGTTTCTTATTTAAAAAAAAAGCCATACTTCTCTTTTGAGCAGCACTGTATTAGATGAGGAACTTGGATTCTATGATCTGCAGTACAGCAGCTATTCTAGGAAGCCTTAAATGTATTTATTTATTATTTTTTGCTAGCATGTAGCGTGTAGCGACTATCCCAAAGTGCAGAAGGGTTGAGCATTGATTAATTCTGGAACACCGTTCTTAGAAGAGAATGTACTGGCATAAAGTTTACATGTCCCATCACGTTTTTTGTCATTTCACTGGATTCTGTAGCTTTAACTATTTTGTATACTATAATGTCATAACTTTTATGTTGTGCTAGATGCTTCTTGAGCCAATTAGTTTACCCGCTTCTGTTCTGTAATTTCATGCTCCAAAGATTCTGCATTATTCCCAATATAGCCATCTTCATCAGCATATTGATCATAACTGCAGCTTTTTAACACTGCTGTGTACATAATATTACAATCCATGAAAGCCATCTTTATAGGTAGTTTTATTATTATTTTGACAAGTCTTGTCCCTGTTGTTTCAGTTGTCCTATTTCTACAGTTGTTATCCTGTAAAAGTAGCAAAATTCATCCACTGGAATTTGGTATCTTTTTACAAGCCTTGTAGTGTCCCTGGTAGCCTTTTACTGTGTGACAGACATTGTTCTCCATTTTTACAAGCTGATGGAGGTATTATTATAAACAATGCAGAAAATTAAAGGTACACTCCAGTTAGAGTTGAAAATTAAAATGTAACGTAGAACTATAGGCAAAACTTTTTTTTTCATTTTGGATAAAGTAAAAAAGGGTCATAACCCCTGTCAAATTATTTTTAGTCATCTGTGTCCCATTTGGGAGAATTCCCTTTACTTCCTGTCTTATAGCTAAACAGGAAGTGAGAGGAAATTCCTGCAAATTAAGGAAGTGCCTTGGGGACCCCCAGGTCACCAGAAGCAGTGTCCCCATTGGAAGATTTCCCCTCCATTACTTTTCTGGTTACAACACAACATTTGGTATTTTCTTTTACCTTCTCTTTCATTGATAACGATAAACAGAACAAATAGAGAGTGTGAATCTCCCTGCGGGATGCACACACAGCAAAAAAAACTGACAGATGTTCTAATCCATCTCCGCTCTTTCCAAAACTGAAAAAAAAAGTTCTGCCTTTAGTTGCACTTTAAAATGCACAGAGCTATATAATCAGGCACATTGCAGCCCCATAGTCTGTAACTGATTCTTGCCTTTATAAGTTGATGAGAGAGATGGGAATTAATTACAGCCCATGGAGCTGCAGTGCAAAGGTCCAAATTGAAGAAGGGATCACTAGCACTTGCCAACGCTTCTATGAAAACCCAATCACTTGTCAACTAACATACAGTGGCTCATAAATAAAAGCTGACCTTTAGTATATCTATTGTCTGAATACAAGAGGCATGTGCAGTAAATCAGATCTGTGCAGTAATTCAGCTTCCTCTAATAAAGACCAGTCATTGCTGCTTTCTCTTGCTGTGTAGGGTAACTGGTCTTGTATCCGCCCCTCCTGTAGTTTTTTTTTAATAGCAAGCCTATAGTGGGTGGACCTGTTGGGCCCCTCCTACAGCTCTGCCCTCTGTATTGGCTATGTACAGCGCTATAAACAAAAATAGAGCGACCATTTTGAGAAAAACACATTATTTTGTACTTTTTGCTATAATAAATATCCCCAATTTTTTTTTCAAAAAAGCACATTTTTTTCTCAGTTTAGGCCGATATCTATTCTTCTACATATTTTTGGTAAAAAAAAAAATCGCAATAAGCCTATATTGATTGGTTTGCGCAAAAGTTATAGCGGCTACAAAATAGGGAATAGATTTATTGCATTATTATTATTATTATTTTTTGATCATTTGATCATATCACTGCTACTTTTACAAGGTTGCAAAGGCATCAGGCACACTCAGAGTGGATTTATAGCCTTTATGGATATTGAGAAATATATTTAAATGAAAGTTTTGTGCCCAGAGTTGAGCTTTCAATTTGGACAGAAAGACCCTGATTGGGAGGGATAACAAGTAGGCCATGTACGCAAGCAGTTCAGTAGTGACGTTTAATACACCAGCGCCTTGCATTAACTGGTATAGAGACTTATTTTGTAGGCCACAAAGATGAAAGTCTTTTACAGACTCCTGCAATCACCCCTGCTAGACAGGGAGGATCGTTGCATTGATGACAATTATACAAGGCTGATTTTTTTTTCCCTTTCTGAATTGCGCAGAGCACAACATGGGAACAGAAAATTGATTTTGTTTTACTTAAAATATACTAGAAGGCCAATAGTAAATGAGTGCCAGATTGACATTTCTTGTAAAAATGGAGCAATTACAGTGAAGTGCTTTGAAAACAGGCTTCCACTAAACAGCCAACCAAATGGAGCTAAATTGATTTTCAAAGTTGAGGCGTTCTGGCTGTCAAAACTGGGGAATCTAAGTGCACAAATAGATTTCTTTTCAGCAGGTTGTTGTGCAGAATTTGGCTAAAAAACACTTACCTGTTGAAGCTAGGACTTTTCAGGGACACAGTCTCCACACACACACATGTTGTATATCAGATCAAAGTTACCTAGTTTTGGTTAGCTGTTTGCCACTGTGATGACCTGGTAATGTTTCAGTACCACAATGGTAAAGGTAGAAGACATCATCTTGGTTGGCTACCGATGAGCTCATGGCTACACTGGTTTCCCTCTTTCTTTTCCACAGTTGAGTCATCTATTTGATTCCTAGAAAATACATTATCTGCTTTTCTTCCCCTGTGTAGGATTGTGTAAGTTTCTGGTGATTGCCCTGGTTTTCTCCCAAAGTCCTAAAACCTCCTGGCTGGTTAAGTGGCATCTGGCAAAATTTGCTCAAAAGTGTGTATGTGCAAGGCTGTACAATTTAGGGCCCATGTACACTATAGTGTTGCAGTAAATGGGCCCCTTTTCTATTTATTTAATATTGAAACTGTATTTGAGAATTACACTATTAAATAGATGGCACCGAAAATGAACACTGCAGCCTTCTTGCATTGCTTGGCTTTTTTGTAAGTGGACTGCCTATTATGTTAATCTAAAGGCTTTCTGAGTCTATAAATCTGTACAAGTTTGCAGATCAGAAGTTCTTACTATCCTCTGACTGTACTGCTTGTTCTAGGTCGGAGACAGAATGTTTTGTGTCCAGAGGCAGCTGGGAATCCAGTATTTTTAAAAGGAGTTCAATAATGGCAACTTCCTTTTTTCTCTTAGTACATATTTCCTTTAATGATGGGTGTTCATTGCTGGTATATGGTATTTTTTCACTCTTTGGCAAGAAATGCATAGCGTAGACATTCTTGCCCATTGTATTACAACTAATTATTATTTTTTAAACGTATTAAAGTAGTGCATTTTGTCCCTGATGTCAACACTCTGTCACCTTGAACACATACGTCATGAAGGACTCTGCACAAATTGTTATATTAATAATTCACACAGTTAACTAAAGCTTCAATCCAAATGACATCTTTAAGTGTTTTCTTTTGTGAGTCAGACATATTTGTATCCTGAGCTTGAAGATATCCGTATAACCTTTGAAGTCCAAATAGGTTGTTTACAAGAGTGTGATTCTACTATATATATATATATATATATATACATAGTATATGTTTCTACATTAATTTGTTGGACAGGATAGCTGTTATGGCTATTATGTATCTAACATGTTGCCTATCCCTGCAATGGCTAATTTGATGAATAGCTGAAAATATTCATTAAGAAGTATATTTCTTGCATGCTATGTTAACCAGTTTGGCATCCATTCACCTCACTGGGCATAATTATAGATAGTGAATGTGACATTTACCAAACATTCACTGTAATTTAACACATGCTCTGGGAAGATTGACCTGTAGTGGATATTTTGTGAATGTTACAGTCACTGTTTTCTGAATATGCTTCTGACTCATGTGAAGCAGAACTTTATGGGGGAGCAGTGGCAGCTCTTGCCATAATGAACATGAGCACAACATACAGTATTTGTACTGGCAGACTCTCCCACTACAATCCCCATCTGCAACCAATGTCTTATTTGTGTAGCAGTCTCCTTGACCTCCAGAGGCCTAGTGGTGACCCCTAGAGTCAGGGAGAGCTGACATTCCTCCTCAGGGTGCAGGGTACTAGGCATGGTGGGTGTAGTGCAAGATGAAGAGATGGGCGCCAGTCACTTTTAAAAATGAACTAAGAGAGTTTTTGGTTCTCTTAACAGGGACAGGGGAGAGAGGGCAAGGGCACAGGACACCCTTAAGCAAATGCAATAGCAACTTGGCAGATTCTGCAGACAAAAATAGAACTAGGCAGACCGCAATACAGAAAAAGGGCCTTTAAGCTGAATGCAGCGATCTGTATCTTGTAGAAACTGCTGTCTCCTATAGCAGCAACGTCACTCACAGTATCCCACTGTAGATCCTCAAGCTTAGCTCCCAGCTACCTTCTGGACTGCTCAAGCTTCACTCAGCTACCGTCTGTAATCTTCAAGCTCAGCTCGCAGTATCCCACTGGACTTCTTGGACTCGCAGCTACCAGCTGGATCCCTCGAGCTCAACTCACAGCTACCCGCTGTATTCTTCAAGCTTCACCCATTCTACCCGCTGGGTTCCTCTGACTCACAGCTATCCGCTGGATCCCTCAAGCTTTTACTCACAGCTACCGGTTGTACTTCACCTTTAAGCTTTACTTACAGCTACCCGCTGTACTCCTTCAAGCTTTACTCACAGGTACCCATTGTATTCCTGGATGAGTCTCTACAGAAGCTTTCCCTCTTACTTCACCGTCCCCGGCTAATAAAGCGCCTGCTCTGTTACTCCTTCAGAACTCCATCCCTTTTTACCTGCCTCCGGCAACACGAGTGGTTGACCCTCTGGCAACTTCCTCTCCCTTGCCTCCTGGCAGCGATCAGGCTCCCCTCAGGCTGAGCCCCTGTACACGTGGCTAGGCCCCAGGCTTCAGGCCCACACATCGGCTGCTACTCCACACACACCCACCCAGGCTGCAGCCCGGGTGGAAAAGAACCCCGATCACCTGACTCATTCTAAATAAATAGACTATACCAGCTTGCTCAGAGGCCAAAGAAAACTCCTGTTGCTGGGCTGAGACAACGTATCTACTCATAACTTGAATTCAATGTAATCTATCATCCTAATGCCAAAAGCAACAGTGCCACCTATTGACAGAAGAGAGAGATTACAATTGAACTCAAGCTTAGGAGAAAAACCATTTAATCAAGACTACAAATTAGCCAGGCTATTTACCACTTAGCACAACTAAGTTTACTAGCAGCCCTGTTTAGGACAAGGGTGCTACATTTGTTTGGCCATTGATCAGTCACTGATGTAACTCGTGAACATATGTGCTGAAATTACAATATCCTGACAACAGGCTCCATTCTCAGCAGCTTTCCTGTAATTCTGAAAATTTTCTCTGGCTGGTCCTGTCCTAAAAGTGACAATAAACTCTAGTTTAAAAAAAATTCCCGTTAAGTATGTAGACTATGTTGTCAAAAGTATTGGGACACCTGCCTTTACAAGCACATGAACTTTAATGGCATCCCAGTCTTAGTCCGTAGGGTTCAATATTGAGTTGGCCCATCCTATGCAGCTATAACAGCTTCAACTCTCTTGGAAAGACTATCCACAAGGTTTAGGAGCAGGGGCGGCCTATCCATTAAGGGCGCACAGGCACAACCTCTCCTTTCCATCACCATCACCCCTTTTCATGCGTCCGGCTTCTTTCGGGACCTGGGCGCATGAATTACAGCAGCGGGTTTTTTTTAAGCACCTGATTAGAGCAAGAAGCTCCAATAGGCTTCAAAATAGGGTGGGCTCCGGACACAGAGCATTGTGCTCGGAGCCCACCCAGCTGTGTTAGAATAGCGAATGAATATATAATGAATATAGCACGGAATTGCCTCTTTAGGAGTGTGTCTTTGGGAATGTTTGACCATTCTTCCAGAGGCGCATTTGTGAGGTTAGGCATGAGGGTTCAACCGAGCTTTAATTAGCAGTATAAATGCCTTTTTTTTTGTTTTAATAATTCTTTACTTGAAGAAAATGCCACTTCAAAAATCAATGATAGTGCATGACAGCGTGCACAGAATAGTGGTACAAATTGACTCTTCCATTATGCATGGAATGTCAAAAGCATATACATCTTTCAGAAAGTTGATGACAAGACAAGCAGTGATCACAGTTACAGAAATCAAAGCTAACACGTGTGTTCCTATTAACTATAGTCCAGCGTCAAGACATGTTCCCATCAATATTAAAGAGTATGTAAATCCAACATTTTGTATTCCTGATATGTGTCTGCTGTACCATGTACTTGTATGAGAAAGTGTCCTGTTCTCTTTGCATTGTTTCCTTTGTGTGAAATCCCTGGTGTTCCTGCTAGTCCCTTTGCTTTCCTATTAAAAACTGACCACACTCAGCAGGCGAACACACCGTGGTCAGTTCCCTAGCTGTGCTGGGAATGCAAAGAAAAATTCCCAGCTCACTTACCAACCAGTCTGCAATAAACCAAATTGTCCTGTCACAGTTCACGTTAAAATCAGGGGATTTCGTTTGCACACATTTGCAAATATATCTGTACGCTACAGGGCCACTTCATGGCACCCTAGTGTACTACAGTCCTAACGCTATAAATTTTGAGAGCCTCCAAAATGGGAGCACATAAATAATAATGGATAGATTAAGGCAGGTATGCCTGGAGGGCACTCACCCCTCCTTAAAGGTATAGGAACGCACTGGACACCCAGCAATGGTACAATGGCAGCGAAGATCTCCAGTGCGTCCCCTCACCAATTCACCAACAGTGCAAACAGATGGCAACCACCCCAACCTATAACTGGCCATTGCAGCAAGGAGCACATGGAAGGGTGACACATGTAAAAAAACAACAAAGAAAAAGGCCCAGCTCACTTAGCTGATCACATGTACACAGACTTGCCGGTTATTCGCAGCCCTTTCCTCCCACGCTGTGTCTGTGTGAGGAAAGGACTGCCGTTTACTGTCAAGAATGTCAGTAAATTGTGTACACTGATAATCAGTACCCCAATCATCAGTGCCATCTATCAGTGCTCATCAATGCCACCCATTAGTGCCCATCAATGCTGCCTATCAGTGCTCATCAATGCTGCCTATCAGTGCCCATCAATTGTGCCTAAAGTGTTACATATCAATGCTCATTAATGCCGCCTAACAGCATCCATCAGTGCCACCTATCAGTACTCTTCAGTGCTGCCAATCAGTGCCATTTATCAGTGCTCATCAATACTGCCTGAGTTCTGCCTATCAGTGTTCCTCAGTGCCCGTCAGTGCAGCCTATGAGTTCTGCCTAACAGTGTTCATCAATGCCCATCAGTGCCACCTATCAGTGCCCATTAATGCCACCTATAAGTGCAGCCTATCGGTGCACATTAGTGCCTACTATCAGTGCCACCTATCAGTGCTCATCAATGCGGCCTATCAGTGCCCATTAGTGCCTCCTATTAGTGCCCATCAATGCCTCCTATCAGTGCCCATCAATGCCTCTTATAAGTGCCCATCAATGCCTCCTATCAGTGCCCATCAGTGCCTCCTATCAGTGCTCATCTGTGCCTCTTATCAGTGCTCACCAGTGCCTCCTATTAGTGCCCATAAATGCCTCCTATCATTGCCCATCATTGCCTCCTATCAGTGCCTTCTATCAGTGTCCATCAGTGCCTTCTATCAGAGTCTATCAGTGCCTTCTATCAGTGCCCATAAATTCCTCCTATCAGTGCTCATCAGTGCCTTCTATCAGTGTCTATCAGTGCCTTCTATCAGTGCTCATCAGTGCCTTCTATCAGTGCTCATCAGTGCCTTCTATCAGTGCTCATCAGTGCCTTCTATAAGTGTCCATCAGTGCCTTCTCTCAGTGCTCATCAGTGCTTTCTCTCAGTGCTCATCAGTGTCTTCTTTCAGTGTCCATCAGTGCCTTCTATCAGTGCTCATCAGTGCCTTCTATCAGTGCTCATCAGTGCCTTCTCTCAGTGCTCATCAGTGCCTTCTATCAGTGTCCATCAGTGCCTTCTATCAGTGTCCATCAGTGCCTTCTATCAGAGTCCATCAGTGCCTTCTATCAGAGTCCATCAGTGCCTTCTATCAGTGCCCATCAGTGCCTCCTATCAGTGTCCATCAGTGCCTTCTATCAGTGCTCATCAGTGCCTTCTATCAGTGTCCATAAGTGCCTTCTATCAGTGCTCATCAGTGCCTTCTATCAGTGTCCATAAGTGCCTTCTATCAGTGCTCATCAGTGCCTTCTATCAGTGCCTTCTATAAGTGTCCATCAGTGCCTTCTCTCAGTGCTCATCAGTGCTTTCTCTCAGTGCTCATCAGTGTCTTCTTTCAGTGTCCATCAGTGCCTTCTATCAGTGCTCATCAGTGCCTTCTATCAGTGCTCATCAGTGCCTTCTCTCAGTGCTCATCAGTGCCTTCTATCAGTGTCCATCAGTGCCTTCTATCAGTGTCCATCAGTGCCTTCTATCAGAGTCCATCAGTGCCTTCTATCAGAGTCCATCAGTGCCTTCTATCAGTGCCCATCAGTGCCTCCTATCAGTGTCCATCAGTGCCTTCTATCAGTGCTCATCAGTGCCTTCTATCAGTGTCCATAAGTGCCTTCTATCAGTGCTCATCAGTGCCTTCTATCAGTGTCCATCAGTGCCATCTGCCATCTCAGGACAGCATGGCTCTGAGCGGAGAGCGTGTCTTTCATGGAACCGCAGCACAGAGCCAGCAATGACAGTTCTATCTCCCCCTCCGTCCATCCTCTCTCACAGAGGACACAGCTGATCTGCTGCCCCTTCTCCCCCATCCCCCCTCCTGTGTGTGCGGGGAGGGGGGATAAGGGGGAGGAGATCAGCTGTGTCCTCTCTCACCCCATGCGAGAGAGGACGGAGGGGGTGATAGAACTGTCAATGCCAGTTCTGTGCTGCTGTTCCATGAGAGACACGCTCTCCGCTCAGAGCCCAGCCAATAGCAACCCTGCTGGGGCCCCCTACAGTGACGGAATGCCAGGGCCCCGTTGCAAGTGCGACTGTTGCGACCCTGGTAATTCTGCCACTGCCTCATCCCTTTAAAACTGAACACATATTAAATACACATGTTCTGAGGCTAATTTAATGCAGATAAAGCACTAAATGAGTTTAATTACCGCCTACAGAACCTGTGTAATATAGATATAGATATACTTTATTGTCATTGTATACATACAACAACATTTTAATTAATATGTGTTCGGTTTTAAAGGGATGAGGTTGCAAACTCAACTGTTGGTGAATTGGTTCATCCACACTATATTGCCAAAAGTATTGGGCCACCCATCCAAATCATTTCGTGAAGGGGGGGATTATGGTGTGGGGTTGTTTTTCAGGGGTTGGGCTTAGCCCCTTAGCTTAGCCCCAGTGAAGGGAACTCTTAACAGTTTAGGGATGGCCCCTTCCTGTTCCAAAATGACTGCACACCAGTGCACAAAGCAAGGTCCATAAAAATATGGATGATCAAGTTTGGGGTGGAGGAACTTGACTGGCCTGTACAGAGTCCTGACCTCAACCCGATAGAACACCTTTGGGATGAATTAGAGCGGAGACAGTGAGCTAGGCCTTCTCATCCACATCAGTGCCTGACCTCACAAATTAACTTCTGGAAGAATGGTCAAACATTCCCATAGACCAGTGTCTCTCAACTCCAGTCCTCAAGGCACCCCAACAGGTTATGTTTTCAGGATTTCAATTATTTTGCACAGGTGATTTGATCAGTTTCGCTGCCTTAGTAATTACCACAGCCGTTTCATCTAAGGGAAATCCTGAAAAAATGACCTGTTGGGGCGCCTTGAGGACTGGAGTTGAGAAACACTGCCATAGACACACTCCTAAACCTTGTGGACAGCCTTCCCAGAAGAGTTAAAGCTGTTCTAGCTGTAAAGGGTGGACCAACTTGATATTAAACCCTACAGACTAAGACTGGGATGACAATAAAGTTCATGTGCGTGTAAAGGCAGGTGTCACAATACTTATGGTAATATAGTGTATATGCAAATGTGTGCAAGCTAAACCCCTGTTTTTATCATGAACTGCTAGAAAGGACAATTTGGTTTGTTTCAGGCTGGTTGATAAGTGAGCTTGTTGTTTTTTGACATGTGTCGCCCTTCTATGTGCTCCTTGCCGAAAAGGAGCCAGAAATAGGTTGGAGTGGTTGCCATTTGTTTGTAGTGCTGGGAACCTAGCCTGCTCTCCTCCAATGATCAGACTTGTCCTGACACCCCCACACACAGCCATTCAATGGCAAAACCAGTGCTGTTATACAGCTGAGAGCAGAGGGAATGTGATCACTTATACAAAAGGGGAAAAAAGGTGTTTATAATTTGTATTTATATCTATATGCAAATGTTTAGCCTTTCCTTTTTATTTTAAACTGAATAAGTTGATTTACAAGATGAAAGTTTACAATCACTTTAAACATCATTCCTACTATTATTATTATTATTATTACTACTCAACTATATACGACTATAAATGCCTTTTTGACTTCAGCCTACAGTATATGTGAGGTGTGAGAGTGCTTTAAGGCCACCAGTACCTTCATGATGACGAACGTACAGACAAGACATACAGAAGACACAGTAAGCTGCTTTAACATATGCAGCACCCACCCCACTGATTAGCACAGGGATCGTGTGTAATCAGATTTCCAGTAATCCCATTGGCATTGTGCTGTATGCTGATTTGCTGTTGTCTTATCACGGTGAACAGCGCAGTGAGCCCCTACTATGCCCTATCAGTGGAAGAAATTCAGCTCTATAGGTAATTAGCTTGTCTTCATATTATACATCAAGCAATGTTTCCGTGGAAGTTTTGATCATGATTTGGAAAACTGTAGTGTGGAAGATTTCTTAGATGGACAGTAATTCTTTAATCATTATTAGCTGGTCATGGCGGAAAAAAAAACTTGGATGCTTTATCCAAAGCAAAGTTTGTAGCAGAAATAAATAAATAAATATATATATATATATATATATATATATATACAGTATATGTATATATATTTTTTTCTTTACCTTTTACAGAAGGTTTATTTAGAGTACTTAAGAGTGTTTCATTTATTGTCCCTTGTATTTTCACTTTCTTTCTTTTTCCTATTTTGTGTGTATTTGTTATTTGTGTACTAGAGTTTTCATTTTTTTTTTTTTTTTTTTACTTTTCTTTATATTTCTTTAAAAAATAATAAACTGAGGCTAATGAGAGGCTGTTCTTTGATACAGATACAAGTTCAGGATCGTAGAAAGGAGCCTAGTTAACCCTCAGTAATCGGTTAAAGCACCGATAAAAAAAAACACCAAAAACCACCTTAGTTTTATCTTTCCTTTTGACTCAAATGCATGTTGCCAAATGCAAAATTTCACAGAAATCTTTTGGGCAATGAAAAATGTCCATTTCATTCATTGATAATGATTATAAAAAGTAGGCAGAGCTTTTTTTTTTATAACACATAAGACATATTTTGGCTAAGTATAGCCACATACATTCTGACCATTATTCAATTTGCTAATAAAGTAGAAATAGGCCTTGTGTTTCTGAAATGCATTTTTTTATTGCAGTCTATCAGATTATCTCTTTCATTTTCATAACCAGAAAGAAGCTGTTCAGTTTCTTTGGTAGAAATTTACTTGAAGCTTCTAACACTTTGCAAATTGTAGTAACGTAACACAATATGTTTTTTTTGGGGAGGGGGGGGGGCATTTGTGATTATTGTAGTTTGTGTGTCAGTTTTATAACGTTTTGGGCCAGGCTATCATTTTTGGGCCTAATTAGTAATCCAGCCCCTTAAATGGTATTTACTATTTTTTAAATTCCTCATAAACCTTAGAGGACAATCAGACCTGCACACAATTTTAGCTTACCAAGAGGTTACATTAGCAACTGGAAAAGGTTTTCTTAGCTGTCCGACTAACACACCCTCCTTGCACAGTCAGCTGGTAAGTATCTCCCTGACTTTACAGAGATAAGATCATAACCTATTCCAACAGAATATAGCTAGATAAATGGATTAATCTGATAGGTGTAAGGTAATGCAGAGCAGGTGATTATTATTGTTACACAGGATTTATATGCTTAAATTTAGAGATTGGGAGCCTGGTCTCCAGCCAGGTACTCACCAAAAAGCTAGGGGGCGATTCGACTATCTAGGTACAATACACTAAAGGTAAGCTTAGGTATAGAAACAGTCATGTAAAAAGATATACAAAAGTTTATTGATACACAATACATGACAAGATATCAATGATGAATAAAAAAAAATAGGTGACGGTCCATGTGTATCAGCAAGATAATACTCCCCTGATGGGGAAGATTACAATGGGATAGTAGGTCACAGTACAGTGTTTCTACTAGTTTTGCGGACTGAGCCGCTTCATCAGGAAAACATCCGCAATTTAATTAGCACATGATCAAAAACAATGCATTTAATCACATACAGGAGAGAACAATGTTTCAAGCAATATATAAATTTGAACAATGTACAGCTGTTATATGGGGACAGATAGAGGATCGCTTACCCGATACCCACCATCTTTCTTTTTCCCCCTTTACCCCCTCCTGCCCTCCCCATTTCTCCCTTTTCCCCCTCCCTATCCCCCCCCCTTTCTTCACCCTTCCCCCTCCCCTTGATCTCCTCCCCCCCTTCTCCCCCCCCCACCATCTCCTCACTTTTTTCCAATCTCACAATTTTTCCCTAATTCCCTATTTTCCTTCCTCCCTCCATTTTTCACTCCTTCTCCTCTTTTCCCTTCCCTCCTTCCCTTCTAGTTTTTCTGATTTTTCCAACTCAATTCCCCACTTTTTTTCAATTTAATCTCTTCATTTTTTTGCTTTCCCCTTTTTTCCCTCTCCCCGTCTTCTCTCTCCCCCCCCCCCTTCACTATTTTTTGTTATTCATCATTGATATCTTGTCATGTATTGTGTATCGATATATCATGTATCATGTATATCTTTTTACATTATTGTTTCTATACCTGAGCTTACCTTTAGTGTATTGTACCGAGATAGTCCAATCGACCCCTAGCTTTTTGGTGAGTACCTGGCTGGGGACCAGGCTCCCAATCTCTTTAACTCAAACAATTTCTGGATGATGGTACAACTTTTAATTGACTTTCTCAATTTATGAATACTGTTTGTAGAGGCCATTCAAAATCTTCCAGGATCTATATGGTGCCAATAAGTTTGCACAGCACTTTACAAAATAGAGGGAGACACTACAGTTACAACACAATTAGATACAAGAGGGTTCAATGGGCCCTGCTAGTAAGAGCTACAATCTAAAAGGGAGGGTCAAGTGGTACAAAAGGTAAAAACTGTGAGGGATGAGCTGATTGAGAAAAGCAAAAGTACAGTTGATTATGTACAGGCAGGATAGGCCTCCTTTCACAGATGGGTTTTCAGGGATTGCCAGAGTAGGAGACAATTAAACAGATTGGGGTAAGGAGTTCCAGTGTAAGTGAGAGGCTCTGAAGAAGCCATAGATGCGAGCATAGTAGGAGGTGATAAAGGACCTATAGGGCAGGAGATCTTGAGTAGTGAAGAGAGTAGTTTGGTTGGTATGTTGAGAAGAGGTTGGTGGTGTAGCTTGGGGCGGAGTTGTAGATAGCTTTCTACATTGTTGTTAGTATTTTTAATTTTATTTGTAGGTCGAATGGAAGCCAGTGGAAAGATTGACAGAGAGAGAGAGGTAGCAGACATGGAATGATTAGTAAGATGGATGAGGTGATGGTCTGCATCCACTTTATTTTGGGTGGTCAGCCTAGGGTAAACTTACTTGACCCTAAACCTTTTTTTAGGATTTACTTGTTCAAAGTGGATCAAGAAGTCAGTATTTTACATATAGTTACATAGTAGGTGAGGTTGAAAAAAGACACAAGTCAATCAAGTCCAACCTATGTGTGTGATTATATGTCAGTATTACATTGTATATCCCTGTATGTTGCGGTCCAAGGCTGCTTCATTCATGATAACAATGGGGAAGTCATTCATCAGAAAACCTCTTTTAGGTCATGTGATGAAGAGCACCTAGTGCAGACAGTCATGTGGCTTGATTTATTTAAAAGTCTTCATTGCTTAGGTATGTACAGTGGTTTGTGAAAGTATTCGCCCCCCTTGAACTTTTCAACCTTTTGCCACATTTCAGGCTTCAAACATAAAGATATAAAATTTTTATTTTTTGTGAAGAATCACCAACAAGTGGGACACAATTGTGAAGTGGAACGAAATCTTTTGGATTTTTGAAACTTTTTTAACTAATAAAAAAATGAAAAGTGGGGCGTGCAAAATTATTCGGCCCCCTTGCGTTAATACTTTGTAGAGCCACCTTTTGCTGCGATTACAGCTGCAAGTCGCTTGGGGTATGTCTCTATCAGTTTTGCACATCGAGAGACTGAAATTCTTGCCCATTCTTCCTTGCAAAACAGCTCGAGCTCAGTGAGGTTGGATGGAGAGCGTTTGTGAACAGCAGTTTTCAGCTCTTTCCACAGATTCTCGATTGGATTCAGGTCTGGACTTTGACTTGGCCATTCTAACACCTGGATACGTTTATTTGTGAACCATTCCTTTGTAGATTTTGCTGTATGTTTGGGATCATTGTCTTGTTGGAAGATAAATCTCCGTCCCAGTTTCAGGTCTTTTGCAGACTCCAACAGGTTTTCATCCAGAATGGTCCTGTATTTGGCTGCATCCATCTTCCCCTCAATTTTAACCATCTTCCCTGTCCCTGCTGAAGAAAAGCAGGCCCAAACCATGATGCTGCCACCACCATGTTTGACAGTGGGGATGGTGTGTTGAGTGTGATGAGCTGTTTTGCTTTTACGCCAAACATATCGTTTAGCATTGTGGCCAAAAAGTTCGATTTTGGTTTCATCGGACCAGAGCACCTTCTTCCACATGTTTGGTGTGTCTCCCAGGTGGCTTGTGGCAAACTTTAGACGAGACTTTTTATGGATATCTTTGAGAAATTTCTTCTTGCCACTCTTCCATAAAGGCCAGATTTGTGCAGAGTACGACTGATTTTTGTCCTATGGACAGACTCTCCCACCTCAGCTGTAGTTCTCTGCAGTTCATCCAGAGTGATCATGGGCCTCTTAGCTGCATCTCTGATCAGTCTTCTCCTTGTCTGAGCTGAAAGTTTAGAGGGACAGCCAGGTCTTGGTAGATTTGCAGTGGTCTGATACTCCTTCCATTTCAAAATGATCACTTGCACAGTGCTCCTTGGGATGTTTAAAGCTTGGGAAATCTTTTTGTATCCAAATCCGGCTTTAAACTTCTCCACAACAGTATTACGGACCTGCCTGGTGTGTTCCTTGGTCTTCATGATGCTCTCTGTGCTTTCAACAGAACCCTGAGACTATCACAGAGCAGGTGCATTTATACAGAGACTTGATTACACACAGGTGGATTCTATTTATCACCATCAGTCGTTTAGGACAACATTGGATCATTCAGAGATCCTCGCTGAACTTCTGGAGAGAGTTTGCTGCACTGAAAGTAAAGGGGCCGAATAATTTTGCACGCACCACTTTTCAGTTTTTTAATTGCTAAAAAAGTTTAAAATATCCAATAGATTTCGTTCCACTTCACAATTGTGTCCCACTTGTTGGTGATTCTTCACAAAAAATTAAAATTTTATATCTTTATGTTTGATGCCTGAAATGTGGCAAAAGGTTGAAAAGTTCAAGGGGGCCGAATACTTTCGCAAGCCACTGTATATAGTCATGTGTTTCAAGGGGATTTGGCCTTCCCCTTCTTCAGGGTGAAGTATCACTGCTGGATCCAGATTCCATCCAATTGAAAACCTTTATATGAATAAGATAGGCTGGAACATCAGCTAGTGATATCAGTAAATGTGGCAGCTAGCTGATTACAGATGGCTGTATACTATGTACCTAACCAATAAAACATTTAAATAAATGATCAAGTTGCATGTCTGTCTGACCTAGGTGCTTCTCCATATGATCTGAAAGCAACTAGGGGATTCTCATTGCATTTATATGGGTGTATTTATTATTTTCTTTTTTTTTAAGTGAATAGTGGTGCAATAAGGCTTAGTACAAGCTGGCTTTGGCATTTATTAGAGCAGTGCTTACAGTGAGCTTTTGCAAAGGATCTGTTTTGAAGATTTGAAAGCCTGATTCACATATTTGCATTTTAGTAACACACACGTTTTACTATGTGTTACTGTATGCATGCAGTAATTCATTTTGAATGACCCTGTTGCACATCCCCAGTGTACTACAACATGCAACATGTGTTGTCATTTTCTGGGGAAAAAAAACAGATATGTTAAAACGTCTTTTGGTTGTGCGTATAATGCGCTGCCTTACTCCAGCATACATTTACTTGCATGTAATAACACACCGTAAATATGTGAATCTGGCCTAAAGCACTCGTCAGCTCCAGTTTAGGCAAGGTAAACATAGATCTGAATGGAAATGCTAACTGCCACTGTCAAGCTTCTACTGGGCTTTAGCAGACTTTCAGAAAACTTCCACTCTGTCTGAAACTTGTTAAAAGTCTACTAAAGGCTACTTGCCGCTTGTTTAAAGTGACAGTCATGGTTCCTGTGATGATCGGTATTTAACATCTTCAAACTGGAATTGAATGTTTCCTGGAAGGCTTCAAGAAATTGAAGTTTGTCAGAGAATTTGCAAATGCTTTGTAAAAGATTACTGCACACACTGCGCTTATACAAGCTGCAACTTGTGCATCCAAGACTTCAATCAATACTGAATATCTAGGAGAGCAGATGTTGTTATTTATCAACTTTTTGCAAAAAGTCCTTTGTTCCCATAGCAATAAGACACTGCCATTCATCTCCCTGTTCTGTATGGGATAACGAAGAAAGAACCGGGTTGCTATGAGCAGTTTTCTCTAGACATTTTGATAAATAAGACCGTCCTACACATTCTGACACAAGTGAGACTTGTTGTGGAAGATGCAAATATATAAAATCCAGAAGGAAAAATATTTGTTACAGGATTGGTTGTTATGGAAAAGGTACTCTGACTTTATCATGACTTTATTGTGGGTTAGTGTGTCAGAATAATAACCAGGTAAGTCACATTTTCAGAACGAGCTAAGCCATAATGGTAGACACAGTATTTTGCTGGTAAGTTTGCCTAAAGCGGTACTCAACTCTCCCCAACGTGTTTTTTTTTCTCTTATCTGTTTTCCCGAGTTTGCTTCAGAAAACATACCTACACAGTGACTTCAGTGTTGTGCCTCTGCTGTTTTTGGGTGACATATATCCAACGCCGCTAGCTGCAAGAATATCCTCTTCAGTTGGATGTCTCTTCTGGGTACAGGTAGCCAGCTACTGATGGCATACCATGTCCTCCCCCTAACTGCCCTGTATGCCCAATCCAGCAGCCTCCTTGGAGATGTGATGTAAGCATCCCAGGAGGCTGCAAGACCAGGGACACATCGTCCTGGCCTAGGCCACAATGGTGGCAGGGGTGAGGCAAAAAAAAAAAAGATAAAAAAAAAAAAAAAATACCAACATTTCTGCTTAGGGTATGTAGCAATTACTCACTGTGGAGCTGCTGGTTTAAGTGGGCTTGTTACCTTCACTCTCCTTCCCTCTGTTTCACCGGCACCGGGTCTAGGGTTCCATTGAGTTTACCTCTGGACGACACACGCACCAACACTGGAGTACGTTTTCAATGCTTTATTAAACACTTGACTTAGGAAATAGCAGGAAAGAGGCGGAAAGGAAACTGCAGAAGAAACTCAAACATCTTCTTGTAGGGTTCTTTTGACAAATGTCTTGGTAGAATTAAGATATTATATGGAATGCGCTCCCCTCGTGGGACACACTCTTTGCTCGCCTGGATAGGCCTCTCCCACCAGCCTAGCAGCCAGTACGCAGCACAAATGAAAGTCTCTGCCACAGACTTGCTTAGGAACAAAACCCATACGATTCTCTGCCACAGGATGTATCAGATTTTCTGTAATGAATGTCAGTCACAGTGGCTGAACCTTTAAGCCAACCCGGCAACACTATGCTGTATAGTTACTTTCGGATACATCCTCCAACCGAGTCACCAGGCCCCTCTATAGACCAGCGCGCTGCGTGATCCCTCCAAGACGGGTCCTCCCCTGGGATCTCCTCGGTTGTCCAGCTTCGTCACACAGGACCGACAGCTCAGGACCATTCCTCGGCCGCGGTGGTAGGCCCCAGACAAGCCTTTGGACCCACCCCTGCGCTGTAGTATTGTGGGCCTCCGGAACGGAGGACCACAAGGTAGCTCCTTAACGCATACCTATCGGCCAGGAGGGCCAGCAGGTGGCTGTAAAACTAACCCCAAAATATGGCGTCTGTCCCATAAATACCCTCGCCCAGAATGCAACTCGGAGGACCACCTCCACCGAGTTGTCTCCGGGACAGAAGAGCATCCATACGCTTCAACACGTTGCCTTTCCAACACTAACCAGTGATAACATCGACACCCACCGGTCAGCACGGAAACACACACAACGTCAGCCAAGCTGGAACAGAGGCAAACTTAACCTTCCTAACGAACAAATTACTAAATTTACCTAACATGCGGTAGATTGCAAATCTACCAGCGCTACATACTCCCCCCACTACAGTAGACGTTGTCCCCAACGTCTGTCCAAAAAAACAGTGACAAAAACTCCCAAGCCTGGTAGTAAGCATTTGAGTTTCTTATAACTTTGGATAGACAAAGAGAGAGAAAAGGACAGTATAAAGACACTATAAGACTTCTATAAAACATTATGTTTACATCCGCAAACAAAACCACAGTATGATTGTACATAACCTCACTATCTAACTAGCTGAAAAGCCTCCCAGCTTAATATAAGATCCGATGATCCCTGAAAAGGAAACATAGTTAAACACACATATGTATATCCTGTACATCATTAGGAGCAAAGCCTCATTAAGAAATGAGACTCTCTTCCTATAATCTATACCAAAAAAAAATATTCTTTAGGAGTCCATCCCTATATATAATTCTTCTTCTTTTTTTTTATGAAACAAAAATCCAGCTAGCAAAAGGAAGTCCTTGGATTTAAACACTGAACAGAATAGGTAGATCTTGACCACGCAGATGTCTTTACCCTGACGCTAACTAGCTAAATAACTTCAAAGTTCTTTTGTCCATAATTACCAGTAAAACCGGGGATGTGGCAATGTCAGTGGTTTTCCCTCTTTATCCACGGTGGTAATAAAATATACAACATTGTCCTTTCCCGGCCTGCAAATTACCACTTTGTCAGCATAGATGTGCCGACCGAAATTCCAATGTTCAAAGCATTCGTTAAAACGTTCATCCATCTTAACAGAACATCCAGTCTTTCTGAAGGGCTTAGGTACAGACAAATAGTCCCAAACAGCTTCAACGTACCAAAGTTTCCGATTAGTTTCAATCTTCTGCATAATATCCCGGGGCACATAGGGGAACTCCAAACCATACTCTGCTGCCACACGCTTGTTCAACATCCTCTGTAAGCGAGCAAGTTTTGGCAAAGTCCCAGCAATAGTACTTTGTGGCTCCACACAGGGCGACGTCTTCCCAGAACTCAGGGCTGTCCATTCAGGGAAAGTCATAGTGGAGGCAACATCCTCACTTTGTGACATAGTCTCAAATAGGTCATCATCACCGGAAAGATCCGACATGGATTCTATTTCCGAATCTCCCAACTCTTCCGCTGGCAAATATTTATTTACAGTCCTGAACACATTCCACAACAGTGGCTTACCCGTTCCTGACGTGGACTCTGGTAGCTCCAGTTCAGGTAACCTCTGGGGTAGGCCTCGACCACGGCCGCAGGAAGCCTTTACATAGCCCACCTTCCCTTGAGTAGGCACCACAGGAGTTGGCGTAGTGGACGCAGAAACCAAAGTAATGTCCCTTGATGAGACAACAGCAGCAGTGTCTCCTTCTGGAACATTGTGAGCAACAACAGGCAAAGTGGTGGCCTGTCACTCTCTCTCTGTAGCGGTATCAGCTTCTACTGTGGTGATACCTGTTGCCCAATCCATCCGATAAGCACAGGGCGACGTGGTAGGATGCTCCACCACAAACAAGTACTCTCCACATTGCGGACATCGGCCAAATGGACGAAGATGCACGGCCAATCCTTCGCATCGATGGCAGATCATGCCCAGTCCCTCAACAACTCCTGAGGTATACAGGACAAACCTCCCCTGCGGCTTCAAACGAACTCTAGTATCCGTAAGCAGAGTTCCAGACAGCACAGTATTCATCACGGTGCTTGTAGGGAACATTCTCGGTCCCACAACTGGCTGCATCGCCGGAAAAGACATAGCCACACTCTGATCCTCCCAGCACGACCACGAGGCTCCCCCCCTCCTCTGGCGCCAAACACACACACGCGTCCCACGCGGCAGCAAGTAGGGTAACTCCTCCCACTTATTCTTCTAGTCACGTAGCTCTCGGGCCTTTTACTGGCGCCCGCCGTCTACGCACTCAGAAATAAAATCCTGCAGTTTTACCTTTTCTCTTCCTGAAAGATTCTTTTTCAAAGTCCAGCTCTCTCTAACTCCCGGTAAAACACTCCACTGGGTTGCGAGAATTGACGGTCAACAAATCCCGGACAACGCCCCCACATGTAGCAATAACTCACTGTGGAGCTGCTGGTTTAAGCGGGTCTGTTACCTTCACTCTGCTTCCCTCTGTTTCACCGGCACTGGGTCTAGGGTTCAGTTGAGTTTACCTCTGGACGACACAGGCACCAACACTGGAGTACGTTTTCAATGCTTTATTAAACACTTGATTTAGGAAATAGCAGGAAAGAGGCGGAAAGGAAACTGCAGAAGAAACTCAAACATCTTCTTGTAGGGTTCTTTTGACAAATGTCTTGGTAGAATTCAGATATTATATGGAATGCGCTCCCCTCGTGGGACACACTCTTTGCTCGCCTGGATAGGCCTCTCCCACCAGCCTAGCAGCCAGTACGCAGCACGAATGAAAGTCTCTGCCACAGACTTGCTTGGGAACAAAATCTGTACGATCTTCTGATACGTCCTCCAACCGAGTCACCAGGCCCCTCTATAGACCAGCATGCTGCGTGATTCCTCCAAGACGGGTCCTCCCCTGGGACCTCCTCAGTTGTCCAGCTTCGTCACACAGGACCGACAGCTTAGGACCATTCCTCGGCCGCGGTGGCAGGCCCCACAGACAAGCCTCTGGACCCACCCCTGCGCCGTAGTATCGTGGACCTCCGGAACGGAGGACCACGAGGTAGCTCCTTAACACATACCTGTCGGCCAGGAGGGCCAGCAGGTGGCTGTAAAACGAACCCCAAAATATGGCGTCTGTCCCATAAATACCCTCGCCCAGAATGCAACTCGGAGGACCACCTCCACCGAGTTGTCTCCGGGACAGAAGAGCATCCATACGCTTCAACACGTTGCCTTTCCAACACTAACCAGTGATAACAGCGACACCCACCGGTCAGCACGGAAACACACACAACGTCAGCCAAGCTGGAACAGAGGCAAACTTAACCTTCCTAACGAACAAATTACTAAATTTACCTAACATGCGGTAGATTGCAAATCTACCAGCGCTACAGGTAGTCAAAAGAGAACTAACTCCCTTTTTGAAATTAAATTTCCACTTTAGACTGCATTCACACCTGAGCGTTTTCCCGGCATTTTTTTATGCACAATTTGCAAGTATTTATACAGCGCTTGGCATATTTTTTATTTCATCTGTTGCATCATTTGTTGCTAGGTTTTTCAGCTTTTTTCTTGCTTTTTTCCTTCTTTTTTTTTTAAATTATTATTATTCATTTATTATTATTTAGTTTTTGTTAGGGTGAGGGGTCAGAGTTAAATCCAACTTTGTGATGTTTACCTACAGGTAGGCCACGGTTTAGGAGAAATTCACCCTGCATGCAACTGCTGACGTCAGCGGCGCATGCGCTCTGAAGGCCCAGCTTACCATGCCGGAACTTCTGAGCTTCTTGCCTGAACTGAGGGCTGTGAGTCGCAGGTGCCATGATGACGTCACTCCCACACATGCGCGTGGGAGTGATGTCATTGCGGCCCTGGCCACTCACAGCGCCGAAGTCTGCAATCTCCAAAGAAAGCACGCAAGAAGATGTCAGCCCTCTCAGCAGTGACCAGGTGCTGCTGAGAGTGCTTCGTTCTAAGGTGAGTGTTTCATAATGTACTAGTATGCGATGCATACTAGCACATTATGCCTTTGTCTTGCTGTTATTTTTTTCTTTTTTTCCCTAGGTTTACCACCACTTTAAGGTTAGGAAGGTTTAGGATTAGAGGTTAGGGTTATTTATTATTTATTTTTATTTTTTTGTTACAGTGCTACTACTACTACTACTGCTACTACTAATAATAAATGAATAAATAAATGTAAAATAAATACACAAATAAATAAAAATAATCATAAATAAATAATAAATATATACAATAAATGAATACTATGTAATAATAAATAAATAAATAACCCCTAACCCTTAAAAAAAAAAAATAACTAGACTAAACACCCTAACCCTAACACAGAAGAAAGAAAGAAATAACAATAACAATAATAACAATGTATTTTTTTGTCCGGGTTCGATGTTAGTATATATATATATATATATATATATATATACATATATATATATATATCTATATAAAGATATATATCTATATATTAATATATTTATTTGTTCATATATTATTACTATTTTCTTTTTTATTTAATTTGAGCAGGAAATCACACAAAAACACTTGCCAACACATGCGATAAGGCACATTTGTATGGTAATAAAACCTCGCCAAAAAGTGCAAACCTGCCTAATTTGAGCTAAAAAAAAAGCTCCATAACTTTTTGGAGCTTCAGGCATTTGGCTTCAGGCGTGTTGGAGTGTAGAAACTCTATAGAGAATAATAGATTTTTTTCTCCTTCAGCGTTTTGGAGCTTGGAGCTTCAAGCTACAAAACACTGAGGTGTGAATGGAGCCTTAAAGTTAATGTTTAACTTGTGTCTGGTTTTTTAACCCTTCACATACTCACACACTGTAGGAATGGGCCTAATTCTATTTGGTACCTCATGGTGGGACAGGCAGGAAGCACATACCCCCCTAGCTGGCCCTTTATGTGCACTAGGGTACTGAAGAGTATATGCCTCTCAATGTCCAGCATTGGTTCTTTTGGGTGAGGACCCCTTTCTTTAGATGGACCCGTCTCAAAACTCTTTCCCAATTCTTTAGGTTTGAGGTTGGCATCAGCAAGGCAGGAGATTCCTGTCTTCTTTAAATGGGGATAGCAGCCCTTGCTGAATGTGTCTACAAATAGGCTCAAGCCTATGGATTGCATCACACGCATATTTTCCGGCACCTACTCCCTGAACATTCACCAGTGATTCACTTAAAATGCCCAATATTCACCCACATTAGCCAGATTTCCCATTCTCCAGAGAACAATGGAAACCTGTTGTTTTACGTATTTTCCTAATAAGGCAAGAAGCCCATACCCTGTTTCCCCGAAAATAAGACCTAGCGTGATTGTCGGTGATGGCTGCAATATAAGCCCTACCCCCCAAATAAGCCCTAGTTAAAGTCCTTGTAGGTCTTATTTTCAGGGTAGGGCTTATTTTCGGGGTAACAGGGTAGGGCTTATTTGGGGGGTAGGGCTTATATTGCAGCCATCACAGACAGACACACTAGGTCTTATTTTTGGGGAAACAGGGTAGCAGACAATTAGATCTTCTCTTTTACTGATCTGAAATCGGATTATGTGCTCAGAGTTAAAACAATTTCATGTTGTCGCTGCTCTTTGCATTGCTTCAATAAGCCCAAATGTTTGATTGATATACTGAATCATAACAGTATTAAAAAAAGGGACATCTGCGACTTTCTGTTGTCATCTAAGAAGTTTCCACTTGGTGTCTCATTGTGCTGCACATATATTTGGTTGCTTGTGTTCCCCTGTAAATTAACACTGAATAGCGCCAGTATGCCATCAATTAGTTATTTAAATAATAGATTAATGGAAACAATTCACTTTAATGGTTATAGTTTATTAGCTTCTGGAATAGTTAAAGCAGAATTATAGTCTAAAACAAACGCTGGCATGTTTTATCTATCCTGTAGCCAATTGCTGAAGCACTGACTGGTCTTCCAAACTTGGCAAAACAAATCACTCGTAAGGCTTCATTACGGCTAAGGCTTCATTAAACTTTTATTATGGGAGCATCTGACAGCCATGGGGGTTATTTACAAAAGGCAAATCCACTTTGCACTACAAGTGCACTTGGAAGTGCAGTCGCTTAAAATCTGAGGGGTAGATCTGAAATGAGGAGAAGCTCTGCTGATTTTATCATCCAATCATGTGCAAGCTAAAATGCTGTTTTTATTTTCCTTGCATGTCCCCCTCGGATCTACAGGGACTTCACTTCCAAGTGCACTTGTAGTGCAAAGTGGATTTGCCTTTAGTAAATATCCCACCATGTGTAGCACGTGTTTTACAAGTTTTTTCAGGTGATTCCATCAAAGTCTGTGGGGCCAAAAACACCCAAATCTGCCTGAAAGGAAGCCTCTGTACTTTTGCAAGCTTTCACAGGTGCCTGGTTCTCAGATGTGTACAGTCACTATTTAAAACAATAGGATTTGTAATGTTGAGCATTTGTAGCTTCAGTCCCAGTTCACACTTCTGCACTCTGCGAGATCACATGTGATTCGCACCGCACTGCAGTGCAAATCACATGCGATGTCTGTATGATGAGATTTTAGCCATACAGATAGTATGACTGATATCACATTGGATTGGGACCAAACTCGCACAGGACCCTTTTTTTGTTCCGCACCACAATCGGATCGCATGGGTGTTCATGGATATCCGAACAGGCAGTTCGCGGTACGATGTGCAAGCTGAAATGGGGGTGTCATTAACAGTGTATTGACACTCCCAGCAGTTCACATATGGCAGTGTGAACTGCTGTGTGAGTCGGGTGCGATGCAGGGACCCGCAGTGGATTTGCAGTGTTCCCGCATCGCACAAGTGTGAACCGAGCCTTAAGCTCAGAGGTGAACGGACCATAGGCTGACGAGCTGATTGGTCTGTTCTTCCTGATCATCATTCCCTCAAGCCTTCTAGGCTGAGCTCAATTGATTTAGATCAGTGATGGCGAACCTTGGCACCCCAGATGTTTTGAAACTACATTTCCCATGATGCTCAACTACACTGCAGAGTGCATGAGCATCATGGGAAATGTAGTTCCAAAACATCTGGGGTACCAAGGTCGCCATCACTGATTTAGATGAATGTTTTGACATAAACCACATGTATAACACCAGAGCAGTGGTTTCTTCAGGATTATTGTTTAGGCATTCCAAAATGTCTGTTACAACCTATTCGTTCAGGACAGCAGTATGGGTGAAGTATGCTATAGATCAGGGGTCTCCAAACTTTCTAAGCAAAGGACCAGTTTACTGTCCTTCAGACTTTAGTGGGGCCAGACTGTGGCCAGTGGGAGTAGAAAGTGCCCTGGCATCAGTGACCCATCATTGGGTTCAATAGGAGGAATAGTGCCCCATTGTTGACATCAATGAGAAGAATAGTGCCCCCAAAATGATGTCAGTAGGGGGAATGGTACTTCATCATTGATGTCAATTGGTGGAATAGTGCCCCAAGGGCCAAATAAAGGCAAGCAAAGGGCCACATCCAGCCCCCGAGCTACAGTTTGGAGACCACTACTACTGATCATTGAAGACTGTAGTTCCAGTCTAATAAAAACAAATTTTGATTAAAAAGTATTTTTTGCTCCACCCTTCCACAGTAGTTATTCCATAGCTAAGCAATGGAGTCCCAATCTTAGTACATTATCCAAAAGCTAATATAGGCCAAGAACTTAGCAGTGAGAATGACCGCACACTCTTTCAAAATGACTGTCAAAATGTGAATCTCAGGTGCATGATGAATCTCAGGTGCAAAATGTGGAGTGTAAAACTGTCCAACATCTTCCCCAGATCCAAAGCATCTTACCTTCAAGCATATTGACTCTATTGACTTTATTTTTCCCGTAATCAATGTCCCCTACCATTATTTAGAGTTGTCATTAAAAAAAAACTAGATTTCCATGACAAGAACAATTTAGACTTTTACATTATTAAAACTTTTCTGCAAGATGCGAGAAGAGTAATCAAAAAAGCTTTCTTGGAGCCCTGAGTCAGGATGCAATGTCATATCAGCTTGAAGAAGCAGCTCTAGGCAAACAAAGTAAAGTCAATCAGTCATCTGCTTGTACGATGAATTAAATATTGCTGCTGTGGTGAAGTCAGAAATCCCACCATGGAAGAGTTAAAACCCCTGCCAGATGTTAATTTCTGTCAGTGGCCTTGCTGGGAAGAGTCACCCTTTCTATTGCTCATGGTCATCACTGCCATCTGGCGACAGCTGTCTCAAGGAGATATTCCCTCACTTAGTGGAGACTTCATCCTGCTTCCTGTTGTCTATGTGTGTCTGGACAAAAAGAGAAAAAAAATCTGGTTTTCAATCACGCTGGGAGATTTGTCCATCTACAACGTAATAAAAAAAAAATCTGTATGCGTATGCAGGCAATAGACTTAGCAGGCTTTTTAAATAATAAGTACACTCACTTTCAGACAAATTGTCCCATCCTTACCCTCCACAGAATTGTATTTACTGATATCTGTTCCTAGGGACCTTGGGGATCATTTACATCCTGCACCACAAATCTCCCTCAAGTCCATCTCCCGGTCAGCTTGATGACCCCATAGAAGTCTATAGGAGTATAATGCACATGTGCGGCCAGCAGAGGAAGTCTTGTTTTGGGGGATGTATACATTTCCCAAAAGAATATGCATCTGTGGATGGTGAGGATGGGACAATTTAGGTCATGTGACAAAAAATAATAAATGCACTTATTCTTTAAAGAAAACCTGCAATGATAGACTTTTGGAGGCTCTCGGTACTTAGCTACTTCTGAAAATGCTTGCTGCCTGGCTGTTTTTGTTTTAGAATATACATGCAGTGAGCAAGAATGAAGTCAGGACTACTATTTCTTCCTGGTTTGTGACTCAAAGAATCAAAGACATTAGATAATCGTGACGGCCAGGCCTGTAAAGCCAACGTTTCAGGGGGTGTAAGAGTCCCCTTTCTCAAGAACTTCCTGCCTCAGGATTTTCTTAACAAAGCGGGTTCATAAATCTCCAAAATGTTGGGTGTTTCCTCCTCCTCTCTCATTTTCAACAGGGTCAGGCTCAGCTATCCTCATTATTCCATCTTGGATACTCAATGCTTGTATTTATTTCTGATGATATATGACTTAAAGTGGAATTCCAGGCAAAAATACAACTAGGTTTTGAACAATAGGCCACCCCACACCCCCCCCCCCCTCGTTTTTGGATATTGTTTTTCTTCTCTATTTGTTTTATACCTTTTCTAGTGTTTTAGAGGTTAACTTTCTTCCTAAACTCGCCACGAGGTACGTCATTTCCGCATCTGCATCAGCCCCTCCTCCTTCCCCCCGCTGCTTTCTGGGACCTGTGTGTGTCCCAGAGGATGACATGGCCATTCAGAAAGTGCAGGGTGACTCGCGCATGCACAGTAGCAAACCAGCTGTGTTTCCTTTAGTTGCAATGATGGCGCCTGCACCCAGGCCGACATTGCGGGATCCCTGGACAGGTAAGTGTCCTTATATTAAAAGTCAGCAGCTACATTATTATGACATACTTGAATATCTGTAGCAGTTAGCGTTACACTGATACGTGTATCGTTATCGGTGCCGATACTAACCATTTGCGCTTTTTGAACCGCATCTGATTTGCATAACATGTGAACCAATAGGCTTTTCTATGGAGCCAGTTCACATACGTGCAGGCCAGCCACAGTGCATTTAAAAAAAAAATCTGGTAGGATTTTCAGCCCGGTTTAGGTGCGATTTCCAATGTCATACAACTTTAAAGTGGAAGGTAACTTCTGTGCATGACTGTTACCTAATATATTAAGGCTTACCTATAGGTAATGTAAATATCTCCTAAAGGTGCACCGTTTAGGAGATATTTACAGTACATGCAACTAGTAATCTCACTGACACATGTGCTCTGAAGGAACAGCCACCTGTGCCTCAGAGCCCTGTACCATGATCAGAGGCTCCGGTGCGCATGTGTGGGAGTGAGATCATCGCGGCTATGGGGCAATCACAGAGCCGGAGTCCGCGAACCCGGAAGCAAGACGGGTGAAGATTGAAGCGTCCTCCTCTGACATCTCGGCATGGGAAGGCATGGTTTTAAGGTAAGTTTAACATAATGTGCTAGTATGCACAGTGGTGTAGTGGTTAGCACTTTGATTTAGCAGCAAAAGGGTCGCTGGTTCAAATCCCGACCACGACACTACCTGCCTGGAGTTTGCATGTTCTTCCTGTGTCTGCGTGGGTTTACTCCAGTTTTCTCCCACACACCAAAGACATGCTGATAGGTTAATTGGCCCCTGTCTAAACTGACCCTAGTATGTGTATGTATGAATGTGAATTAAGGACCTTAGATTGTAAGCTCCTTGAGGGCAGGGACTGATGTGAATGTACAATATATATGTGCTGTGTAATGCGATGCATACTAGCACATTATGACATTACCTTCCAGGGTAAAAAGAAAAAATGTCTAGCGGTTTGCAACTGCTTTGACAATTCGTTCAGCACTTGAATCGCTGAATGAAGTTTCACCAAACGGGGCTTGAAATCGTGCTGCAAACTGGCCCCGCGCATATATAAACAGTTACTGTACTTACTTACATTAAAAATAGGTATTGGTATCAGCGAGTACTTAAGAAAATGTGCCGGTCTTAAAAAACTGGTATCGTGCATCCCTAGTAGCAATTGTATGTATACGTAGGTCTAATACAAATTTTTTGCTAAAGCAATTTTATTATTTGGTGTCCTTACTCTGTAGAGGGCTTCTGGACAGGTCTACAGCCTCTTGTCATATGATTAGGTGTCCTTCTTCCTTGTCCAACTCTTTTGTTTGTGTGTTTGTGTCTCTGAGACCTCAGGGAGAGAATGTGTACCACTGACTTGGAGTAGCTCTCAAATTCAGAGTTATTCAGAGTACGATGCTGGCCATTATAAGTACTGTATTCTGTTAGCGGAGCAGCAAGCTGCACAAGATGAAAAATTAGGGCCAACGAGCAGGTAGGGTGAGTCCCCAGTTCACATTTGCACGCTTCATTGGAGGTTTTTTGCAAGCTGCAGGGATTATACATTAATCATTGTAATGTGAAAATCTATAGTATACACTATATACATAAAACATAATAAAGACGTAATAGCTGTTATAAATAATTTCCAGCAAGCTGACCGTACAGGAGCATCACCACTACTGCGCACGGCGGAAGGCCTTCTGGGATGAGTAATCATTGTGTAGGGCTAGACCTCAGTCCTTCAGAATCCTGTCAACATGCAGCGGCACAGGCTCATTTTGAAAAGTCGTTTTCCGTTGGCTTGTGCATTATTTAACAGGCATTACCTTGCTTTTTCATAAGGGACTTTCTGTATATGTATAAATCTCCAGCCTCTGGCGTGCCCCGTGTGCAGACTGGTATTCAAAGCACGCACACAAACCTAAGATAAATATCATATCCCCGCCATTGTCAGACTATGCTCTAATTTAATAGCAAGCCATGTATCCCTTTTGGAGTTTGCTAAGCCAGAAAATCCTTTAATTCCCTCCATTCACTAGAGCTAATGTGAAAAGGGCTGCTGACAGCTAGAAAGTAAGTAAGTGGGTGGGTGGAAGCATCTTTTGTTGCTTTCGTTTTTTGGATTGTTACCTTTGTGTTTATTTTTAGCTGGGTATCATCATGGGAGGGATAGCTTCATATACTGTGCTGTATGTAGCAGGCCACGCTGCCTATCTACAAAGATAACCCAGCTGCTGCTGTGAGAGAAACATACCGGCTGCCTTTGCTGAACTCACTTTTATCAAAATGCTGGTTTCCTGGCTGTCATGTTGACTCTCTTCTTTGCTTGAGCTATTTACCTTAAAACAAGTGTGCAGATAAGGACATCTGACCTATCCTTGACATTCATGATCTTCAAACTTGTCCAATGAAGTTATTGAAGTCAGTGGGCCAGGCATCTAGCATTTTCTGAAGGATGGCATAAATAGAAGCCCCATTCATAACAAGGTAACTTCAAAGTGTTACTAAAACCAGGACCCTGCATTCACTATATCTGGTCTCCCACAGTACACAGAACATGGAAATGCAATTATTTTAGTAAATATAAACTGCTAAATACCTTTTCTCATCAGCAGTATAGAGCAGTCTTGTGACTTCTATCAGTGTCTGGTCGAGCACTGATTGAAGCTTGTAGGAGGAGTTTTCATTCTTTTTTTTTTTTATTTAATCCAAGAAACAAGATGATAGGTTAATTGGCCCCTGTCTAAACATAATGAAGATACAGAAGCAAAATATAATACATGAACATATGTGGTGCTACTCCTCATAACAGTTTGTAATATTACAGGAGAGGAGAGATTAATGACGGAGATTAGATTTCCAGAGTTTAAAATACGTCAGATTACGTCAACATAATGAACATAATGAACATAATGAAGATACAGAAGCAAAATATAATACATGAACATATGTGGTGCTACTCCTCATAACAGTTTGTAATATTACAGGAGAGGAGAGATTAATGACGGAGATTAGATTTCCAGAGTTTAAAATACGTCAGATCGTCTTGATATATAGTTATACTAGGGCATAGTATGTACTCCCTTACCCTATGAGAGCGTGTTTGTATGCGTGGTGGTGAGAAAATACAGTGCTATTCCATGAGTCTCATCCCTTATGCCGCGTACACACGAGCGGACTTTTCGACCGGACTGGTCCGACGGACTATCCGATGGACTTTCTACGGACTTCCAACAGACTTTCCGAATGAACAGACTTGCCTACACACGATCACACCAAAGTCCGACGGATTCGTACGTGATGACGTACGACCAGACTAAAATAAGGAAGTTCATAGCCAGTAGCCAATAGATGCCCTAGCGTCGGTTTTAGTCCGTCAGATTAGCATACAGACGAGCGGATTTTTCGACCGGACCTCCGTCGGAAAAATTTGAAACATGTTTTATTTCTAGGTCCGTCGGACTTTTAGGGAAAAAAAGTCCACTGGAGCCCACACACGATCGAATTGTCCGACGGAGTCTGGTCTGCCGGACCAAGTCTGCAGGAAAGTCCGCTCGTGTATAGGTTGCATTACAGTTTTCCTTATATCGGAAGTAATAAGAGTAGAAAGAAATAGCTTTGGATAGTAGGTGGCGAGAAAGAATATCAGAAGTGGGGAGAAGAGGAAAGGGGGGGAAGGGAAGCATGGAGAAGAAAGAGGGTGGGGTCGTCTGGAATAGGACATTCAGTGAATTTCTGTACGATTTGGCGGACATTTCTCCCAAAGTCTACAATTTTTGGGCATGACCAGAAGATATGTAGGAGAGTTCCTCCGTCCCTCTGGCACCGCTAACATTAGTCGGACGTTGAGGGGGATAATTTATGCAGTAGCGATGGGGTTCTGTGCAACCTCAACATCATTTTGAAGTTAGTTTCTTGAATTTTTGATGAAGAATTTTTGTGTGAATCGGAGGATATGATGGCTTGGGTTGAATTGATGATTTAGATCCCGTTCCCACCCAATCAGACCCAGAGGTTGGTAATCCGCTGGGGGAGCAAACAACAACAGGTTGTAGGTGAGAGAGAGTGTGTGTGTGGTAGAACTCTAGTTTCTGTACAGTACTCTTCTAAGGTAGTGAGGGGTTGGCTAGGGTCACTCGGAGGCGGTATGGACCGTAATAAATGGCAGAGCTGAAGTGCTCTTAAAAAATCTAAGCGGAAAGGGCCCACGGGGTCCAAAAGCTCTGTTATGGTCTTCCAACATCCTACAGCACGGAAATGAGAGGCTTGGAAATAGCCTGAGCTGATCAAGTTCTGAAAGATTGCGTCATGAAGTCCTGGCGCGAACAGAGGGTTTCTAAGTATAGGTAATAAAGGCAAGTTCCAGGATGAGAGAGAAGATTGGGAGAAAAGATGTGCTCAAACTTGCGTAGTAGGGCCAATAAGAGGATGTCGTTTAATATTGGTGAGTAGCGATGCGTAGCACCAGGGTGCCCTATGCAGGGGTATGTCATTTTGGGCTTGCTCCAATTGAGGCCATGGATTGGTATCACAGTGTCGGCACCAGCCTATTAGCCTACTTAGATGTGTTGTATGGTAGTAAGTGCGGATGACCGGCATCGCCAGGCCGCCGTGCTGTTTAGGTAGGGAACGTATTTTCCTGCTGAGACGTGGTCGTTTGCAGGACCAGATGAATTCTATAAACGCTGAGTGTGTTCGTTTAAATTAATTTGTGGGGATGTGGATAGGTAAGGCCTGGAAGAGATACAAAATTTAAGGGAGAATACTCATTTTGAGTATGTTACGGAGTTTTCATTCTCCTCTGACTGTCCTATGATACTGCATGACCCCTGACTTTCTGTCTAGACGGGGCTGATTGGCCCTGTGCTGATCACATGCACCCTTCCAAAAGAAAAACTTTCTAGCAATACACTCCAATCTGAGCATGTGCAGAGTGCCCCAAAGGCTCTGGACTATCAGGAGATGGATTGGGGACAGTAAAAGAAGGGGAGGATCAGAGAAGACACGATCAAACAGCCTTTTTACACTATACGCAGGATTAACCTCATAGGTTTCACAATGAGTATAACAAGCATGCTTTACTGCATATACAGACTGATTTTACTGTTAAGGGTTTAGTAACACTTTACGCACTTAAAGTGTTCGTTAACCAAAAAAACAAATACAGATCCTGGTCCCTTAAACCAGATTACATAGCACAGTGCATGTGCTGTGCAATCTGCCCCCCTCTAAACTGTAAAAAAAAAAAAAAAAAAAAAAACTGAATCTGCTACTTCCTGTGTGCCCTCTCTGTGCTGACCACGAAAATCAGGGCTACTCAGCCCTGATCACCGTGGTCAGAGTACGTCCCTGCATCATACGTTGCTGTCCCCTCTGCTCTCCTCTCACCTCTTCACCCCCTCCTTCCTGCCTGTCATCTCATTCTCTGTCTCTGCCCTGCCCCGCCCCCTGCCGCTATTCTTGAAAAAAAAAGAAAAGCGTAAAATTGTCACTGTCAGCCCCTCTATTAGAGGCTGGCATAGCACACTATGAAAGTTGTTTTAAAAATTGAGTGTTCTAAATACCAATTTTGAGCTGTCTTCAGGCCGGTCACATGACACGTTTCTGCTTTACAGCTACGAGACAGAACTTTTGCGGAGGAGACGAGCGGCCACGTGATCTCCCCAGCTGACATCAGAGGGAGATCATGGCCCCTCCCGCAGAAGCCATCAATCGAAGCTGTAAAGCGGCCTCGAGTAATGTGATCGGTCTGAAGACAGCTCAAAATTGGTATTTAGAACGCTCGTTTTTTGAAACAACTTTCATAGTGTGCTATGCCAGCCTCTAATAGAGGGGCTGGCATAGTCTTCTATAAATGGGTTCACAAACACTTTAATTACTCCCTTTATGACCAGGCCATTTCCTACTATTTAGCACTGCGCTACTTCAACTGGTAATTGTGCGGTCACGTTACTTTTTACCCGAAAATACATTTTATATCATTTTTTCACACAAATAAAGCTTTTTTTTGTGATATTTGATCACCACTGGGTTTTTTTATTTTTTGCAATATAAATGAAAAAAGACGGAAAAAAATAAAATAATAATAAAAAAAAAAAACAATAGTTTTTACTTTCTGCTATAAAACATATCTAATTAAAAAAATCTAATTTCTTCATAAATTGTGGCCAAAATGTATTCTGCTATATGTCTTTGGTAAAAAAAAAAAAAAAACCCTAATGAATGTATATTGATTAGTTTGCATGAAAGTTATAGACTGGAATTTTAATTCTTTTTATACTACTAATGGCAGTGATCAGTGACTTATAATGGGACTGCGATAGTGCAGCCGGGATTCTGACACTAATGCCGTGTACACACTACCGGACTTTTCGTTGGACTGAACCCCAAAGGACTTTTCGACAGAGTTCCGACAGAGTTCCAGCGAAACGGACTTGCCTACACACAATCACACCACGATTACACAAGTCCGATCGTTTTGAACGCGATGACGTACGACTGGACTAGAATAAGGAAGTTTATAGCCAGTAGCCAATTGCCCTTGGGTCCTTTTTTGTCCGTCGGACTAGCATACAGACGAACCGATTTTTCGATTGGACTCGAGTCCGTTGGAAAGATTTGAAACATGTTCTATTTCTAAAGTCCAACAGATTTTTCAGCAGAAAAGGTCCAATGAAGCCCACACATGATAGAATTGTCCGACGGATTCAGTGCTATGATTTTACGTGTGCCTAACAATTTTTACTGTGTGTAGTGTGTGCTAATTTTACTAAGCAATGTGACGGTTTTTACTCCCCGTTTTGTAGGGAGAAAAAAAATGGCACATAGCTGCTGACAGCAGAGAGCCCTGTGTTATTTACCTACACAGGGCTCTCTTCTGTCATTCGTCAGCTGACCGGTGGGTTTCAGCCATAAATCATTGCCTGGGACACGCTGAAGCTGAACAGCTTGTGCTGTAGTGAATGGCAGCACAGCCAGGGCGGAGAGCACGCACTTGCATGCCCTCCTACCCGTAAATACAAAATCGCATACATGTACGTGATCCGGTGCAGCAGGGCCAAGTGCGGTGGGTGGTCCTGAAGCGGTTATAGATGAACTCCAGCCTGACCTTCAGTCTTGCACAATTGTTCAAGTTCCTCTCCTTTAGGCTGATCTCACACAGGCGTTTCGGTTTTATGTTCAGTTCAGTCACGTTTCTTTTTGTAAAAAAACGGATCAAAAAACGGATACGGATGTCAATTTTTACATCCGTTTTCATATCTGCTGACATCCGTGACCGCCCTTTCCGGCCCCCTCCTTAGCAACCAACTATATATAATGTGTTTAATGAGGGGAAAAAAGGATTTAAAAACGGATGTCAGCAGGTTGGATGTAAGTGGATCATCTGCTAACATCCGTTTTTTGCCTGTTCTATTTTTTTTATGGATGAAAAAATAGGGTTTTCTTCCACCATAAAAAACGGAGCTTGGCGGAGATGCATGTTAGCGGATGTCAGCAGATGATCTTCCGCTAAGGCCCCTTTCACACATACGGACCGTTTGTCTGTTTTTCATCCATGCGTTGACGGATGAAAAATGGACATCAATGCATTCCAATAGAAAAACGGATGATTATCTATTTTCATCCGTTTTCATCCGCTTCAGTCAACATCCGTTTTTTTGAATGGATGAAAGCCCTATTTTTCATTCGTCAAAAAAAAAAAAAAATGAATCGGACAAAAAACGTATGTAAACTGACAAATGGTCAGTTTTTCATCCATTTTTCCATTGGTTGTTAGGGGCAACCAGTCACTGTGAGGGGGGGTTGTGGCAGAGAAAGACAGGAGAGCAGTATATACAGTGAGGGGGCAGTCTGCACAGATAGGCTCCCTCACTTACTGGCGCTAAGTGTCATTTTCGACTTTTAAATGTGAGTGCCAGCTTTTTTTTCCCTTAGCTTTTGGAACTGTCATTGGGGGGTGGGGGGGCAGGAGAGGAGAAGAGATGTACATACAGTGAGGGGACAGTCTGTACAGACAGGCTGCCTCACTTGCCGACGTTGACTGTCACTGTCAGCTTTTAAGCCCAGGCTCACACTTGTGTGAACACAGACATCGCATGTGATTCGCACCTGCACTGCGTTGCCGATCGCATCGCATATATGTGAACCTAGGCTAAATGTAATTGTCGGCTTTTTTTTTCTATAAAGAGTGCAGAGCCAGAGCTGACAAAAAAAAGACATTCCTCAGTGCAGAGAGATAATGAAGAGATACAATGTATCCCTCAGTTCTTAGATCAAAGGAATTAACTTCTGGCTGTAGATGAGGTCGGTTTAACAACTTAAAGACTTAGGCCCCTTTCACACTTGTGCGACTTCAAAGTCACGTGATTTTACTGCGATTTCGCAGCCACAATTTTGACACGACTTTACTGCAATTTTGCTGTGATTTGGGATCAGTACTACTTTGTACGACTTTGCCACAACTTCACTATGCTGAAAGGATTGGGTGGGACAAGGGTCAAAAAGCTGCTTGTACTTACAGCTTATGCTTATAAAGTCGTACTGAAATCGTGTCTATATTACTCAGGTACGAATTGCATGCTAATTGAGGGCTTAACATTGAGGTCTATGGACATCAACTCGCATGGAAATTGGACCAAAGTAGTGCAGGGACTACTTTGAAGTCGGCACGACTTAAAGTCGTGCCAGTATGAATGGTAGTCATTGAAAATCATGGAGAATGACTTGCGATTTGCAGTACAAAATCGTGGGACAAGTCGTATAAGTGTGAAAGGGGACTAAACCTTTTTCTGACACTTGTTGGTTACAAGTTAAAATCAGTATTTTTTGCTAGAAAATTGCTTAGAACCCCCAAACATTATATATACACATATATATATATATATATATATATATATATATACACAGTCAGGTCCATAAATATTGGGACATTGACACAATTCTAATCTTTTTGGCTCTATACACCACCACAATGGATTTGAAGTGCAACAAACAAGATGTGCTTTAACTGCAGACTTTCAGCTTTAATTTGAGGGTATTTACATCCAAATCAGGTGAACGGTGTAGGAATTACAACAGTTTGTATATGTGCCTCCCACTTTTTAAGGGACCAAAAGTAATGGGACAGATTAACAATCATCCATCAAACTTTCAGTTTTTAATACTTGGTTGCAAATCCTTTGCAGTCAATTACAGCCTGAAGTCTGGAACGCATAGACATCACCAATCGCTGGGTTTCATCCCTGGTGATGCTCTGCCAGGCCTCTACTGCAACTGTCTTCAGTTCCTGCTTGTTCTTGGGGCATTTTCCCTTCAGTTTTGTCTTCAGCAAGTGAAATGCATGCTCAATCGGATTCAGGTCAGGTGATTGACTTGGCCATTGCATAACATTCCACTTCTTTCCCTTAATAAACTCTTTGGTTGCTTTCGCAGTATGCTTCGGGTCATTGTCCATCTGCACTGTGAAGCGCCGTCCAATGAGTTCTGAAGCATTTTTCTGAATATAAGCAGATAATATTGCCCGAAACACTTCAGAATTCATCCCGCTGCTTTTGTCAGCAGTCACATCATCAATAAATACAAGAGAACCAGTTCCATTGGCAGCCATACATGCCCACGCCATGACACTACCACCACCATGCTTCACTGATGAGGTGGTATGCTTTGGATCATGAGCAGTTCCTTTCCTTCTCCATACTCTTCTCTTCCCATCACTCTGGTACAAGTTGATCTTGGTCTCATCTGTCTATAGGATGTTGTTCCAGAACTGTGAAGGCTTTTTTAGATGTTGTTTGGCAAACTCTAATCTGGCCTTCCTGTTTTTGAGGCTCACCAATGGTTTACATCTTGTGGTGAACCCTCTGTATTCACTCTGGTGAAGTCTTCTCTTGATTGTTGACTTTGACACACATACACCTACCTTCTGGAAAATGTTCTTGATCTGGCCAACTGTTGTGAAGGGTGTTTTCTTCACCAGGGAAAGAATTATTCGGTCATCCACCACAGTTGTTTTCCATGGTCTTCCGGGTCTTTTGGTGTTGCTGAGCTCACCGGTGCATTCTTTCTTTTTAAGGATGTTCCAAACAGTTGATTTGGCCACACCTAATGTTTTTTCTATCTCTTTGATGGGTTTGTTTTGTTTTTTCAGCCTAATGATGGCTTGCTTCACTGATAGTGACAGCTCTTTGGATCTCATATTGAGAGTTGACAGCAAAAGATTCCAAATGCAAATAGCACACTTTAAATGAACTCTGGACCTTTTATCTGCTCCTTGTAAATGGGATAATGAGGAAATAACACACACCTGGCCATGGAACAGCTGAGCAGCCAATTGTCCCATTACTTTTGGTCCCTTAAAAATTGTGAGGCACATATACAAACTGTTGTAATTCCTACACTGTTCAGCTGATTTGGATGTAAATACCTTCAAATTAAAGCTGAAAGTCTGCAATTAAAGCACATCTTGTTCGTTTCATTTCAAATCCATTGTGGTAGTGTATAGAGCTAAAAAGATTAGAATTGTGTCGATGTCCCAATATTTGTGGACCTGACTGTATATATATATATATATATATATATATATATATATATATATATATATATATATTTTTTTTTTTTAGCGGAGACCCTAGAGCAGGGGTAGGCAACCTCGGCCCTCCAGGTGTTTTGAAACTACAAGTCCCATGAGACATTGCAAGACCCTAACAATCACAGGTATTACTCCTAGAGGCAGAAGCATGATGGTATCTGTAGTTTCACTACAGCTGGAGGGCCGAGGTTGCCTACCCCTGCCCTAGAGAATAAAATGGCGGTTGTTGCAATATTTTATGTCACACGGTATTTTCTCAGCTATCTTTCAAAGACAATTTTTGGGGAAAAAATACACTTACATGAATTAAAAAAAAACTAAACAGTAAAGTTAGCCCAATTTTTTGTATAATGAAAAAGATGATGTTACGCCGCGAGAATCGTGATCTTTATTCTTAGCAAAAAAATTGTGATTCTCATTTTATCCAGAATCGTGCAGCTCTAATGTAAACCAAAAATTTGACTCAAGTGGTTAAGTGGATGTAAAGAAGTGATGAAAAACTGATGTTACCTGATCAGTTTTTTCTTTGAAAAAACCATGACTGAACTGATGAAACAAACTAAAGGCATTTGTGAAAGGGGTCTAACGTCCACTATTCCATAGAAATACATGTATGTCCATTTTTCATCCTTCAATGGATGGATGAAAAACGGATATACGAAATGCCTATTTGAAAGGAGCCTAGGGTCCTTTCACACGGGCGTGATCCGCTGATCCCCGCTGAGCAGGCGGATGACAGGTCCGTCTCTGCTCACTGTGCTGTCAAAGCCCTTCTCTCCTCTATGGAGATCAGATGTCCGTTTTCATCCGATCCTATCCGATCTGATTCTCCAGACGGATGGAAAATAGGGTGCTGTAATATACAGGTGATTCTCAGACATGCTACTGAACAACCAAATTAAATTCTACTATTCTAAAGATGATTTCTGGTCCTATAGTAAAATTTAAAGTGGGGATGGGTTAAAACCTTTGTCGTGCTTTTATTGTTATCTGTATCACCTTTGGCACAATTTCCCTTCACTTCCTGTCATCAGGACAAAAAATAAGGGGAAATCTTTCTTATGGGGACACAGACAGCAGTAACTAGCTTTTAACCTTAGTTCTCTGAGCCTCGGTTCATACTAGATGCGGTGCAATTTCACAACGAATTCGCTGTGGATTTCGCACCGCATCTGAACACAACCCATTTGTGTAAACCGATTGCGGAATGTTTGTTAAGTTAACGACACCCCGCAATCGGTTTGCAAAAAGCAGTGCAATTTGCAGAATCGGATCGCATGGGTGTGAACACCCATGCGATCCGATTTTGGTGTGGACAAAAAAAAGGGTCCTGCATGAGTTTGATGCGAATGCCGTGCAATTTGAATCATACAAATCGATGGCTCAAATCGCACCCCACAGACACCGCATGTAATTCACACAGGAATGTGCTACGATTCCTGTGCGAATTACATCTGCTGTCTCACACCGCATGAGTGTGTTTATTACAGTATGCATTCCCATTTAAGAAACTTACAATAATTACTGTTCCAGTGACACAACAGGAAGTCAAGGGAAATCTTCCAAAATGAATTCAAAGAAATAAAAGCCTGTTTGTCTTATAAAGTTTTTTTTTTTTTATATTTGATTCAAATCTTCACTCAAATAACACTAGGTAAAGGCAGTTTTCCATAATAAAGTGGCAGTGTCAGATTGAGGCATAGCCCTATCAAGTGGATTCTTTTGTTGTTTCTCCATATAAGCATCTCTACATGTGATAACGTGCTTGCAGGATTATGATGGCAGGTGCTGCCCGCTGCAGGCCTAGAGGACCAGAGGAAGAGTGGCACAGCAGTATGAATTATTTACACATTACTCTCACCATTAGTTAGAAATGTAGCAACTAGTAAGATGCCTTGTAAAAATAATAATGTCTTTTCTGCGGAGAGGTAATAAGGTCATTGGCTTTGCAGAAATACATTTAGTTCCGCAGGCCTGTCATGGAAATTCACCAATTTAAAGTGCTTCTTTTGTTCCTGTGTGTGAAATTTTCCCATGGAAGTCAGTAGAGCAGACATAGTGTATTAAAATGGGTGGCTCTCATAGGGGATCAAGATCAGCAAACTGGAAAGGCTTCAATGTGGAGGTGTTTACAAAAGGCTATGGAGGACAGTGTCTTTGTACAGGCTGGTAAACTTTTAACCACTGCTCCTTATACAAAAAAGACACTCTAGGTGACAGGTGACCAACCAACTGGTGACCATCTTTGCAATGCAGGAAGCAAATCAAATGCGGTAATATAAGAAAGTTACATTATTCATCTTTGAGTGCACAAAGTAACAATTTGGCTTCAAACGCCAACTCTACATTTCTTCTTTTTTTGCAACTGAAGGCAGAACTGCACCCTAAAAGGGAAATTCTGTGTTTTCCAAACTCCCCCCCCTAACATTTAGAGTTACCTGCTGGAAATAGGTAGGAGAGAGCATTAGAAAACACTTCAGCTGGCATTGCTAAGGTGATTCCATGGAAAGTTATGACTCCACCCTCCGTCATTTCTGCTCTGAAGGAGAAAAGTAAACTGTTACATTGCCTCCAGGGTCTACAGCCAGGGACATGACCTGTCCTGTCCACCTGTCTTTTGGCCATGGCAGGTTGCGTGTATGTTTGCGTGCATGTGTTTGTTTGTCCTTTGTATGTGTGCTTTAGCGTGTCTGATGCTGGATGTGCTCACATGCCTTGCAGAGTCCCTTCTGGTGACTGGTCCCGTGTATTCTTGCTAGCTACCTTGCGCACTGGATTCCTGTTTTCCTGACTTGCCTGTTGATGACCTGGACTTGCTTGTGTCTTCTGAACCCACAGCCAACTCTGTCTGGTTCTGGAACTCTGCTTACCTTGACCTCAGCCTGGATACTGACCGCTCTCTTGTCTGTCAGCTGGCCTGATTTTTTGTCATGCTCTGACCTTCTGCTATTCTGCACCCTATCTCCACATTGTGGCCAATCTGTTCCCTTAGCAGATGCAATTAATAACTTACGATCATAAATCATGATAATGTCTTAACTATCAATTGAAATCCACTACCACATGTGTGACATATCAATAGAATGGGTTGTGGGCTATGGATCAGAAGTGATTGATTAGAAAACGATAATTTATCTAAGTGTGTATAAACACCATAAATTGGATGGTAAAGAGATTATATGGTCATATTGTAATGTGTATGGTGAGTAGGGATGAGCTTGATGTTCAAGTTGAACATAAGTTCGACTCGAACATCGGGTGTTCACCCGTTCACCGAACATTGAATATTTTGGGGGAATTCGAGTGCTGCGGATCGCCCAATACTGCACTGCGAGATCGCAGTGCATTGCTGTATGATGATTGGCCAAAGCATGCACCTGGCCTGCATGCTTTGGCCAATCACAGTGCGCTCTGCTGAGAGAGCCATAATTGGCCCAAGGCAGGGTGCCTTTGGCCAATCATGGCTCAGGGGGACTAAGTCTATGCCCCACACTATAAAAGGCTGCTTACATAGCGGCTGTGTATAGTGTGTGGACGGAGATAGATTGAGCTAGATTAGGCAGGTTAGTTAGTGGCAGTCCATTTGATATATATACAGTATCTCACAAAAGTGAATACCCGCCTCCCATTTTTGTGAATGTTTTATTGTTTTCATGTGACAACACTGAAGAAATTACACTTTGCTACAATGTAAAGTAGTGAGTGTACAACTTGTACAACAGTGTAAATGTGCAGTCCCAACACATAGCCATTATTGTCTAAACCGCTAGCAACAAAAGTGAGTACACCTATAAGTGAAAATGTCCAAATTGGGCCAAAAGTGTCAATATTTTGTGTGGCCACCATTATTTTCCAGCACTGCCTTAACCCTCCTGGGCATGGAATTCACCAGAACTTCACAGGTTGCCACTGGAGTCCTCTTCCACTTCTCCATGATGACATCACGGAGCTGGTGGATGTTAGAGATCTTGCGCTCCTCCACCTTCCGTTTGAGGATGCCCCACAGATGCTCAATAGGGTTTAGGTCTGGAAACATGCTTGGCCAGTCCATCACCTTTACCCTCAGCTTCTTTAGCAAGGCAGTGGTCATCTTGGAGGTGTGTTTGTGGTTGTTATCATGTTGGAATTCTGCCCTGTGGCCCAGTCTCCGCAGGAAGGGGATCATGCTCTGCTTCAGTATGTCACAGTACATGTTGGCATTCATGGTTCCCTCAATGAACTGTAGCTCCCCAGTGCCGACAGCACACATACAGCCCAAAACCATGACACTCCCACCACCATGCTTGACTGTAGGCAAGACTCACTTGTCCTAGTACTCCTCACCTGGTTGCTGCCACACACACTTGACACCATCTGAACCAAATAAGTTTATCTTGGTCTCATCAGACCACAGGACATGGTTCTAGTAATCCATGTCCTTAGTCTGCTTGTCTTCAGCAAAACTGTTTGTGGGCTTTCTTTGAATCATCTTTAGAAGAGGCTTCCTTCTGGGACGACAGCCATGCAGACCAATTTTATGCAGTGTGTCGCGTATGGTCTGAGCACTGACAGGCTGACCACCCACCCCTTCAACCTCTGCAGCAATGCTGGCAGCACTCATACATCTATTTCCCAAAGACAATCTCTGGATATGACACTGAGCACGTGCACTCAACTTCATTGGTCGACCATGACGAGGCCTGTTCTGAGTGGAACCTGTCCTGTTAAACCACTGTATGGTCTTGGCCACCGTGCTGCAGCTCAGTTTCAGGGTCTTGGCAATTTTCTTATAGCCTAGGCCATCTTTATGTGGAGCAACAATTCTTTTTTTCAGATCCTCAGAGAGTCCTTTGCCATGAGGTGCCATGTTGAACTTCCAGTAACCAGTATGAGAGAGTGAGAGTGATATCACCAAATTTAACACACCTGCTCCCCATTCACACCTGTGACCTTGTAACACTAACGAGTCACATGACACCGGGGAGGGAAAATGGCTAATTGGGACCAATTTGGACATTTTCACTTAGGGGTGTACTCACTTTTGTTGCCAGCGGTTTAGACATGGCTTAATGGCTGTGTGTTGAGTTATTTTGAGGGGATAGCAAATTTACACTGTTATACAAGCTGTACACTCACTACTTCACATTGTAGCAAAGTGTCATTTCTTCAGTGTTGTCACATGAAAAGAAATAATAAAATATTTACAAGAATGTGAGATACTGTATATGCAGTCAGTCTAATATATATATATATATATATATATATACATACTCTGCATTTAGCGTAGACTATATATTCAGTGTAGACGCTATAGTCAGTCAGTGCAGGCAGTGTAGTTTATATAACACAGTGTAATGAAGTGGTTAAGGAAACCCTGCGTCAAAAAAAAAAAAAAAAAATGACGTGGGGGTCCCCCCCAAAATCCATAACAGCCCCCTTGGATCTGGTATGGATTTTAAGGGGAACCCCAGTGCCAAAATGTAAAAAAAAATGGCGTGGGGGTCCCCCCCAAAATCTATACCAGATCCTTATCCGAGCATGCAACCTGGCAGGCTGCAGGAAAAGGAGGGAGGGGGCGAGAGAGCGCCCTCCCCCCCTGCCCAGTGGTTGTGGGGGGGTCTGGGGGCGGGGGGCTTATCGGAAGCTGGATCCCACCCCCCCCATGTGAATGGGTATCGGGTACATTGTACCCCTACCCATTCACCAAAAAGTGTCAAAAAATTAAAAACGACAGGAGACAGTTTTTGACAATTCCTTTATTATTATTTTTTTTTAATTTTGGCATGGAGTTCCCCTTAATATCCTTACCAGACCCGAAGGGCCTGGTATGGACTGGGGGGAACCCATGCAGTTTTTTTTTTTAGTGATTTTTTATGTATATTGCCAGGGTCCGGCAATACATTAAAGCCGCAAGCAATTTTAAATGACATTTTTTCCTTTAGAAGTGTCATTTTGTTGCGGTACTGTTATAAACATGGGACAGATGCGCTACTTTACAGGCAGACTGAGGGGACCCCAAGGCACGATATTTAAAGGAATATTTCATATTTATTGTTTCACTTTAAGCATTATTAAAATCACTGCTTCTGAAAAAACAGCCGTTTTAAAAACTTTTTTTTGCATTGGTACATGTCCCCTGGGGCAGGACCCGGGTCCCCACACACTTTTTATGGCTATAACTTGCATATAAGCCTTTAAAATGAACTCTTTTGATTTTTCACGTTCGTGTCCCATAGACTTTAATGGTGTTTGCATGTTTGCACAAATTTTTTGTCTGTTTGCATGTTCTGGTGCGAACTGAACCGGGGGTGTTCGGCTCATCCCTAATGGTGAGCCTTTTTCATATAGAAGAGGAGAAGAGGAGATGATGTTACCAGATTGATTGATGTTTCTTGATTACTGGCAAATATTTTTTTTCTATCAGCTTAGTCTGTTGTACTTCTACTAGAGTCAGAAGAAAATCTAAAGCTGTATCTGCTGTATGCATGTACAGTTTAGTATGTAATGGTGCCCGGGGAGTAACTTCCATAATTGGGTCATGTTTAAAAACATCCAGATACTGGCTGTACACAGGGCTATGTATTAGAAAGGCATTGGAACCCATAGCCAGCAATAAGCATCTGTGTACTGTTGCACTGGTTTCTTTGATATGATGACAAGTGGAATTTAGAAATCTTTGCTATGATGTCAAGTGGAACCTAGCAATCTTTTATATGATGACAATTATAATCTAGAAAACTTTGATATGATGACAAGTGGAACCTAAAAATGTTTGATATGATGACAATTAGAATATAGAAAACTTTGATATGATGCCCTGTTTATCATGATATGTGGAATCTAGAAATCTTTGATGTGACTAGTGGGATCTGAAAATCTTTGATATGTTGTACAAGCAGAATCTAGAAATGTTTGATATGATGGCAAGTAGAATAGAGAAATCTTTGATGTGACAATTAGAATCTAGAGAACTTTGATATGATGGCAAGTAGAATCTTGAAATTTTTGATATGACAAGTGGACTCCGGAAATCTTTGAGATGATAAGATCTGGAAATCTTTGATATGACAAATAGAATCTATAAATCTTTGATATGATAGTAAGTAGAATCTATCAATCTTTTATATGACAAGTGGTCTCCAGAGATCTTTGAGATAAGTAAGTTCTCACAATCTTTGATAGGACAAGTGGACTCCAGAGATCTTTGAGAGGATATGCCAAATGAGGTTAAATGTTGAAAAATGAAAGATAATGCATTTGGGTGCTAAAAATATGAATGCAATCTACTTACTAGGGGGAGAACCTCTGGGGGAATCTAGGGTGGAAAAGGACCTGGGGCCTTAGTAGATGATAGGCTCAGCAATGGCATTTAATGCCAAGCTGCTGCAAGCAAAGCCAACAGAATATTGGCATGCATTAAAAAGGGGATTCACTCCAGAGATAAAATGATAATTCTCCTACTCTACAAGACTCTGGTCTGGCCGCACCTGGAGTATGCCGTCCAGTTCTGGGCACCAGTCCTCAGGAGGGATGTACTGGGACTGGAGAGAGTTCAGAGAAGGGCAACAAAGCTAATAAAGGATCTCAGCTATGAGGAAAGACTGCAAGCACTGAACTTATTCTCTCTGGAGAAGAGATGCTTGAGAGGGGATATGATTTCAATGTACAAATACCGTACTGGTGACCCCACAATAGGGATAAAACTCTTCCGTGCAAGGGAATTTAAAAAGACACGCGGCCATTCACTAAAATTAGAAGAGAAGCGGTTTAACCTTAAACTGCGTAGAGGGTTCTTTACTGTGAGAGCGGTTAGGATGTGGAATTCTCTTCCACAAGTAATAGTTACAGCGGGGAGCATCCATAATTTCAAAAAACTATTTCGACAGGCACCTAAACAACCACAACATACAAGGATATACAATGTAATATTAACATAAATGCACACACACAGGTTGGACTGGATGGGCTTGTGTCTTTTTCTAACCTTACCAACTATGTAACTATACTGTATAAGTTCTGGAAATCTTTGATATGACAAGTGGGTTCCGGAGATCTTTGAGATGATAAGTAAGATCTGGAAATCTTTGATATGACAATTAGAATCTAGAAATCTTTGATATGACAATTAGAATCTAGAAATCATTGATATGATGGCAAGTAGAATCTAGAAATCTTTGATATGACAAGTAGAATGTATTAGAAATCTTTGATATGACAAGTGGTCTCCAGAGATCTTTGAGATGATGACAAGATCTGGATATCTTTGATAAGGTGACAGAGAGTCTGGGAATCCAGCAGACTTCTATGTAGTCAGATGAAATATATACAGTATATATCTGTGTCTAGCTGTAGGCAGGCAGTGGGGATCTGGATACAGACATGTATATGGTGGCAGGGGCAGTGTACAGGTGACAGGTACCCTTTGCTGAGATTGGATGACTTCTCCCAGCATCAGTAGTATCTGTATCTGTGACATGTGCAGAGTCTGTCTTCCTGGATCTTCCTCCCCCTCCCCTCCTCCTCCTCCTCCTGGCCGGGCATCTGTCAGATCGGTGCTGATTCGGTGTGTGTGGCCCCTCCTCTGCACATCGCCCTATATGAACCCATCCTGATCGCTGTGTCCTCTGTGTACAGGTCCGGTCTACTCCTCCTCGGGATACAAGAAGGCGGACGATGAGATGTCCGGGGCCACGTCCAGTGCTGACCAGGCGGAGGCTGCAGCCAGAATCATCCTCATCAACCAGCCACAGACCTGCAAGTTCAGGGACAACCGGGTCAGGTGAGTGACACCGCGGGGGACACCTATCTATGGGGGGGGGGGGGGGCACTGCAGGACAGAGACTCAGGATGACTTAGAGCAGAGTCGCATACAATCACACCAACTTCTCCTGGATGACACCTGACAACCAGATCTACACATTTATCATCAGGAGGAGAAGTGTGCTGGACAGCATGCATACCAATCACTCCATTCATCCTTCCTCAATGGTACACATCATAGACTATAATATTCACACAACGATAAAATAATTATATGTACACAATAATAATAATAATATGCACACAATGATATAATAATAATAATAATATGCACACAATGATATAATAATAATAATATGCACACAATAATATAATAATAATAATATGCACACAATGATATAATAATAATGAATAATATACACACAATGATATAATAATAATATGCACACAATGATATAATAATAATAAATAATATTCACACAATGATAATAATAATATGGACACAATGATATAATAATAATATGCACACAATGATATAATAATAATATGCACACAATGATATAATAATAATAATATGCACACAATGATATAATAATAATATGCACACAATGATAATAATAATATGCACACAATGATATAATAATAATATGCACACAATGATAATAATAATATGCACACAATGATATAATAATAATATGCACACAATGATATAATAATAATATGCACACAATGATATAATAATAATAATATGCACACAATGATATAATAATAATATGCACACAATAATATAATAATAATAATATGCACACAATGATATAATAATAATGAATAATATACACACAATGATATAATAATAATATGCACACAATGATATAATAATAATAAATAATATTCACACAATGATAATAATAATATGCACACAATGATATAATAATAATATGCACACAATGATATAATAATAATATGCACACAACGATGCATTGACAGTTGTCATTAGTGATCACATCTGTATTGTAATCTAACAATCCTCATAACCCATCATAAGCTGACTGTTATCCCTGTTCTACAAACATCCCTGTCTATAAAGAAATACAAATATGTCACAGATTGCAGTTTGTAAACTCTACCAATACATTTCTCCCATTGACTTCCTTTTCCTCTGTTAAACATACCATTGAAAGTATGTTTTTTTTATTTATCAAAATAATTAACTGTTTATCCATCCAGATATCTTTTGAACTGATCCTTTTTTTTTTACTCCCTTTATCTGGACTGTCATCAATTATTATGGTTCCCTGCTATCGCCATGGACTACAAAACACCTCCCCTGTTATGGAGAATAGAGGGAGGTGTTAAGCAGTCCTAACACATTTCCTGTCCTATGGTAACAGTGCTGCTCAGTATGATTGTCATCCTATGGTAACAATGCTGCTCAGTATGGCTGTCATCCTAGTGTAAAAGTGCTGCTCAGTATGGTTGTCATCGTAGGGTAACAATGCTACTCGGTACAGTTGTCATTCTATGGTAACAATGCTGCTCAGTATGATTGTTATCCTATCGTTACAATGCTGCTCAGTATTATTGTCACCCTAGGGTAACAATCCTGCTCAGTGCGGTTGTCACCCTAGGGGAACAGTGCTGCTCAGTATGATTGTCATCCTATGGTAACAATGCTGCTCAGTGTGGTTGTCACCTTAGGGTAACAGAGCTGCTTATTATGTTTGTTATCCTAGGGTAACAATGCTGCTGAGTATGGTTGTCATCCTACGGTAAAAGTGCTGCTCAGTAAGGTTGTCATCCTAGGGTAACAGTGCTGCTCATTGTGATTGTCATCCTATGGTAACAATTCTGCTCAGTATGATTGTCACCCTTGGGGAACAGTGCTGCTCAGTATTATTGTCATTCTAGGGTAACAGAGCTGTTTATTATGTTTGTCATCCTATGGTTACAATGCTACTCAGTATGGTTGTCATCCTAGTGTAAAAGTGCTGCTCGTAATTATTGTCATCCTATGGTAACAGTGCTTCTCAGTATGATTGTCACCCTTGGGGAACAGTGCTGCTCAGTATGATTGTCATCCTAGGGTAACAGAGCTGCTCATTGTGATTGTCACCCTAGGGTAACAATGCTGCTCAGTACAGTTGTCATCCTATGGTAACAATGCTGCTTGGAGGCAGACAGGAGAGGATAGGATAGAACTGTTTGCGGACGACGTCCTGTTCTTCCTGGGAGCTGTTGAGAATTCGTTAAATACAGTGATAGAAATGATTGGAGAGTTCGGGCGTTTTTCTGGACTGGTTATCAACTGGGAGAAATCGGCCTTGTTACCGGTTGACCCACTTGGTAACCAGATACCGTCGGGAACTCCCCACCTAAAAGTAGTTGCAAAACTGAAATACTTGGGTGTCTGGATTACGAGCGACATAAAACAGTATGTTAATGATAACCTAGCCCCACTACTACTCAAATTAAAGCAAAAGGGAGATATCTGGAGCCGACTCCCTTTATCCGTAGCAGGGCGCTGCAATCTAATAAAGATGATATGGCTACCACAGATATTATACCTGTTTCATAATTCCCCGATTTGGATAGGCCAAAAGTGGTTTAAAAGAATAGAATCCCTTTTTAGAGAATTAATTTGGAAGAAGGGCCAATCTAGGATTAGCTTGCAAACCATGTAGATAACGGTTAAAAAGGGGGGTATGGCGGTCCTGCATCCAAGGTCATACTTTCTGGCATCCCAGTTGCAACATCTAGCGGGCTGTGGAATCCCAGGAGGGAGGAACCCCAGTGTTAGAATGATGATAATGGGGGCCCCACATAGTGTACTAGTGGAGGTATTAGAGGCAGACTCTTTTATCTGTAGATGTCCGACGATAAAAACTAGTCAGTAAAGTATGGCAGACAACGAAGGCACTGCTGGGGTATGAGGGGGTAACAGAATACGCCCCCCTATGGAACAATAAAAACCTGATGGAAGTAAGAGGTATAGAGAGGCCCAAGGAGTGGGAGAGACAGGGCATCAACCGATTATTGCAACTATACGAGGGTAATTTTATTAAAACATTTCTAGCGTTAAAATGGGAGTTTAATATATCAGATAACTCATTTTACAAATATCTCCAAATCAGACACGCTATACAAGTACAGTTTAGGTCACAGAAAATGGAATGGACCCAGATCCCCACTCTCCTAAAAATAATCAATCCAGATACATCTAAAGGACTAATCTCAGAGTTATATACTAGCTCAGAAGACAGAATAGTAAGTACAGTAGGACCTTCTAAGAGCAGAGTGGGATGGGAGTGAGACCTGGGGGCAATGACTATGGAGGAATGGGACAGGGTCTTGAGAAGAGGAGCACTGGTTTCAATCTCTCCTTCACAGAAAGTATCGCATCTGTTCTTAATACATAGAGTCTACTCTACCCCCCAAAAAAATGTTTAAGCTCGGGTGGAGACAAAACGAAGAGTGCCCCAGGTGTAGGGCAACAGGGGATTTCATCCACAGGATATGAAAGTGCCCGAAACTATTTAGATACAGTCAGGTCCATAAATATTGGGACAGCGACAGAATTCTAATCTTTTTGGCTCTATACACCACCACAGTGGATTTGAAATGAAACGAACAAAATGTGCTTTAACTGCAGACTTTCAGCTTTAATTTGAGGGTATTTACATCCAAATCAGGTGAGCGGTGTAGGAATTACAACAGTTTGTATATGTGCCTCCCACTTTTTAAGGGACCAAAAGTAATGGGACAATTGGCTGCTCAGCTGTTTCATGGCCAGGTGTGTGTTATTCCCTGATTATCCCATTTACAAGGAGCAGATAAAAGGTCCAGAGTTCATTTCAAGTGTGCTATTTGCATTTGGAATCTGTTGCTGTCAACTCTCAATATGAGATCCAAAGAGCTGTCACTATCAGTGAAGCAAGCCATCATTAGGCTGAAAAAACAAAACAAACCCATCAGAGAGATAGCAAAAACATTAGGTGTGGCCAAATCAACTGTTTGGAACATCCTTAAAAAGAAAGAACGCAACGGTGAGCTCAGCAACACCAAAAGACCCGGAAGACCAGGGAAAACAACTGTGGTGGATGACCGAAGAATTCTTTCCCTAGTGAAGAAAACACCCTTCACAACAGTTGGCCAGATCAAGAACACTCTCCAGGAAGTAGGTGTTGTGTGTCAAAGTCAACAATCAAGAGAAGACTTCACCAAAGTGAATACAGAGGGTTCACCACAAGATGTAAACCATTGGTGAGCCTCAAAAACAGGAAGGCCAGATTAGAGTTTGCCAAAAAACATCTAAAAAGCCTTCACAGTTCTGGAACAACATCCTATGGACAGATGAGACCAAGATCAACTTGTACCAGAGTGATGGGAAGAGAAGAGTGTGGAGAAGGAAAAGAACTGCTCATGATCCAAAGCATACCACCTCATCAGTGAAGCATGGTGGTGGTAGTGTCATGGCATGGGCATGTATGGTTGCCAATGGAACTGGTTCTCTTGTATTTATTGATGATGTGACTGCTGACACAAGCAGCAGGATGAATTCTGAATTCTTTTGGGCAATATTAACTGCTCATATTCAGCAAAATGCTTCAGAACTCATTGGACGGCGCTTCACAGTACAGATGGACAATGACCCGAAGCATATTGCAAAAGCAACCAAAGAGTTTTTTAAGGGAAAGAAGTGGAATGTTATGCAATGGCCAAGTCAATCACCTGACCTGAATCCGATTGAGCATGCATTTTACTTGCTGAAGACAAAACTGAAGGGAAAATGCCCCAAGAACAAGCAGGAACTGAAGACAGTTGCAGTAGAGGCCTGGCAGAGCATCACCAGGGATGAAACCCAGCGTCTGGTGATGTCTATGCGTTCCAGACTTCAGGCTGTAATTGACTGCAAAGGATTTGTAACCAAGTATTAAAAAGTGAAAGTTTGATGGATGATTGTTAATCTGTCCCATTACTTTTGGTCCCTTAAAAAGTGGAGGCACATATACAAACTGTTGTAATTCCTACACCGTTCACCTGATTTGGATGTAAATACCCTCAAATTAAATCTGAAAGTTAGCAGTTAAAGCACATCTTGTTCGTTTCTTTTCAAATCCATTGTGGTGGTGTATAGAGCCAAAAAGATTAGAATTCTGCCGTTGTCCCAATATTTATGGACCTGACTGTATTGAGTGGAGATAATAGATAGGATAAAAAAACCTTCAAGAGCCGGCGGCCAAGACATGCCTACTAGGGGTCATGGAGATAGGTAGCGCCCCGATCGACATCATCGAAGTAGTGCTGAGATGCTTATATCAGGCGAGAGAATTAATCGTACAGAAAGGGCAGGCGCAGATCCCCCGACCGTGAAGAATTGGGTACAGACTATCAACTCAATAGTTTGGCGTGAGAGAGTGGTATACATCAGGCAAGGCAACTACAGGAAGTTTGAGAGATTGTGGAGACCTTGGTTAGATGAGATAGGGTGCCCTATAGGGGAGGGTGGTGAGCGGATGAGAGGGGCTCCCCTTTCCCCCCCTTTTTTTTTCTTTTACTTTAGCCCACCGCTCTTACCATTGGGAGACCTGGGGTGCTCTTTCCCCACACGTTTTTTTCTTTGGAGGGTCCTTACTCCTTCCCAGGTGGCTTGGTAATTAATAGAAGCATATATATAAGTAATGATTAAAGTGGTGTGGGTGAGGGGGGGTGAGGGGGGGGTGGGGTTGGGAGGGAGGGAGAGGAAGGGTAAATTAATAACATGGATATGTATTGTAAGTTAATACACAATATTTGATGATGTATTTCTTTCTGATATTTGTGAAACAATAAAAAATATTTAAAGTGGAAAAAAAAATCAATGCTGGTCAGTATATACTGATTGTCATCCTATGGTTACAATGCTACTCAGTATGACTGTCATCCTATGGTAACAATGCTGCTCAGTATGATTATCATCCTAGGTTAACAGAGCTGCTCATTGTAATTGTCACCCTATGGTAACAATGCTGCTCAGTACAGTTGTCATCCTACTGTAACAATGCTGCTCTGTACAGTTGTCATCCTATTGTAACAATGCTGCTCAGTACAGTTGTCATCCTATGGTAAAAATGCTGCTCTGTACAGTTGTCATCCTATTGTAACAATGGTGCTCTGTACAGTTGCCAACCTATGGTAACAATGATGCTCAGTATGATTGTCATCCTATTGTAACAATGCTGCTCTGTACAGTTGTCATCCTATGGTAACAATGATGCTCAGTATGATTGTCATCCTATGGTAACAATGCTGCTCTGTACGATTGTCATCCTATGGTAACAATGCTGCTCTGTACGATTGTCATCCTATGGTAACAATGATGCTCAGTATGATTGTCATCCTATGGTAACAATGCTGCTCTGTACGATTGTCATCCTATGGTAACAATGCTGCTCTGTACGATTGTTATACTATGGTAACAATGCTGCTCTGTACGATTGTCATCCTATGGTAACAATGATGCTCAGTATGATTGTCATCCTATGGTAACAATGATGCTCAGTATGATTGTCATCCTATGGTAACAATGCTGCTCAGTACGATTGTCATCCTATGGTAACAATGCTGCTCTCTGTACAGTTGTCATCCTATGGTAACAATGCTGCTCTGTACGATTGTCATCCTATGGTAACAATGCTGCTCTGTACAGTTGTCATCCTATGGTAACAATGCTGCTCTGTACGATTGTCATCCTATGGTAACAATGCTGCTCTGTACAGTTGTCATCCTATGGTAACAATGGTGCTCTGTACAGTTGTCATCCTATGGTAACGATGATGCTCAGTATGGTATAGGTGCAATGAAAATCCTGGACTGCCACACTCCGGATTGGAATAATAAAGGTAAAATCTTCTTTATTGAAAAAATGACATGGTATAAAATGCGTACATTGCTCTGTTGAAGTGATACAGCATAACCGCTAATGATGCTCAGTATGATTGTCATCCTAGGTCAGGAAATAAACTAATGGCAGGATTACCAGGTTTGGTTAAAATGAATGTAAATAAATGTGAAAAAAGAAAACGAATGCAGCCACCACAACTAAAGACTAGTGAGCTGCATTACTATCAATTTTTGTTCTTGAGTTTAGATACAATTTAAATGTAATGTCTGCATTCGTTTTCTTTTTTTGTAGGCTTTTCCCCTTCATTTTCATCTGGTGGTCTTGCCAGTAACACACTTCTTGTCTTAGGCTCCATTTACACATGGGTGTTTTAGGATCGTTGCATAATCGCTACGATTCTGCCCGCAATCTCAAAACGCAATAAAATCGCAACATGTAGGTTCAGGTGCCATTATTTTCAGTGGCACCTTAAACGCGGCAATTGCAGCAAAACCACACCGCATTTTAGGTGACATTGAAAACAATGGCAAGTGAACCTGCATTTTGCGATTGTAGTCCGTTATGAGATCGCGGGCAGAATTGCAGTGATTCTGCTGCGATCCCAAAACTCCCAGGTGTGAATGGAGCCTAAGACCCCATATACACTATTCAATTTTTTGCAGATTTTTGTCTTCAGATTGCATACAAATTTTAACTCTTAAGGTTTGACCTCATATTATATGGTTTTAGTAAATCTGACACCTTTGGGCAACAGCATTGTCAGGCTGAGGAGAGGGTAGTATAATGGTGGCCATACACACTTGTTTTATTTTTTGTTATTTTGTTTTTTATCCGATTGATGTGCGATTCCATCAAAGTAATCAATTCCAGATTTAATCCAATAGCCATAATTTAGATCAGATTTGACCATACTGAGCCAATGAACTTGGGTGGAAGATTATCAATGGCTTTGCATCAACTGGCAATGTTGCAATACTTAGTTGATGAATACAATCGTATTTCCCTCAATCAGATAATTAAATGACATGGTGGAAACAGAGATGCGATCGATAATTTACAATAGTAACTTACAATTGTATCTTAACTATCATATGAAATCCATTTTCCCATGTGTGGAAAATGTGGTGAATGGGTTATCATCTACAGATCAATTATTCCCATCAGGAGAGATTGATTGGGAAATTAATTGATCATTTATCGAAGTATGTATTACCACCATTAGATGCTCTAACTCCAGCTAACATTTTATAAGCAGTTATAGATAGAATTTTTTTTTTTTTTTTTTGAATGAAGGATTTACATAAATGAATAAAAGGAGAATTGATGCGTTTGGTTCTCATAGTGCTTTTTATGTTCATGTGTATGTGATGCACACCGTGAATGCACAAATACTAATGAAAATACAAAGCAATGTTGTCTTTATATAAATTCTGGTTATATTAGATTGCAGTATACTGGTTGATGGTTGAACTGGAACCTGTTTGTGAAAGAGACATGCGTACAATTTGTGTTGTTTTTCGTGATTACAGCATGAGAGGTAAATGAAACATGAGATCTTTTTCTTGTGTCTACCAATGTAATGACCCATTATTGCTGGATACAGTAATGGGAAATATAATGCTTATGTATTTATTTCTCATATTTACAGCTAAAAAAAACTAATTTCATATTTTTTTTTTTTTTTTGTCCTTCCAAAACATTGTACGATTCTGAGCTTTTGCCATATAGCAGTTATTCGGATCCAATTTTATTTCAAAGATGACACCCAGTTGGTTGTTAAAGGCCACACTTCTATTTATGGTGCAGTTTTTTTTTTGGTTATAGTTGTAATAAATGATGATAATAACTACAGAAGTACAAGGGTATTTATTTTCTTTCTTATTTCCTTGAAAAACAAAATTCGAGATCTGGTATATACAGTACACACTGGAGTTGCTTTACTAAAACTAGAGAGTGCAAAATCAGCTTCCAGATTTTCTTGTCAAAGCTTAACCACTTAAGCCCCGGACCATTTGGTTGGCCAAAGACCAGAGCACTTTTTGCGATTCGGCACTGCGTTGCCTTAACTGACAATTGCGCGGTCGTGCGACGTGGCTCCCAAACAAAATTGACGTCCTTTTTTCCCCACAAATAGAGCTTTCTTTTGGTGGTATTTGATTACCTCTGCGGTTTTTATTTTTTGCGCTATAAACAAAAAAAATCGACAATTTTGAAAAAAACGCATTATTTTTTACTTTTTGCTATAATAAATATCCCCAAAAAATATATAAAAAAACATTTTTTTTTCTTCTACATATTCTTGGTAAAAAAATCGCAATAAGCGTTTATTGATTAATTTGCGCAAAAGTTATAGCGTTTACAAAATAGGGGATAGTTTTCTGGCATTTTTATTGATAATTTTTTTTTTTTACTAGTAATGGCGATGATCATCGATTTTTATCGTGACTGCGACAATATGGCGGACACGTCGGACAATTTTGGCGCAATTTTGGGACCATTCACATTTATACAGGGATCAGTGCGATTAAAAATGCATTGATTACTGTGTAAATGTGACTGGCAGTGAAGGGGTTAATCACTAGGTGGGGCTGTAGGGGTTAAGTGTGTCCTAGGGAGTGATTCTAACTGTGGGGGGAAGGGGATGTGTGTGACACGACACTGATCACCACTCCCGATCACGGGGAGCAGAGATCAGTGACAGTGTCACTAGGCAGGATGGGGAGATGCTTGTTTACATTAGCATCTCCCCGTTCTTCCTCACCGTGAGGTGATCGCGGGTATCCCCGCGGACATCGAGTCCGCGGGACCCACGATCATGGTCACAGAGCACCTGTCGGGGCGTGCCATCGACGGCACGCCCGCAAGCCGCCTCTTAAAGGGCAATGTACAGGTACGTTAATCTGCCTGTACGTGCCCTTCTGCCGCAGTATATCTACATGAGGCGGCCGGGAAGCTGTTAAAGTGATTGTAAAGGTTTGTTTTTTTATTTTTTTTTAAATAACAAACATGTCATACTTACAAGGGTTTTGCACAGAGCCCCTGATCCTCCTCTTCTGGGGTGCCCCGTCAGTGCTCCTGGGTCCTCTTCATCGGGTGCCCCCACAGAGAGCCACTTTCCATAGGGGCACCCGTACGGACGCGCTCACGAGTCCTGCTGCTGCATCCATTGACAGGCACTGGATTTGATTGACAGCAGTGGGAGCCAATGACTCCTGCTGCTATCAATCTATTCAATGAGGACCCAAGACCACAACTGGAGTCCCTGGGCTTGTGCACATTGCTGGAACAATCAGGTTCGGGTAAGAAAAAGGGGGAGCTTTGGGGGAGACTGCAGCACAGAAAGTTTTTCACTTTCATGCATAGAAAGGTGAAAAACCATGAGACTTTACAACCCCTTTAATTGAACAAGCTGAAGTTAGAAGCTGATTGGATACGATGCACAGCTGTACCAGATTTTGCACTCTCCATTTTTAGTAAATCAACCCCATTTTATTCTAATACAGCCCACACAATTGCAAAAGAAAATGTTACTTAACCGCTTAAGGAACGCCACATAGCAGATATACTGCTACATGCAATGGATGTCCACCATCACAAACCAATTGTCACGCAGAAACACAGAACGGAGATCTGCCTATGTAAACAAGGCAGAGCTCCGTTCTGACATGGGGGAAGCAATGGATTTTGTGTCCCTGCGAAGCAGGGAATAAAATCCATCACTTCACCTAGTAAGAGCAGCACACACAGTAAAGTAAAACACTGGCTAGGCACACAATTAACCCTTTGATTGTCCTAGAGGTTTAACTCCTTCCCAGCCAGTGTCATTAGTACAGTGATAGTGCATATTAATATCACTGGTTCCCACAAAGTGTCAAAAGTGTCATTTAGTGTCTGACTGTCCTACGCAATATTGCAGTCCCGCTAAAAGTCGCTGATCGCTGCCATTACTAGTATAAAAATATATATATATAAATAAATAAAAATTCTATACTATAACTATAACTACTATAACTATAACTAAAAACTATAACTTTTGTGCAAACCAATCAATATACGCTTATTGGGATTTTTTTTACCAAAATATGTAGCAGAATACATATTGGCCTAAATTTATGAGGAAATTAGTTTTTTTTATCAACTTTTTATTGGATATGTTATATATATATATATATATATATATATATATATATATATATATATATATATATATACATATATATATTTAAAATTGTTTATAGTGCAAAAAATAAAAAAATGCAGTGGTGATCAAATTCTATAAATTTTATTTGGGTACAGTGTTGCATAACTGCGCAATTGTCAGTTAACCACTTGCCAACTTGCTCACGCAGATATACTGTGGCAGGTCAGCTCTCCTGCGCAAACTGACATACCTGTACGTCAGTCCGTAAAGGCAGGGTAGCGGGCGTGGGCCTGCCGCGCGCCTCGGGTGCGTGCCCGCGGGTCCCACGGACTCAATGTCAGCTGGCGGCCAGCAATCGCAGCGAGGAGAGGCAGAACGGGGAACTGCCTATGTAAACAAGGCATTTCCCCGTTCTGCCTAGTGACATGACAGGGATCTACTGTCCCCAGTGATCGGGAACAGTGATCTCTGTCATCTTTCAGTAAACCCATCCCCCCTACAATTAAAACACGCTGAGGTTAACCCCTTGATCGCCGCCTAGTGTTAACCCCTTTCCTGCCAGCGTCATTTTTACATTGATCAGTGCATTTTTATAGCACTGATCAATGTAATAATGTCACTGGTCCCCAAAAAGTGTCATTCGGGGTCAGATCTGTCCACTGCAATGTCGCAGTCCCGCTAAAAATCGCAGATCGCCACAATTATCAGTAAAAATCATAAAAAATCTATAAAAGTCGCTAAATCTTTCCCATTGTTTTTAGACGCGATAACTTTTGTGCAAACCAATCAGTATACGCCTATTACGATTTCATTTTTATTTTTTACCAAAAATATGTAGAAGAATATATATTGGCCTAAACTTATAAATAAATTAGTTTGTTTTATATATATATATTTTTTTGGATATGTATTATAGCAGAAAGTAAAAAAATTGTTTTGTTTTTTTTAAATGTCGGTCTTTTTTTTGTTTATAGTGCAAAAAAATAAAAAACGCAGAGGTGATTAAATACCATCAAAAGAAGGCTCTATTCGTGGTACAAAAAGAACGTCAACTTTGGGTACAACGTTGGACGACCGCGTCAGTTAAAGCGACGCAGTGCCGTATCGCAAAAAATGCTCTGGTCATTGAGGGGGCAAATCCTTCCGGGGCTGAAGTGGTTAAAGTAACCCAGTGCCGTATCGCAAAAAATGGCCTGGACATAAAGGGGGTATATCTTTCGGAGGTGAAGTGGTTAAAGTGGTATTAAACCTAAAACCAAAAATGTAATATATTGCAGCTTACCAATCATTAGATATGATGGCTGCATTAGTTTTCTTTTTTTAGGCCGTTTCCCCTTTGTTTTCACCTGGTGATCTGGCCATTTATACCTCCTGTATAAGGGTCCTTTCACACAGGCTTGTCTGTAATATGGATTCCCCTTGCTCAGCGGGGGATTGCTCAGCTGATCTCCGCTGAGCAGGCGAATGACAAGTCCGTGTCCGCTCACTGTGCGGAGATGGACCTGTCAGAATCCTGCTGTTCTCTATGGGAGATCGGGTGAAAACGGAACGCCTGTCCGTTTTTAGCCGATCCTCCAGACGGATTGCACAGACAGGATCGGATGTCAGCGGACATGTCACCACTGACATCCGCTGCCACATAGAAGTGAAGAGAGCGTCCAATCAGGTCCAACTGAAAAGCGGACAGGCAGACCTAATCGTAGCGCCCGTGTGGAAGAAGCCTAAAGTGGGGTACACACTATAAGAAAATTGGGCGAATGTTCTTCCAATTTTTCTCGATGTTTCACAGCAAATCGGAACGAAAATTGTACGAAAACGGTACATATTAAATGAAAATCGTTCGTTCTGTTCCCATACAAAATTTTTTTGGGAGTTTGTTCCTTCGGGAATTTTCATACGAAAATTCTTTGGACGAAAATGTTCGCCCAATTTTCTTGTGTACGAGCCTTTAGGCTCGGTTCACACAGGGACGACTTGTCAGGTGACCTAGTCGCCTGACAAGTCGCCTCCCGTTCTGTGCTATGGAACCGTTCTAAGGGGAGCGACGCAAGTTGCTCCGACTTAGAAAAAGGTTCCTGTACGACTTTAGGGGCGACTTGCATAGACTTCTATACAGAAGTCGTTTTGCAAGTCGCCCGGGCAGTCGTGTGCAGGTCGCCTCGGTGAGGCGACCTGCAAGTCGTGCCGCCTCTGGTGTGAACTGAGGCTTAGAGTGCCTCCTCTCTGGATGAAGGAGCAACAAAGACACCTTTTGGACAGCAGCATTGCTATGCTGGCCATACACTATACGAAAAATCGGCCAAAAATACGGTCATTTAGACAGTTCGTTCAATTTTTGGCCAGTTAATGGGCACAAATCGGTAACAGGCTGGGACGTTTGTGAGCTGAAAAACCGAAGGACAAGGAAATTTTCTGCCGACCGAACAATAAATTGAAAGGTTCATGTGTTTACGTGAAAAAACTAAAAGACAGATTCATTTATGTCCATTGAACGATTTATCGGTCATTACATGATGGCACTATCGTTTGCTCTCACGGCCGAATGTTCATGATTCGATAATGGTTTTGAACGTTTTTTCGTATAGTGTATGACCAGCATTAGTCTGGGGAGAGGTGAGTGTTATGCCGCGTACACACGAGCGGACTTTCCGGCAGACTTGGCCTGGCGGACCGGAATCCATCGGACAATTCGATCGTGTGTGGGCTCCAGCGGACTTTTTTTTTCCCAAAAGTCCGACGGACCTAGAAATAAAACATGCTTCAAATCTTTCCGTCAGACTCGAGTCCGGTAGAAAAATCCACTCGTCTGTATACTAGTCCGACGGACTAAAGCCGACGCTAGGGCAGCTATTGGCTACTGGCTATCAACTTCCTTATTTTAGTCCGGTCGTACGTCATCACGTATGAATCCGTCGGACTTTGGTGTGATCGTGTGTAGGCAAGTCCGTTTGTTTGAAAGCCCAGCGGACATACGCTGCAAAGTCCGTTGGAAAGACTGTCGGACCTAGTCCGTCGAAAAGTCCGCTCGTGTGTACGCAGCATAAGATGTACTAAAGATTTAGATACACAAATTGAAGCCAAACTCCAGCTCACACTGCAGTTACACAAGGAGTTACAGCAACGTTTTTTTTTTTTCATTTGAGAAAAAGATTTTACATTAATAAATAAAAGCTAATCATTGTAAGCACCCCTGTCAGTGGTAAATGGTTTGTCTCAACACTCCTAACTGATCCATTTGCAGTACAGTATGTTCTATTGAAAAACGACAGACTTACTAGATGGATCACTACGTGAAAAAAAAAAAAGAGAGCCTGAAAAAGAAAATGTATGCAGCCATCACATCTAAGAATCTGTAAGCTGCAATATAATAAATATTTGCTTTTGGATTTAAACAGGGACTTCAACCCTCTAAGGAGCAAAAAGATTTTTCAGTGTAAAGGTCTGATTAAAAAAGACAAGTCAAAAATTAGCATTTTTAACCTTTTCCCGACCAGCCGCCGCAGTTATACTGGAAGGCGCTGCCGCGCGAGCTGTCGTAGCTGTATGTCGGCTCTTTAAGACACTGTAGCAGACGCGATGACCACCGGGCACCCGCGATCGCTCTTGACAGAGCGAGAACTGAGATCTGTGTGTGTAAACACACAAATTCCGGTTTTGTCAGGGGAGAGGAGACAGACCATGTGTACCTACTTATGCCGCGTACACACGACCAAACTTTCCGGCAGAAAAGGTCCGACGGAATAATTTCATCGGATATTCCGATCGTGTGTGGACTTCATCTGACTTTTTTTTCGAAAATTCTGATGGACCTAGAAATAGAACATGTTTTAAATCAATTCCTATCGGGAAAACCGTTCGTCTGTATGCTATTCCGACGGACCAAAAATGATGCAAGAGCAGCTCGTTCGTGTTGTACATCACTGCGTTCTAAACGATCGGACTTTGGTGCGATCGTGTGTACGCAAGTCCGTTTCAGCGGAACTTCGTCAGAAAAACCGTCAGAATTTTTTCTGACGGAAAAAACGGGCGTGTGTACGCGGCATTTGTAGGAACAACGATCTCTCTCCTCCTCTAGTCAGCCACATTCCCCTCAGTTAGAACACACCCAGGGAACACAGTTAACTCCTTGATCGCCCCCTAGTGGTAACCCCTTCCCTGCCAGTGACATTTATACAGTAATCAGTGGCTGTTTTTAGCTCTGATCATTGTATAAATGTCACTGGTCCCAAAATAGTGTCAAAAGTGTCCGATGTGTCCGTCGAAATGTTGCAGTCCTGATAAAAATCGCAGATCGCCGCCATTACTAGTAAAAAAAAAATAATAATAAAAATGCCATAAATCTATCCCCTATTTTGTAGACGCTATCACTTTTGCGCAAACCAAGCAATATACACTTATTGCAATTTTTTTAATTTTTGTTAAAAAAAAAAATGTAGAAGAATACATAGCGGCCTAAACTGATGAAGAAATGATTTTTTTTTTTTGTAAATTTGGGGGATATTTATTATAGCAAAAAGTAAAAAATATTGTGGTTTTTTTTTTCAAAACTGACGCTCTTTTTTTTTTTTTTTTTTTTTTTTTTGTAGCGCAAAAAATAAAAACCGCAGAGATGATCAAATACCACCAAAAGAAAGCTTTATTTGTGTGGAAAAAAATTATCAAAGTTTCATTTGGCTACATTTGGGTGTTGCATGACTGCGCAATTGTCATTCAAAATGTTACAGTGCTGAAAGCTGAAAATTGGCCTGGGCAGGAAGGGGGTGAAAGTGCCCAGTATTGAAGCGGTTAAAGGACGACTAAAGTGAACTAGTTTTTTTTCAGAAATATGGTGGTTTCAACAATCAGTTGAATATGTTTTAAAATAAAGAGGGAAAATGGTAAAGCAATACCTTTAGGTCTTTCTGGTGACATCAATGTACTTTCCAAATTTAGATATGTAGAGGGTTGTCACTGTCCTCAATCCGGACATAAAAATTAAAGGTTAATTAAGATTGTCTGTACCACCAAGAAAGAAAGATAAATGTCCAAAAAAAGCGCATTGATTTTCCCTGCATTTTAATGTCACTGTACTCGTGTCACGTGCTATGCTGATACAAGCCTGGAGATCTATTAGAAAGCCATCTCTCAGTGGAGAGTATATGCATGTCATACAACGCTCCGCAGTGCAGTGGGAACACAGGCTGTAGTGGTGTCCTCTGGGACTTTGGGGAGTGGGAATGCCACTTGACTCATAAAGGGTTTCCTGCAATGCCGATATGATACTTCAAATGTCTGTACAGATCTAAAAGTTTTTTTTATGTGAAAGAGCTTTATGTGCTGACCATAGGCGTGCGCACAGGGTGTGCCGGGTGTGCCTGGGCACACCCTAATGTGTGTCTGGAGATCTGCTGTAAGATGCTGCAAGTGACTGTATAGGGAGCTGCCTGTGAGACAGTTTCCCATTGAGCAGTCAGGGAGGCATGTAAGAGCCGCTTAGTGCTTTAAACTGTAATGTAATGTCGCTGCTTGCAGATAGGAGCTGTCAAAACTTGGGGCTGATGTCGGGGGTGGGCGGGACCAAACAGCTAGCCTATCAAACACGCTGATGTCGAGGGCTGGGCGGGCTGCTCCGTGTATGTGGCTCCGCCCCCTTTCTATCAGCTATTAAACACCAGCCAATGATTGGGCTGCTTAAGAAAGGGGGCGGAGCCATATACATGGAGCAGCCCGCCCAGCCCCTATTCCTTTTGCTGGTGTTTGATAGCTGATAGAAAGGGGCAGAGCCACATACACGGAGCGGCCCGCCCAGCCCCTATCCCGTTGGCTTGTGTTTGATAGGTTAGCTGTTCGGTCCCACCCACCCCCGACATCAGCTCCGAGTTCTGACAGCTCTTCTCTGTAAGCAGTGACATTACATTACAGTTTCACAAACTGACTGGATCTTACATGCCTAGCTGACTGCTCAATGTGAAACTTCCCTTCTCCTACATCAGTACCAATCGGTGCCGCCTATTAATGCCCATCAGTGCCACCTATCATTGTCAACCAATGCCACCTATCAGCACCGCCAATCAGTGCCACCTGTCAGTGCCAATCAGTGCCCACCAGTGCCACCTGTCAGTGCCCACCAGTGCCACCAGTCAGTGCCAATCAGTGCCCACCAGTGCCACATGTCAGTGCCCACCAGTGCCACATGTCAGTGCCAATCATTGCTCATCAGTGCCACCTGTCAGTGCCAATCAGTGCCCACCAGTGCCACCTGTTAGTGCCCACCAGTGCCACCTGTCAGTGCCAACCAATGCCACCTATCAGAGACAATCCGTGCCACCTGTCAGTGCCAATCAGTGCTGCCAGTCAATGCCACCTATCAGTGCCAATCAGTGCCCAAGGGTGCTTCCAATCAGTGCCACCTATCAGTGCTGCCTATCAGCGCCCATCAGTGCTGTCTATCAGTGCCCATCAGTGCTGCCTATCAGTACCCATCAGTTTTGCCTATCAGTGCCAATCCGTGCTGCCTATCAGTGCCCACCTGTGCTGCCAATCAGTGAAGCCTATTAGTGCCAATCAGTGCTGCCTATCAGTGCCAATCAGTGCTTCCAATCAGTGCCAATCGGTGCTGTCTATCAGTGCTTCCAATCAGTGCCACTTATCAGTGCCCATCAGTGTTGCCTATCAGTGGCCATCAGTGCTGCCAATCAGTGTTGCCTAGCAGTGCCATCTATCAGTGACAATCAGTACCTATCGGTGCAGCCTATCAGTGCCCATCAGTGCTGCCAATCAATGCCCATCAGTGCCACCTATCAGTGCTGCATATCAGTGCCGTCCATCAGTGCTGCCTATCAATGCCAATCAGTGCCACCTATCAGTGCCACCATGCAGTGCCTATCAGTGCTGCCAATCAGTGTTGCCTATCAGTGCCCATGAGTGCTGCCAATCAGTGTCACCTATCAGTGCCAATCAGTGCTGCCTATCAGTGCCCATGAGTGCTGCCTATCAGTGCTTCCAATCAGTGCACTGCGTGCAGGGATAGGCAGTTGAACTCAGCAGCTAGGCACATTGTCTATGGGGGCCGGCCTGGTGGGGCACAACTGAAATCCGTCTGTTTATTAATGCCACATACCGATCTTTATTATAATAGGTAATCACCACACTACTATTTACAATAAACACCTGGAGGTAAAATAAAAACGTTTCAGTAAAAGGCCTGCCGCTAAGCACTTTTATGTGTTCCCACACCACAAAATAAAAAGTGCAGCGCTAACTTACTAATCAATAACTTAAAGTGGAGGTACACCACAAAAAAAATATTACACCAAAAAATCCCTAAAAAATTGGAGGAAAGAAAAAAAAAAAGTTTAAACTCACCCGAAATGGCTGTTGCTAGGCAGTCTTCCTAATCTACCTCTTCCTACGCCGCGTGATGTTCAGTCTTCTCCTCCCCGCGTTGTCTTCTGGGGAATGGGGCATGGTTTGTTATGGGAACTGTGTATGTCCCACAACACATCGCGTCCCATTCACAAAGCGCTGCGCAGTAGGAAACGGGCAGTGAAGCCGTAAGGCTGCACTGCCTGTTTCCCTTAGTTAGGATGGCGGTGCCGAGACCCGAGAGCCCAGGGACAGGTCGGCCTCGGGCGGCGGACATCGCGGGCACCCAGGACAGGTAAGTCTACTTATTATACAGTGTTTGTAGCTGCTGACTTTCAAAAAACATTTTTCCTGGCCGGAACCCCGCTTTAACAATAATGGTGGAATCCTCTAATGTATGGAAATCTTAATAATCCTCAATATTACCACAATACCGGTCTCTGTGATATGTAACGTCACATATAATACACATCACACTGAAAATAAGGCATAAAAAATTTAACTTAGCAGGGATGGTGGAACCCCCTCCTATAGATATTTGCCATACAGATTAACTACAAGTGCAATAATTCCAGTGATATGTGATTTCACATGTAATACACATCAAATGATAATAAGACATCTTTTTTTTTTTTTACTTAGCAGGGATGGTGGAAACCCCTCTACAGATAATTGCAATGCAAATTAACTTCAAGTGCAACAACTTTTTATTTGGGAGGTTCACACCATTATAGCACTTTGGAATTTTTATTGTTTAGATTGTTACACTTAGTTTTATGTTTTAGTTACTATTATAATGTGAATTTTTGCGCTTAAAGTTAATTTTCAACCACCCTTCCTCATCCATGTCTTTATGGACCTTGCTTTGTGCACTGGTGTGCAGTCATGTTAGAACAGGAAGGGGCCATCCACAAACTGTTCCCACAAAGTTGGGAGCATGAAATTGTCCAAAATGTCTTGGTATGCTGATGTCTTAAGAGTTCCCTTCACTGGAACTAAGGGTCCAAGCCCAACCCCTGAAAAACAACCCCATACCATAATCCCCCCTCCACCAAATGATTTGGACCGGTGACCAAAGCAAGATCCATAAAGACATGGATGAGCGAGTTTGGGGTGGAGGAACTTGATTGGCCTTCACATTAAAGTGGAGACTGCGAGCCAGGCCTTCTCATCCAACATCAGTGTCTGACCTCACAAATGCTCTTCTGGAAGAATGGTCAAACATTCCCATAGACACACTCCTAACCCTTGTGGACAGCCTTCCCAGAAGAGTTGAAGCTGTTATAACTGCAATGGGTGGGCCAACTCAATATTGAACACTACGGACTAAGACTGGGATGCCATTAAAGTTCATGTGTGTGTAAAGGCAGGCGTCCCAATACTTCTGTTAATACAGTGTATATATATATATATATATATATACGCATGTGTGTTTGAGCTTTGGGGTGCACACCCTAATGCAATAAGCTGCGCACGCCTATGGTGCTGACCATTGTTCTATTTTATCTGCCACATTAAAAATCCCTGATGTATGAACCTCCCAAAACATCCCAAAGTCATTTTTTTCAAAATCACCTAATTATTTGGTTACTACCATGTTTGAATGAGGCACCAGTGACTCAGCCAGGACCTCACAAATGCCCCCCGGAGAAGGCTTTATTTAACAGAACCTTTCAGGGAGATCTTCATGGTACATTGTGAGATCTGAATGGGAGGAAAAAGACATCTTTTACACCCAGTTGACCACACATGATGATGTGTGAGAGGTGGCAGCAGCATACTTGGTGGCCTGGAACACAAAATGCAAAAGAAGAGCCGGCCACTGATAATGATGGCTCTGAAGACAATTGAACTTTTTTACAGGAGGGGGTGCAAGGCATGAGGCAAGGATGAGGCAAACAATAATGATATAATAATATTATTTGTATTTATAATACCATATCGTTTTCTGTAATTCTGGCACTTTCATAAAGCTTCTGGGGCCCATTTACATAAAATACAGAGGTTTAATTCAGCTTTGTCCTACAAGAAGCGACTGCAGCCATTTAGGGGATCCTTCTAGCAACCCACAGTTGTCAACAGAGATATTTTTGTTTTGTGTGAACCACACTTTTTTTTCTAAACTTTATTATACTGAGTGCAAAAGTTGAACGTAAGGGACAAGGCTAACAGAAGCATTCTATAGGATTCACACCTCCATAGGATTCAACGGCTCGCTGCACATTTCCTAATCCAGTGAGGGAGCTAGAAAAGAAGCCATTGAGATGCGATCTTACATTTATATCCGTGTCGTTTCATCTGCTGTCCCTGCAGAACATAGAAGATAAAAATATATTTCCCTGTACATTACATTGTCACAATACTATTTCACCACATTAGGGAAATTGATGAAGGATGAAGTTGTACTTAGTGAAATGAGGAATGTCTTCAGTATGTATCTGTCAGACTGTATTATGGCATGCATCTGACAATGTTTCATTCTTGGATGTGATATCTGAAAGAGAACTCCGAATGAAATAGGGACAATAAATATGCAAATTTGCCTTATCTGCTTATTGTTTTCAGATGGTTTTCTGGTTTGAAGGACACTGCTTAACAATAGTTGGGGTGTGTAACTAAAGCCGGGTACACACTATTAGTTTTTTATTTTCGTTCAACCCGTGCGCGGGGGGGGGGGTGTCCTGACAGGGCAACGGCCCCCACCAGAACACTCCAATCTGCCATTGGCTGAGAGCACTGATTGGTTTTCCAGCATGCATGAACAGGCCGACATACACATAGACCGAATGTTGCCCATTTTTTTTTTTCTTGAACCAACCGTTGTCTCCCGGCATTCGGCCCCTGTGTATGGGGCTTTAGAATAACACTAAAGTCTGTTTTAAAAAGGAAAAAAAATCTATTCAATTATGTACTCAAAAAAAAAAAAACCTTCTATTTCTTTCACACACTAAACCTTCACGTTCCTTTTTTTTTATGCTGAGATCTAACTTCCTATTAGAAGGTGGCTACATTTGTTCTCCATAGTCCAACTGTAAGTAGAAACGTACCTGCCCTCCTTTGCATGCTCTTGAGATGGACTAAGGACAAAGGACTATAGGATGTTTAGTGTACATGAAGAAGTTATCCTATCACAATTTGGATTAGCAGCAAGGATGAGAAGTGTTATCATAATGGGGAATTTTAACTATCCAGACATAGACTGGACGGAGGGAACCGCGCATTCATCTAAGGCTCGCCAGTTCCTAAATGTCTTGCAGGACAATTATATGGGTCAGATGGTAGACGCACCAACTAGAAATAAAGCGTTACTGGATCTACTGATTACCAACAATACAGACCTGATCACGGATGTGGAAATACGGGGCAATTTAGGTAATAGCGATCACAGGTCAGTTGGCTTCAGTATAAATCACACAAATGGGAAACATAAGGGGAATACAAAGACATTGAATTTCAAAAGAGCCAACTGCCCGAAACTACGAGCCTTGCTAGAAGGCATAAATTGGGATAAAATCTTAGGAACAAAGAACACGGAGGAGAGATGGGTTTGCTTTAAGAGCATATTAAATAAGGGCATTAGCCAATGCATCCCATTGGGTAATAAATTTAAAAGAGCAAACAAAAGTCCTGGATGGGCTAACTCTAATGTAAAAATGCATATAAAAGCAAAGGAGAAGGCCTTCAAAAAATACAAGGTTGAGGGATCATCATCAGCATTCAGACTTTATAAAGAATGCAACAAGAAATGTAAGGGTGCAAAAAGGACGGCTAAGATAGAACATGAAAGACACATAGCGGAGGAGAGCAAAAAAAATCCCAACAAATTCTTTAAGTATGTAAACAGTAAAAAAGGGAGGACAGACCATATTGGCCCCATAAAGAATGAGGAAGGACACCTGGTTACAAAGGATGGGGAGATGGCGAAGGTATTGAATTTATTCTTCTCCTCAGTCTTCACAAGGGAATCGGGGGGCTTCAGTAACCAAAACTGCAGTGTTTATCCTCATGACACATCACAGGAAGCACCTCCATGGTTGCCAGAGGACAGAATTAAAATTAGACTTGGGAAACGTAACATTAATAAATCACCGGGACCAGATGGCTTGCACCCGAGGGTACTTAGGGAACTCAGTCAAGTAATTGCCAGACCATTGTTCCTACAGTGGGGACAGAAAGTATTCAGACCCCCTTAAATTTTTCACTCTTTGCTATATTGCAGCCATTTGCTAAAATCTTTCAAGTTCATTTTTTTCCTCATTAATGTACACATGGCACCCCATATTGACAGAAAAACACAGAATTCTTTACATTTTTGCAGATTTATTAAAAAAGAAAAACTGAAATATCACATGTTCCTAAGTATTCAGACCCTTTGCTCGGTATTTAGTAGAAGCACCCTTTTGATCTAATACAGCCATGAGTCTTTTTGGGAAAGGTGCAACACACCTGGATTTGGGGATCCTCTGCCATTCCTCCTTGCAGATCCTCTCCAGTTTTGTCAGGTTGGATGGTAAATGTTGGTGTATCTGATGTAATTCATCTATAATGAAGATGATAGTCCTGATAGACTGCAGAGTAACAGCTAATAGTGGATGGGGAGAAGGTGGATGTCAGGAAAAGCCCTCTTGCAAATATCCCAGCAAACTGAAGTTTAAAGGAATGCCTGTGCATAGAAGCGCCATCCGGCGTGCGCGCGCAATAGCGCGCACGGGCATACGCGCATGCGCAATAGCGCCAATAGCGGCGTGCGCGGCGCACCCCCTGTGACAGCACTTGGCGCCAAAGAGACTATTTAAAGGGGACTGTTCCACTGCTGCCTTGCTGTCCGGTCTACAGCGTTCCTGAAGACCCCTAGTGCCCTGTTATTTGTATTTGCTACCCGATACCTGTTGGACTGTTCCTGACTACTCTGTTTGCTGTCTGCCCTGATCCCGGCTCCTGGACTTTGACTACTCTGCTTTCTGCCTGCCCTGATCTCAGCTTTTGGACTTTGACTACTCTCCTGGATTTACCTTCTGTACCTGATCTGCCCGCCTGTGTTTGACCCGGCTTGCCTGTACCCTGCTGTCTACATCTTGCTGCTGGACTACAAGACACGTCCCTGCTGTCTACATCCTGCTGCTGGACTACAAGACACCTCCCAGCTGTCTACATCCTGCTGCTGGACTACAAGACACCTCCCTGCTGTCTACATCCTGCTGCTGGACTACAAGTCACCTCCCTGCTGTCTACATCCTGCTGCTGGACTACAGGACACCTCCCTGCTGTCTACATCCTGCTGCCGGACTACAGGACACCTCCCAGCTGACTACCTGATTCAGCTCTCTGCTCCAGCCTTCCAGTTAGGCACTTGTGCCCCTTCGCACTCTCGAGCCCCTGTCATCACTACCAGGGGTTCCCGAGTTGGAGGTATACGAGAGGCCGTTCCCTGCATTCCGGGCTCTACCTACCAGGTACGTGACAGTACCGGACAGCCATGTCCGAGCCCACGCAGGGAACGTCGCCCATGGATGACTTATGCCGTCATCTAGCTGGACTTACACAAGCTGTCAAAGACCTACAAGACGGTTATAAACAATTAGAGGAGCGTTTCCAAGTTCTCTCTAACCCAGCTCCGGGTCCACCTGCTGCTCCCTCTGTGGACATGCTGCCGCCTGAACCCAAAGTACCTACACCAGAAAGGTTTTCCGGGGACCGCAGCAAGTTTAGAGCATTCTGTAATGCCTGTGAACTCTTCTTTGCATTACAACCCAGGACTTTTTCTTTAGAAACCACTAAAGTAGGGTTTGTCATCTCCCTTCTACTAGGCGAACCTCAGGCATGGGCCCATCGACTTCTGGAGCAGAAGAACAATTGCCTCGACCACTTGGGAACCTTCTTCCAAGCCATGGTGCTCTTATATGAAAATCCACAACAGGCAGCCACCGCAGAAGCAGCACTGTTCTCACTTCAGCAGGGCCGTAGGCCAGCGGAGGACTATGCATCTGAATTCCGTCGTTGGAGTTCCCACACAAACTGGAACGACGCCGCCCTACGCTCCCAGTTTCGCATGGGACTTTCTGAACCATTAAAAGATGAATTAGCCCGGGTAGGCATTCCTGCCACACTTGAAGACCTTATCAACCTGTCAATTCAAATTGATAGACGTTTAAGAGAACGCAGGGCTGAACGCGCAACTGGTCCCTCTCGCCCAGTGTGGATGTTACCACGTGTACCTAACCCTCCTGCACACTCCTCTACCGATACCTCTGAACCGATGCAACTCGGCCTGATCCGTCCTTCTCTCACCCCTGAAGAAAGACAGCGCCGGCGGGCTAACAACCTCTGCCTGTATTGTGGGGAATCTGGACATTACGTGAGGACTTGTCCGGCAAAGACCTGTAAGCATACTACTCTCTCTTCAACTTCCTTATCTGCTGTGTTTAACAATGCCACTCATCTGGCTGTTCCCATCTCTCTGCAGCTTCCAGGAGGGAACATCCGGGCAACCGCTATAATTGATTCCGGAGACTGTAGCGGATTTATGGACTTATCCTTTGCTCACAAGTTTCAGATCCCTCTACAACCCAGAGCACAGGGACTGTCTGTACACCTGGCCGATGGATCGGCTATTAAATCTGCGCCCGTAACACAGGAGACAGTTCCTCTAGACACCATCATTTCCGGCAACCACCGGGAATTACTCCGCCTTGACATCATTAAGTCACCCCTGTTTCCCATCATACTAGGCATACCCTGGCTCAAAGCTCACAACCCACAGATTGACTGGTCTACTGGAAAAATCAGCTTTTCCTCTCCTTACTGCCATCAACGTTGTCTACAAGGATTTACTACCGTTCCATCTCCCCTGCTTTGTCTTGAAACCGATGCTGAAAACTGCCAAACCGTTCCAGAAGCGTACCATGACTTCCTGGATGTGTTCAGTCGGAAAGGGGCAGAAACACTTCCCCCACACAGACCCTATGACTGCCCAATCGAACTTCTTCCCGGGGCAGAGGTCCCCTTTGGATGAATCTTTCCCTTAACCGAGATGGAGCTTGGTACGCTTAAAAAATACATCGATGAGAATCTGGAAAAGGGGTTCATACGGCCTTCCACTTCACCGGCTGGAGCAGGAATCTTCTTTGTGGAGAAAAAGGACCATTCCCTACGCCCTTGCGTAGACTACCGGGATCTTAATAAGATTACGATCAAAAATCGGTACCCTTTACCCTTGGTACCCGAACTATTCCAGAGGTTGGGAAGTGCAGCCGTATTCACCAAACTTGATCTTCGGGGAGCATACAACTTAGTCCGGATCCGAAGCGGGGACGAATGGAAGACTACCTTCCGCACCCGCTTTGGACACTTTGAATACCTGGTGATGCCTTTTGGGTTATGCAATGCTCCCGCCACTTTCCAGCACTTCGTGAATTTCAGAGACTATCTTGATCTGTTCGTCATAGTATATCTGGACGATATCCTGATCTTTTCCTCTTCTCTGCCTATCCACCAAGAGCATGTCAAGAAAGTTCTAGCCCGGCTCCGCCAACATGGCCTGTACGCCAAACCCGAAAAGTGCGAATTTGAACGCCAAAGCATTCAGTTTCTGGGTCTGATTATTTCCATAGATGGTATTAAGATGGATCCGCAGAAGGTCTCTGCCATCTTGGAATGGCCAGCTCCGACAGACGAAAAGGGAATACAGCGCTTTGTGGGATTTGCAAATTTTTACTGTAAATTCATCAAGGGATTCTCTTCCATCATCACCCCCATCACAAGATTAACTCGTCAAGGCACCCGGTTTCAATGGTCTCCTGAGGCTCAAGCTGTTTTTACTTCCCTGAAAAACCAATTCGTGTCGGCCTCCGTCCTGAAGCACCCTGATCCAGCCTTACCCTACATATTGGAAGTAGATGCCTCCGAGATAGCGGTGGGAGCAGTACTCTCCCAGAGACAGGGCTCCAAGGCCTTATTGCACCCAGTAGCATTCTTCTCCCGCAGGTTAACAGAACCCGAAAGAAATTACGATGTTGGGGACAGGGAGCTACTAGCAATCAAAGCCGCACTTGAGGAATGGCGCTACCTTCTGGAGGGAGCAGCTCATCCTATTCTGGTGTACACCGATCATAAGAACCTGGAGTACCTGAAGGTTGCCAAAAGGTTGAAACCACGCCAGGCCAGATGGGCACTTTTCTTCACCAGGTTCCCTTTCCACATCACTTACAGACCAGGATCAAAAAATACCAAACCTGATGCTCTGTCCCGGATGTTCAGCGAACCTGAAGTTCCTTCTTCCCCAGACACCATCCTTGCTCCTGGGAATTTTCTGATGCTCCAAGGAGACTTGCTGTCTCAAATTAGACAGGCATCTTCTGCAACTCCTCTTCCAGCAGATGTCACCCTACAGTCCAGAGATGAATTACTATGGTACAGGGATAAAATCTTTGTACCCCAACAAACACGGGTTGCCGTTCTTAAATCTTGCCATGATCACAAATTAGCTGGCCACTTCGGGATACACAAGACCTCCGAACTGCTCCAACGCACATTTTGGTGGCCTCAGCTAGGAGAGGATTGTAAACTCTACGTGGAATCATGCACCACCTGCATCCAAAACAAAGGCAGCAAGACCAGGACGTGGGGGTTGCTAAAACCTCTTCCTGTTCCAGAAAGACCATGGAGGATGATCTCCATGGATTTTATCGTCAAATTACCAACATCTGAGGGCTACAGCACTATATTCGTAGTGGTCGACAGACTTTCCAAAATGAGCCACTTCATACCCATGAAAGGTACCCCCTCTGCTTCAGAGACTGCGAGAGTCTTTATTAAAGAAATTGTAAGGCTCCATGGCATTCCAGCAAACATTGTGTCTGATCGAGGGGTACAATTTACCTCCAAGTTCTGGAGAGCTCTATGTGCATCCCTGGAAATTGACCTCTTTTTCTCTTCTGCTTACCATCCTCAGACTAATGGTCAGACTGAACGAACTAACCAGACCCTGGAGCAATACTTACGGTGCTATTCCTGTTTTTCCCAAGATGACTGGGTTCCTCTATTACCTCTGGCTGAATTCGCCTACAATAACTCTGTTCACTCTGCAATTAATCAGTCTCCATTTTTTGCGAATTATGGTTTTCATCCTTTGTTTTTGTCCAACAGTGTCCCGGAGTGTTCGGTGCCAGCTGTCCAGGAAAACTTGAGTTTTTTCAGTACTAACAGGCTACTCCAAGAAACCATGTCAAAGACCCAGGAACGGAACAAGACGACGTTTGATAAGAAGAGGAGAGGGGAGCTTAATCTGAAGATAGGGGATCAGGTCTGGCTGTCTACCCTGAATCTGAAGTTGGCATGCCCTTCCAGGAAATTGGGCCCTAAGTTTGTGGGTCCCTTCCCAGTGATAAGGAAGATCAACGATGTGGCCTACGAACTAAAATTACCGGAGTCATTTCATATTCATCCAGTCTTTCATGTGGCCCTTCTTAAACCTTCAGTTCTGGACCCTTTCCTTCACCGAAACACTGGTCCTCCTGAACCTGTACTCATTGACGGTGAGCAGGAATTTGAAGTGGAATCATTCATAAATTGCCGGAAAAGACGCAACCAGATTCAATATCTGGTCAAATGGAAAGGGTACGGTCCTGAGGATAACTCCTGGGAACCAGAGACTAACATCCATGCCAAAAGATTAATTCTAGCCTTTAAGAGAACTCACCCTAGTAAAATGGCCCAGTTGGGCATCCAGAGGCTGCCCATTGAAGGGGGGCAATGTCAGGAAAAGCCCTCTTGCAAATATCCCAGCAAACTGAAGTTTAAAGGAATGCCTGTACATAGAAGTGCCATCCGGCGCTCGCGCGCGTGCAATAGCGCCAATAGCGCGCACGGGCATACGCGCATGTGCAATAGCGCCAATAGCGGTGCGCGGGTGAGCGTGCGCCCCCTGTGACAGCACTTGGTGCCAAAGAGACTATTTAAAGGGGACTGTTCCACTGCTGCCTTGCTGTCTGGTCTACAGCGTTCCTGAAGACTCCTAGTACCCTGTTACTTTGTATTTGCTACCCGATACCTGTTGGACTGTTCCTGACTACTTTGTTTGCTGCCTGCCCTGATCCCGGTTCCTGGACTTTGACTACTCTGCTTTCTGCCTGCCCTGATCTCAGCTTTTGGACTTTGACTACTCTCCTGGATTTAACTTCTGTACCTGATCTGCCCGCCTGTGTTTGACCCGGCTTGCCTGTACCCTGCTGTCTACATCTTGCTGCTGGACTACAAGACACGTCCCTGCTGTCTACATCCTGCTGCTGGACTACAAGACACCTTCCAGCTGTCTACATCCTGCTGCTGGACTACAAGACACCTCCCTGCTGTCTACATCCTGCTGCTGGACTACAAGTCACCTCCCTGCTGTCTACATCCTGCTGCTGGACTACAAGACACCTCCCTGCTATCTACATCCTGCTGCCGGACTACAGGACACCTCCCAGCTGACTACCTGTTTCAGCTCTCTGCTCCAGCCTTCCAGTCAGGCACTTGTGCCCCTTCACACTCTCGAGCCCCTGTCATCACTACCAGGGGTTCCCGAGTCGGAGGTATACGAGAGGCCATTCCCTGCATTCCGGGCTCTACCTACCAGGTACGTGACAGTGGATGGCAGTGCGACCACCCTGGGAATCACATCCTATGTGTAAACCATGAACATTCAATACCGTGGGACACAATCAGCAGTGAAAGAGAGTTCCTGTGTATGAAGAGCAATGAACCGTGGAGGGTTTGATCGAGCTGAGCAGTGTAGCTAGATCGGCAAATCAATGGTGCTCAGGGGTGGAATACAACTTGCAGATAAAATAGTAGTCCCGTGCTGGGGATATAAAAAGGTAAGATCTCACCCAATGTCGGCACTGTGATGCAACACCGATTCAAGTAGAAAAGCCGAATTTTGCTCGCACCAACTCCAGCTGGTTAATCGTGCTATCTTCCGTCCACCTGCATAAGGTCAATGGTAAGGTCCCAATGGTAGTGTTCGGGGAACGTAATACTGGACCAGAGAAATGCAGTGAGTAATGCAGGGTCAGTCAGTGCATTCGGTCATCCCATCGTCCAGTTCCCGGGTTGATTCAAATAGCCTTGTAGGATACGAGCGGGGATTCCAGGGTTGGTGGACGGGTCTGTGAGGACGCTATGCGGAGCGTGATGGCATCATGCTGACGTGTTTCATCCATCACCCGGATTTCCTCAGAGCATGCGCCGTAGCCGAGAGTATCGTCTTATATAACCCAAACGTGGAACTACGTGAATACATTAGCGTCTGGTTGTCTCGGCGACGGCGCAACTAATTGACAGCCATACGTATAAACAAACTACAATACATAGATAACAAGCCGGTCCGTGGGTGCAGACACCCAAAGGGGGAATAAAGTGCCAAGAGAGGCAGATGAAGTAGACATGAAACACAGGTGAAAACACAGGTGAAACACAGGCAGTGAAAAAACAAAAATAAAATAAGAAATGAATAAATAAAAATGGACAAGATAAAGGAAAAGAAAAATAATAAAAGAAGAAAAACGAAAGAAGGGAGAAAGAAAGGGGGAAAAGAGGAAAAAGAAACAGAAAAGAAAAGAGAAGAAAAGAAAAAGAAAAAAAGCAAAATAAGAGAAAGAGAAGAAAGAAGCAGAAGACCAAAAAGGAGAAAAAAAGGAAAACAAATATGAAGAAATGATATGAACAAATTGAGTGAAAAATAGGGTAGAATGAAATAACATGAAATTACTGATATGACATTAGTTGAAGGTTGCTGGTCAAGATAAGGGTCCCCCCGTGGCAAGCGAGAACTAGGGAGCAAGGAACACAGAGAGGTTGCATTCGTTGTTTAACCCACGGGGGGGTACATACTACTTAGATTATATATCCACATTTTCTCTTTTTGGCATAGGATTCTATCAAAATCACCCCTTCTTTGGGGAAGGTTCAGTTTATAGATACCCTTAAATGTAAGTCCGGTGGGGTTTCCGCCATGAAATTGGATGAAATGCAAGGGGCTAGGACGCTCATCGTCCTTACTGAGAATGCTTTGGACATGCTCACCAATTCTGACTTTGAGTTGCCTCTTAGTCTTACCTACGTAGTTCTTTCCGCAGGGACAGGTAAGCATATATATCACTCTAGTGGTATTACAATTGATGAAATTGTGAATTTTAAAATGTTTATTACCGTCAAAATCGGTGAACACGTCCGTGTGTTCAGCGTGTTTACAGACCGAGCATCTGCCGTATCTGTACATACCCTTCAGAGGTGGGAGTTGAGTAAGCCAGTTGGGGGTGGGTGATCTCTTGTATTCTGAATGAATGAGACAATCTCTCAAGTTCCTGGAACAGCGAGCAGTCAAAAGAGGACATGCACCCACAATATTACCCAAAGTGGGCGATTCAGACAGGATATGCCAATGTTGGCTCAGTATTGCCTTAACTTGGTCCCAATGGGCGCCAAATTTGGTAATGATCCTCAGGGGTTCCTGTGTATCTTTCGAAGATTTAGGATCTTTTTTCCTAAGGAGTTTTTGTCGATCTGTCTGAATGGCCCTCTTTTGGGCTTCCCTGATGCATGAATGGGAATAACCTCTCTCCCTGAATCTACCGTACAGGTCCCTCGCTTTGACAATGAAATCTTGTTGGTTGGAACAGTTTCTACGGGCTGTAAGGAACTGACCTACCGGTATTCCCCTAATCAGAGATTTGGGGTGATCACTGGAAGCCTGAAGAAGAGTGTTGGCTGCTGTAGACTTCCTATGGGTCTTGGTACTAATCCGGCCATTCACAACTTCTATGGTTAAGTCAAGAAAGGGAAGGGTATAGGGATGGGCAGTGAAGGTGAGTTTAATGTTACGGTAATTGGTGTTGAGTTCATTCATGAACTGCAGCAGCTCCTGTTCAGAGCCATCCCAGACCATGAGTACGTCATCGATGTACCTCAGCCACATGCGGCTGTGGCCGAGGTACATCAGTGACGGGTAGACCATTTCCTCCTCCCACATGCCCAGATGGAGGCATGCATATGAAGGGGCCCAGGGGGCTCCCATTGAGGTCCCCCTAATTTGTTGATAGTAGGTTCCCAGAAATTGGAAGCAGTTATGTTCAAGTAAAAAGGTGAGGATCTCACCTAAAAATTCAGAATGAATTGATGTGCCGATATAGCTACACTGCTCAGCTCGATCAAACCCTCCACGGTTCGTTGCTCTTCATACACAGGAACTCTCCTTCCCTGCTGTTTGTGTCTCACGGTATTGAATGTTCATGGTTTACACATAGGATGTGATTCCCAGGGTGGTCGCACTGCCATCCACCTTCTCCCCATCCACTATTAGCTGTTACTCTGCAGTCTATCAGGACTATCAGCTTCATTATATTACATCAGAATTACATCAGATACCATTCTGTATTCATGTAATAGGAGGTGTGTATGGTTTATGGTTGTGGTGGCCATCTGTGTTTGTCCATGACAACGTTGTCAATTTTAGAATCGGTGGTGGTGCCTGTTTTTAAACAGTATACTCTTTTTGATTGGCGTTAAAGTGAATTTCAATAAATAGCATTTATATATTTGTAACAATTGCCTGTTCCTCCTTGATGAATTACTTTTTTCCTCTCCCCTCTTTTTGTAACATCAATAGTATGTAAACTCTTGGAGGGGATGATAAGGGACTATATTCAAGATTTTAGTAATGAGAACGGTAACATTAGCAGTAATCAGCATGGATTCATGAAGAATCATTCTTGCTAAACCAATCTATTAACCTTCTATGAGGAGGTGAGTTGCCATCTAGATAAAGGAAGGCCTGTAGATGTGGTGTATCTGAATTTTGCAAAAGCATTTGACATAGTTCCCCATAAATGTTTACTGTACGTTCACTGTTGACATGGAACATAGGGTGAGTACATGGATTAAAAACTGGCTACAAGGGCGAGTTCAGAGGGTGTTGATAAATGGGGAGTACTCGGAATGGTCAGGGGTGGGTAGTGGGTTCTGTGCTGGGACAAATCCTATTTAATTTGTTCATAAACGACCTGGAGGATGGGGTAAATAGTTCGATCTCTGTATTTGCGGACGATACTAAGCTAAGCAGGGCAATAACTTCTCCGCAGGATGTGGAAACCTTGCAAAAAGATCTGAACAAATTAATGGGGTGGGCAACTACATGGCAAATGAGGTTCAATGTAGAAAAATTTAAAATAATGCATTTGGGTGGTAAAAATATAAATGCGATTTATACACTGGGGGGAGAACCTCTAGGGGAATCTAAGATGGAAAAGGACCTGGGGGTCCTAGTAGATGAGAGGCTCAGCAATGGCATGCAATGCCAAGCTGCTGCTAACAAAGCAAACAGAATAGTGGCATGCATTATAAAGGGGATCAACTCCAGAGATAAAACGATAATTCTCCCACTCTACAAGACTCTGGTCTGGCCGCACCTAGAGTATGCTGTCCAGTTCTGGGCACCAGTCTTCAGGAAGGATGTACTGGAAATGGAGCGAGTACAAAGAAGGGCAACAACGCTAATAAAGGGTCTGGAGGATATTAGTTATGAGGAAAGGTTGCGAGCACTGAACTTATTCTGTGGAGAAGAGACAATTGAGAGGGGATATGATTTCGATACACAAATACCATACTGGTGACCCCACAATAGGGACAGAACTTTTTCACAGAAGGGAGTTTAACAAGACTCGTGGCCACTCATTAAAATTAGAAGAAAAGAGGTTTAACCTTAAACTACTTAGAGAGTTCTTTACTGTTATGCCCCGTACACACGGTCGGACTTTGTTCGGACATTCCGACAACAAAATCCTAGGATTTTTTCCGACGGATGTTGGCTCAAACTTGTCTTGCATACACACGGTCACACAAAGTTGTCGGAAAATCCGATCGTTCTAAACGCGGTGACGTAAAACACGTACGTCGGGACTATAAACGGGGCAGTGGCCAATAGCTTTCATCTCTTTATTTATTCTGAGCATGCGTGGCACTTTGTCCGTCGGATTTGTGTACACACGATCGGAATTTCCGACAACGGATTTTGTTGTCGGAAAATTTTATCTCCTGCTCTCCAACTTTGTGTGTCGGAAAATCCGATGGAAAATGTCCGATGGAGCCCACACACGGTCGGAATTTCCGACAACACACTCCGATCGGACATTTTCCATTGGAAAATCCGACCGTGTGTACGGGGCATAAGAGCGGCAAGGATGTGGAATTCCCTTCCACAGGCGGTGGTCTCAGCGGGGAGCATCGATAGTTTCAAGAAACTATTAAATAAGCACCTGAATGACCGCAACATACAGGGATATACAATGTAATACTGACATATAATCACACACATGGGTTATACTTGGTGCACGTATGTCTTTTTTCAACCTCACCTACTATGTAACTATATAAGTTTACATAACCTCAACTAACGTGCACTGCTTGTTCCAAACAGACAGAAGTGCGGGGGAGAAAAACTGTAAGACACGTTTTCATGAAAAATAGATTTCAGGGCTATTATGTAGTAGATGTATATGGATTCTTTTGGGAAAAAAAGGATATCACTTAGTACCACTTACATACTGGAGAGTTACTTTGACTAGTTTACTATCTGGCTAGTATTTGCATAAAGAGCATCACAGGTGTGGGGCTCCCTGGGCATTGTGGATATTAAAACTAGCCATGATATAGATTCCCAACATGGCTTTCAGCCACATCTGATGGACCCCTTATACCTGTGCATACCTCCCAACTTTCTGGGATGGGAATGAGGGACACCTTTACAAAGTATACATGCAAAGGACACATCCCTGCCATGCTCCAAGTTTCATGGACACGGAAGTCCAAATAACGTATTAGGTGTGCCAATAAATGCTTATTATTTCCCCTTCTTTTCCCTTACAAAGGATTTTCCAAATAGCAAATGCAATAATTTAGGCTGGATGAAATATTTAATGTAAATTAACACTTTTCATAATTTAATAGTCATTTTTTTTTTTTTTATGAGGTTAAGTGAAATGTAAATCAACATCATTATACAGTATTCTCTGTAAAACAAAAACATATATGACATATATTCAGTGAAAGTTAATGTTCATAAGTGAAAATGAGGGACCACAGAGAGGTCCTAATAAGTCCCGAAATGTGATCCAGATGAAAATTAAGTGGCAATCACTGTAATCATTGAAAAAAATAGTGCACCACCAGAACCACCAGTATTTTACCGGAAAGATTGGGCTCATACAGGTGTACACCTGACGAGCCAATCAAGCTTTAAAAGGTAACCAGGAAGGCACAGTTTGATTGCATGGTGATGCGTTCAGCAGGTTAAAACACAGAGGCAGGTCAGCTCAACCCCCCAAATGATGGACAGTTGGAAGCTGTGGGTTCAGAAGTCTGCCTACTTAATATCCTTTCTTGAAGGTAGACTTTTTGATTGGGCATATTAGAAAACCTATTAAGATCACTGTTAATCCTCCTGGGATATGTGCCGTCAGCAGCCACTGACCACTACTCTCTTAATAGGCTTTAAAATAGACTTGTAGGCTGCACTGCGTATTCATTCTTATATACCTGCCAGCAGGTTTTGTTGTCTGAGGACAGTTAAAGCTTGCACAACTGACTGTCCTCTTGGGCATCTGCATACTTTTATTCTCTTGTTTGGATACGTTTACCTGGGGGATGTTGTGAAGTACTAATGCTTTTCTTTTTTTAAAAAGACAGCTTTTACCTGCATTGCAAGCTGTTACGGAGCTGCAAGACCCGCCAGTCTCTTTTCACCTGGAATTTGGGACAAATTTTTTTAATATGCCAGTAGCAAATATGGGGGCCACTAAACATGAGCTTTCTGCTCTTCTGTCAGTCCCAAACAGGGCTATCAGTGTCATCCTAAGCATTTTTTATTGTCTGCTTTAGTATACTGGCACAGATAGGTTGATTTCAATAGTCAAGTAGTCAGTGTGCCTAGAAAAACTACAACCCAAAAACGTAACTGCTGTGAAGCCCTTTCCATTGTTATGAAAAGTGGATACCCGTCCATATTGGGCGCAGAGACGCCGCCCCCTAATGCGCTCGGCCCCTAATCTACATGCAGGGTGCTGAACGCATAGATTCTAATGGGGTTTTCTTTTTGGCTTTAATTGGCTTCAAAAAAGGGTGGACTCTGGGCGCAGAGCACTGCGCCCTGAGCCCAAACACTTGTATGATATTAGCAAATTAATATTCGCTAATGTCTTCCTGCTTCTCCTCCCCGCCAATCAGGAAGCGGGCCGGGAGGAGAAAACGCCTGTTCGAGTGGGTCTTCCCAGTCAGAAGCCCGGGCCAGGAGAGAAGTGTATATTGGCTGCAGCTGAGTGAATACCGAGGACAAACTTAGCCAACCGCCCTGTAGCAGGCTGATAGTTTGGGGATGCCGTTGCAGGGTATCCGGCACTCCGGCGCTCCTTCCTTAGGGCCTACAACAGCCCGGCTAAGCCTCCACCCCGCCGTGGAGGTGGCAACGACAGCGGTGCGAGTGAAGGGGGCACTGGCGGCGGTGGGTGACGGCGTTGCGAGTCCCCCCCCCCCCCAAATATTGAGCACCAGCCTCCACTGCACAAGCTATATGGCTTTTTCCATGTATTTCATGGCTGCTAGACTGGACCAGCTCCATTCCTACATGATAAGAGCAAATATATGGATTTAAGCACACACAAGCTGTTCTCCAAGCGCAGTGATTTTTGTGAAGGAAAAGTCTAGTAACAATTCTAAAATATTAGCGTTTGCATACAACTTCCACTGTCTATACTTCTGAATCTACAGATCATTTTGACACATAGTTCTCTTTGAACTGATGTTATTAGAACTTGTGTACAGAGTAATTTGTTTTTGTCAGAACTGCTTTTATCCCATGAGGCCTGGTTCACATCTATGCAGGTTGCAGTTGATGCATATTCCAGGTGCATTTTGCGTTTTTCAATACACATTTTTGATCCATTGAAGTCTATGGAACCAAAAACCAGAAAAAGGTCCCTGGTCCTTTCCAAAAAATGCAGCTATGAACTTGACCCATAGGAAACCATGTTAAATAAACTGTATTGTGTTTCTGCTAAACTAAAAACGCACTAAAAATGCATAGGCGTGTACCAGGCCTGAGAGTCAATGAAAATTGCAATGCAAAAGTGGCTTGAAGCAGCTTAATGCAGCTTTAAGAAGAAGTTAGAAGTGGAAGAAGGAACTCAGAAGGATCTAAGAAGCATTTCAGCCTGAAATCTATTGTAAACTGCATTTTCCCATCTTCCTACCAAAAAAGGTAGGACTTTTAGGGTGCAAAAATCTAAGCCGAAATAGTAAAAGTATCTCTTTATTTTAAATGTAACTATGTGTAAACATATTCTATTATTTAAAAACTATCAATATACACTGTATAAAAAAGAGACATATACCATAAAAGAAAAAGTCTTTTAGCAGCTACCAAGCAATCATATTTCCCTGATCACTCAATTTTTGGACTTCTACATAATCAAAATAATGGTCAAATTGTCTCCTGATCTCATTAGAAAATACTAAAGGGAGGTATGTAGTCCTTGATGCATTTCTTAGACCAAACGTCTATTTTTCTAGGAGGAGCAAGGGAGCTGAAGATTAAAATAGCATAGAATCATACTGTAACTGTAAAAAAACATGTGTATCGTCATCCAAGAATTCCCAAAAAGAGGAATTTACCAACTGGGGATCCTCATCTTGGATCTCTCTAAATTGTGGATATTATTTGTCCCATTCCTGACAAACTCCTTCCCCCTCAAAACATAATTCTGCTTGGCAATCAATAGTACTTCCACAGGGTAAGGAAGTCTCTAATGGCCATTTTTGTTCCCTGGCTTTTGGGTGAGGACATGCATCCATCTGTGGTGGTTTCCCGGAGTTGGCCTTTAAATAAGCCCTGTATAAGCCTTTCAGTCAACTATTACCAATGGAGGTGAAATGATGGGAATTTACAAAAACTGAAGCAGACAGAATATGGAGCAGCTTTGCATAGTAACATTGAAAATGAAAGCTAGAAGGTGATTGGTTGCCATGTACAGCTGCCTAGATTCTAGTTGCTCCAGTTTTAGTAAATTCCCTTACTAGCATAATGTTATAAATATTAGAATCCTGCTCTCTTAACTTGGCAACATTGATTGTCTGTTCAGAAAGCATTAACAAATCAATGTGGTATTCCCTGTACGCAGTCTGGTGTTCACTTCTTCAGTTTATACACCAAATTATTAGTGAGCAAACAAATATTTTGGACAAAATTAACTAAGAATAGCAGCAAAACCACTAGAGTCTGCTAAGATCCAACCTAATTAACAGGACATCAATGCATCTCTTTGGAAAAACTGTTTACATCCGCATCCGTCATCATCCGTTTTTTGAAACTGATCAAAGATCTATTTTTCTTCCGTTAAAAAAAATGGATTGGACGAAATTACAAATGTAAACTGACAAATGGTCAGTTTTTCATCCGTTTCTGCATTGGTAGTGGATGTAAAAAATAACTAATGAAAAACTGATGAGAACGGATGTAAAACTGATGAAAAAAATTGATGAATACTTCATCCGTTTTGATGTGACCGAAATGATGAAATGAACAGTCCGCGTGTATGAAAGGGGCCTATAAGCCCCTGTGCGCCCTGAGCAGGTGGAGGAGAACAGAGCACCCTTGCGGTGAAAATTTTTACAGGATCCAGCTGCCTGCAAGACATTGGACATGCTTCGTTAGAGGTAAGTAATGTCAAGCTGTAGAGCTAAAAATAATTTTTTGCTTAACTTCATCTTTAATAAATGAGCCCTCTGAAACTGGTAGAGGAAAGAAAATGGTAAATTATTTATTTTACAGTAATAATACTTTATATTCAGCCACAAAAATAAAAATGCCAGGTCTTCAGACTGTCAATATTCTGCTTCTGCGGTCACAGCACCACTGCACAGCTCCTCTTCGGATTCTGCTTTCTTAAATATGTCCATATGTTAACACCTGAGCTATGCAACAAGGTTACAGTGCCAGCAGCCATTTCGTTATAGCTTTGGATGAGTTTTTATATATCATATCTCTTGTGCCTCTGGGCAATATTCACACATTGGTGAACCTCAAATTCAAATCTACAGCCAGTAAGTTAATCAAGTGCTGGTCCAATATAAATACATTCTTATGCCGCGTACACACGAGCGGAATGTCCGACAGAAAAAGTCAGACGGAAGATTTTCATCGTACAGTATATTCCGATCGTGTGTATGCCTCATCGGACTATTTTTTTAGAAAATTCTGACAGGCCTAGAAATAGAACATGTTCTAAATATTTCCGATGGAACCAATTCCTATTGGGAAAACCGCTCGTCTGTATGCTGTTCCGACGGACCAAAAACGTACGTTACTGTGTTCTTGACGGTTGGACTTTGGTCAGACTTTGGTTTGACCGTGTGTAGGCAAGACTGCTTGAATGGAATTCCGTCTGAGTTCCGTCGGAGAAACCTTCGGAGTTTATTCCGATGGCAAAACCGGTCATGTGTACAGGGCATTAGCTGTCATCACTTTATGTGCTGTATTTTTTATATGGGCTTTTAGTTTATATCCTGCAGTAAAACAGTATAATCAATAAAACAACTGCAATATATTGATTTGGTAAGGGAATTGCATGCTGAATAGGCTGATTTGTTGCAAACAAAATTTATTTTTGAAGGTACTGTTAAAGATTTTTTGTTTTGGAAAAAATGGAATGCCCCTATATGACTTGAAACCTTTGGTAATAAAATAGATGGGATCACCTCCCCCCCAAGATACTTTTTAAACAACAAACACTTTTCTTTAATTATTTTGAATTGAAGAGCTAGGCAGACAGAAACGTAGCGATTAAAATATGATGGTGCCCATTACAAACTTAACCAATTCAATACCGGGCATTTATACCCCCTTCCTGCCCAGGTAAATTTTCAGCTTTTAGTGCTGTCGCACTTTGAATGACAATTGCACATTGTACCCGTATAACATTTTAATAATTTTGTTCATACAACTAGAGCTTTCTTTTGGTGGTATTTAACCACCACTGGTTTTTTTTATTTTTTTGCTAAATAAACAAAAAAAGACTGAAAGTTTTGAAAAAAATGCATTTTTCTTTGTTTCTGTTATAAAGTTTTGTAAATAAAGACTATTTCTTCATAAATGTAGACCAAAATGTATTCTGCTACATTTCTTTAGTGAAAATAACCCAAATCAGTATATATTATTTAGTCTATAGGAAAGTTATACAAACTATGGTATATATCTGAAAATGTATCAATCCTATGTACTGACGGCCTATGTCATTTCTCAAGGCCCAAAATTGTCAGGACCCCTTTTTGGAATGCAGACAGTCCAAGGTATTTAGTAAGAGGCATGGTGAGTTTTTTAAGTTGTAATTGTTTTGTTATAATTTTTTGGAAAGTGAAGAAATTCAATTTTTTTTTTTACATACTGTCACCAGTGCAGTACAGCTTTATCATATAACTGGTGTGGCAGTGATAAGGGACATTTACTGGTGACAGTATGAAAAAGAAAAAAAATGTAGTTTTCTTTAAATTATATATATATTTTTGCTATTTTTGCTATAAGCAAGCATTTTACTGAATGAAACTGATTCATTCAGTTTGTTTTGTTGTGATTAGCTGTGATTGGCCAGAGCTAATCACATGGTACAGAAGGGCTGTGATTGGCCGTGTCTGGTCCATCTGATCACATTGACCAATCACAGCTAACCACAAGATTGTACACAATAGATGGCATGAAAAGAAGCCATCCTTTGTTTACAACTGTCATGTGATCTGCTGTGATCAGTCTTCCGATGGACACAGCCGGTGATAGATCGAGCAAGGTGCGATCAGGGAAGACTTGATATGACGTCCACCCGGATCGACAAAAGGCCTGCCTGGGCATCATTTTGTTATAAGCTGGGGGAACTGGTTAAAGACCAACTCCAGGTTGGTCAGCCCCTCACTAGTGAATAAACCCTCCTCCAGTGGAGTATCCCGCTTAGGTAAAGAAAATAAATACCATTTTCAGTTATCTTTTGGCCAGTCAATTGATGTGCATGGTGCTATTAGGTTTAGGTCTTCTCTAGCAGTGGGCAGTCCTTGGTGAATCATAGGGACATCGCTCATGTAGTGACATGGTTCTTTTTTTGTTCTTTTTATCATTCTCCTCTCAGCCCAAGCTGGTTTGATGATACATTCCCAAGGAGCATGTCCTTGACAGCCTGGGATCACAGAAAGTAGGTTGAACGAAAATGGACATCATTCAACCCAAAAGCACAGTGGTGTAGTGGTAGCACTCTCGCCTAGCAGTAAGAAGGGTCACTGGTTCAAATCCCAACCACAACACTACCTGCTTGGAGTTTGCATGTTCTCCCTGTGCCTGCGGGGGTTTCCTCCGGGTACTCCGGTTTCCTCCCACACTCCAAAGACATGCTGGTAGGTTAATTAGATCCTGTCTAAATTGTCCCTAGTATGTATGAATGTGAGTTAGGGACCTTAGATGGTAAGCTCCTTGAGGGTAGGGACTGATGTGAATGTACAATGCATATGTAAAGCGCTGCGTAAATTGACAGCGCTATATAAGTACCTGAAATAAATAAATAAATAAATAAAAGAAAAACGGTGCTGGATCTTGGAGTGGACTTGCTGCAGGGAGCATTGCTGAAGAGGATGTGTTGCAGCAAGAGCTGCTTTTTAAAGAAGTAGGGCCAAAGCCCTTTTGGCCACATTTATCCTGGGGATCACAGAAGTGTACATTGTTCTGCACTTATGTGACCCACATTCAGCTGACAGCAGGCTTAAGCCTGCTGTCAGCTGACATCACTCAGCCGGTCCAGGCTCTAGTGAGATGCCAAATTTAATGTCGTGATCCACCCAGATGTCTGGACAGGCAGCTGGCTCACCCTTTGTAATGCTACAATTCAGTTAAAGTGTAAAAACATGTACATTGCTAATCGTTGTGTTCACTGATAGTACAGTAAGCCACAGAGAAAAGCCTTATCCTAATCTTACAGTACAGGACAAAGGCTGAGTATTCATAGACCCTAGGATATAGGCTAACTACAGTCCCATCATGCCCCGGGACTGTGCGTCCTAAGGGGCAGGATCACTGGGTGACATCACCCGGTGACCACGCCCCATCCCTATATAAGTCATTATGGTCTGCGCACACGGCATTACAGTGGGAGAGAGCGTCGTGTCAATATCTGCAGAAGAGAAGAGGGAAGAAGACGGTTTAAAAACCCTTTCATGACTAAGCCTATTTTTGAAATTTGGTGTTTACAAGTTAAAATCCGTATTTTTTGCTAGAAAATTACTTAGAACCCCCAAACATTATATATATTTTTTTAGCAGAGAATCTAGAGAATAAAATGGCGATTGTTGCAATATTTTTTATCACACGGTATTTGTGCAGCGGTGTTTTAAACGCAAATTTTTGGAAAAGTGACACTTTCATGAATTTTAAAAAATCCAAACAGTAAAGTTACCCCAATTTTTTTGTATAATGTGAAAGATGATGTTACGCCGAGTAAATAGATACCAAACATGTCACCCTTTATAATTGCACGCACTCGTGGAATGGCGACGAACTACGGTACCTTTGAATTTCCATAGGCGATGCTTTAAAAAATTTTTACGGTTACCAGGTTTGAGCTACAGAGGAGGTCTAGGGCTAGAATTATTGCTCTCGCTCTGACGATCGCGGCGATACCTCACATGTGTGGTTTGAACACTGTTTACATATGTGGGCGCGACTTCCGTATGCGTTTTCTTCGCTGCGCGAGCTCGCGGGGACAGGGGCACTTTAAAAATTTTTTTTTTTTTTTAATTTAATTTATTTATTTTTGTACTTTATAAATTGTGTTTAAAATTTTTTTTTTTACTTTTATTGCTGTCACAAGCAATGTAAACATCCCTTGTGACAGTAATATGTGGTGACAGGTACTCTTTATGGAGGGATGGGGGGTCTAAAAGACCCCCCATCCCTCCTTTACACTTCAAAGTATTCAGATCGGCGAAAACGGCGATTCTGAATACTGTGTACTTTTTTAAATTCGGCGCCATTGGCAGCCGAGTAAACGGGAAGAGACGTCATGACGTCGCTTCCGCGTTTACAACAAGAAGGCTGGAACGAAGCCGCTCGCAGCTTCGTTCCAGCCTGCCCCCAGCCGCCGAAGGCAGCCGAACGGACACCGGGCCTCCAGATCGCACGGGAGGCCCGGTAACAGCGGCGGGAGGGGGGGGTGTCCCCTCCCGCTCCTCCGGTATAACAGCCGAGCGGCTTTTAGACGCATCGGTTGTTATATACGGGTAGCCGATCGTCCGCTGTAAACAACGGTACCGGGATGATGCCTGCAGCTGCGGGCATCATCCCGGTATAACCCCGGAAAGCCGAGTACGCATATCTGCGTACGGTCGGCGGGAAGGGGTTAAAAGACCGGGCCACCGCTAGCAAAAGAGCGGGCAAAAGAGCAGAAGATAGCAGAGGAGCCTGGCAGAAGATACCGGAGAGCGGGAGAAGAACTGGAGAGCGCGGAAAAGAGGCCGGAGAACGCGGAGAAGAAGGAAGAGACCCCCGTAGTCGGAAGAAGACCCTCGGAGTTGCCTAATAAATTACTTTAAAAACCTGTCTAGTGTGTTTTTTTATTAACACTTTTTTTCCTAGGTGAATGGGTAGGGGTACGCCATACTCATTCACATAGGGTGGGGGGCCGGAATCTGGGGGCCCCCTTATTAACCCCCTGGCGATATTCCCGAGTCTGCCTCGGGGTGGATTTTCAATACCAAAAGCGGTATCCCCGAGCCAGACTCGGGATCGCATCGCAGGATCCTTGTAGATGTTACTTACCTTGTCCCCTGGATCCTGCGATGTCTCCCCGCTGTGATCAGCGAGCCGCTGTGTCTTGCTCGATTCACAGTGCCGAGCTCCGTTCCCTTCGAGCGTTGCGACGCACGGGGACGGAGTTCGGCGCCAAATTCAAAAAGTATAACACACAGTACAGATACAGTATACTGTAATCTGTAAGATTACAGTACTGTATCAAATAATTTCACATCCCCTTTGTCCCTAGTGGTCTGTCCAGTGTCCTGCATGCAGTTTTATATTATAAAAACTGTTCTTTCTGCCAGGAAACTGGAGATTGTTCATAGCAACCAAAATCGTCCCTTTACATCAAAAGTGGTTTCAGACCAGCTAGAAAACAGTGATATTTAAATTAGAATCACTCGCAGAATTGAGTGATAGTGATTTGTGGGGAAATCTGTCATCAAACACTAAAAGTAACGAAAGCGACAATTCTGCCGACAAAACTGAGCAAATTTCAGTGTTTTTGATTTGATTATATTATTGAATAATTTTTATTATTATTATATTATTATTTGTTTCTAATTATTTATAGTTATTTATTATATTATAATTTTTGATTTGTTTTTCAAACTTTATCATACCCAGAATGTCTACTAGACTCTTGTTTGGACAGATTTAAGTGAATTATTTCTAAGAATTACAGGCCTATAATATAAAACGCCAAATTTCTGTGCAAAATAATGGTACCGCTTTCAGCATCAAAAATCTGAAATAATCATACCGCCAGGGAGGTTAAAGGGGGCTCCCGGGTTCTGATACCAGATCCCGACAACCAACGGCCAGGGTTGTCAGCAAGAGGCCCTTGTCCTCATCAACATGGGGACAAGGTGCTTTGGGGTGGGGGGGCCACAGGGCACCCCCCTGCCCCAAAGCACCCACCCCCCCCATGTTGAGGGCATGCGGCCTGGTACGGTTCGGGAGAGGGGGGCCACTCGATCGTCCCCACCCCTTTTCCTGACTGGCCGGGCTGCGTGCTCCGATAAGGGTCTGGTATGAATTTGGGGGGGACCCCCACTCCGTTTTTTTCGGCGTAGGGGTGTTCCCCTTAAAATCCATACCAGACCCAAGGGCCTGGTATGCTCTTGGAGGGGGAACCCATGCCTGTTTTTTATTTTAAATTTGGCGTGGAGTTCCCCCTTAAGATTCATACCAAACACAGTGCCTGGTATTGGCGGGGATCCAAGTTGGATCCCTGTTTATTGAAAGTCGGCTTCAAGTCGCAGGGCAAAGTCGGATCCAAAGTAGGACGGCTGTCGTGTCGCACCAGTGTGAACCTGGCCTAAAGAGGCCAACAAATTGAGACGATAGTCATAAAAAAGAAGAGATAGAAAAGAAAGTACAATTATTTTAAAAGTATTCATTCTGCAACCAGTTTAGTACAACAGGGACCCTTTGTTGTGTTGTATTGACCATGGTAACATTCTTATTATGCTATATATAACACCCCAATAAAAGATCAACATTTAAGAAGAAAGCATGTGACACACTTACTATATTTACAATTTATCAAAATATACAGTTTTTGTATGTAATCGCTTAATAAAAAAATGAAATGCAAAATGGCAATTATACGAACAAAATTTTAATCACCCACCGAAAAACATACAGCTGAATTATGCACTGATCAGCCATAACATTATGACCACGGATAACATTGATTATCTTATTACTATGGCACCTGACAGTGAGTGGGTTTTTTATTTTTAGGCAGCAAGTGAACACGTTGTTTCTGAAGATGTATTGAAAACAGCAAAAATGGGCATCAGAGTTTGTTGCACATGGGGCTACGTAGCCACAGAATGGTCAGAGTGCCCTTGCTGACCTGTGTCCACAACCAGAAGTGCCTACAATAGGCATGTGAGCATCAGAACTAGACCACAGAGCAATAGAGGAAGGTGGCTTGGTCTGATGAATCACATTTTCTTTTACACCATATGCGTGTGCACCAGCTACCTGGGGAAGAGAGGGCATTAGGATGCAGTATGGGAAGAAGGCAAGCCAGCAGAGACCGTATGATACTTTGGACAATGTTTCAATATTCTGCTTGGCAACCTTGGGTCCTGCCATTCATGTGGATGTTCTTTGACATGTACCACCTACCTACCAACATTGTTGGTGACCAAATACACCCCTTCATGAAAATGGTATTCTCTGCTGGCAGTGGCCTCTTTCAGCAGGACAATGCACCCTTCCACACTGCAAAAATGGTTCAAGAATTGTTTGAGGAACACAACGAGTTTAAAGTGTTGACTAGGCCTCCATGGCATACTGAGCTTCCCAGTGAAAAGCTGTGCAGGGAGCAGGGGGCTTGTCAGGAAAAGTCTAATCATTGGAGGAGAGCACACTGAGTTCCCAGCATAACTAGAGAACTGACCACCATGAGTTCTTCTGCTTTGTGTGGTCAGTTTTTAATAGGAAAGCAGAGGGGCTGACATAGAATGCATTAAGATAAATAACCCTCTGCCTTTACAATCACTTTAAGGCCCCTTTCACACTTGTGCTACTTCGAAGTCGTGTGATTTTACCGCGATTTCACGGGCACGATTTCACCGCGAATTTTGACATTATTTGGGATCACTACTACTTTGTATGACTTTGCCACAACTTTGGCATTAACAATGAAATTAATGAAAACATAAATGGTGTGAGGCTTGTGCTTACAGCTTGTGCTTACAAAGTCGTACTAAAATGGTGTCTATATTATTCAGGTACGATTTGCATGCTACATGAGGGTTTAACATTGAGGTCTATGGAGTACAACTCGCATGGAAGTTGGACCAAAGTAGTGCAGGGTTAAAGTCGTGCCAATATGAATGGTAGTCATTGAAAATCATGGAGAATGACTTGTCATACGATTTTGCAGTACAAAATCGTGGGACAAGTCGTATAAGTGTGAAAGGGGCCTAAAGTGTATGTCAAGCCAAAATACTTTAAGTTGAGTATGGGATTGCGAGAACCCCTGTAAAATTTTTATTTATCTGTTTTTCTGCTGCTTTTCTCTCGCTTCTTGTTAGTTAAAATTGTTTTCAGGAGGACTGTTAGTCTGTTAGAAAAAGTCTCTTTGATAGAGCCCTAGATTAATATTTCTCAAGTCCAGTCCTAAAGTACCCCCAAAAGGTCATGTTTTCAGGATTTCCCTTTAGATGAAACGGCTGTGGTAATTACTAAGGCAGTGAAACTGATCAAATCACCTGTGCAAAATAATGGGAAGCCTGAAAACATGACCTCTTGGGGGTACTTGAGGACTGGAGTTGAGAAACATTGCCCTAGATAACATTAAAAAACAGCAGGGGTTCTAATCCTTCCCTACTCTATCTGAAGCTAATAAAATTTTAGCCTTGACATACATTTTATTATGTACAATTGTCTGTGTATTACCATCTACGTAGGTAGGTGCTAGAGGTAAGATTGTTGGTGAGTGCAGGTAAATTTAGGCAGGTCTAGCTGAAAGCTGTTTGTTTTGATCTGTGTGGGCTGGGAATGGCTCAGAAGAGCAGCTGTGACTCACAGACAGCATCACTCCATGGTTACCTCCCTCTTGCTTCTAGAGGATTCTAGAAGAAAAGGAGGGGAAGTGGGGAAGAGCAGTCTGGGGTGGTGTCTCAGGGAGCCCTGACCAATCCAAAACTAGGATTGGCAGGGGCAGACCTCCTTGAAATACCCAGGGTCAGCCCAGCAGGGGAGGAGTCGTCAAGTGTAAGAACTGAGGATGGAGTACTAGGCTTTGAGGGAGCTCTCCAGTCTGGGGGGGGGGGGGGTGACCTTGGGCCTGAGACTCAGGTGCAGGACGAATCCCTTCAAGAACTCATGAAGGATCTGAACAGGAGGCACAGAGAGGAGTCAGAGAGGACAGAAGGAGCTAGTATTGCCGGCAAGTCTTCAGGAGGTAACCACCGGTTTGCAGCCAGAAGGGCTGGTGAGTGACATGTGCTACCGGGAGAACTGGAGAGCCTTGACAGAGAGGGCGGGGAGGAAACAGTAAGAGCTGGGTGTGGAACCAGTGAGGACTGCAATGTCATGAGCAGTAAAGTCAGGCAGCTGCAGCCAGGAGAGCTGGCAGGGCCTGAAGAGGACTTACTGGGAGCAGTAGTCCACCATAGGACAGCTAGCACTGAAGACTTCCTATTCTATTTTTGCTACACAAAAAGGGACCCGCCGTCCCTGCCTGCAAAAGGCGATTGCCAAGGCCTGACTGAGTCAGAGTTGGGCCTAACCATGTGCTAGCTGTGCCTGGAGTAAAGTGCTGTGCAGGAGAGAGAGTGAAAGTTTAGACCCCATACACCCTATTAGATTTTCTATAGATTTTTGTCTTCAGATTTACCAAATCCAAGGGCCTGCCTCATTGCATACAAATTGAAACTCTTAAGGTTTGACCTCATATTATATGGTTTTAGAAAATCTGAAGACAAAAATCTGCAGAAAATCTAATAGTGTGTATGAGGCTTAACAGTCTGAAAGCAAGAGATGTGCTGTGGGAGACTGGAGTAGCTAAGTGTGTATAGTTGTCCAAACCGATTGATACATAATCAACCAATTATTTGTTCTACTGGGCATCCCATATATTCCTATCCCTATCCAAGTTCAAATCCCTCAATAAAAATACAAAACAAGCACATGAACTGTTCACTGTCTCAAAAGTGACTGGGAAGTGAATGCCAGGCTGGGCAGGGTGACAGGTGGGCCACAACTTTCAGCTGCCCCTGCCGGGGTACCGCTACATCTGCTACCCTGCTTCCACCTGCAGTGGAGCCTGTAGGCTCGGACTTTGCACGTCATTTAGTAAATCCAGCTCATATTTCATACAGAAACATTCTGCTGTCCTGTTCAGCCTTGAGATGGTAATTTTCTAAGATTTTACATCTTATAAGCCTTTTAGAAGCTAAAACGTATGATAGAGCGGAAAATAGGCTGCGACGGAATGAGAAGTGCGTTTGCAGTGAGTGCAGAACATAACAAGAAAATAATGCGAGCGTGTGATTAACCACTTCAGCCCCGGAAGGGTTTACCCACTTTCTGACCAGGCCATTGTTTGCGATACAGCACTGCGTCGCTTTAGCTGACAATTGCACGGTCGTGCGATGTTGTACCCAAACAAAATTTACGTCCTTTCTTTTCCCACAAATAGAGCTTTCTTTTGGTGGTGTTTGATCACATCTACGGTTTTTATTTTATGCGCTATAAACAAAAAAAGAGCAACAATTTTGAAAGAAACCCAATATTTTTATATTTTAGCTATAATAAATATGCCCAAAAAAACAAATTTCTTCATCAGATTAGTCCAATATGTATTCTTCTACATATTTTTGGTGAAAAAAAATCGCAATAAGTGTATATTAATTGATTTGCGCAAAAGTTATGGCGTCTGCAAAATAGGAGATATATTTATGGTCTTTTTATTATTAATATTTTTATATTAGTAATGGCGGTGATCAGCCAGGGGGCGATCAAGGGGTTAAGTGTTCCCTAGGGAAATGTTTCTAACTGTGGGGGGAGTGGACTGACTGGGAGTAGAGAGAGATCACTGTTCCTGATCACTAGGCACAGAAGATCTCTTTCTCTACTTCCCTGACAGAACGGAGATCTGTCTGTTTACATTGACAGATCACCAATCTGGCTCTCTGAGGAGCCATCTCGGGTCGCCGGTGGACATCGCAGCAGCCGGCCACGCGCTTTGGCTCTGGCGTTGTGTGCACGCCCCCTATAGCTCCTGAAGCGGCCTACATACACCTACGGCGGTTTGCGCAGCCGTGCCAACCTACTGCAGTATAATGACGGTGGCTGGTTTGGCAAGCGGTTAATGAAAAAGGACAGTAATATCCATTGCTGGGCTCACCTGACCTCATGAGTTCAGGAACAGTTGCACTCTGCACCTCCTGCCGTCAGTTTAGTGGGGTTAATTTACAAAAGGCAAATAGGCAGTTCATTAGCAAGGGAAGTTGCTCTGTGTAAGGCAGTTTGCCCCAGAGCTTAGGAAATGTGGTGGGATTTTAATTTGCATAGAATAGAAAAAACAGCATTTTTTGTTTGCATATGATTGAATGATGAACATCAGCAGTGCTTCATCTCGTTTACTAAACTCTGGGGAAAATTCCCATGAAAAGTGAACAGTCTGTTTGCCTTTCGTAAATCATCTCCAATGATCCACATTGTGTTGCGCATACTGTATATTTACGGACTTAATGGGTACCATTAATAAATGCACTGAGAAAGTTTAAGATACAATTTTCATTTAATTGATAATAACTATTAACCACTTGCCCTCCGGAAGATTTACCCCCCTTCCTGACCTGGCCATTTTTTGAGATACGGCACTGTGTTACTTTAACCACTTGCTGACCAGCACACAACAATGTACGTCGGCACAACTGTGCAAATGGGCATACCTATACGCCCCCTTTAAATCGCGGGCTAGTGGGCGTGCGCGCCGCATGAGCGAGCCCACAGGTCCCGCGGACTCGATGTCCGCCGGTTGCCTGCGATCATGACACAGAGAGGCAGAATGGGGAGATGCCTATGTAAACAATGCATTTCCCTGTTCTGCCTAGCAACATGACAGGGATCTACTGCTCCCCGTGATCAGGAGCAGTGATCTCTGTCATGTTCTAGTGAGCCCATCCCCCCTACAGTTAGAACACAGTGAGGGAACACAGTTACCCTCTTGATTGCCCCCTAGTGTTTAACCCCTTCCCTGCCAGTATCATTTACACAGTAATCAGTGCATTTTTATAGCACTGATCGCTGTACAAATGTCCCTGGTCCCAAAATAGTGTCAAAAGTGTCCGATCTGTCTGCCGCAATGTCGCAGTCCTGATAAAAATCGCAGATTGCATCCATTACTAGTAAAAAAATAATAATAATAATAAAAATAACATAAATCTATCCTCTATTTTGTAGATGCTATAACTTTTGCGCAAACCAATCAAGATAAGCTTATTGTGATTTTTTTTTTAACCAAAAATATGTAGAAGAATACTGAGCTTAAAATGAGGAAAAAAAATAGTTTTTTTTTTTTTTAAAATATGGGATATTTATTATATATTTTTTTTGTTTATAGCGCAAAAATCAAAAACCACAGAGGTGATCAAATACCACCAAAAGAAAGCTCTATTTGTGTGGGGGGGGATTTTGTTTGGGTACAACGTCGCACGACCACGCAATTGTCAGTTAAAGCAACGCAGTGCCGTATCGCAAAAAATGGCCTGGTCAGGAAGGGGGGCAAATCCTTTTGGGGCTGAAGTGGTTAATATGCTGTTGGAGAGCCTGCTTCACAGCATGGCGGGGTTTTGGTCAAAAAGTGAAATTTCAGTTTCCTTTTCAATAGGACAGGGATCTATCACTTGTTTCAGATCTGGAGTACATCTGTAGAGACTAGGACCCAGTGAGACCACTCTTGAAGATTATCTGAATTTTGTCAGTTTAATGAGGATTCTACCTCCCTTGATGTGGTGTGGGAGGTATGCAAGGCTCATGCTAGAGGTGAATATATCTTCTCTATCAAGGCCTTGCGCTCTGATTTTGCCTCTCAGGCCACACAACTGGAGCAGCGTGAGTCGGAGGCTTCTGTAGCTTTCGCAGAGGATCCGACTCCTGACTCATTCTCTGGCCTGTCACAAATAAGGACGGAAATTTTTTGAATCAGGGGATTAAAATGGAAAACTGTTAGCTAATCTGGCAGCTGATCCTTCCTATCAAACTGTGATTCATGGGATACGATCTACCGCGGGGGACTATGTTACGAACCCGGAGGGCATCCTACAGGAATTCCATAATTTATATAATACATTGTATCAGGATTTCCCTCTGGATCCGGGTAGGTCTCTGCTGGATTTTCTGGGAGACGTGAGATTGCCGCTTTTGTCTGCCGAGGACAGGGAGGAACTCGATAAACCCCTGTCACTCTTGGAGATAGAGGCTGCTATCCAGTCCTTCCCTAACCAGAAATCCCCAGGGCCGATGTCTGCCAAGAGAATAGTATAAGGCACATATGACCCTATTGGGCCCTAGGTTACAAAACCTTTTCGCTCATTGCTTGGAGGTCGGACAGGTACCAGATAGCATGTATTAGGCACATATTGTGCTGTTGCCCAAACCTGGTAAAGATTTAATGCACCGCTCTTCCTATAGACATATATCACTACTGAACTTTGACTTAAAGATCCTCACCAAAGCTCTAGCCAAAAGGATAATGAAAGTATTTCCATCAATTATCAATATTGACCAAACTGGCTTTATGCCTGGCAAATCCACTGATGTTAATGTCCGCAGAGTTTTCACTCATCTCCAGCTTCAGCCCGAGGAGACTGCCTTGAGAGTCTTGGTAGCCTTTAATATTAAAGTATTTTGACACACTCCGGTGGGGTTACTTGAGGCAGGTGTTAGAGCTCTTTGTTTTTGGTCCGGTCTTCAGGAAATGGATTGATCTATTATACAAAGTCCCTGTGGAAAGTATTAAGCTGAGCGGCAAGTTATCATCTACATTTCCGATCCAGAAGGGGACGAGGCAGGGTGTCCTCTTTCTCTGCCTTGTTTGAGCTGGCTATGGAACCATTGGCGGAGGTACTAAGAGCATTCGATAAGGTAGTTGGAATTTGTGTAGGTTCCATTGTAGACAAGGTAGCGCCTTACGCTGATGATTTAATACTCTTTCTAAAAGACCTTGGGCCCTCACTGTCAGAAGCATTACGGATCCTAGACTGCTTTGCGGCCCTCTTGGGTTTACATACTAATTGGGGTGAATCCCTCATTTTACTGATCGCTCAGGAGGCGGGCTGATCCCAATTCCCCTTTGCAATGGGTAACGATTATTAAATATTTAGGGATTGATATTTCTTCCAACATTAAGGAAACTTAACTTGTCCTCAGCTCTTCAGTGGTGTAAACAGAGGCTGAAAGCCTGGTCCCATCTCCCTTTATCCCTTATTGGGAGAATTAATCTAATAAAAATCCTCTCAGTCCTATTGCACAACCTTAGGTACTCCCCAATCTGGTTACCAAAATCCTTTTTAAACAACTAGATTTACTGATAGGCGCCTTCTAACGGCAATCCCGCCCAGCTAGATTTAGTAGGAAGATTTTATGCAGATCTTGGACACAAGGGGGCTTAGCTTGCCCAGACATTTATACCTACTATTTGGCACCCATGCTCACCCATGCTCATAACTGGCTTGTCTCTGATGACACAAATGCCTCAGTAGTTCTGGAAGCTGCGCACTCAAGATCCTATGAGATGCTCCGTAATCTCCTTTACAGGGGTCTGAGAGTCTCTTACCCACCCCTTACTGCTGCTATGAAGGTAGTTATTAAGGCCTGGCATGTTATTATTAAACCTAATATAGTGAGGGGTAAAAGGTCCCCATCCACAACGCTTTGGTTTAATCCTACGTTACTGGTATTCCATTCCTTACCAGACCCTGGTCTATGGGTTGTAAAAGGAGTTAGATACCTTGCAGACATCTGTGATGGGTATGCACTATTCACATTTGACAGGTTGAGGAACAATACTTTAAAGTGAATCACTCCTGTGCCACATCCGTAAAATTAATTGAAAAAGAAAAAGAAACCCTCTAAGTCGGACTTTGGAAGCAGATTGGAATAACAATATATTATCTTAAAAAAATTGATTTTTTTAAACATAAGTACATAAGAAAAAACAGTATAAAATTATAAAAAGGTGTCGTCCATTGACGGCCACGCAATGACCAGAAGAGACAGACGTTACATATGCCAAAGAAAGAAAAGCTTGTTCAACAGTATGGCATCAAAAACATGTGTGAGCCCCTGTGCTTCAAAGCGTTTCGCTGGATCGCTTCCTCGGGACACACTTTTGGGGTATAGAACAGGTCTCACTGATCCAGGCATATGCCACTGTCTACACAGGACTCCTCCTGGATGGGCATCATAACACCAGAGTAACCAAGGCCAGGATTTCAAATGTGAAATATATACCAAAAGGTGGTTCTTTTTCAAGGTTGAGGAACAAAATTACACTGCGTTCTTTTTCCGATTCCTGCAACTCCAACACGCATATGCATCCCAATTTGAATCCTCTCCATTTTGATTGGAGCAGGATGATTTGGAGGTTCTCCTTCAAGATGACACTCTCAAAAAAACACTATCTGATCTACAAGTCACTACTCACTACTGCCCTCCGTTCATTAGGGTCTAGATGCCCTGCTTACTCTGTGGCGCTCGGAGGAGCAGGAATTGGATAATGAAGACTGGGAGGATCTCTGGGAAAGCTCATTCCAAGCATTAATATCGTCTAAGGACAGGTTGATCCAATTTAAAATAGTGCACAGAATTTATTTTACACCGCAAAGACTACATCGTATCTACCCTAGTTCCTCTTCTTGCTGTTGGAGGTGTTCTAGCGACCCTGCAGGATTTGCCCATATCTTTTGGGAGTGCCTTCAAATTAGTAGCTATTGGCGGGATGTGACTCAGTTCATATATACTCTGACTACTGTGCATGTCCCTGTAAAGGTTGGACATTGTCCCCTGGGGTTAGTTGACTCTTTGGCCATTAATAGGGCTATGTGTACTTTATTGGGTCTCTTATTATTTTATGCCAGGAATGCGATAGTGCTCAAGTGGAAATCAGCCACGGCACCTACTTTGTCCTTCTGGAAGCGTCTAATCAATAGGGTTTTACCCCTATACAAAGCTACCTATTTGTCTCGGGGTTGCCCTAAAAAATTTGAAACGGTCTGGCACTTGTGGATAGATTCAGACTATACAGCTGACAATCAGGAGTCCATGGACTGAATCTATTCACCCCTGATATAAGATATATATATATATATATATATATATATATATATATATATATATATATACGGTTTTACTCCTTTGTAGTGACTCCTTTGCAGTGATTTACTCCAACTATGAGTAAATGTTCTCCTGATGTATCACTCTGTTGGGTGAGAGGGAGCAGGAATCTCCTTGTAATTCATTAATCCTCTTTTTATTAGTAGAGCCGAACACAGTGTATGGAATGTTTTGTTCTTTGTATTAGATAAGTTGTATTATTTAGCAGTTTGTGTTATCTGTATTTGTTAGCCAAGGAATGCCCAAAGGCTATGTTCTGTACTTATACAAATCATATTCAACAAAAATAAATAAAAAAAAAAAAAAAAACAAGGACCGGAAGGATTTGCCCCCTTAATGACCAGGCCATTTTTTTGCGATATGGCACTGCGTTGCTTTAACTGACAATTGCTCGGTCGTGCGACGCTGTACCCAAACAAAATTTATGTCCTTTTTTTTCCCCCACAAATAGAGCTTTCTAAAAAAATTAAAAATAAAATAATTTTTTTTATCAGTTTAGGCCAATAATGTATTCTTCTACATATTTTTGGTAAAAAAATTGCCATAAGCGTATATTGATTGGTTTGCGCAAAAGTTATAGCATCTACAAAATAGGGTATGGCATTTTTATTATAATTTTTTTTTTTACTAGTAAAGGCGGTGTTCAGCGTTTTTTAGCGGGACTGCGACATTGCGGCAGACAGATCGTAATGTTGACACTTTTCTATGACCAGCGACATTTATACACCGATGTAAAAATAGCCACTGATTACTGTATAAATGACACTGGCAGGGAAGGGGTTAACGCTAGGGGGCAATCAAGGGGTTAAGTGTTCCCTAGGGAGGTGTTTCTAACTGTGGAGGGAGTGTAGTGACTGGAGGAGGAGAGAGATCGCTGTTCCTAATCACTGGGAACTGCATATCTGTCTCTCCTCCCCTGACAGAGTGGAGATGTGTCTGTTTACATTGACAGATCCTGTTCTGTCTCTCTCAGGAGGGATCATGGGTCATCGGCGGACATTGCGGCCACCGGCCAAGCGCATTGGCTCTGGTGTACAATGGCAGCGATTCGCCCAGGAGAGCCAACCTTCCGCAGTACATTTTGGATAGAGCAAGGTAGGGTTGTAAACCCTGTTAGTTTTTTTTCACCATCCGTGTCCCATTGCGGAGGTTTTTCTTCACTTCCTGTCCCATAGCCAAACAGGAAGTGAGAGAAAATCCTGCAAATTAAGGGAATTCCTTGGGGAACTAGTGTCCTCATTGGAAGATTTTCCCTCTTCACTTTCAATGATAATGGTAAACAGGACAAATAGAGAGCGCGAATCTCCCTAACGGGGGGGGGGGGGGGGGGGGGTACATGGGTACATACAGCAATAAAAACTGACAGGTGTTCTAATTCTTCTTCATTATATCTATAAAGTTTTGCCATGAGTTATATGTTAAGGAGACATGGCTAGTGTTTGTAGTTTTTCTTTCAATAGTTTTAAAATATATGATCACTGTGCCCCTTTACCCCCAACCCTGGCCTAAAGTATTCTTCCCTCCCCTACCCCAAATGTACACTTACCTGCAACCCATGACCACAGCCTGCTTCAACTCTTACATTCCCTGGCTGAAATCTTCTTAAGCTTATCTTTTACTCAATCTCATTAAACATTCTGTAACTGGCCCATCACTTTCTATCTGAATATTTCATACAGATGTATGTTAAAATGTATTATGAAAGCTTGATTACGCAGGGAGCAAATTCAGACTTCTGTGAAATGCAAATAACTGGCATCATTTGCATTTGTGCTGAGTACCTGGTTTAAAAAGTTCTCAGCATAAAATCACTGGCATTGTAACAAACTACACAGGGCTGTTATTTCTTGTACTTGCCGTTAAAGTGGACCTTCAGAAAAGTAATACCTAGCACCATTTTGCCCATCCCTCTCTTTTAAGGGCTAGTTCATACTGTTGTGCTGCAATAGGGCACATGCATTAACGTACATTATGCCTAACACTCCAAAAAAAGGTGCATGTATTATATTTTGTACTTCAAAGTATTACATGCTAGTGCTTTATCCTTGTGGTGCAAATTGTGCAGTGGTGTGAATCAGTCCTGAATTACCTGTCTTTGCAGAAAATGCAGCTCCGCTGCATATGCTTGATAATTCTTTTAATCAGATGTGGGTGTGTTTATTTGTTCCTACTGTCATATGTTGCTGTGCTGATTAATATCTGATATGTGGGTGAACTAATTAATTCTTATTACCATATGTGAGTATGCTATGAGAGTAATCAATTTCTAATGTCACATGTGGATGTGCTAAATAATTCCTAATACTATATGTGTTTGTGAAGATGAATTCCTAATGCCTTATGATGTCCATTTTAATAGCATTACATGGTATGCTTATCAATTCCTGTAGTGTGTTCTGCATAATTAAGAGTATGCTGATAATTGCTAACAATATATATATAGGATAATTTAAGATACTGAATTATGCCTAATACCATAGGCCTGTTGGTTGATTAATTCCTAATAACCTATAGGGTATGATAATTCCTAATACCTTAAGTGGGTGACCTGACTAATTCATAATATCATATCTGAGCATTCTGGTTAATTCTTCATACTATATTTTACTGAGCTGATCAATATCCAAGCCTGAATGCATCTGTCTACACCTAGAGTCACTCATTGGTTTCTAACCGCAGGTAGTCACTGGGTGTGTGGATACATGCAAACAGCAATGGCTCCTCTCAGCCTGTCTTTGCTTTGTACAGGCTGAGCTTCTATCATCGTTCACATGTCATCCCAGTCGCAAGAATCTGCTGATTCTTGCTGCTGGAGTCCAGTGCATACACATACAGTGCCTTGAAAAAGTATTGAAATTTTCCACATTTTTTCATGTTAACAAAAATGTCACTTTCTAGATGTACAAAGCTGGTAGAGACATACCCAAAAAGACTTGCAGCTGTAATTGCAGCAAAAGGTGGTTCTACAAAGTATTGACTCAGGGGGGCTGAATACAAATGCACACCACACTTTTCACATATTTATTTGTAAAAAAAATTGAAAAGCATTTATCATTTTCCTTCCACTTCACAATTATGTGCCACTTTGTGTTCTATCACATAAAATCCCAATAAAATACATTTAAGTTTTTGGTTGTAATATGACAAAATGTAGAAAATTTCAAGGGGTATGAATACTATTTCAAGGCACTGTAATGGCCAGTATGAAGGAGGCCATAAGGTTGCCTTAAGTGACATCATATGCCAATCAAAGATCTTCCCTTTGGTCTGCATATTATTTAAAAAAGATAAACTGTAGCAATTATGTTGTTCTATTGTATTTTTCAATTACCCTCCTGAACAGCGTTTTGAACAGTGTTCAGAAGCTCCTTTTTACTCAGTGGTGTTAGAATAGTCCACTGAACAAAACTGTTAGACCGTGCTGGGGTGGGGAGGGCAGGAGCCAAAGGAACCGGTCTTGTGCTGGGAGAATCGGAGGATTAGGTAAGTATATCTCCACTTTCCAACCCCCTAGACAAAAAGGAGCAGTGCAGTGCAGGCGCCGCTGCATTGGAAGAAAATTTACCCAGAGTTCAGTGTTGGTAGCGCAGTTTTTTTACATTTATAATTTAAAAACAGGTTGTACATCCTGTGGCACTTGGTTTTGAGCAGCAGCTTTAATCCTGATTCTAAACAGGGCTGCTAATAAATCTAGTTGTGCTAGGTGGTAACTAGCCTGGCTAATTTATAGTTTGATCTGCTGATTTCTGTCCTAAGTCTGAGTTTAATTGGTAGTCTCTCTCTTCTGTCAATAGGTGGCTCTGTTGCCTTTGGCATTAGGATGATGGATTACAGTGAATTCAGGTGATGGGTAAATAAGTTGTCTCAGCAAATCTGCAGGAGTTTCTTTTGGCCGCTGTGCATGATAGGCTATTTATTCAGAAGGAGTCAGGTGATCAGGGTTTTTCCTGGCCAGGGCTGCGACCTGGGTGGCTGTGTGTCAAACAGGTCCTGGCTGCTAGGCCTGAAGCCCGAGGCCTATCCAGCAGTACTACAGATTGCTAGATCTACATGAGGCCTATTCAGTAGTTCAGGGTTCCGCAAAGGAGGAGCAGCAAAGGTTAAGCCTGAAGCCTGGGACAGAACCGCGTGTGTTAAAGGCTCAGCCCGAGGGGGGCCTGTTCATTGCCGGAGGTAAAGGAGAAGCAGTTGCCGGAGGGACGACCACTCCTGTTACCAGAAGCAAATTTGGAAGGGATGAAGTTCTGAAGGAGTACCAGAGCAGACGCTTCACTAGCCGGGGACAGTGAAGTAAGTGGGAAGGCTTCAGTGGAGACTCATCCAGGAATACAGTGGGTTGCTTTTAGTAAAGCTTGAAGGAGTACGGAGGGTAGCTGTAAGTACAGCTTGAAGATAAGTACAGTTATTAGCTGTGTGTGAAGCTTGAGGGATCCAGCAGGTAGCTGAGAGTCCAAGAAGTCTAGTGAGAGACAGTGAGCTGAGCTTAAGGATCTACAGTGGGATATTGTGAGTTAAGCTGAAAGATCTACAGTGGGTTACTGTGAGAGAGGTTGCTACAAGATACAAATTGCTGCATTCAGCTTAAAGGCCCTTTATCTATATTGCTGTCTGCCTAGTTCTATGTTTGTCTGCAGAGTTTGCCTAATTGTTATTGCATTTGCCTAAGGATGTCCTGGGCGCTAACCCTCTCTCCCACCGTTAAGAGAAATAAAACTCTCTTTGTTCATTTTTATATAAAGTGACCGGTGCCCAATCTTTTCACCTTGCGCCACACCCACTATGCCTAGTAACCTGCACCCTGAGAAGGAGTGTCAGTTCTCCCTGGCTCTGGGGGTCACCATCAGGTCCTTGGAAGTTACATGACCATGGCTACATTAGAAGGCTGTGAATCAACATTGTCAGGCCTTAAAGTTTGAAGTGATTTTTTTTTAAATTTATGACAAGTTTAAAGAAAAGAAAATATGTTTAAATTTCTATTGCCTATGAAGGTTTAAGGTCTTGGAGGGGGGGGGGGGGGGGGGTTCGGGTTGTAAGCACAGGAGCACTTTTTATTTATGTATTTATTTATTTAAAATATTTTTTTTTATCACAAAGGTGGAATTATTCTTTAATCCTTCAATAGGAGAACATTATAAGCCCAGCATTATAATACTGAGTACTGCTGTAGATAAAATCAAAAAGGTTGGTCCTCAAGCTGAATCAGGACATTTTTTCTACTATTCTATTTTCCATCAAAAATTGCTAGACAAAGCATGTCATAAACTATTATTGATTGAGCATTAGAAAAACAAAATGACAAGCTGTAAACATGTAAAACATCAGTACAGCATAATATCAGAAACATTATTGGTCATGTTCAGTTTCTAAAAATAAAACCATGCATTTGTACTTGCAGCAGGAAAAGGTCATCAAATATTATTGCGCCAGCTATTTACATGGTTTATATAAAATAGGGGACAAAGGTCTCTGTGACATGTGACACTTTCACGTTAAAGCAGACCTTTCTTTGAAAAATATAAAGTCAACTTTACCGGCAGCTCCCTACCTTCAAATACATATTGTAAAAAAAAAAAAGCCCCAAAACAAAGCTTTTTACAAAAAAGTATAAAAAAAAACCCCTCACCTTGGCTTAGCTTCCAGGTGGGTGGAGTCACCATGCCCCATCACTGCCTCCCAGGACAGCTGGTCGCTTAAAATGCTGCAAGAATCGGCAACTGAAAATTAACTTAGCCAGTCTTGTGATCCAGTATTATCTACCAGATAGCTCAAAATGATCCTCAGTCTAAATTGTAGTTGAGCACTTTAGAGCCTACCTCAGCCTGTGATTGGACAATGAAAGAACAGCAGCACACTAATGAAGTCCTCACTGTACTGTGTCTTCTTGTCAGGAAACCAGTATTAGATGTGTTATTAGCTTACTTTTTTTGTCCCCTCACTGGGTGGGTGCACATACAGTAGTTACAATTGGTCCTGCCCCCTTCTTCCCTGCCCACCAATGTATTAACGCCGGCTGTTTGTCTATGCGCGAGTTGTCTGACAAAGGGGGTGGAGCTCTGCATTTTGGCCCCACCCATCCCCGACACAAGAGCTTCGATTTAACAGCTCCACTCACTCTCTCACTGTCATTGCGGCTGTATGCCCCCAGCTTGCCCACCAATCCCTGGCTGTGCTGAATGGATGTTCACACTGCTGCAGGTCCTGCTGTCAGCTTTGGGTATGGGCGTCCCCCATTAATCCGGAGACAGATCCTGTGACAGGCTTGGTCCAGGGACAGTGTCCTCAGTCCGGGTACTGTCCTTGAAAACCAGGGACGTCTGGTCACCCTACCCTTAGTCCCATGGCAGCTAAATGGGCTGCTATGGGCATAGCTATGCCCTTGGTGGAATGTCTTAACACACAGTCCCTCTGGCATAGCAGTCTCTTTACAAGACAGTCTCTCTAATAGGACAGTCCTTCTGCTAGGTCATTGCCGTGACATGAAAATCTTTTTATGTGTCAGTCAGTCTAGGAGAACAGTCTCTCCACATAATGGTGTCTCTCCATGACAGTTTGTAAAAGACCAGACTGCCCTCCTTTAGGACCTTACCAGCTATACCCTTGCTAATGAAGCAGTTAAACAAAAATAATATGTGATCCTCAAGGCTTTAGTCTCAGGACTGTATAAGGAATGACTTTATATTATGCTAATACCCATGAAGCTGGAAAGATCTCCTTATAAACCGATAAAATGTAATTGTAACGGTCATTGCCAAGTGAAAGTTGATACTCCATGGAGGGATATTGCTAGGGCACCAAGAGACTGATGTGCTTTAATTCCAGGAATATCAGACATACTGCACAAAAGATTGCCATGCACTCCATTCTTCACACAAGGAAATTCCATCTGCTAGCATTGTATTATCTCACATAAAAGAAACCATTCTTCTTCTTTAATTATTAAAGGTCCGAGGTCAAGTTGAATCCGTCTACACATGGTGTGAAAAATAGCAGCCAATCCATAATAGTCTGGGAGATTTTCAACTCATTAAAAATGCCACAAAATACTCTTAAAGCAAATCTGTATCTGTTTTCTATAATATAGAATGCTAAATAGAATTGGTCTAGTCTTGGGTATATATAGTTTAAACTCTTTAAATATAGTAAATACAAAGTGTTTGTTCTTCTGAACATACAGTATAACCTTATAGCTATATATAGTGTAAGAATCACCCCCTTTAAAATAATCACATTTTGTTGCTTTGCAGCCTGAAATGAAGATAGACACAGTTTTTGTTTTATCCAGCTGCATTTACTAGTGCAACTTATAACATCCAAGTGAAAGATATAATACCAAAGTGTCAGAATTTTTTTTTTTTTAAATTCAAAAACAGAATCACTGAGTTGGAAAAAGGATCACCCCCCTTATGTCAGTATTTTGTTGGACCACCTTTTGCTTTAATTACAGCCTTTAGAAGTCTGTTAGGATATGTCTCTACTAACTTTGCACATGTTGTCTTTGCATTATTTGCTCACTCTTGTTTGCAGAACTGCTCAAGTTCAGTTAAATTTGATGGTGACCATTTGTGGACGGCAGTCTTCAAGTCAATGCTCTGACTAAGCCATGTAAGGATATTCACCTTTTTTCACCTTCAACCACTGTGTGGCCATTGGGTCATTGTCATGTTGGAAGGTAAATCTTCTTCTCATTGACAACTTTCTGGCAGAGGGCAGCAGAGTTTCCTCAAGAATTTGATGGGATTTTTCCCCATCCATTTTTCTTCTATACTGACAAGTGCTCCAGTCCCTGCTGCAGAGCAACACCCCCATAACAGGATTCTACCACCTCCATGCCTTACTGTAGGAATGGTGTTATTTGAATGGTGAGCTGTATTGGATTTCCGCCAGACATATGGTTTGGTGTTGAGGCCAAATAATTCAATTTTAGTCTCATCTGACCATAACACCTGGTCAGATGAGACTAAAATTGAATGTGAACATTTTAACCCATTCAGATCCGCGCTGTAGCCAAATGACGGCTACAGCATAGATCTACTTTGCCAGGAGGCCATCAATAGATGTTCTCCCCTTTGCGCGCTTCCCACGCGCCCCCTGCAGGGCGCGCGCAGCGTGCGCTATGATCACCGAGTCAATGAGACTCGGGTGATCACAGATCAGAGTAAAGGGTGGATCCCGGCCCCTTACCACATGATCAGCTGTCAGCCAATGCCAGCTGATCACATGATGTAATGAAGATCGGTAATTGTTTTTTTTTTTTTCTTCTCACGCTGACAGCGTGAGGAGAAAAAAAAAGCAGATCCCCGGCTTCTGTTGAAGGGACATCGGTCCCGAAGAGGAAGAGGTGAAGCCACCTCATCTGTGCCCACCAGTACCGCCTGCCAGTGCCCACAGTACCACAAATCAGCGCCCGCCAGTACATAACAGTGCCAGCAATCAGTGCCACCTATCAATGCCCACGAGTGCCACCTATCAATGCCCACCAGTGGTGCCAATCAGTGTCTCAATAGTGCCACCTAGCAGTGCTGCCTATCAGTGTCACCTACCAGTGCTGATCAGTGCCCATCACTGCCACCCATCAGTGCCCATCACTGCCACCCATCAGTGCCAGCTATTAGTGCCACCTATTAGTGCCCTTCAGTGCCGCCCATCAGTGCCACCCATCAGTGCCCACCAATGCAACCTCTCAGTGCCACCTCATCAGTGCCCACCAGTGCCGCCTATCAGTGCTCATCAGTGCTGCCTTATCAGTGCTCATCAATGCAGCCTATCTGTGCCCATCAGTGCAGCCTCATCAGCGTACATCAATGAAGGAGAATAATTACCTGTTTGCAAAATTTATTAACAAAATATAAAACAGTTTTGTATTTTTTTTTTTAAATTCGGTATTTTTAAATTTTTTTAACAAAAAATAAAAAACCCAGAGGTGATCAAATACCACCAAAAGGAACCTCTATTTGTGGGAAAAAATTATAAAAATTTAAATTGGGTACAGTGTTGTATGACCGCACAATTGTCGTTCAAAGAGTGACAATGCTAAAAGCTGAAAATTGGCCTGGGCAGGAGGGGGGTTTAGGTGCCCAGTAAGCAAGTGGTTAAAGGGGGGTGATTCTTTTCTATACCCACTGTATATGTGTGTGTGTTACACACGCACACCGATCAGCAATAACATTATGACTACTAACAGTTAATGTGAATACCATTAACCACTTCAATAGCAGACACTTTTACCCCCTTCCTGCCCAGGCCAATTTTCAGCTTTCAGGGCTGTCGCACTTTGAATGACAATTGCGTGGTCATGCAACACTGTACCCAAATGAATTTTTTATCATTTTTTCACACAAATAAAGCTTTCTTTCAGTGGTATTTAATCACTGCTGGGTTTTTTGTTTTTTTGTTGCTAAATAAATAAAAAAGACTGAATATTTTGAAAACAAAAAATCGTTTTTATTTGTTTCTGTTATAACCTTTTGCAAATAAATAATTTCTTTATAAATTTAGGCCAAAATGTATTCTGCTATAGTCCTTTGGTGAAAATAACCCAAATCAGTGTATATTATTCAGTTTGTAGGAAAGTTATGGAGTCCACAAACTATCGTGTATAATCAAATCAATTCTAATGTTTGAAGGCCTATCTCGTTTCTTGAGGCCAAAAATGCCAGGACAGTACAAATATCCCCCAAATAACCCCTTTTTGGAAAGTAGACATTTTTACATACTGTCACCAGTGCAGTATAGCATCATCATATAACTGGTGTGGCGGTGATGAGGGACACTGATATAAAAGAAATGACAGTATGAAAAGAAAAAAAAATGTATCTTTTGTTTTCAATTTTTTGTTCTTTTTTCTTAAATTTTTAATTATTTTTTTACTATTTTATGTTTTTTTATGTACTGTGACCAGAGCAATACAGTGGTCTACAGTGTACTACTCTTAGGCCCCTTTCACACTTGTGTGACTTGTCCTGTGACTGCAAAGCATATGCTTTGTGTATTTCTTCCAGATATGTGCAGTAGTCCAGTGTGGAACACTCCTTCTGTGCAAAAGCTTCCTGTAATAAGGACCGGTCACTGCCGCTCTCTGTCCTTATGTTGGGATGACTGGTCTTGTCTCCGCCCCCTCCTGTAGTTTTCTGCAGTCAGCCTGCTGTGGGTGGAGCCTGCTGGGCCCCTCCTACAGCTCTGCTCTCTGACCAGGATATTTACAGCACAGTAATGATATCACTGCTACTTTTATAGGGTAATATCTGGGTTTGCAAAGACATTTGGTGCACACAAAGTGAATGTATATCCTATATGGCTATTGAGAAACATATTTAAATGACAGTTTTTGTGCCTGGAGTTCAGCTTTAAGCCTTAGCGGGTCACTGATCTGGAATGACGCTACTTCACTGGCTGCATATTGGTTTCAGGTCAGTGACTCACTAGGCCGTGAAGCAAAACTGAGAATATCAAAATGCAGAAAGCAACTAAAAGCCAGATCATTAGATTCAATATTGATATCTTGACTGGTTCCATTTAAAACAAAGTAAGAAAGGGAATACAATAAATAACTTTGTAATTGTTTTGCAGTCTCATTACTGGGCATCAGTATGCACTCATCTGGCCTGAGAATCACACAAATTAGGTGTCACTGGGTATCGATGTGTTCTTAATGTAGAACAATAGGCAAAACTTTATTTTTCATTTTGGATAGAGTATAGAAGGGTTATAACCTGTGTCAGATTTATTTTATCCACCATTTGTGTCCCATTGCAGAGATTTCCCTTCACTTCCTATCCCATAGCCAAACATGAAGTGAAGGTAAATCCCAGCAAATTAAGGGAATTCCTTGGAGATCCCCAGGTCACCAGAACTAGTGTCCCCATTGGAAGATTTCCCCTCTGTTTCTTTTACTTTCACTTTCAATGATAATGGTAAACAGAACGAATAGAGAGGGTGAGTCTCTCTAACGGGACACAGACAGCAATAAAAAAACTGACAGGTGTTCTAATCCCCCTCCACTCTATCCAAAACTTAAAGTTTTGCCATTAGTTTTACTTTAAAGTATGTCTGTAACCACATTTTTCTGAATACGGAATAGTCATTTTTTCATTGTTTGTGTCCCATTGTGTTGGGGGAAGTGGGGGGGGGGGATACCTTCACTTCCTGTCCCATATATATATAACTGGAAGTGGGCTGAAATCTCTAGACATTTGTCACTGCAAAAAAGGTCTCCATTAGATGACGTTCCTTCTATTTCTGTTTAAGTTACAACTCAAAATGTTGGATATTCATCCTTAACTTCCAGTCCCAATGCCAAGACAAGTAGAGAAAGTGTGAATACAGCAGCCTTAAAAACTTAACAGAGGTTCCAACCACTCCACACCCTATCCAAAACTAAAGAAAAAAAAAAGTTTGGGCTTTAGATGCATTTTATTTTCATTTTTTCTCTCTCTTTTCTATTGATTACTGCAGTATTCTGAGAACACAGAGGGAGTTTTATACAGATGATTTTTTTAAGCCCAAGAACGAAAATGTAATATATTCCAGTTTACTAGATTTTAGTGGCTGAGTTTGTTTTCTTTTCAGGTTGTTTTACCTTTATTTTCATCTAGTGATCCTGCCAGTAACACACTTCCTGTCCTAGGGTGACAATGCTCACTTGTTATTCCATATCCCTACTGGAACAGTCTTGTAACCCTAGGAGTGTGTTAGGCCTACAGAACACTTGTCTTCCATAAGGTGTTCTGTAGTCCACAGAGAGAATTGAAAACACTGACAATAATCAGCACAGGCAGAAAGCACATGTAGTTATCAGCTCACTAGATTTCTGTCAGTAACAACGGGTATTTTTTTGGTTGCACATATTGAACAGAAATACCAAAACACTGTTCATTATCTCTTTAGTTAAGTTGTCATTTTAATTGCCGTTACTCATACACGTATTGCCATTGCTTCAGGGGGCATCTGACTGATTCTCTGTTTGGCATTCCCTGGAACAAGGAGTTTAAGCATTTCTATGGTGCTTTTGTTCTCTGTCTTGGATGCTGATGTTAAGGACAGACATTTAAAGTGTTAATAAACCCACAACAGTAAAATCAGTCTGTATATGCAGTAAAGCATGCTTGTTCTACTCACTGTGGAACCTAAGGGGCTAATCCTCTGCATTGTGTAAAAGGACTGATCATATCCTTTCTGATCTTCCCCTTCTTGCATTGCCCCCAAATTATGTCCAGATAAAACAGAGTTACTGGAGTCACACTGCACATGCTCAGTTTGGTGTGTATTGCTAGAGAGCTTTTTTTTTCTTGGGAGGTTGCATGTGATCAGCACAGGGCCAATCAGCATTGTCCAGAGAGAGGGTCAGGGGCCCTGCATCCTAATAAGACAGCCAGTGCAGTATAAAAACTCCTCCTACAAGCTTTAACCAGACACTGATAGAAGTCATAAGATTGCTATATACTGCTGATGAGAAAAGGTATTTAGCAGTTTATATTTACTAAAATGATTGCATTTCCATGTTGTGTACTGTGGGAGACCAGATATAGTGAATGCAGGGTCCTGGGTTTAGTAACACTTTAAGTACTCATAAAATACAGTATGCAGTGTCTGAAGTATATTTAGAAGAAGGTAAATCAACAGCAGGTAAAGTGTAGCGTTACCCTTAAATATACATGTTCAAAAAATAGTGCATTTAACACATTAAATAAATATCCCAAAATAAATACTAGAAGTCCATAGTTAAGTAGGAACTCTGAACACCATTGAAAGAAATCGTCAAATTCTCACTAAAAACATTCAAATTGGATGTCTGGGTTGTGGAAAAGAGGGGATAGGTATGGAGCTGCTCTTATTAAGGTTGAGGTCTTGAGGGCTGTGGGTTGTTTCTGTGTCCATGGGCTGCTTAGATTATATGAATAATATTCTTTGACAGATGACATACAAATGTACTTGTGGAAGCTTCGGGGATGTTGAGAGAGGCAGGAATTGTCACCTTTAATTTTTTATTATCAAGATGTTGAAAGGCATTGAGTATATCAGTGTGAAATAGGTACAGACATAAATCTATAATGAAGCTGATGTTTTGTTTTGGTTGTAGAAAAGCAAATTAAGCATTGTCTGTCTTCCTACAGTACAGCCAAGTACAGCGTGGTGACGTTCCTACCTCGTTTCCTCTACGAGCAGATCAGAAAAGCTGCCAATGCTTTCTTCCTCTTCATTGCCTTATTACAGGTAAAATCTCTCATTCACATATGACATAACAAATTTGTTTTCAGTTTACAATGGCCATACACAGTCCTTATATAGAGTAAAAAGTTCAATCACTCCAGCAGCATTTCACCACTTCACCTCCACCTCTCAATGTTAGTAGTGCATGTAAAGATAAGAGCAGCCAAATCCTATCCACTGGTATTAGGTAGTCCATAGATGTTAGCTTGTAATCCACTTCAACACACCACAGGTGAAATAAATTGTCACACTCCCCTTATGCCACCCCACTCACTCGGTATTTATTACCTCTCATTAAGAATGAGCTCAGGCGTGTTTGCAACACACACGTGCAGGGCCCGCCAGGAAGTCGGCACTGTACAGCGCTAATCACAGATAGTGAGACATTTCTCGATCTCTGCAGACGCGGATCGGGAAAATCACTACGTGTTATTAGCGCTCCACCGTCCCGACTTCCTGGCGGGCTCTGCACGTGCGGCTTGCGAACACGTCTGAGCTCATCCTTACCTCTCATCTCTGATCAGCAAACACGCTTAGTCCCTCTGCCACCCAAAGTCAGTATAACAGGGTGACCAGCCGATGGTGGCACTATATAAATCCAAACTAAAGATATAGTCAGAACTCCTAACGTTATGCATTAAAACCAGATGCTTATGCTTGCAAATTTATGTGGAGGCCGCACTGGCTTGTCAAGGCCCCCCAAAATAACAAAACATCGACCCTGGCACCCACACAGCAATCAATAGATTAAGACATTTTTATGACTATCAACCTGACAGATTCTAACCCTACTGTATCCAAAACATAAAATAAAGATGTTGGCTTTAACTAGAGGAGAACTGGGAACCTGTGAATTAAGTGAAAACACAACCAACAATGCTGTAGTCCTTTCTTTTCCAATAGTTTTATTTCAAGGAGAGTACAAGGCTCCAACATTTGCTTATAAAACAATCAGTATTCCAAAGACGCTTACCAGAATGCAGTGCAATAATGTAGACCGTTAGGGACACATTTCTGTGGGCTAAAGAACAGTAATTCACCCTAAGTAATTCCACCCTGATCGATGTCAGAATACTGAAGCATCACCTCCCAGGCTATCAGCTCAACAAATATTACTACTACCAGACCAGAATATTCCCTCTTGCCCCCAGCCCTGTCCTCCCCTGGCTGTAGATATTCTTTCACTTTGATAGACATTGTACTGATAACCTCCATTTTCATCATCTTGCCCCCACTTTGCAAATTTACCACTTGCAAGTTGTACCTGAATACGATTGTAAGGTCAAATAATCATCAGAGTTTGCATGTGCTTCCCTGTTTCCTCCATAATCTAGCAGTCTTGGTCAAACAGCCCCTTTGCTTTCTCCAAACTACAATTCTGTGTAAGGATGCTCATGATGAGAGATGTGTCCATTACTTATATATGCCATTATAGTTTTGTACAGACAATTTAGCTTAAAGTTTTATTATCTTTATTTCGGTTCACAAGATTTTCAATGAGATGCGATTCTAGTGCATATCTTTATTACATGCAGACTGAAATTTCATGTGTCTTGCATACATGCAAATTCTACTTACAAATCTCAGTATATATTTACTTATTGCAAATGTTTGTCTAGAGAACACATAACTTTATTTTGTACACTTTTAAAGCATATCATTTTCATTAGAAATGAGAGCGCTAAGCAAGACCTGACAAATGATGTTGAGATAAAAAAGTAATTTTCAAGCTGACAAATCCTTCAGCTGTGCAAAAGAAATATGCCCGTTTTATTAAGTGCCTTATAGTCTATTAAATTCTATTTTCACAGCCACTATATGGGCTATTACTTGAATGGTTTGACCATGCAGAGAGTGTGTTTTGATGTGATCCGTTCTAATAAACTAGTAAAAAATAGGGAAAAGAATTAAAGACCAGACTTTTGAAGGTGAAATCCAGACAGGTGGCAGCCGCTGCACCAGATATGAATTGTGACTGTCTAGGCCTGGGCTAGACAAACTACGGCCCTCCAGCTGTTGCGGAACTATAAGTCCCATCATGCCTCTACCTCTGGGAGTAATTGTCAGTCTTCCTATCATGCCTGTGTCTCTGGGAGTCATGCTTGTAACTGTCAGTCTTGCAATTCCTCATAAGACATGTAATTCCATAACAGCTGGAGGGTCGCAGTTGTCCACCCCTGGACTGAGTCTAAGCCAATATAATAGTGCTGTCTCCATGACTACAAATCCTTTGGCTATTTTCAGCATTTGGTACAAAATAAGTACTAGTATAATAACTTTAATCAAACTTAAAGCCACTCCCACCCATTCAGCATTCTGGACATCACCCAGCAAACATGATGCCATATCCAGCATGGCATACAGGTTTCATATTCCCCACTGTGAACAGTTTAGTTGGCTGCCATACTTTCAGGGGGTATTTTGACATGGGTAATACCTTGGGGTGATGCCTTGCCACCCATAAGTTTGAAATAATTGCCTTAATGTACTGTGTTTCACCCTTCCCCTAATGAAATGGAATTTGATCAAAAAAGAGCATAAAGATTTGTTTGTATAAAGATTATTTTGACTTGCATTGGATGTGGTGTTATATGAACTCTTTTAATATTTGTAAAACATTAGTAACTTTTAATGGTTCAAATTTCAAACATGTTATTATTTAGTATTAGAACACTGGCATACCAATAAATTACCAAACAAAATCTTAAAAGGATCAAAATTATTGTCTCCTAAAATATTATTATTGTTTTGAACCTTATAGAAATTATCATTTTTATAAATGCGCTGTAGTACCTATAATCCTTGGGTAAAGTGACTTGGCTGCCATTTCTTGTGCTCACTCCTGGTCAGCAATGGCTCTGATATGAGGGTACTGTTGTTGATGTTCCCAGCACCCTGTGTAAGGAATTGGCCAATCAGTACACAGGGAGGTTTATTTACTAAAGGCAAGTGCTCTTGGAAGTGCAGTTGCTCTAGATCTGAGGGGAAGCTCTGAAATGAGGGAAGATCTGCTGTTTTCTATCATCCAATCATGTACAAGCAAAAATGCTGTTTTTTTATTTTCCTTGCATGTGATTGAGTAATCTTTGCAAGCTTTACCTCATTTACTAAGCTCTGGAGCAACTGCACTTGCAGTGAACAGTATATTTGCCTTTAGTAAATCAACCCCAGTGTGTGGTTCTAATTGGCAATGTTGAAGTCTCTGTGCCACCTAGGTAAACTGTCTAGTGCAGGCCTACATAGGTTTGTACAGTAGATATAAGGATTACAGTGGACAGGTCTGTCACCAGGGAGAGAAGTCATTAAGAGTTCTGTAACAATAGGTAGTCAGGGAGATGGCTACTCTAGGAGTACATTGCCTATGACAAGCCTTTGGAATCAGTTCTGTTCCTTAGCTATAGTTATGCGTTCAAGCCTAAGTTTAGTTAAAAAAGGTGATGTGTCCCTTCTGCTGATGGCTGTGGAAATCTTCCAACTTCAGATTCCCCACCACCACCCCCATATTATTCTGGCGTTGCGGGGTTTACTAGCGAGGAGGGACCTGTCCACTCATCAAGAGTGCTGACTATGCCTACCATTTCTGCCCACCTCTTCTTCCATTCGTAGAACCCGTTTTTGAAGCTTTCAAGAAATGTGCTCTATGAATGGAGGATGGTGGATGAATGACATTTTTCTTTTGCTTTCTTCCATATTTTTTTGTTGGCTTTTGTAGTGTCTAATTAAAAAAATAAACACACTTATTTAATTCAAAACTTAGTTCACCATCTCTTGTGCCAGAAACATAATTTCTGTGCCAGAAAATACTTTTCAGTGCCTTTATAAAAGAGACAATCAAAGAATATAATTTGTACTTTTAATGAGTTATAAATTATCTTCATTCCCAGATGAGAACAATCTTTGTTTTTCATAGTGATAATGAAAACCTCTGATTTTCATGCTTTTTATGACAAAATTACAATGCTATAACAAAGTTGTAACATTCCCGTGCCAATCGCTCTTAGATTTCTATTGACCAAACAGTGACTATCCCGGGGTCAGTGGACATCGCTTTCATTTCTGCACATTGTGACAGCCTGGTCACTGTGCCAACATGTCAGTCTGTCTCAGCTTTGGTTTCCTCTGTTAGCTAAACTAACTGGTTATACCCTCTGGAATGCATTTTTCAAATAATCCTATGATGAAATCACTAGGAGAACAATGACACTGGATTCTCCTCAGGTAGATGGTTCAACCTCTGCTGGGGTTTTTGACAGCAGCATAGAGCTGGCCGGGGATCACCCCCTGCTCCGTTTCACCTAATGTTTAAAGCGAAGGTTCTGGCTTCCACTATAGTTCCTCTTTAAGTGGCTCTAAAGTAGTTTTTGAGTTTGATTCCTGTTTATTGATGTCTAAAGGAGTACTTTTTGTTTTTTTTTAGCAAATTCCAGATGTGTCTCCAACAGGAAGATACACTACTTTGGTGCCCTTAATCTTCATTCTTACTGTGGCTGGTATCAAGGAAATTATAGAAGACTATGTAAGTTGTGTCAAATTTCCTTTCCCTTCTTCCATAATTCTCACAATTCACATTCTAAAAATTGCATTCAACGGAGACCTTGAAAAGTTTGAGATGCCTCTGTAAAGTTTTCTTAGAAATTTGACTCTATTATACTTTTCACATACTGTACATTGTTTGATATAAAAAATCTTAACTGGATGGTTCTTTATGTTTTTGGTGGATTTAAAACATGTTATTCTCATAGGAACGTGCAGTAATTCTAGTGATATCTCTTATGAATATGAGAGTATGAATAGTGCATGATTTCTTTCATCCATTGAGGGATACGTCTACTTGGTGATAGATTATACAAAATTACAGTAGTTGTAACAGTTGTGAGACATTATTAGGTGTGACAATTTTTTTTTTTTCAAGAAGATTTTTATTGGGTTTTACAACTTTTACAAAGTATATGTAACATACATCTCAAACCGTGAGATTACAAATTCTTCGTATTTATGCAATGTTCGTTAGAGAGCGTTTACAGGCAGACGACAGTCTGGCAACGTTATCACAGGAACATATCATTCAAAAGTAATACATGTAAATTCCAGACCTAGATCAGTAGACTTGTGCTGAGAGGTTGCTTCTGGAAGGGGGGTCTGCATGGAATCTCCGGTCACATCGGGAAATGTTAAGTGAAGATATCCCGAGGCCATTCACCCCGAAAGGGATCATTTCTGTGAATGGGTCGGGGTCGGGAGTGGATATATCGGTGGTACCGTTGACTGGTGACCATAATGGGTTGTGAATCGGTTCCACCGAGTGACCTGATTCATTGAAGAAGAATGTTGGAAAAGACAGTTTGTCTGAGATAAGTACACACCTGCGTCGCGGGTGTGTAGGGTGAGAGAGTATGCTCAAGAGAGTAAGTGTCAATTATGTCTGTGAAAAGAGCTGGGGTAAGGGTTTGACTGAGATGGGGGGGGGGGGGAGGAAGGAGGGCCCAGGGGGTGGGCGGATCGGCGGAGTTGGGGAGTCAGGATTGTGCTCTATATATGCTCAATGAGTAGTGATTGAGGAGGAAGTGGGTTGGGTGGTTTGTGTGGGTGATTGACGAAAATGCAACCAACATGCCCAGGTGGTGTTAAACTTGGTAGGGTTGTCATTGGCCTGGCAGATAAGCTTTTCCATCTCCGCTATTTTATCTACCCTCCGGATCCACTTTTGGATCGTGGGGGGTGACGTAGACCTCCAGATGGCTGGGATGCAAAGATTAGCCGCGTTGATTAGATGAATGGTGAGCGATTTTTTGTAGCTACCGGGGGAAACAGGAGTGTGGTGCAATAGGTATCTTTCGGGTGTGAAAGTCGGTGAATAGGTGGATATTTGGGTAATTAATCGGTGAATTGCCTGCCAGAATGGCTGAATGAGGCTGCAGCTCCACCAGATATGCAGTAGAGTGCCCTTAGCAGAGCCGCACCTCCAACAGGTTGGGGGAATGGCGGGGTGAAACTTGTGGATTTTGTCAGGTGTTCTGTACCACTTAGAGAACACTTTAAATCTGTTCTCCTGTGTTGAGACATTTATAGACCCTTTGTGCATGAGAGTGAAGATGGAGTCCCATTCTTGCGGAGATAGGTCCAGAGAGAGGTCTGATTCCCATTGTTTTACCAGTTTGTCATTTTTGACTATGTGCTGAGAGAACAAAAGGGAGTATGTGGCGGAAATGAGATGGCCCTGGGGTTCAGTGTCTAGGCAAAGGAGTTCAAGAGGGGTGTGGTCTCTGCTGTAGGGGGAGTTTCTGCTATACGTTTGGAGAAAATGTCTCAATTGCAGGTACTTAAAGAAAGGTAAGTGATGATTAGAGAGTGTCGATTCGAGTTCCGCATGGGGGAGTAACGAGCCGTTGCGAAAACAGCCATGGGCCCTTACTGGGGTGTAGGCCGTGTCTCGGATAGGATCCTTATGCACTAGACCCGGAGGAAATTCCGGGTTGTTAGTTAGTGGAGTCATGGGACCCGGTGCTGGGAGCATATGAAGTGTTTTGCAAACCTTTTTGAAGATTGAAAGGGTGGTGCCAATGGAGGGGTGAGACAAGAAAGTGTCTGGTACGTGTCTGCTATCAACCCATGGGGAGTTGACTAATGGGAGGCTCGCAAATGAATTTTCTAATTCTACCCAGTCTTTGGCTTGACGGTGTTTGTGCCAGTCTACTAATCTAGTTAAGTGGCAGTCCCATTGGTATTTTTGAAGATCTGGAAGTCCTAAACCTCCTAATCTTTTGGGGAGGACTAATCTGTCCCAACTAAGTCTCGGTTGTTTTGATGCCCAGATGAAAGACCGGCAGATGCGTTTGTAGGCTGAGAAAAAAGCGAGGGGTAGTCCGATTGGGATGGCTTGGAGGAGGTAAAGGAGTCTGGGCATAACGTTCATCTTCAGTATCGCGATCCTACCCAACCAAGAGAAGGATCCCAAGTGCCACTTCCGAAGATCTCCTTGGATGGACAGGATCATGGGTGCGAAGTTGCTGGTGTATAGGTTTTTCAGGTCTGAGGTGATTTGGATTCCGAGGTAGGAAATGGCCGATGGCTCCCAGCCGAAGGGGAAATTAAGTTTACAGAGATTCACCGTATCAGAGGTTAGGGTAATATTAAGTGCTTTGGATTTTTCAAAGTTGATTCTCAAGTTAGAGAGGGTTTGGAAAAATTCAAAGTCTGCTAAAAGATTGGGGATGGTCGTAATGGGATCAGTCAGGAACAGTAATATATCGTCTGCATATGCAGCTAGCTTGTATGATTTGTGGTGTATGTCAACTCCTTTAATAGTGGGATTGTCCCTTAATTTGCGGAGCATGGGTTCAAGGGTTAGTATAAATATAAGTGGGGACAAGGGGCACCCTTGACGGGTTCCATTGGAGACAGAGAAGGCGTCCGACAGTGTACCGTTAACTCGTAGCCTGGCCGTAGGGGAGGCATACAGGGCCAGAATCATGGTGAGCATGCGCGGAGGTAAGCCCACCGCCTGGAGGGTGGCCTCCATGTAATCCCATGCTACCCTGTCGAACGCCTTCTCTGCATCCAACGACAGAAAGAACCCCTTGGTGGACGTTTTCGTGAGCCAGTGGTGTATGTTCAGTGCTTTAGTGGTGTTGTCCCTAGCCTCACGACCAGGAACAAAGCCAACCTGTTCTAGTGAGATCAGAGATGGTATGAAAGGTAAGATTCGGTTAGCCAATGCTTTCGCGAATAATTTGAGGTCCACATTGAGCAGAGAGATGGGACGGTAATTCATCACTTGAGTGGGGTCTTTATCTTTTTTGGGGATGAGTGTAATGTGTGCTGTGAGCATGTCGTTGTGTGTGTGTGTTGAGGGTGATAGGGCATTGAGCGCTTTCGCTAGGCGTGGAAGAAGGATGGAAGGGAAGGATTTGTAGTAGCATGCCGTAAGGCCGTCAGGACCGGGGCTTTTTCCTGTCTTCATTTGTCGTAGCGCTGTAAGTAGTTCTTCCGTGGAGAGTGGGGCGTCTAGGGATTGGGCGTCTTCAGTGGAGAGAGGTTGTGGTCCGTATTGTGTAAGAAAATTCTGGAGAGCAGTTTTCCGGTTAGAAGGATCGTCGGCGTGATTAGACGGTGTCAAATTGTATAATTTGCTGAAGTATTGGACAAATTGCTGGGAGATTTCCTCGTTTCTAGAAAACGAATCGCCAGCTGAGTTGGAGATTTTATGAATAGTATGTGAGGCCTTTTTGGATTGCAATGCCCTCGCTAATAATTTGCTGGATTTGTTCCCAAATTCATAATATAGTTTTTGAGTCAGCATGAATTTACGTTTCAATGATTTGTTTAAGACTTCTAGAAGTTCCTCTCTCGCCTGTGTTAATTCAGTTAGCAAAGCATCAGCGACGGAGGCTTTGTGTGCCTGCTCGAGCGCGTGTATACGTGCGGTTAGATCAGCTATGTGTGCGCGGTTGAGTTTGTTGCGGTTAGCAGAGATAGAGAGGAGCTCGCCCCTAATGACACATTTGTGTGCATTCCATACGCTCAAAGGTGTGACGTCGGGAGTGTCGTTGTTAGCAAAGAAGTCAGTTAAGCTTTTGGACAGTCTATTTACGTTAAGTTCATCTGTCAGTAGGGAGCTATCGAGACGCCAAATACGCGTTTTTGTGTTCATGGTCGCTAATTGTAAGGTCATAGAGATAGGGTTGTGATCAGATAGTATGGACGGTTCTATGGTAGCTTCGTTAGGTTGGTCAGGTCGTTCTGGGAGATGAAGAAGTGATCTAGTCTAGAATATTTGTCGTGCGACGGTGAGAAGTATGTGTAATCCCTTGTCTTGGGATGCATGGTGCGCCATGTATCGTGAAGTAGAAGATTATTGAGCTGTAGTTTAATTGGTCTTAAGGCCCTATATGTGAGGAAGGAAGACCTGTTGGAGGTGTCCATCGCTGGGGTCAGCGGGATATTAAAATCGCCACCGACGATGAGGGTACCGACCTGGAAGCTAGCTAGCAATTGCAGAGTCGTTTTGAAAAAGGCGACTTGGCCCTTGTTGGGAGCATAAATGTTAGCGATGGTGTAGGGTAGCTGATGGAGAGTGCCTTTTATAAAAAGGTATCGTCCATGTGGGTCTTTCAGTGTGTCTGTGATCAGGAATGGACACTGATTGGAGATGAGGGTTGTAACCCCTTTCGATTTCGCCTCTATATTGGAGGCGTGAATTGTCGTGGGGAAGTATCGGCTTTGCAGTTTAGGAATGGAATCTGTGCGGAAGTGTGTTTCCTGAATTAGCACTATGTGAGCTTTGGAGTGTTTGAGGGAAGTTAGTAATTGGGACCTTTTTTCAGGGGTATTTAGACCCCTTATGTTGATCGAATAAAGCTTGAGTGATTGTGGTGTTTGTGGCTTGACTCCTTGAGTGGAATTAGAGTCTGTCCTGGCCGCCATCGTGGGTTGAGGGGGAGAAGGGAGGAGGGGTGTGCGTTCAGGGGGGTACGATTGATAAGTAGAGCTAGTTTGCTTTGTAAACGTGGGGAAGGTGTGGGGAGAACCGAAGAGGCGTGGATCTGTATGTCCACTAGCCTCCTAATTTATAGATCGGTCGTGTACAGGTCCCGCGTAGGGTGTCGTATCCTTTGAGGGAGACGGCGACCCCAGGTGGGCCCGTATGGGGGTTGACCAGAACCAGGCAACGGAGAGAGTGAAGAGGATAAGTGGTGAGAGTCGGAGTGAGGCCCTCCGCCCCAGGAGAACCTGAAGCTGATGACTGAGGTGCGAGTGGTGAGTGTGCTAGGTAGATTATTGGGTTACATACTGTGAGATTGTGTTGCAGGGTCAGCAGTCTACATTGAGGTCTAATGTGGTCAGAGAGAGTCTGTTCCAGCTAGATAATAACACACTAAAACAACATGCTATGGGTAAGCCCTTAGGTGAGGCAACTTCCAGAGCTAGGAGTGTTGGGGGGCATTAGGGTGTAAGCCTGGTAACAAAAAAAAAAAAAAAAAAAAATCTGCCGGCATCTGGGGCAGGTCTTGCCGTGTGCCAGTCCTATCCCGTAAGGGAGGGAGGCGATGCCGAGGGGGGTGGGGCCAGAGGTAGCTGACTGGAAGTTACCACACCCGGGGGTAGGCACGTTCTGAATCCAGAATAAACTGATCTGTAGCATTGTGCCACTGTTAGGTGCATAAACTAAACATTAAACATTGAAGAGGGGGTGGAGCCGTAGCAAAAGAAAAAAAAAACACCTTGGTGGTATTGAAGCACCGCAATAAGTGGTCGCTTACAATCCGGAACCGACAGACATGGGCATCATTAAACCATAAACAGTAAAACCATGATGTGGGTGTACCGGCCAGTTCATACTCCTGTATGTGTTGGTGTAAATCATATCCGCCTGGTGTGATCAGCAGTCTGCAGTGAGCGGCGGGTAAAGTTCGCCACTGTGTGACGCCTCTGGTTCAGCTTGTAGGAGAGTGTCGGCGTCGGCGTTTCCAGGGCCGGTGCGTTGTGCTCCTTCGATTACTGCGGCTCTTCTTATCGGTGTACGGACGTGTAGCCTCTGGTTGCGTGAGAACACGTAGGGGTGAGGGCGGAGTTCGGCGTCGTGATGCCTTGTGGGTGTTGTAGTTGCGGGTCTGAGCTGTAGGCTGGTATCAGGCATTAGTAGGCGGGGATAACAGGCATCATGACTGAGGCTTGAGAAAAAGGAGTGTTGATTGGGCGAGGTCCGAAGGCGGTCGAGTGGTGACATATCGCTGGTGCTGTGTTGAGGATAGGGGAGCCTATCATCCCATGGAACCGGCTGGTCTGACCTGTTGATGTTCCGAATGGACCTTCCAATATCGGTCTCGTAAAACGAAAAAAGGTGTAAGAGAAAAAACAACAATAAAAGTTACTTGAAACTTAAACTGTGTGCGTTGCGGAATGGCTCAGGTATTTCAGCCAGTGCCTTCCGTCAGCCGTGGGAGCTGATTAAACATGCCTATTCCGACCCCTACGTGGGCCCCGGGATCTGGGGGAGACATCTGGGCTGTTGGCGCGGTAGTGTGTGCGGTGGGCCGTGTGGTTTCTGCGCACAGAGGAAGAACGTCTCCGGCTGAGGAGAGGTGCTTGTGTTTCCATGGGGTCTTCTCTATCCATCCCTCTTGCGTAGTTGCGGGGGCGAAATGCAGCGTACCAATTGGGTACTGGTATCAAAGGGATGCCGAGAGCGGCACAAAAATGTGGAAGGTCCTCAGGGACCTTGAGGAATGCTGTGCGTCCATGTGTGGAGGCGGAGAGACAGAAGGGGAACTTCCACTTGTATATTATCTGTCTGTCCCTTAGGGCTTCCAACAGGGGTTTCAGGTCTCGCCTGTGCTGGAGTGTGATTCCTGACAGATCCTGGTAGATTTGTACTTGTGCGCCATTATGTATTATCTGTGGTCTGCCCCGCGCCATTTTGAGGATTTCTTCTTTCAATCTGAAATCCACAATGCAGCATATAATATCCCTTGGAGGATCTGATTCTCTGTCTTTGGGGCGAAGTGCGCGGTGTACACGCTCCATTTCAACAGGGGTGTGGGCAGGACGGTTGAGCAGGGAGTTAAAGATGGAGATGATAGCCGGAGAGATCTGGTCTCCTTCAACGGACTCTGGTAGGCCTCTAATACGCAGGTTGTGCCTTCTGCCCCTGTTGTCGAGGTCTTCAAGGTGCCTCTGCATGTCACGCAGCTGTCTGGTATGCGTGTCAACTTCTTCCGTTACAGACTGTATAATAGTGTCTTGGTGTTCTGTCATGTTTTCCACCACCCTAACCCTGTCGTTCAGTGACTTAAGATCCAGTCTGAGTTCTGAGATGGCCGATGCTAGTGTTTCTTTGATGTCATCCGCTACGGAGCGGAGATCCAGAATAGTTAAGGGTGGATGTGGCCTGAGTTCTATCCCCTCGTCCCCAGCTAACAGAGGTAATGCCTGAGGTGGTGTAGTGGGTGACTGTTGCGGCTGAGAGGGGGGTTGTGCGGAGCGTCCCTGTGTGTGGCGGGAGGGCGCCATATTGTCTCTACCCGTCCGGAACATCTCGGGGATATTCTGCCCCTGTGTGTCGCCTAGGTCTCTCGGGGACCTCGAGCGGGATGCTGAGGAGGTCCGGGAAGCCGTCCCCATAATCGGTTGTGGGTGCAGTGCAAAAGTACCTCACAATTTCAGCGGCTTTCTCCTGAGGCGGACGGAGCCTAGGGATTAGGCGACTGTCTCCATGCTAGGTCAGGCCACGCCCCCCCTAGGTGTGACAATTGGTAACATAATAGAAAGAGTAACATTAGTCAGTGTGACAGTTGGTGGGAGTATTCTGAACAGTGATGGTCACTATGGGATAGTGTGTGCTGAGGATAGAATATGACATAGGAAAGGTTAGAATTGGTATGAAGGATAAAGTAAGATAGGTTAGAAAGAATAGGGTAAGATGTAGATTGAAAGGGTAGGATAGGATAAGAAGGATAGGATAGAATGATTTCAAATGAATAAATGACTTTAACTCTTATTATACAATCAATTAATGTGACTTCTGTAGGTGTACATTGATCCACCGTTTGAGCTGGGAACATTAGAAGATGACATTGATCCCTCTGTTCTAATTGTCAAATAATAAAGCATTGTTCCAAAAAGGCAGCTGTAACCTTCATTTTATACTCGTACTTGGTGGTAATGTAATCATGAACCCTGTTCTTGAGTACAGGGAAACATCGCTGCACAGTGTGGGCAGCGGCATGAATTATAAGGTGGGTTGTCAATCATGGTATGGTGGCATGGTGCACTAAGCAGGGGGAGTGTAAGCCAGACTGATCATGAAGCTGCAGGACACCATGCGTCAGCACTGAGCCCTGTGGTTTAGATAAGATGCTGTGGGACGCACTCGACCAGGAAATGTTTCTACTCTTAAAAAAAGAAAACACATTTACAAAATGTTCACACATTTTCTAGCACTGAAGAATATCCTTTTGGCCTGCTCAATGCTCAGTGTTAGTCCCCTAATTTCCCCTGTTCAACCAAAATATCACTGGTAACACTGGATGCATAATTAGCAATAATCAGATTGTATAGTGGCTAGCTTTACAGTAGAAAATAAATATTGAATAATAGATTATACCTTTTTTTTAGATTTCTGCTAAAGCTGAACTCCAGACAGGTATAAAAAACATCACATAATGCAAATATATATTCATTAAAACTCATTAAAATGGATCTGAACCATGCCTTGTTACATAGTTACATAGTAGGTGAGGTTGAAAAAAGACACGAGTCCATCAAGTCCAACCTATGTCTGTGATTATATGTAAGTATTACATTGTATATCCCTGTATGTTGTGATCGTTCAGGTGCTTATCTAATCATTTTTTGAAACTATTGATGCCCCCTGCTGAAACCACCGCCTGTGTAAGGAAATTCCACATCCTTGCCGCTCTTACAGTTAAGAACCCTCTACGTAGTTTAAGGTTAAACCTCTTTTCTTCTAATTTTAATGAGTGGCCACGTGTCTTATTAAACTCCCTTCCGAGAAAAAGTTTTATCCCTATTGTAGGGTCACCAGTACGGTATTTGTAAATTTAAATCATATCCCCTCTCAAGCGTCTCTTCTCCAGAGAGAATAAGTTCAGTGCTCGCAACCTTTCTTCATAACTAATATCCTCCAGACCCTTTATTAGCTTTGTTGTCCTTCTTTGTACTTGCTCCATTTCCAGTACATCCTTCCTGAGGACTGGTGCCCAGAACTGAACAGCATTCTCTAGGTGCGGCCGGACCAGAGTCTTGTAGAGTGGGAGAATTATCGCTTTATCTCTGGAGTTAATCCCCTTTTTAATGCATGCCAATATTCTGTTTGCTTTGTTAGCAGCAGCTTGGCATTACATGCTATTGCTGAGCCTATCATCTACTAGGACCCCCAAGTCCTTTTCCATCCTAGATTCCCCCAGAGGTTCTCCCCCTAGTGAGTAGATAGTATTCATATTTTTGCCACCCAAATGCATTATTTTACATTTTTCTACATTAAACCTCATTTGCCATGTAGTTGCCCACCCCATTCATTTGTTCAGATCTTCTTGCAAGGTTTCCACATCCTTGTTCTGCACTGTCTCTATGTGGAGGCAGCCAGTTTGGTAGAGGAGCAGGGCTTTGTGTCTCCTATGTAGGCTGACCGTTCTTGTCTCGCCCCCTGTAGTGGGTGGACCTGGTAAGTCCCTCCCACAGCTCTGCTCTTTGCACTGGCTATGTACAGCATATTGACAGTGTCACTGCTACTTTCACATGGTAATATCTGGGTTAGCAAATTAATTTGAACACAAAGTGTTTTTATATTCTTTGTGGCTCTCAAGGAATATATTTAAATGATATTGTTGTGCCTGGCTTTTTGACTCACAAGGAATATATTTAAATGTATATTGTGCCTGGTATTCAGCTTTAAGACAAGAGCTTTCAAATGGACATGAGTGCTGAAAAGTGGAAGTACTGCATTACCCTACCAAGTTATATGTATAAAAGTGCTACTAATGCATATGTATATACAATACAACATGCGCATTAATGAATTAACTACTTAAGGACCGAGCCTCTTTCTGAGATTTGTTGTTTACAAGTTAAAAACAGTTTTTTGTTTTTTTTTAATAGAAAATTACTTGGAACCCCCAAACATTATACATTTTTTTTGTTAACACCCTAGAGAATAAAATGGCGGTCATTGCAATACTTTCTGTCAGCGGTCTTACATTTTTGGAAAAAATACACTTTTTTAATTAAAAAATGAGACAACAGTAAAGTTAGCCCAATTTTTTATATTGTGAAAGATAATGTTACTCCATGTCAATTGATACCCAACCTGTCAAGCTTCAAAATTGCGCCTGCTCGTGGAATGGCAACAAACTTTTACCCTTAGAAATCTCCATAGGCGACGTTTAAAAGATTCTATAGATTGCATGTTTTGAGCTACAGAGGAGGTCTAGAGCTAGAATTATTGCTCTCGCTCTACCGATTGTGGCGATACCTCACGTGTGTGGTTTGAACACCGTTTACATATGCAAGCGCTACTCACGTATGCGTTCGCTTCTGCACGCGAGCTTGGCAGGACGGGACGCGCTTAAAATTTTTTTTTTCTTATTTGTTTTACCTTTTATTTTTACACTGTTCTTTAAAAAAAAAAAAAAAATTGTGCCACTTTTATTCCTATTACAAGGAATGTAAACATCCCTTGTAATAGAAACAAGCATGACAGGACCTCTTAAATATGAGATCTGGGGTCAAAAAGACCTCAGATCTCATATTTACACAAAAATGCAATAAAAAAAAAAAAAAAATTGTCATTTGAAAAAATAAATTAAAAAATGTCCCTTTAAGAGCTATGGGCATAAGTGACGTTTTGACGTCGCTTCCGCCCTGCAATGGTATGGAGACAGGGGAGGGCCATCTTCCCCTCACTCGTCTCCATACACAGGAAGGAGAAGCATCCGATTGCCCTCCGCCGCTACCGACTGCTCTGGTAAGCAGCAGGGGCCCTTCTCCCGCCGCCGTTTATAAGTGATCTCGCGGTGGATGCGCAGCAGAGACCACTATTATCGGAAACTGGACCGCTCACCGAAGAAGAGGATATTGGAGTTATGGCAGCTATCTGCTGCCATAACAATGATATTCCTCTTCAAGGTTAGGACGTATTTCGGCATGCAGCGGTCCGGAAGTGGTTAATAAGTGCAATATATCCATACATAAAGTGTTATACACTGCATGAAAAGTGCTTATGCATGAAAGAAGTGTAAAGTCATCAACATAAAAATTCAACATCATCAGGAGGTGCCTCCTGATGCCTCCTAATGACATCTTGATGACGAAATGCATAGTGGTGACTCTTCAGGTCACACAGAACGTCACTTTCATCCAATGGAAAGCTGGCTCCAGGGGATCACAGAGCAGCAGCATCCTTTCAAACACAAATCATCAGATCATTCCTGGTGGCGGGGCATGGCACCCCATTTGTAAGTGTACATCCTTCCATAATTTTTAATGCACATATCAATAAAATGGTATGCGCTATGATATTCCCTGTGGTTTTATTCTTCCTTTGAGCTGGATCCATTGATGTGGTTCCATATCCATGGGCACCACAACATCACCCAGAAGCCTTTTTAGACCTGCCTCGGTATACACCTAGTGGGACCATATCTGTGGGTGAGTGCGTACTCTGGTTGGAATGGGCACGGGTAATTGCAGTGATTATTTGCATAGTTCTGGAGCACCTGTGTATGAAATTTCTTTTGAGGATCTGTTTTCACATCCTTTACTGGGGACATATTTGGACTCACTTTATGGACTTTTTCTTTTTTTCTTTATTTGTTGAATTTTTCAGTTGATGACTTTATACTTCTTATATGCATAAGCACTTTTCATGCACTGTATAGCACTTTATGTATGGATATATTGCACTTATTAATTCATTAATGCACACATTGTATTGTATATACATATGCATAAGTAGCACTTTTATATATAATAAATAGGTAGGATAGCGCAGTACTTCCACGTTTTAGCACTCAGGTGTATGGTTTCATAATACCATTAAGCTACAGCAACCCAGTTTCAGTGTTTTGGAGTCGATTGGTATAATAAATATTTGAAACTTTGTGTGAGTGACCATTTGTATTTTAAATAGACATGACCTGATATTTAGCAAATTTACTGATATTTTACATTGTTACTCAAATTGAAATATGTTTTGACCTCCCGGAATGGCTTTCAGCATTCATAGCAAGTCCTTCTTCAGTAAATTAGTTAATTGTGTTTAAATGGGTCCTAATTTATCATGCCGACATCCTGGGGATGTTGTTGTTTACTGAATATTAGTGGCATTTATGGTAAGAGGACAATATTGCCACAGCTGCAGGTACAGTAATCTGTTAATTAGATTTACGATTTGTCAAAAGCTTTTGCACATGATGCTCATGTGTGTCTCAATGGGAGGCAGCACTTAACCGGATTAATTTGTAGATCATTTTACCTCCATCAGTCAATATGCTGAAAATTATAGCCTTTTCCTTCATATGTCCTGCGGCTGCCAAGGGGGCTTTGTTCCAAAATGACAGACAGACAAAAAGTCCACTATTTGGCAGGTATTATTGAATCTGGTCACCATAGCTAACAGTGACTAATGGAAACGTACTGAGGAAGTATGGAAGATGGAACTAGATTTCTGAAAATACTAGATACCTGGTTTATATGCTGATCCAGTGTCTTTAGTACCTCTAAGTTCTGAGGAAGGAAAAAGCAACCTCTGTATAACATTTTGCCTATATATGCACAGTCCTACTGTGTCTAATTGTAAATTTGTTCCTGCAATGAACTTTTAGAAAAATTAAGCCACAAAGTAACAGTCTGAATTAAAGTGATTCTAAAGCCTAAACAAGTTTTACCTTAAGGTGGATATAAACCTGATTCATGAAATTTGACCATAGCACATATATCTGTAGTGTTTTCCTATCTCTCTCTAAAGCCCTAAGTCCCATGTCTTTCTGCTGCTCGGTTCTTCTGTTATCAGCATGATAACTTCTGACAAGCTCTCTGACAACTGAGATAAAACCAGCCTGAAATTTGTGTCGGGGAGGGTGATTAGCAGGGAGCTGGTCTATTCACAGCACAGCTCTGCACATTCCTTCCTTCCTTTGCCTATGTGGAAGGGGGGATGCCTTTCCTCCAATCAGCTGTCACACAGTGTGAGTGTACTCTCTCCCCCTACAGCTGAAGGAGGAAGAAAGATTTCTAACATGATCTGCACTTTTCGAAGAGTGTAGAAAGGACAAGACAGCAGATATACATGTAAAACTTATGTAGGAGGATTTGTTTCATCTCTGTGTATCTCAGGCTGTTCACTTCACTGGGTATATGTGAGGGTTTACATCCACTTTAATGCATTCCTTGCAATAAGGTAAAACATGTTTAGATATCAGTATTCCCCATCACGCTGCCTTTTGTTTACCCGAGTCCTCACTCGATTCAGCAATGTGCCTATCTGCAGCAGCTCTGTGTTCTCTCCCTATTCTCACAGGCTTTGTCATTGGTTCCCGTTGCTATCAGTCAAATCCTGTGATGAAGGCGCAGGGCCAAGCCGCGCTATCTGTGTCTATGGATGCAGGCAGCATGGCTTGGGATCAAGCCCGCAAAGGAGGAGCTAGGAGTGCCAGCAGGGAATCCAAGAAGAGGAGGTTCAGGGCAATTCTGTGCAAATCCATTGCACAGAGCAGGTAAGTATAACATGTTTGCTATTTAAAAAGGAGGCAAGGATCCCTCTGTGTAAGGCTGGTTATACACTAGTAAAATGTCCTTTAAAGTTTTTCATTTTAAGAACATTCGTTTGCTCTTCTAATTTGAAGGGGCAGGATGGAATTTTTTTCTCAAATACCACATTTTTAATAGTGTATGTGTTTTTTTTATTAATTATTTTTATTAATTTCAAAATTTAATTTTAAAAGCAAGATTTCAAATTACATTTAAGTACTATTGAATGACATTTGTCCAGTCATCAAATGTACAAAGAATGTTTGTACGAATGTTCATGAAATCTACAAGTGTATAACCGTTTAACTGAGAGGGGAATTTTAGTTTTCTGGCAAATTCCACTTTGTGAAAAGGCCTTTAAATGAAAGAACTATTAAACTTAAAGCCAAAAATTTAACATATTGCAGCATACAATTATTAGATGTGGTGACTGTATTAGTTTTTCTCTTTTTAGGCTTTTCCCCTCTCTGTTTTCACCTTTTTTTTTTTAGAGTGCTACAAATAATAGGTTAAGGCTGTATATGACTGGAGGCTAGCTGCCGCATCCCAAAACCACCAAAGGAAAGGGCCCCAGGGGGACTTTACATGCATTAGCCAACCAGGTATATTTAGTAGAAACAAATAGCAAGTATAAAAAGATCAAAAAAGTTTTATTTAGACATCATAAAAGTAATGGTAGAAAATACCAAAGACAGGATTAAAAACAATAACATATGTACAAAGCATAGTATCATAAAACGATGCTCATGCTGAACATAAGGTTGGTCTCGTGCGTAGGAGGCCGAACCGTGGAAACGTTCACAGAAGTCCCAACATGTTTCATAATAAGCAATTATTTCTTCTTCAGGGGAAAAAAACAGAGCATATAAACGTTCTATAAAGATAGTAATAACATGTCAGTATGCATCAACAATGTAAAGGAGTATCATTACAGATGAGGACATCCATGTATATACATATATCTCTCCACAACAAGAACACTCACAATGTATATGTTAGCACACATATAAAGAGTAGCATTCTATATTAGAGTGCCTCCACTCTGGATGAAGAAGCACAGGGGCACCTTTGGACAGTTTCAGTTTTAATTTGTGCATGCTTTTGCCTAGACAGACCACATAGCATCCAGATTCAATCATCTGCTGTGTAAATGAGCCACTATTGCTGAGTAGACAGTAGAAACTAAGTTTGTTCTCTTATTTACAATGCAGTTACCGAGGAAAGCTCGGCATGGTGTGTCCTTGTCCTCCTTAATGTCATGCAAAACTGAAGCATCCTGCTGTCTGCACACTGCTACACCCTCTTGCATATTTCTAGCATTCTTTTCCATAAAAACAGGAATTCTTGTTTTTTTCATATATTGCAATAAATACACTTTCAAGCTGGCCAACTACTGACAGACCACACAACTAGTTTGGTGACCTGACTGTAGTTAAGTGACATATCTAGGTCCCTATCTTTCCCCCAGCCAGATTGGATAGTGAAAGAGCAGCAACAGCCTAGTGTGGTCATCATGCTGCTTTCATCTCCTGTAAATATGTTTATTTACACTAAACAATATCATTAACCACTACGTCTTAGATGGTAGGGCAGTGGCCAGGGGTGTGCATATGCCACAGCTGTGATGCTTTGCTTTACAGCCGTGACAGGAATTATAGCCCCTGTCATGTTTGGAAGGCACTACCACCCACCAAATGCGTTCCATTCAAGTGAATGGGGCCGTACTGCAACCACCCCGCAATCACAGGAAATGCACACGGTTGCAGTGCGGTAGTCTGGCATTTAGGAGGTTAAAACAGGCGACAAGGAGGCATTATACTACCTCCCCACCGCCTGTCAAATGCTTAGTTGTGGTCATGTACACTGCTGTATGCACACTTTAAATCCCATAGTCCATAGTCCCTAGTCCATCTTGAGAGCAAGCAAGAGAAGGTGACTACATTCTTACTTGCAGTGGGACCATGGAAAATGACTATAGCCACCCCTTAACATGAAATTGGATTGCAGCAGCAAAAAAAAAGGAATTTGTAGAAGGCAAAATATCTCTGAGATAAGAATACATATTTAAATAGAATTTTATTTTTTTAAACCAGAGTTTAGTGTCACTTTAAACGCTTACAGACCACCCACCATATATATACTGCTGCAGGACGGCCACTATGTGCTGGATCACGTAACTAGCCCAGTTGTGCTGCAATTTGCTGCATTACAATCCAATCAGCGGATGCCAGCTGCTGAGTGGTCGTGGCACCCGATCACCCCAGTTTTTTAGACGGACCTGATTCGAAACACCCATTGTTCTCTATGGGGCGATGGACATCAGCGGACATGTGTCTACTGACACTCGCCGAGCATCGGATTCGATAAAATCCTAAAAACAGATGTATGGCAATACGTTCGCCATCCGTCCGACGGATCGGATGACAATTGGATGGAAATGCAGACATGCAGTCCGTTTCAATCTGACCGCCCCATAGAGGAAAGCAGGCTATGCAGAGGGGACACAGACCTGTCATCGACTGCTCAGCGGGGATCAGCGGAGAGATCCCCACTGAGCTAGCGGATTCTGACCCCTAGAACTCTATGAAAAATATAAAATACCATATGCAGTGTGTTCACAATGTAAAGATATAAAGGTAACCTGTCAGGAGATGAAAGTATAAGCTGCCTCATAATCTCATTCTGAAAATGCATAGCTGTCTTTGGCTTGACCTGATCACGGAACAAGTATGCAGACAATGAAGTTTCAGTTCCTGGTCAGCATACTTGTTTTAAGTCAGTGTTGAAGGTCCACCAAGCAGGTTATGTTTTTTTTCTCATGGTGGGCTTCCTTGAGTATTCTTTATATAAAAAGGTGTTGTGAGGTATTACAGTGACTCCTGCTTTGGGTTGAATGATGTCTTGAAGAAACCCTGGCTATGTTAGCTATTAGAATAGATACTTTGCCTGAGGAAGAAGCCTTAAAGGTTCTAAAACTGAACTACGGGCACAAAAACTTTCATTGAAATATATTCTTCAATAGCTACAAAGGATATAAATCCACTTTCCGTCCTTAAAATGCCTCTAAAAACCCAGAAATTACCTTGTGACATCATCACTGTTTTGTTTCCTAGTCATTGCAGAGAGCAGAGCTGTGGGAGGGGCCCAACAGGCCCCACCCACTACAAGCTGCCTGCAGAAAACTACAGGAGGGGCGGAGACAAGACCAGTCACAAGAAGAAAGAGCAACAATTACAGAGGCAAAGTTTCACACTGGATTATTGCACAGATCTGGAAGAAATACACAAATCACACCAAGGGTCAAGTAAGAATAAACATGACTCTTGTATTTAGACAAGATTTGCTTACCCTGGAGTTCAGCTTTAAAAAAATGCACTGAAAATCTGTTGAGTGAAACATGCAGATTATCTGAGGAGAATGCTCCTGTTCTACCTGCTGAAAACTGCCACAAATATGAACCTCTTCGGACTTTCCTGTTTGATGTGTTTGTGCACTGAGACTATATGAGGTATAGGGAATGCACACATTTGTCACCTACACAGGATTGCATGTACAACATTTGTAGGACTGTTTCTACCTACACAAAACAAGAAGTCCTTACCCATCTAAGGTACCTGTGTCAGATTAGGCCCTAGCTTTGGGCTTGTTGCCAAATGTTATTAATAGGAAGAAGACAATCAAGCCAGTATTTGACCCTGGAATAGGTGGCAACCTTACCTAAGCTATAGGGGAAGACCAGTCTGCAGGTAAGAGTATCTTTATCCAAATGAGGGCTATCATGCACATTCATTACAACTGGGTGTTTTCATACCTCCATTTAAGTTTTGGGCAATCCACACCTGCCTTGAAATATTTCATGAACCCATGTGATTTAGAATTTTATGTCCTATGTGACTATAAATTCTGTTGTATGTTCTTGACACTCATTTTAACTGAGGAAGCCACTCAGATGAGTAGTGTAATGCCGTGTACACACGGGCGGACTTTTCAGCATCAAATGTCCTTTCCAACGGACTTTTGACGTAGTTACGATGGACTATCGAACAACCGGACTTGCCCACACACGAACGGACTAAAGTCCGTTCGAAAGTCCGTTCGTTTGAACGTGATGACGTACAAAGGGACTAGAATAAGGAAGTTCCTAGCCAGTAACCAATTGCTGCCCTTGTGTCATTTTTTGTCCGTCGGACTAGCATACAGACGAACGTATGTTTTGATCGGAACTCGAGTCTGTCGGAAAGATTTGAAACATGTTTTTGACAGAAAATGTCCGCTGAAGGTCCGATGAAGCCCACACACGGTTGGATTGTCCGACGGATTCGTTTTGTCGGACCAGTCCGGTCGAAAAGTCCGGTGGTGTGTACACGGCATTACATTCAAACAAGTCTAGTTAAATGTGATCAACTACTTCTGGCTATCACATGCATTTTTTTATCCATAATGTAAAGATAATAATACTGTATATTCAATATTTTGCTCTCTGATTACTGATATGTTCTCTTTCTGCAGAAAAGACATAAGGCAGACAATACTGTTAATAAAAAGAAAACAATAGGTGAGTTTCTATCTCTTGGTTGTTCTTCCTTTGTTGTGACCCTTATTATTTTGGCTTATTATCATTTCACCTGCTTAAATAACATGCAGCTGTGTGCTACCTGGTTACAGTCTCTTTACAAGATATTTAGGTTATAGGTGGACATTGATGGGCTGAATTACCTGCTGGATCCTTATATTTCTTGGAGATGGCAGAGATCTCCCCATTGGTGTTCCATGCCGTAAGGCTTTTCGTGTTCATCAAGAAAGAAGGAAGATCCATTTGCTGTGTATTCTACATGTTTTCTGTGTACTTGTACTTGGATGGCTTGCCCATTCACACAGGGGCAACACGACTTCCAGCGCGACTTTGGGAGGCAACTTGGACACGACTTGAGTATGAATCACAGCACGACTTGGGGCAACTTACAACACAACCTGAAGTCGCCTTGAGGACAGGGAACTTTACAAGTGGCCAATCAGAGCTTATCAGCTGTGTGTGAGAAGGAGGGGGCTGGCTGTTTAGTGGAGGAAATTACTTTCTGTTTCCTTTCTGCTTCCTGTAAAGTTGCCTCAGTATGAACAGTGATCAGACTTGGAGGCAACTTCCATTGAAATCAATGGGTACAAGTTGCCTTCAAGTCGGATTGAAGTAGTACAGGAACCTTTTCTGAAGTTGGAGCGACTCCAGTAGTGTGCATTAAGACGGATCCATTCACTTACATTGATTTTTTCATGTAGCGCGACTTGAGGCGACTAGGGGCGACTTGGGGCGACTTGAAGTCGGATCCAAAGTTGCCCCTGTGTGAATGGGCTCTTAGTGTTTGTGCTTCATTAGGACCAGCTGTCAACAGTCTTTTGATTGTGCTTGTTTCCCCATACAAGTCAATGGTGACTACAAGCAGGATGACCCAGCTTATAAAGATGGCAAATGCAGGTCAGAAGAACATTCACTACAGGTTAAATGCCCCTACCAGTGTACTGTGAACTCTCAAACTGACCTTAAATGCAAGTTGAATGCACCGGAAAGCAAGCTGCATTTGAACATTAAGACAAACTCAAAGCCTGTCACCTTAGGCCCCTACTTTCCTGCATCCTTGTAGCCCTTCCACTTTCATACAGCTTTATTGGTTACCATGGAGCCTTTGTGTTTACCAAGAAAAAGAAAAATGCCTACTACTATCTTTAGTCCAAATTGTAGTAATGTATCATGAACCTATCAGCAGCTTTATGGGAGCAGCACAGAAGGCAGACAAGTACTGTATAAAGGCTGTTTTTTATTTGTCATATGTGTGTTGCCTCACAGACACAAATCCAACATCAATCCGATTCAGAACCTTTGTTCTCCAGTTGTGATCTTGTATTTCAAGATTGAAACATATATCTGGCTCAGAGGCAAGACAAAACAGTTGTTACTCTAAATGTATTTTCACCCCAAGTGTTTTTTTTTTTTAAAGATTTGTAATGCATGTTATATCTATGGCAGGTTTTACTGTTGTCTTTGTCCCCACTGGGAGGATTACTGCTCACTTCCTCTCCTGGTGACATTTTACTGGTATGAGAAGTAAGGGGGAATCTCCACCACAAGGACAATACTTTCACCTCCAAGAGGTTCTAACCATTTCTTACTCTTCTAAAAATGTAATGTTTTTGCTGTCCCAGTTAGAGAGATCATTCTTTGCTTTTTGTCCTGGTGACATCAACAAAGATTATAACCTTTCCCACTCTATCCAAAAGTAATTGTTTCTTTAGTTTTACTTTAAAGTGACTCTGCCAATAAAATTTTTGTAGAAAATACCTACTTAAACGTGACATGCATGGGCTGTCTCGCCGATGCCAACACTTTCTGGATTCAGCATCTTCGGCCATCTTGATTTGCTGGACAGGATAACGTAACTTCTTCACATGTGCATGGGAATTCATTCTCCCGGCGCCAAGGCATGCTAAGAATGAGCAGCTCAGTGTACTATCAAAATTAGGTCTGTGGGCAAAACCGGAGAGTGCAAAATCTGGTGCATTTCTGTATAAAAACCAGCTTTCAGGTTTTTTTTCTCAAAGCTTACTTGAACAAGCTGAAGTTAGAAGCTGATTGGCTATCATGCACAGCTGCACCAGATTTTGCACTCCCCAGTTTTAGTAAATCCACTCCACCATGCTTTATGAGTCAGTAACTCAGAAGGCGCTGAAGCCAGAGACAGCCAGAAAGTTAGAATGTCAAAAGGAGATCATCAGTAATACTTTACATCAGGGCTCAAAATTTCAAGTCCTGAGCTACTAGCCAGGCCTTAAGAGTTACTTGCCACCAGTTGCCTAACCCAAATCCTACCCTTCCCCGCCCCTAATCCTGCCCCTAAACATGCCCTCATAAATTACTTAATTTACCCCATGTACACACTGTCCCATTATCACTACACACTGCACCCCTGTATATAATGACCCTACACACTGCTCTCACTCTTTTTTTACTCTTTCCCTCTCCCTGTGCACACTGCCCCCCTGTCATGAATGTATTTCCCAGCCTATCAGTTGCTTGTATATATTTATGTCTGTACACAGTTCAGGGCGGGCAGGAGAGCACAGTATTGGGGGCAGGAGGGCACAGTAAGGGGGGACAGGAGGGCACAGTACAGGGTGGGCAAAATGACACAGTACATGGTGGGCAGGAGGGCACAGTACAGGGTGGGCAGGAGGGTACGTTACAGGGTGGTAAGGAGGGCACAATATGGAGAGCAGGAGGGCACAGTACAGGGTGGACAGGAGGGCACAGAATGGGAGGACACAGTACAGGGTGGGTAGGAGGACACAGTACAGGGCAGGCAGGAGGGCACAGTACAGGGTGGGTAGGAGGGCACAGTATGGTAGGCAGGAGGGCACAGTACAGGATGGGTAGGATGGCACAGTACAGGGTGGGCAGGAGGGCACAGCACAGGGTTGGAAGGAGGGCACAGTACAGGGTGGGTAGGAGGGCGCAATATGGTAGGCAAGAGGGCACAGTACAGGGCAGGTAGGAGGGCACTTTATGAGGGCGCAGTACAGGATGGGCAGGAGGGTACAGTACAGGATGGGTAGGAGAGCACAGTATAGGATGGGCAGGGGGGAACAGTACAGGGGTCACTGGGCAGAGCTGTGTCTCCCATCCATGCATTTTACACAGCCTGAACACAGGCACTAAGATGTCCTGCCTCCCCCCCCCCCCCACACACAGCACACTGACACTGAAGCTAAAATCAGATTCCCTTACACATACAGTAGCCAGGATGTGCACAGTGTATACCTGGCTACTATGTTTAGTTCTGACCTGTGGAAATCCATGGTCAGAATGGCAGCTCAGTTGCAGAAGCCAGCTCTACACTGTGTGTAGCTGTGTGTAATGGAATCAGATGTGGTGGAGGAGCTTTTAGTGCCTGTGCTCAAGCTGTGTGCGGTGCAGGGATTGGAGACTGCCGGCATAGCATTAGGAGTGATGGAAAGCTTTTGGTGGTTGCAGTTAAACTCTGGGGGTAGCCCCCTAGATCTGGCCACAATCTTACCACTGTTTCTGCTTGTGTGGATAGGATGTATATTGCTCCGATCCCTGCTGTCCTCCTCTCCTGTTCTTCCCATGCAATCAGAGCAGTACACACCCCACCAGTGCCAGGACAATGTCATCTGGTGCCCAGGGCAAAGATTGCAAACTACGCCCCCCCCCTCCCAGAAGTGGGTGGGGGCATGTGCCTGAAACCCTGAAACAGGCAGTGATGTATTGGTACGTCACAGTGCTGTAACTGCCACCCCGTTGCAGTATATGTACTGCGGTGGGTCGGTAAGTGATTAATTACCAAGGGTAATTGTAATATGCAGCATGAGGTGGTTAATGTATTGCCACTGGTCCGTGATGCATTAATGACAAATGGCAGTTAATTACCCCGTTGTACTGCATTAGTGGCCATGTTAATTAAGGACTAGGAAGCGCTTGTAAGGTGGAGATACTCCGCCTGATCTCCGCCTGACAGGGAAGTGAAGGGCTGGTCCTTCCTAGGCTTGTGCCGGGTGCAGGAGCGCACTCGGCACATCATTGTAGCTATGTAGCAGTAGCTTGGCCAGTGTGTACAGTCAGACAGTGTATTTGTCCAGCCAGATTGTAGCAGCACACTGCTGATACTTCCCCCCCTTCCACCAGTAAATTGTTAGGTTCCCCCAGGGCTTTGCCCCCTTCTGCCCCCCCCATTGTACCGGCCCTGCACCCCACCCACACAAGCAGCAAATGGTTGAGGTTTTTCCTTAACACCTACAAAAGTGCTAGAGGAGCGCCAGAAAGTGCGGAGGGAGGACTGAACTGCAGGGGACCCCCCATCCACCTGGGGCCCCTGGGCGGTGCCCAAGTTGGCCTATGCATTAAGACGGCCCTTGGCAGCACCCATCCACCCCCTCCGATGCGGCTCTACTCTCACCCTCAGCTTATTTTCACTAGCCTAATGTGAGCAGGCGATTGGAAATTTTGAGAGTTGGTTTACGTATTTCTTTCAGCACAGGTTTTTTTTTTTAGAAAGCCTGTATGTTAAGTCATACCCATATTAACTTTAAAATCGGAGTCATACCCATATTAACTTTAAAATCGGAGATAACTGTTAATACAGAATCATATAAACACTGGCATGACTATAAAATAAGGTACTTCTCTAATTAAAATTTACACAACATTTGATTTTTTTTAGGTGAAAAGGTAGCATTTCAAAGAGAGAACTTCACAGAAATGTAGACACCCTAAAGCTGTCTATACACTGATCAAAACTCGGCTGGTCCAGCAGGGGGCCATCCCCGCACAACAGGAGTCAATCATTTGATTGACTTCTGTTGAAGGAACATACTGGAAATTTTTTTCTTGATCAACCGCTGATCAATGTATTCTGACAGCAGAGGGAGCTGCGGCTGGAATACACTGTCCCAGCAGGGGGGATTCCTTCATCCACCTTGTTTATGTGGATGGAGGAATAGATTATACATTTTTGCCTGAATGAAAAAAAAAAATGTGTATGGGCTGCTTAACTCTCATGACTTTTCATGTCGGAATATAAAGTATTCCATTAAACACTAAAGGATATTTGCATTACAGTATATATCATAAAACATCATGCTGATAGAGCATAGGAGATAATAACTGCAGACAGGAAATATAACCAGAGATAATTGCAAATAAAGCCTTTGTCTGCATTGTTAGAGTACTGTGAAAGCTATAGATGTTATTATGCTGAACAGATCAAGGACCTGTGTCTGATTATCCTGGAAATGATGGAAAGAGCCCATCATCAATCCTACAGACAGTGATAACGTGTGGGTGTGGCTTAATGGGAATGGCCATGGTAAAATAAGCATGGAGTATGGCTTTTTCATAGCATGGTAGATTGACATAGTCAGACTGCCCTGTTGGAAAAGCGAGGTACCTTCTGGTAGGCCCCACTATGTGAGCTTTAGGCTATGTTACGCCTAGTCTTTCCAGGACTTCTGTGAGTACATTTGCATTTTATTCATTGCTTTTAATAAAGTCTTGGTACTAGCAACTACACTAGATGGGTGTACCCCTTTAGGTTTAAATCTTCAGATTTACAATAAAAACCAAACTCCAGGTAGGTATACAAGGCAAATTAATACAATTCCCTAATTATTATGTTATTAAATGCATTTTTTAAATGCAACCAATGTAAATACCTAACAGGGGGAGGGATAAGCAGTCCAGGGAGCCAATCAGGTGTTCTGCAGTGCAAAGAGCATGCTGATAGGAAAAGAAGGCAGAGTAACAGAGCGATGAGCTCACCAGTGTGCTGCTTCTCCTTTCACTGACCAGTTACAGGATAAGCTGACTTGTAAGTGAAAGTGAAACTGCAGAAGAGTAAGATCAGAGTTCAGGTCCCCTCCCCTGCTAGTGAGGGCTCTGCAGTGGGCACTGTATACAGTATATACAGTGCCTTGAAAAAGTATTCATACTCCTTGACATTTTCTACATTTTGTCATGTTACAAACAAAAAAGTTAATGTATTTTATTCGGATCTTATGTGATAGACCAACACAAAGTGGCACATAATTGTGAAGTAAAAGGAAAATGATAAATGGTTTTCAAATATTTTTACAAATAAACATCTGAAAACTGTGGTGTGCATCTGTATTCAGCCCCCCGGAGTCAATACTTTGTAGAACTGCCTTTCCCTGCAATTACAGCTGCAAATATTTTTGGGGATGTCTCTACCAGCTTTGCCCAGAGAGTACGATTTTTGCTAATATTTCTTTGCAAAATAGCTCAAGCTCTGTCATATTGGATGGAGAGTGTCTGTGAACAGCAATTTTCAAGTCTTGCCACAGATTCTCAATTGGATTTAGGTCTGGACTTTGACTGGGCCATTCTAACACATGAATATGCTTTGATCTAAACCATTCCATTGTAGCTCTGGCTGTATGTTTAGGGTCGTTGTCCTGCGGAAAGGTAAACCTCCGCTCCAGTCTCAAGTCTTTTGCAGACTAACAGCTTTTCTTCGAAGATTGCCCTGTATTTGGCTCCATCCATCTTCACATCAACTCTGACCAGCTTCCCTGTCCCTGCTGAAGAAAAGCATCCCCACAACATGATGCTGCCACCACCATGTTTCACAGTGGGGACTGTGTGTTTAGGGTGATGTGTAGTGTTAGTTTTCCGCCACACATAGCGTTTTCCTTTTAGGCCAAAAAGTTCAATTTTGGTCTCATCTGACCAGAGAACCTTCTTCCACATATTTGCTGTGTCCCCCACATGGCTTCTCGTAAACTGCAAACGGCACTTCTAATGGCTTTCTTTCAACAATGACTTTCTTCTTGCCACTCTTCATAAAAGGCCAGATTGTGGAGTGCATGACTAATAGTTGTCTTGTGGACAGATTCTCCCACCTGAGCTGTGCATCTCTGCAGCTCCTCCAGAGTTACCATGGGCCTCTTGGCTGCCTCTCTGATTAATGTTCTCCTTGCCCGGCCTGTCAGTTTAGGTGGATGGCCATGTCTTGGTAGGTTTGCAGTTGTGCCATACTCTTTCCATTTTCAGATGATGGATTGAACAGTGCTCTGTGAGATGTTCAAAGCTTGGGATATTTTTATAACCTAACCCTGCTTTAAACTTCTCCACAACTTTATCCCTGACCTGTCTGGTGTGTTCCTTGGCCTTTATGATGCTGTTTGTTCACTAAGGTTTTCTAACAAACCTCAGAGGACTTCACAGAACAGCTGTATTTATACTGAGATTAAATTACACACAGGTGGACTCTATTTACTAATAATGTGACTTCTGAAGGCAATTGGTTCCACTAGATTTTAGTTAGGGGTATCAGAGTAAAGGGAGCTAAATACAAATGCACGCCACACTTTTCAGATATTTATTTGTAAAAAGAATTGAAAACCATTTATAATTTCCCTTCCACTTCACAATTATGTGCCACTTTGTGTTGGTCTATCACATAAAATCCCAATAAAATGCATTTACATTTTTGGTTTGTAACATGTGGAAAATTTCAAAGGGTATGGATACTTTTCAAGGCACTGTGTGTATTTGTATATATATGTATGGGTGTATATATATATATATATATATATATATATATATATATATATATATATATATATATATTATAGTGTGCCTTTAAAAAAAGTATATAAAAAATGTATTCATATTCCTTCTGTGTATTTAGCTGCTTGGAGTTCAGCTTTAGGTCTGATTGCCCAGAGTCTAATGAAAACACCCTGTTAAAACGTTTCAAAAGCATTTCAATTATGAGAGCTCAGTGGTTCTGCCACACTGAGCCTACCAATGAGATTCATAGCACGGTGCAAAACATTGGGGGTTATTTACTAAAGACAAATCCACTATGGAAGTAAAGTCGCTGTCAACCTGAGGGGGACATGCAAGGAAAATAAAAAAACAGCATTTTAGCTTGCACATGATTGGATGATAAAATCAGCAGATCTTCCCCTCATTTCAGATCTACCCCTTAGATTTACAGCGACTGCACTTCCAAGGGCACTTGCAGTGCAAAGTGGATTTGCCTTTCATAAATAACCCCCATTATGTTGAGTTTTCTCAGTGTCCATTTGGCCAGAATACTATTCTGGCCAATATCTGTAACAAATGTTAGAAAAAGAGTGCAGAGGTTCTAATTGAATTAAATGTGGCACACAAAGCTTACATCAGACCTAATGATAGCAAAACATTTCCCTTAATATGGTGTAGCTCACTTTATTTAATACATTAATAGCACTTAACTCGAGACTAATTACATAGTCAGTTGATACTGATGAATAAGGGGATTAAACAATTGAAGATACTAATGAAATCACTCAGCTCAGCCAGTTAAAGGGGACTGACAGTCTTTTCAATCATTTGTTTAGTTATACATTTACATACAAAGGATCAGTCTGATTTAAAGGTATACCCAAACTGATGTTTGAGTTTTTGATAAATAATAAAGATACAGTAGATAATGATAACAAATGGCAGTTATGCTATCTCTGGGGTTTCTGTTAGATTTTTTACTTTGTATTATGGAGAATGCCACAGTAGGCAGAGAAACACCCTTTGTTCCAAGGTAAAGAGTGAGGCATTCTTCACACAGGCGTTTACCCACATACACCTAATTCCAGCAGAAAAAATCAGCAGGTGCATGCAAATAGCAGCAGCCGTTCAGACTGTACAAAGTAATGACGGCTGATAGCAGCTGTCACTGTTTGCATGTAGCTGCAAACCAAGATGTAACCTGCGGTTAGGGATGGATGTCTGAGTTTGAATGCAGTCAATTGTGCCTAGACTTTGACATTCCTCCATAACGCAGGTAACTGATTGGTGTGTGGCTACATTTGAACAACAACAGCTGCTGTCAGCCTGTCATTGCTTTGTACAGGCTGAGCAGCTGCCATAATGCCTGGTGCACACAGGAGTTTTTTTTGTTTGTTCAACCCAGTGGGCTGAACGGAAAAAACCTGACAGATCACTGTACTAATACAAGCAATGTTAGTACAGCAATCTCCTTTGCTGAGCTATTGTGATCTGACAAGAGGACTGCCGCCCACACATGACACAGTGATCAGCACTCGCAGCAATTGGCTGTAAGCGCTGATCAGATGCTGGTCTTCCAGCATGGCCGTTCGATGTCGGGTAGGCTGCTGTACACACGAACTTAATGTTGACTGGTTTCTGTTGAACCGGCCAATGTTCGGCCTGTGTGTACCAGCCTTTATTTGCATGCACCTTTCATTCCAGATGCAAGAATCCACTGATTCTTGCCCCTGGAGTCCGGTGTATACTTCTAAAACAAGTACAGGAAAAACTTCATGATGTTTCCAGAAATCTTGAAGTATCTATGTATTAGAGATTAGGAGAGGGGTAAGAGTTTGTAGTCCAAATAAGGAAAGCAGCTTAGTGTGATGCTCCTCAATATATAAAGTACAAAAAGTTTTAAAAAAATAAACCTAATACAGACAACACATCTAAGGACTGGTAAGCTCAAATATATCAAAATGTAGTTTTGGGGCCTAGATACATTTTAAACGGGGAGATTGAAAGAAGAGGAGGAGGCTAACACAGAGCCCCACCTAGTGTTTAATCTACAACTCTGTATAGAGCTGAACTCTGGGATTGTTAAAAGACTACCCTTGCAGTGGGCGCCCCCTGCACTGCAAGGGTTAATTGCTAATGCCTGGTACACACTACGTTTTTTTTTTTTTTGCGTTCAACCCAGGCAGATGAACGGAAAAAAATAAACGAATGAGCTCGTGAGGAGCGATGTTAGTACAGCAATCTCCCTTCTATGTTATTGTGTTCTGACAGGGGGACCGCTTCCCTCGCCAGAACACACGGTCCAGCTCTTACAGCCATTGACTGCGAGCTCTGTTCAGATGCCGATTGGCTGCTCTTTTTCCAGCATGCCCGACTGAAGCTGGACAGGCTGCTGTGCACACGGGCCGAATACCGGCCAATATTTGGCCCATGTGTACCAACCTTTAGTCTAAAGGTAGAATAATAAGGTAAGGGTAATGCTGTGGCTGTCCCCCACTGGCTCTAAGATCGAGAATTAAGCAATTGTATGATTGCTCAGTTCTCTGTCTTTATGGAGTGACTTTCCGTCGCCTCTGTCTGCTGTGCTCCTCCAGTACTCACTGGAGTGCCGGGCTGTGGAGGGGGCAGGAGCTGCTGGCATGCTGAAAGGCTGAGCTAGCTGATGGTCAGGGGTGGTATACTGACCTTAACATTGATATCTCTGCAGAGCCTGGACTGGCTCTGTGACAGCCAACAGCGGGCTGAATCTAGGTTACAGGAGATTAGAAATAAGTGCACTCCTGTGACCAAGAAAAGAAGTATGGCCAAAAAAGCTTTGTCCGACTTTCTGTTTTCCCGCTCTTCACTGTGTACACCACCCCTTCACCTACATCATGTTGATAGCATAACTCACCTAGAAGAGAATAGGAAGACCCCCCATATGCATCATCGGTGGGATCTGGGCTTTTGTTCCTTGTGCAGTCCTCAGATATGTACTGTATACATAACTATTTTTGACTGCAAAATTTCAGGCTGTAGGTTTTTTTTATTTTCTCTTAAATATTAACAATGGTTTGCCATTCTAAATACAGACCTATACTTGCTATTCAGCCTTTGTTTTATATACAGTTACTTCCATGACAGCTTTTATTTTCTTTTTCAATTATTCAATTGACAGCTGCTTTAGATTTCGTTTTTTTGTGTAAGCTGACACAGCTTTTCTTTATTTCTCCTGCAGTGCTGAAAGGTGGGACATGGCAGAATGTAATATGGAAGGAGGTATGTACACTGCTGTTTTCATGGTGATAGATGTAAGCAGATCCTTTAGAGAGGAGCTGTCAGATCTTTGTTTCTGGGAAACAGAATGTGCAACAAAAGCAGCTTGATAAACATTGTTTGTATTTGTCAAAAGTATACACTCAATTCATGGATCAGTAAGAGAATGATCCTGATTCACCTCTCAGATACAGAAATACACTAAAAAAGACTGAGTGTAGCTTGTACACTATGGAGCCAAAAGCTGCTTTTGTGAATGAGGCCTTAATGCTATAGCAACTACGTGACAACAATTTAGGGAAGGCCCTTTCTAAACCCAGCATGATTGTCTCTCTACACACAAAGCCAGTTCCATAAAGACAAGGTTTGACAAGTTTGGTGTACAGCAGGGGTCTCCAAACCTTCTAAACAAAGGGCCAGTTTACTGTCCATCTGGCTTTAAGGGGGCCAGACTGTGGCTAGTAGAAGTCGAAAATGCCCCAACATCAGTGCCCCATGATTGGTATCAATGGGAGGAATAGTGCCCCACCATTGTTGTCTGTGCGAGAAATAGTAAGCAAAGGGCCACATCCGGCCCCCGGGCCACAGTTTGGAGACCACTGGTGTACATGAACATAACTTGCACGGAGCTCTGATCTCAACTCAACTGTACATCTTTGGGATGGACTGGAATTCTGATTGCAAACTAGGTCCTCTGATCCAACATCATTTCCTGACCTCACAAATGTTCTTTTGGCTTAAAGCGGGGTTCCCATTTAAAAAAAAAAAAATTAAAAGTCGGCAGCTACAAATACTGCAGCTGCTGACTTTTAATTGGACACTTACCTGTCCCAGGGTCCAGCGATGCAGGGGATCGAAGCCCCGCTCATCCCCCCCTCCGCTTGGCGGCGCCGGCATTTTAACTGTGGGCGTCCGGCTGTGAAGCGCATGTGCGAGCTGTGCCGCGCGCCGTCACTGGCCCCGTAATCATCTGGGACCGGTCACGTGTCCCAGATGATTGACAAGAAGGAGGGGGGAGAGGCGATCTCCCTTCCTAAGCCAAGGAAAGTGATGTCACCAGCCCAGGCACCAAACGAGGCAGACTACGAGGGACCCCCTAGCAACAGCCATTTAGAGGTGAGTAAAAAAAAAAATTTTTCTCCAAATGTTTTTTTTTTTTTTTTAAGCACATTACTATTTTTTTTTGGGAGGGGGGGGGGGTGGAACTCCACTTTAATGAGCTTGACAAGTACGCACAGACACACTACAAAAGCTTGTGAAAAGCCTTCCTACAAGAGTGGCGGTTGTTAAAGGGGTTGCAAATCGTCGTTTAAAAAAAAAATAAAAATAACAAACATGCCTATGGTTACCTGCTCTGGGCAATGGCTTTGCACAGAGCAGAAATATAATGTACAGTGATCTTGCGCAAATTCTTCAATTAAGCAACATAATCAATACATGGTGATATAAACAATAGGTGGTGAATAAATTAATATAACATTGAATAAAGTCCAATGAACGTAGCAAATCCATTGTTCCAATACAATGCCTATAGTGTAAAGTTGTCTATTAGTGATTCCCATAAAGTCTAGACGCTGTCACCAACACCTCAGTGCTCATAGAACTCTCACCTCATGGGCATACAACATAAGCCTTGGATCCAAATCCAATAGGAATCGATAAAACTATCCTGGGCTCACCACTGCAGCTCTTCAATGAAAGATTCCATCCCACATGTAAAGTAGACAAGCCTCCAATAGTGCATTACCATATATTAACCATTCATTGAATAAAAAGTGCCTACTTACATGAAATAAATGAACTAGCGCTCAGCAGTGTTAATTTCGTCGACTAAAACGACTAAAACATTTTAGTTGACTAAATTAATATTATTTTAGTCCACTAAAATACGACTAAAACTAAAACAACTGAGATGACTAAAATATGACTAAAACTAAAATGCCATTTTAGTCAAAAGACTAATGCCCCGTACACATTGTCGGATTTTCCGACGGAAAATGTGTGATAGGACCTTGTTGTCGGAAATTCCGACCGTGTGTAGGCTCCATCACACATTTTCCATTGGATTTTCCGACAAACAAAGTTTGAGAGCAGGCTATAAAATTTTCCGACAACAAAATCCGTTGTCGGAATTTCCAATCGTGTGTACACAAATCCGACGCACAAAGTGCCACGCATGCTCAAAATAAATAAAGAGATGAAAGCTATTGGCTACTGCCCCGTTTATAGTCCCGACATACGTGTTTTACGTCACCGCGTTCAGAATGATCGGATTTTCCGACAACTTTGTGTGACCGTGTGTATGCAAGACAAGTTTGAGCCAACATCCGTCGGAAAAAATCCTAGGATTTTGTTGTCGGAATGTCCGATCAATGTCTGACTGTGTGTACGGGGCATAACACTAAAACTAGATTGAAATTTGACTTCAAAATTAACACTGGTCTGTAGTGCATGTTCATACCTCAATACTGTACCATAATAAAAAACATATTAGATTTTTCACTCCAGCAGTATATAATGAGTTTGGAAATTGTAGAGAAATGTTAATTAATGCATTACAATTTAATTACACCCATTAGATTTTAGACACATAAAATGAGTTTTAGTCCACTAAAATGTACTGGAGATTTAGTCGACTAAATACGACTAAAACTAAAACAATAGCAGAAGACTAAAATGGGACTAAAACTAAAATGCCATTTTAGTTCTAAGACTAATGCCCCGTACACACGATCGGACATTGATCGGACATTCCGACAACAAAATCCATGGATTTTTTCCGACGGATGTTGGCTCAGACTTGTCTTGCATACACACGGTCACACAAAGTTGTCGGAAAATCCGATCGTTCTGAACGCGATGACGTACAACACGTACGTCGGGACTATAAACGGGGCAGTAGCCAATAGCTTTCATCTCTTAATTTATTCTGAGCATTCGTGGCACTTTGTGCGTCGGATTTGTGTACACACGATCAGAATTTCCGATAACGGATTTTTTTTGTCGGAAAATTTTATAGCAAGCTCTCAAACTTTGTGTTTCCGACAACAAGGTCCTATCACACATTTTCCATCGGAAAATCCTATCGTGTGTACAGGGCATAAGACTAAAACTAAATTAGAAATTTGCTGCCAAAATTAACACTGGTGCTCAGAAAGATAAAACATCGGCGTTTCCCGCCTCTCACGTCACTTCCGGTCCACAATGTGCTCCTGCCATGCCTTACACATTACGTTACGTCACGTGACTTTCTCAGGGTAACCGGATTGGATGTTCAGTCAATCTATATATGTACTGGAGACAGGAAGTGTATCGGACGCCATTTTCTTGTGGATAATCGGCATAATGGAAGATGTTATTAAGGCGGCCATTTTAGCTATGACTATCAGATCATTTCAGACAATAGAGGATCAGAAAAAAACACTAGTGGCCATTTTCTTAAAGACCAAAACCAAGCGGCCATTTTCCCGTGGTATATAATATAACTTATATGAAACACAGGCTTGAGAATAAAAAACTGAATGCTTGATTAGCTATTCAGATCAGTCACCAGAGAAAATCATGTTCTTTACTACCATATCACTTAAAATATATAATTAATAAATCGGTTAAAATGAATAATTAAAGTTAATCAAATATATTATAGTTTTACCAATTCCTATTGGATTTGGATTCAAGGCTTATGTTGTATACCTATGAGGTGAGAGTTCTGTGAGCACTGAGGTGTTGGTGACAGCATCTACACCAGGGGTCTCACAGTACTGGACCACGGGCCATTTGCGGCCCGCGGACTGGTTACAAACGGCCCGCAGGCAGGGCCGATCCTAGGCGGGTGGCAGCGGCTGGGAGCTTTCTCTCTCTGTCTCCTCTCCCCCGCATGCTGCTGCAGCCCAGCGTGCACAACACAGGAGAGCAGAGCGGAGGGAGGACCCGCCCATCAGCCCGCCCACTTGTTCTGTCAAGAAATGCCCCCATCTAATAGTTCCCGGGCTGAAGGGCGCATGCGCAATGCATGCCCTGTACGTAACATCACAGCAGCTGATTTTACCATCAGCTGTTGTGACGGCACAGGCGCACAATAGCCGACTGAATTTTTTTTTTTCTGTCAGATTGTGCCCCGCGCTTTGCCCCATTCCTGTGGCGAATGCATGTCCATGATGGGCAGTTTTCTACACATTGTGGGAGGATTTATGGGCACTTGGGGGCTTTACATGTCCAGTGCTGCAAAATAAAACTTTGTGATGGGCGGATTTCTACATTTCTTGTGGGCGGATTTATAGGCACTTTGGGGTGGAATTAGGTGGCCAGTGCTGCAAAAAAATAAAACTTTGTGATATTCCGCCCCAAAGTACCCATAAATCCACCCACAAGAAATGAAAAAATCCACCCATCAGAAAGTTTTATTTTTTTGCAGCGCTGGCCATCTAATTCCGCCCCAAATTGACCATAAATCCACCCACAAGAAATGTAGAAATTCGCCCATCAGAAAGTTTTGTTTTGCAGCACTGGACGTGTAATTCTGCCCCCAAGTTCCCATAAACCCGCCCACAACGTGTAGAAATCCGCCCATCATGGACATGAACTCACCACGGAAGTGCAGGGCACAATCTGACAGAGAAAAAAAATTCTGTCGGCTATTGTGTGCCTGCGCCGTTTCGCCGTCACAACAGCTGTTGTGATGTTATGTACATGCGTTGCGCATGTGCCCTTTCAGCCCGGGCACTATTTGATAGGGGGCATTTCTCGACAGAACACCTGGACGAACTGCGCATGCGCTGCACGTAATACCACAACAGCTGATTTTATGATCAGTTGTTGTGTCTGCAAAATGGCGCCTGCGCACAATAGCCAACTGAAGACATTTTTCAGTCATATTGTGCCGAGGCACGTTCTCGTAGGTGAGGGGTGGAATTTAACATAAAGGGGGTGGATGTTTTCATTGAAGGCCAGTGCTGATCTATCATGAAGGGGGTGGATGTTTTCAAGCATGGCCACTGCTGCAAAGATGGGGGCAGAATTTTAAACGTTTAGCTAGCTAAATAGATCCTCCAGGAAGAATAGCAGATAAAGATTTGTTTAGCAGATTTGTTTGGGCATTGTTAAAAATTCTGTCCCCATCTTTGCAGCACTGGCCATCATTGAAAACATCTGCGCCCTTTATGTTAGATTCCACCCTCACCTACATGAACACTCCTCGGCAGAGCGAGGCACAATCTGACTGAAAAATGTCTGCAGTCGGCTAATGTGCGTATGTTAGTGTATGTACGCGTGTGTATCCAGGGTCCTGCTGCCACCTCAGAGCAGAAGATTGTGGCGTTCTCAGGGTGCCCTGCCACTAGGCCTGTGATGAAGCCAGGACCTGACAGGAAAAGAGGACTCGGGAGGCGAAGATCAGGCTACCAACTGACTGCCAGGAGGAGAGGTAAATGAGCCATCACACAGAGGCTGAGCAAAGTCCTTAGTTGTGTGACTGGGATTGAAATTTGAGAAGAGGGGGTATTTGTGGAGTGTGTGTTTGGTATTTGTGAAGTGTGAGGGGGGATATTTCTGAAGTGGAGTGTGTGGGGGGGGGAGTGTTGGGTGGTATTTGTGGAGTGTAGGGGGTACTGCTGGGGCTTAATAGTGCGTCCGCTGACACCGATGCTGGGGGTTAGTATTGCGTCCACTGACACCAGTGCTGGGGGTTAATAGTGCGTCCGCTGACACCAGTGCTTGGGGTTAATAGTGCGTCCGCTGACACCAGTGCTGGGGGTTAATAGTGCGTCCGCTGACACCAGTGCTTGGGGTTAATAGTGCGTCCGCTGACACCAATGCTGGGGGTTAATATTGCGTCTGCTGACACCAGTGCTGGGGGTTAATATTGCGTCCGCTAACACCAGTGCTGGGGGTTAATATTGCGTCCGCTGACACCAATGCTGGGCGTTAATATTGCGTCCGCTGACACCAGTGCTGGGGGTTAATATTGCATCTGCTGACACCAGTGCTGGGGGTTAATAGTGTGTCCGCTGACACCAGTGCTGGGGGTTAATATTGCGTCTGCTGACACCAGTGCTGGGGGTTAATATTGCGTCCGCTGACACTAGTGCTGGGGGTTAATATTGCGTCCGCTGACACCAGTGCTGGGGGTTAATAGTGTGTCCACAGACACCAGTGCTAGGGGTTAATATTACGTACACTGACACCAGTGCTTGGGGTTAATAGTGTGTCCGCTGACACCAGTGCTGGGGGTAATATTGCGTCCGCTGATACCAGGGCTGGGGGTTTATATTGCGTCCGCTGACACCAGTGCTGGGGGTTAATATTGCGCCCGCTGACACCAGTGTTGGGGGTTAATAGTGCATCCGCTGACACCAGTGCTAGGGGTTAATATTACGTCCGCTGACACCAGTGCTGGGGGTTAATATTGCATCCGCTGACACCAGGGCTGGGGGTTTATATTGCGTCTGCTGACACCAGTGCTGGGGGTTAATATTGCATCCGCTGACACCAGGGCTGAGGGTTTATATTGCGTCCTCTGACACCGGGGCTGGGGGTTTATATTGCGTCCGCTGACACCAGTGCTGGGGGTTAATATTGCGCCCGCTGACACCAGTGTTGGGGGTTAATAGTGCATCCGCTGACACCAGTGCTAGGGGTTAATATTACGTCCGCTGACACCAGTGCTGGGGGTTAATATTGCATCCGCTGACACCAGGGCTGGGGGTTTATATTGCGTCTGCTGACACCAGTGCTGGGGGTTAATATTGCATCCGCTGACACCAGGGCTGAGGGTTTATATTGCGTCCTCTGACACCGGGGCTGGGGGTTTATATTGCGTCCGCTGACACCAGTGCTGGGGGTTAATATTGCGTCCGCTGACACCAGTGCTGGGGGTTAATATTGCATCCGCTGACACCAGTGCTGGGGGTTAATAGTGTGTCCGCTGACACCAGTGCTGGGGGTTAATATTGCGTCCTCTGACACCGGGGCTGGGGGTTTATATTGCGTCCGCTGACACCAGTGCTGGGGGTTAATATTGCGTCCGCTGACACCAGTGCTGGGGGTTAATATTGCATCCGCTGACACCAGTGCTGGGGGTTAATAGTGTGTCCGCTGACACCAGTGCTGGGGGTTAATATTGCGTCCGCTGACACCAATGCTGGGGGTTAATATTGCGTCTGCTGACACCAGTGCTGGGAGTTAATATTGCATCTGCTGACACCAGTGCTGGGGGTTATTATTGCGTCTGCTGACACCAGTGCTGGGGGTTAATATTGCGTCTGCTGACACCGGTGCTGGGGGTTAATATTGCGTCCGCTGACACCAATGCTGGGGGTTAATATTGCGTCTGCTGACACCGGTGCTGGGGGTTAATATTGCGTCCGCTGACACCAATGCTGGGGGTTAATATTGCGTCTGCTGACACCAGTGCTGGGAGTTAATATTGCATCTGCTGACACCAGTGCTGGGGGTTATTATTGCGTCTGCTGACACCAGTGCTGGGGGTTAATATTGCGTCTGCTGACACCGGTGCTGGGGGTTAATAGTGTGTCCGCTGACACCAGTGCTAGGGGTTAATATTACGTCCGATGACACCAGTGCTTGGGGTTAATAGTGCGTCCGCTGACACCAGGGCTGGGGGTTTATATTGCGTCCGCTGACACCAGAGCTGGGGGTTTATATTGCGTCCGCTGACACCAGTGCTGGGGGTTAATATTGCGTCTGCTGACACCAGTGCTGGGGGTTAATATTGCGTCTGCTGACACCAGTGCTGGGGGTTAATATTGCGTCTGCTGACACCAGTGCTGGGGTTAATAGCGCGTCGCTGACACCAGTGCTGGGGGAAGGACAGTTTGCATGTGGCCCCATTGGATTTGAAAATTTGTCCTGTGGCTCTCAGGTAATTTGAGTTTGAGACCCCTGATCTAGACTCTGGGAATCACTAATAGACAACTTTACACTATTCGCATTGTATTGGAACGCTGGATTTGCTACCTTTATTGGACTTTTCACTATTCACTGTTATATTAATTTATTCACCACCTATTGTTTATATCACCATGTATTGATTATGTTGCTTAATTGAAGGATTTGCGCAAGATCACTGTACATTATATTTATGCATGTGTAGTTTAACCTCCCTGTCGGTATGATTATTTCAGATTTTTGCGTCTCAAAGCGGTACAATTATTTTGCATAGAAATTTGGCGTTTTATAATATATTGTAGGCCTGTAATTCTTAACAATAACACACTTATATCTGTCCACCAAGAGTCTAGTAGATATCCTGGGTATGATGAAGTTTGAAACACAAAATCATAAATTATAATATAATAAATAAATATAAATAATGAAAAAAAAAAATAATATAATAATAATAAAATAAATTTCCCCACGATTCACTATCGCTCAATTCTGCAAGTGTTCTAATTTATTATTGCTGTTTTCTAGCTGGTCTAAAGCCACTTTTGACGTAAAGGGACACTTTTTGGTTGCTATGGACAATCTCAAGTTTCCAGGCAGAAAGAACAGTATATATATAATATAAAACTGCATGCAGGGCATGGGCCAAAGCACTGGGGACAAAAGGGAAGTGAAAAGATTTCATACAGTACTGTAATCTGTAAGATTACAGTACTGTATGTGTTATGATTTTTACATTTTTTTGAATTTGCCGACAGGCTCCACCTCCGTATGTCGCGACGCTCGCAGGAAACGGAGCCTGGCACAGAGAGGCTTCAGGCAGAGGACAGAGCCCGCAGACAGCGCGGGGGGACATCGCAGGATCCTGGGGACAAGGTAAGTAACCTGCACCAGGATCCTGAGATGTAATCCCGAGTGTGGCTCGGGGTTACCGCTAATGGTACTGAAATTTAACCCCAAGCCACACTTGTTAATACCGTCAGGGAGGTTAAACACTTTTAGGTTTTGCAGCATTTCCATATTTGTTTATTTTTCATTAAATTATCATTTAATTGGATTATTCACAGTTACTTAGTAGCGCAGAGGACTATTCACATTTATTTTTTGCACAGAGCAGCCCTGATACTCTTTTTCTGGAGCCCCCCTTCTGGCGCTCTAAAGGTTGCTTTAAAGAGAGTTTTCTAAAAAAACTAAAAATTGCTTACATGTTAAATACTTCTCTGTGTAGTGACACAATGGGGTTGATTTACTAAAACGGGAGAGTGTAAAATCTGGTGCAGTTGTGCCTGGTAGCCAACCAGCTTCTAACTTCAGCTTTTTCAATTAAAGGGTAACTCCACCTTCAATCTGCAGCTCTGTCATTTTCTGTGAATGCAGTGCAATATGGCTACCTGGAGATGTTCTGTATACAGAATGTGTACAGAACATCCCCAGATATGTCATTTCCTGCTTGTGTGATTGGCTCATTGATTTTCCCAGAAATCTGCCTAAGATAGAAGTCAGATTTCAGGCATCCCCTGCAACAAAAATGTAATTTTTGGTGAAATGCTTTCAATAGAAAATCAAGGCTAAAGGGATGCAGGCCCAGACACTTTCCTCATTACAGGCTTGCAGGTGCACAGCTGATTGATATTTATGAAACCACTCCTATTAGACTCAGTCAGCACAGGGGCATGGAGGAACACGCATGGATTTCTTCAGAGTAACAAAAGGTAGGAATCTGCAACAAAGTTTGTTAAAATCCTTGTAATGTACATAGATCACCCAGACGGGAATGATTTTTTCTCAACAAAAGTGGAGTTTTGCTTTAAGCTTTGACAAAATAAACTTGGAAGCTGGTTGGTTTCTACAGTGCATTCAGAAAGTATTCACAGTGCTTCACTTGTTCCACATTTTGTTAGGTTACAGCCTTATTCCAAAATGGGTTAAATGTATTATTTTCCTCCAAATTCTACAAATAATATTCCATACTGACAACGTGAAAGAAGTTTTTTTGAAATATTTGCAAATTTATTAAAAATGAAAAAATCCCATGTACATAAGTTTTCACAGCCTTTGTCATGACACTCAAAATTGAGTTCAGGTGCATCCTGTTTCCACTGATCATCCTTGAGCTGTTTCTACAACTAGATTGGGTGAATTCATTTGATTGGAAACGATTTGGAAAGGCACACCTGTTTATATAAGGTCCAACAGTTAAAGAGGTTGTAAACCCGACAAAGAAAAAAAAAAATCTCTAAGGCTGCCTTTACACTGGGGCGTTGGGGGCGTCGGCGGTAAAGCGCCGCTATTTTTAGGGGTGTTTTACTGTCGTTTTAGCGGCACTATTCGGCCGCTAGCAGGGCGCTTTTAACCCCCCCTCCACCAGTGGATGAAGAAGGGTTAAAAAACCCCAGCAGTTCGGCGGTGTTGCCCATTGATTTCAATGGGCAGGGGCACGTTAGGAGCAGTGTGTACACTGCTCCTGCAGCGCTGCATGATGCTGCTTGCAGGACTTTTTTTACATTCCTGCAAGTGCACTGCTCCAGTGTGAAAGTACTCGGGCTTTCACACTGGAGTGAGAGGAGAGGCTCTTTACAGGCGCTATGCAGGTGCTATTTTTAGCGATATAGTGCTTGTAAAGCGCCTCAGTGTGAAAGCAGCCTAGGACAAAGGCATAATGAGCTAGTATGCATCACATACTAGCTCATTATGAAATACTTACCTTAGAACGAAGCCCTTCAGCGGCACCAGCACAACAGTGAGACGGCTGACATCTTCCCCGATGTTTCTTCCAGGTTCGCGCGCGGGAGCCACCGGTCACGGCACAGGGCCCTGAAGAAACGACACGGGCGGCCGTTCCTTCAGAGGCTTGCGCCGATGACGTAATGGACGGCATATATAGTAAATATATGCGGTACACGTTTAGGAGATATTTACAGTACCTACAGATAAGCCTTATTATAGGCTTACCTGTAGGTACAATTAAACAAGAAGACTTTACTTCCTCTTTAACAGTGCATGTCAGAGCACAAACCAAGCCATGAAGTTCAAGGAATTATCTGTTCGAGACAGGATTATATCGAGGCACAGATCTGGGAAAGGATACAGAAAAATTTCTGCGGCATTGAAGGTCCCAATGAGCATAGTGGCCTCCATCACCTGTAAATGGAAAAAGTTTGTAACCACCAGGACTCTTCCTAAAGCGGGCCGTCCCGGCCTAACTGAGCGATCGGGGGTGAAGGGGCGATGGTCACTCTGACAGAGCTCCAGCATTTCTCTGTGGAGACAGGATAACCTTCCAGAAGAACATCCCTGCAGCACTCCACCAATCAGGCCTGTATGGTAGAGTGGTCAGACGGAAGCCACACCTCAGTAAAAGACACATGACAGCCGTCTGGAGTTTGCCAAAAGGCACCTGAAGGACTCTCATAGCATGAGAATCAAAATTCTCTGGTCTGATGAAACAAAGATTGAACTCTTTGGCCTGAATAGCAAGCATCATGTCTGGAGGAAAGTAGTCACCACTCATCACCTGACCAATACCATCCCTACAGTGAAGCATGGTGGTGACAGCATCATGCTGTGGGAATCTTTTTCAGCGGCAGGAACTGGGAGACTAGTCAGGATTGAGGGAAGGATGAATGCAGCAATGTACAGAGACATCCTTGATGAAAACTTGCTCAAGAGCGATCTGGACCTCAGACTGGGGTGAAGGTTCATCTTCCAACAGGACAACGACCCTAGGCACGCAGCCTAGATCAGTGGTTCTCAGCCTCAGTCCTCACATACCCCCAACAGGCCATGTTTGCAGGTTTTTCTTCATCTTGTACAGGTGCTTTAAATCAGAGTCAATGGCTTGGTATTTTGGACAGCTATTTTATCTAAGAGAAATTCCCAAAACATGGCCTGTTGGGGGTACTCGAGGACTGAGGTTGAGAACCACCGGCCTAAATAACAAAGGAGTGGCTATGGGACAACTCTGTGAATGTCCTTGAGTGGCCCAGCCAGAGCCCAGGCTTGAACCCGATTGGACATCTCTGGAGAGATCTGAAAGTAGCTGTGCGCTGACGCTCCCCATCCAACCTGATGGAGCTTGAGAGATCCTGCAAAGAAGAATGGGAGAAACTGCCCAAAAATAGATGTATCAAGCTTGTACCATCATACTTAAAAAGACTCGAGGCTGTAATTAGTTCCAAAGGTGCTTTAAGAAAGTATTGAGCAAAGGCTGTAAATATGTACATGTGATTTTTTTTTTTTTTTTTTTTTCGTTTTTTTTTTTTTTAGAGAAAAATTTCTGCAGCATTGAACATCCCAAATGAGCACATTGGCCTCCATCACCTGTAAATGGAAGAAGTTTGGAACCACCAGGACTCCTAGAAATTCAAAGATTTCAATCAAACTTCTTTTACGTTGTCATTATGGGGTATTGTTTGTAGAATTTTGAGTAAAATTATGAATTTATTCAATTTTGGAATAGCGCTATAACATAACAAAAAGTGAAGCGCTGTGAATACTTTCGAGATGCACTATATGCAGAGATGCACCAAAGTTTGCACTCTCCAGTTTTAGTAAATCAACCCCAGTGGGTTTTCCCCTCCCTCAACAGCTAGGCTTTAACAGTAGCTATATTTTCAGATTTCATATACAGTACAACCTGCTGGTGAACTCTGGTGTTGTAATATAAGCGAATAAAGAAAAATTGGGGTTGATTTACTAAAACTGGAGCGTGCAAAATATGGTGCCGCTGTGCATGGTCGCCAATCAGCTTCTAACTTCAGCTTGTTCAAATAAGTTTAAAAAAAAAAAACTGGAAGTTGATTGGTTTCTATGAGGAGCTGCTCCAGCTTTTTCACTCTTAATTGTATTTTTAATGGTTGGATAATTAATCAAGGATGCACTGTGAACAACAGTGGTGATGGGAGATGGCAGCCTCTAAACTTATTAAAATCAGATATGAATTTCTATTTTCAAAACCCCTTTAAAGTGGAGCTACACCACATTTGAGCTCCACAAACCCAAAACACTATTTAATTTATTTTTAATATATTTAAAGCTAACTCACCTACCCATCCTTGTCTCCATGCTCCCAACACCCCCTAGCATTTCTGTCCATGGCCATCTTGAGTAAGGGTAGATGATTCATGTAACATTTACTTCCTGGAATCCATCTGCCCTTACTGTAGCTCAGATGTTCCGTCAGATTAGGTAACCCGTCAGAATTGGTAACGGACGTGACGCTCCGTCACCGCCATCTTGCTACACCCCGCACTCCCCCACAGTAAGAATAGAGTGAGAAGGCGGCAAGCAGACATCTTGTTACACCCACCGGAGTTTTCACAGTTGTTTTTAAACGCAGCTTATAAGGTTTAATACAGTATTTAGAAATCCTACGGACTGTTTACTTGTTGAATTTTAAAAGCAGCGGCAAACCTGCTGATCTCACAGGTTTACTAATCTGACAGAACACTTCTGCCTTTATAAGTCAGCATGTAAATAGTCAGATGGGTTTCCAAATACTGTATTTGACCATATATGCTCATTTACTGTTAAAAATAACTGTGAAATGCAAAACTCTGGTGGGTGTAACAAGATGTCCACTTCTCGTGTATCCTTACTGTGGGGAGTGCGGGGTGTAGCAAGATGGCGACGACGGAACGTCACGTCCGCTACCACTTCTGATGGGTCACCATATCTGAGACGGAACACGGCATGTAGACAGGAGGGTGATGAGAACCCCCTCCCCTCCTGAAGACTCCTGGGATATATGACATAATTTGTCTAGGCCTGGAAACTAAGAAGTAACTGAAGAAATGTAAAAAAACAAATACTGTAAATATGATACGCTATCTATTTACTAATGCTAGCAGCATAAGGATTAACAAATAATCACTGTTGATTGTGTGAAGTTCTGCTTTAAAAAATAAATACGAGTCAACTGTTCTAGCTATGTTTTAGTTAGTACTATGCTTTGGTCAGAGATGTGTGTATTTTATTATACTTTGCTTTTGCTCCTTGGAAGGGCTGATGACAATGTGAGTGATGATTAAGGACAGACATTGTGTGCTCTCTTTTTCCCCTGCCTGCTTCTTGGCTGCCCCTGGATGGACAGGTGGCAGTGGGAGACATTGTGAAAGTGACCAATGGCCAGCATATGCCAGCTGATATGATCATTTTATCTTCCAGGTCAGATGATTCTTTATTTGGGTGTCACTTTTCTTCGCTTTGCTAAGCTGATCCAAATTTAATTTTGCATTGTGTCTAGCTTTGCAGACTATGGTTTTATGGTAAAATTGTAAGATTCACTGCTAACTGAAGCATTATAAATATGTCACACATTTAAAGAGAGAGGATAGGTAGTACTGAACTGAATAAGCAGCAGGTATTATTATTTTAACCATTTTATATATTTCTTGTACGTTGCTTTATTATGACCATTATTGGTAGTGGAAAAAGTTCTAAAACCACTAGTTGCCACGTTATACAGAAAGCAGTCAATCAGAATTCATCTTTTATTTTTCAGGAACAAGAATTTGAAATGGTTGCCAAGTGCAGTAACTACACTTTTGCTCCAGTTTTCATAAATTAGCTGTACAGATGTCTGTGCCTGTGTGAACATTGCAGTTGTAGCCAGTGGCTTAGTCCAGCTAAAGTGTAGGAACTCAAAGCAGTTCCTAATCAATCATACAAATCACACTTGCTATTTGCATTGTATGCTAAGGTGTGCATAGACATGCAAAGGCGTGACCCGACCACCCTCAGTCACTGGGACCAGGCTTTATGGGGCGTACACACGGTCTGACTTTTCGACCAGACTGGTCCAACGGACGCTGACGGACTGAATCCGGCGGACAATCCGACCGTGTGTGGCCTGCATCGGACTTCCGACGGACCGTTTCGCTCTGAAATCCGACGTACTTTAGATTTGAAGCCTGCTTCAAATCTTTACGTCGTAACTCCGCCGGACTCAGTTCCTGACGGAAAGCCTGTTCATCTGTATGCTGGTCTGACGGACCAGATGCGACGTAAGGGCAGGGTACTGCATCTCGCGCTCGCTGCAATAGGAAAAACACATTTTCCTATTGCGGTGAGCGCGGTGCATACCAGGCCCACACACCAAGTCCGTTCATTTTGAACGTGATTCGGGTACGACGGGACTAGAAAAGGAAGTCAATCTCGCCGCTTTTATCGGCGAGATTGACACCTTGCGAGCCCTGTAGCGGGGCATACCAGGCCCTTAGGTCTGGTATGGATTTTAAGGGGAACCCCCTACGCCGAAAAACATACTTACAAAAACTGTAGTTAGCCTAAAAAAAAAACGAAAGAGGTCGCCACTTCTGAGGACTGGTAAGCAGCAATATGTAACATTTTTGTTCTTGGGTTTAGATATACTAGCACTGTACGTGGAGCTGTTATGCTTTGCACTGTTTGCTTTCAGTGGTTGGTGGTATTGCCTTACTGCTGAACTTACAGTCTAAGGTTTCTACCTCACATGAATGCATACACATTCTAGAACAAATTTAGAAAGGATACAATTACCATTATGTCTTTGGAGTGTGGGAGGAAACTAGAGTACATGGAGGAAACCCACACAGGCACAGAGAGAACATGCAAACTCCATGCAGGTAGTGTCAGGGTTGGGATTTAAACTTATGTCCCTAGTGCTAGGGCTACTCTTTATGGAAGAAAATATTACACAATGGTAAAACTCTGCTTACAAACATACAATAGAATTTGAATTAGGAATTGCATAATAATTTATGTATATTTCATGAATATTGAAATAGTCACAATGCAAAATAATTTGTCAGTTTGTTTGATGTGGCTGTAACTGCTGTGATTGTTTTATTTGTGTACACTTGTGCTGTTCTTGTGTGTCAAAAGATGTTATTACAGGTTTACTATTTTTATACGGCATTACACCCTCAGCAGTACTACAAAACGACTTCCCTAGCATACTTTTTCTAACACATTAACAGCCTTTACTTAGTACATGATGATACACTATGTTGTCAAAAGTATTGTGACACCTGCCTTTACACGCATGTTAACTTTAATGGCATCCCAGTCTTATGCCCTGTACACATGGTCGGACATTCCGACAACAAAATCCTAGGATTTTTTCCGACGTATGTTGGCTCAAACTTGTCTTGCATACACACGGTCATACAAAGTTGTCGGAAAATCTGATCGCTCTGAACGCGGTGACGTAAAACACGTACGTCAGGACTATAAACGGGGCAGTAGCCGATAGCTTTCGTCTCTTAATTTATTCTGAGCATGCGTGGCACTTTGTGCGTCAGATTTGTGTACACACGATCAGAATTTCGACAACAGATTTTGTTGTCGGAAAATTTTATAGCAAGCTCTCAAACTTTGTGTGTCGGAAATTCCGATGGAAAATGTGTGATGGAGCCCACACACAGTCAGAATTTCCGACAAGGTCCTGTCACACATTTTCTGTCGGAAAATCCGACCGTGTGTATGGGGCATAAGTCCGTAGGGTTCAATATTGAGTTGGTCCACCCTTTGCAGCTATTACAGCTTCAACTCTTCTGGGAAGGCTGTCCACAAGGTTTAGGAGTGTGTTGATGGGAATGTTTGACCATTCTTCCAGAAGCACATTTGTGAGGTCAGACATGATGTGGACGGGAAGGCCTTGCTCTCAGTCTATGTTCTAATTCATCCCAAAGGTGTTCTATCGGGTTGAGGTCAGGACTCTGTGCAGGCCAGTCAAGTTCTTCCATCCCAAACTCGCCCATCCATGTCTTTATCTACCTTGCTTTGTGCACTGGTCCAAATAATTTGGTGGAGGGGGGATTATGATGTTGGGCTGTTTTTCAGGGGTTGGGCTAGGCCCCTTGGTTCCAGTGAAGGGAACTCTTAAGGTGTCAGCATATGAAGACACTTTGGATAATTTTATGGTCCCGACTTTTTGGGGATAGTTTGGAAATGTCCCCTCCCTGCTCCAACATGACTGCACACCAGTGCACAAAGCAAGGTCCATAAAGACATGGATGGGCGAGTTTGGGGTGGTGGAACTTGACTGGCAAAGCTGCTGGCCTTGCCTTGTCCCTGAAGACTTACTGAGTGAGTGGGTTGGTCACACTGTACACCTGGAGCTCAATCATTTGCATAAGTCACTGGGCACATGAATTTCCTGTTACCTCTTACTTTAAACGTATATGTTGCTTTTCTTCCACGCAATTGCAATATATCTAAAAATAGGCAGGGAGGTTCAGTCCTCCTGTACTGGGTACCTCTCAGCTCACTTTCTATTAATGGCTCTAGGACTGTTTGCAGCACACCTACTGACTTTTCTAATATCTGCAGCTTGAAGTCATGTTACCCTCAACTTTTGAAGTCTATTCTGTCCTTGGAGTCTTCCTTAGCGCCTTTCAACTGAGCTCTTTACCACGGTCATGTAAGACGTTATGGCCCAAATCACACAGTCATTTGCCGATTATGATCTCAGAGGCTACAAGAGTGCCCTCTGCTGCAATTTCTATATCTGATTAACCTGCAGTCTTGATGGCTTTTGAGTCATTAGCTGCAGGAACTGATGAGCCTACCCTTCAGGAGTCTACTGCTCCTCAGAAGTGCAGTACTGCAATTTACTGCTTTGGCTTTTACTGAAGCAGTGTGCACCACTCTAATGCCCTGTACACAAGACCGGTTTTGCCGTCAAAATAAACTCTTAAGGTTTTTCCAACGGAATTCTGCTTAAGCTGTCTTGCATACACACGGTCACACCAAATTCCGACTGTCAAGAACGCGGCGACGAACAACACGTACAACGTCTCCTACTTGCTTCAGAGCATGCGTCATTTTTGGTATGTCGGAACAGCATATAGATGACGGTTTTCCTGATAGGAATTTGATTCTTCGGAAAAATATAGAACATGTTCTCTATCTAAGTCCGTCTGAATTTTCGACTTAAAAAGTCAGATGGGGCATACACACGGTCGGAATATACGATGAAAAGCTCCCATCTGACTTTTTCTGTCGGAAATTCCGACCGTGTGTACGGGGCATAAGAATCAAGAGGATCAGTCTGTTGCTTCTACCCCTGCTATCTCCAGACTGGGGTTGTTTAAAACTCCTAAGGCCACAAAGACTTTCCCTTTGCACCCAACTTCCAACTGTTTATCTGTGGAGTTTGAAAGCATATTAATAAGGTATCTGCTTCTTCCAAGCACTTATAAGCCCTGTATGTGATTGAGGATTTGTACAGGAGTGGTTCATTTCCACTGTGGATCCAGCTGTGTCTTGTCTTAATAAGATACTTACTATACTGATGCAGGATGCACCTGTCTTCAAGTACCTTACCAATGAGAAGTTGGAAGTCAGTACTAAAGCTTTATTCTCTCTGGCAAGTCCTGCCTAAGGATGAGCTCCGGCGTGTTCGCACACTCCACGTGCAGAGCCCGCCAGGAAGTCGGCACGGCGCTGCGCTAATCACAGGCAGTGAGACGTTTTCTCGATGTGCGGCTGCAGAGATCGGGAAATGTCTCACTGCCTGTGATTAGCGCAGCGCCGCGCCGACTTCCTGGTGGGCTCTGCACGTGGAGTGTGCGATCATGCCAGAGCTCATCCTTAGCTCCTGTCCTCCTCCTGAACCTGGCTTTGACTTTACTGTCAAACCATATCACTTCTGTGGTTCACCCCTTGCTTATGGAGCATGCAGAGCAGATGGCTGTAGCATTAAAGTTCAGTTGTGATGGTTGGCTGGAAGCTAATCACTTTGTAGTGCTGTATTGTGAAGCCTTTGTGCAAGAAGCATTTGATCTGCATGGCCTTCAAGGAACAAACTCTCATAGGACTGGCTCTTGATAATATTAACAAGGATGCTACTTGTTGCAAAAGCTCATATCTTCCTTGGATAAAGGAAACCGACTTTTGTGAATCACCTATTTTGTTTCTTCACTTCCCCGACCTCCACATTGAGACCACAAGGCTCCAAGTCCACCTTCAAGAGCTGACACTCAAAGTCTGCCAAATCCTCAGACAAGCCTTCAGCAGCATGTAGGTGTGCCCCTACTTTCCAGAGTGAAATGACGTATGTTACCCTTTGTGGTTGACTGGACAACTTGTATCTCAAAAACTTTGGTGCAGAAGGTGGTGTCCCAAGGCTCCCTGTATGGTGTACCCCTCCCCCGTTTTTTACCTCCAGTTCCTGTGGCAGAAAGTCTTCAGGGTTCATACTTCAATCTGTTCAAAATGCCTAAACTCAAAGGACACATCCACCCCATTTTGGATCTCAGAACTCTTGTGAGGATGCTTACCTTCATGACGCCATCTTCTTAGTGCATCACATTAATATGTAAATACGTTACATTTCAAAGTTTCAACACAGTTACACTTTAAAAATGCACTAGGCAGCAGTGCAGGGATGTGAACTGGACAAATAGAAATACATGAGATTTTTATTTGTAATGCATTCGTATGCTATAAAGTGCATGTTTACTGTATGACAGAAAATTGTGAGGGGCCCTTATGGATATTGTGTATAGTCTCTCTTTAAGTTCATCATAATACAGAAAGATAGTATTTTCTGCTGTGTTTTGTCTCTGCATTGTGGTGGCATTATCCTTCATTTTGTGTACTCCCATTACATTGCATGACATGGGTTCATCTGTGTTTGTGTGAAAAGCCTGTGTGCCTTGGCCTGATTTATGATACCTGGAGGAATGGAAAAAAAAGTGTTGTGTATATCATCCAATCAGCACTACTTTTTTTTGACCTGCCTGAAAAAAAAAGAAAATTGTAGCCTATTGGTTGCACAAATGCACAATCTCCTTTAGTTTTATTAAATCAGCCCATGGTTCTTCGTAACTGAATCTTTCCTTTTTCACGTGTCTTGTAAAGTTCATATAATAAAGTAATTTACTTAATTAGTCAACTTTGTAAATTATACTCATTACTTTAATTTTTGCTCTTTGCCTGTAAAGTCTCTTGAAGTTCATTGTTTCTAGTGGGAAATGTTCACAGTTTATTTGCTTCTATGTGTAAAGTTTATGAATGCTATAGTTTCAATGGAATATTCCTAATAGGTTATGAATACTACTACTAAAATGAAGCTGTGGCCAGGCTATGAACCTACATATTCTTAAAGAGGAACTGCAGTCTGCTTACACAATTTGTAATAAAAACTTTGCCATTCTGAAGCTTCCCTCCAACCACTTTGCATATTATTTTATATATACTGTGATTCTGTACTTGCCAAATATGCTGCAGAAATCTCCCTTCACTGAGTCTGGCTGCAGCCATTTTAACTGTGGGCAACTGAAGCTGCTGCCTGTTCACTTCCTGGATTTACACAGACACACAGAGAGGCACAGCCCCAGCTCTGCAGCCCTGCAGCTCTCATTGGCCCTCTTATGACTCATCCCCCCTCCCTTCCTGGCAAACTCTCACAAGAGTGAGTGAGAGAGAGAGATGTGCATGGTGTCATCACAAGCCTAGGCTAATGACCATACAAGAAACAGGAAGTGGGCTGTATAAGGTATTTACTGGCAGAAAAAAAGTTTTACTATCCAAAGTTAAAACAACAAGTGCAGAAGATTTAATAGTTGGAAAGATAAAAAAATGACTGAGGTCCACTTTAACTGCTTCTGGAAATTGGGCACAAATGAACTCTAACAATTTCAAAAGCACACCTAGGGCATATCTCCTATGCCCTGCTAATTTTTTTTCCCACTGTTGCCACCCCCGGCTGCTATTGATGGCAAATCCTATTTCTCCTGTGTAAAATTACACTTACAGATTTTGGTAGATATTTATGTTGCAAATTAGGGATACAGTTACTTGAAAGCCAGTCTCTCTCTCTTTTAGCAAAGTCTATGTGACAGGTGTACAGTGTATTTGCGACCCATGCGCCTTTAATCCTTGGCAGCCAACTGTGCACAGGTCTGCAATTTATCACCGAAGATGAGACAGATTTTCATTTTAAGCGGATGCAGAATTAAGAATTGAGTAGGGTCAGGTTTCATTAAGTTCGCTGTTCTACATTACAGCACCTAAGGGAGTAATTTATGACTCAGACTGTAACCTTGTATTAAATCTATTCCAAATCTTTCTCACTGATTCTGGTTAGCATTGCATTGTTGTGCAACATAATTGTTAAATGCCCCCCCATTGTCTGCAAGTATTATTACAGTGTAACTAATGGCAAAACTTTTCTTGTTTTCAGTTTGGATAGAATGAGGAAGAGTTATAGCCTGTCCAAAACAGGAAGTGGGAGGAAATCCTTCCAAAGTGAGAAAATCCTGGTGTGTCACTAGTGTCCCCATTGGAAGATTTCACCTCTATTAGTGTTCTGATGTCAACCCAAAATTTGGGATTTTCTTTTACTTTCATTTTGATGATAACAGTAAACAGGAAAAATAGAGAGTGTGAATATCCCTTAGGCTCTTTTCACACTAACCGACTTTAAATTTGTGTGATTTTCAGTGCAACTTTGGAGTCCAACTTTGATAAGACTTTTACACTTTCTGGCATTGAAGTCGTGTCAAAGTTGAATCGAAGTGCAGGAACCTTTTCTGAAGTGGCACCGACTTCAGTAGGGAAGTAGTAATTGGAATGGCTCTCCTAGAGATACATGGCATTTCACATGTTCTGCGACTTTGGGTCTTACAAGTTGGATCCTAAGGCTGGCCATACACGGAGCAAATTTCTTTCCTGCAACCATGGGTTGCAGGAAAGCAATTCGCTAGATTCCCCCATCAACACAGACAGTGCTGATGCTGGAATCCCTCCTGACTAGCCATTGTCTTCTCCTGGCGATGGATGCTGTACATGCCGGGAGAAGACAGTGATTTTCACTAGTGGCTTAAGCAGCTGCTTGCCACAATCGCAAGAGAATCCGGCAGGCTGGTTGTACCCAAGTTGATCGGTCGATCAACTTGCTACATTCAGCCTTTCCATTATTGGTCTGAATCTCGGCCGGTTCCTGGTGAATCAGCCGAGATTCAAACCATGTAAGGCCGGCCTGAGTCGCACAAGTGTGAAGGCCTGGTTCACACCTATGCAGTTTGCATATTCCCGGTGCATTTTGTGTTTTTCAATACACATTTTTGATCCATTGAACTCTATGGAACCAAAAACCAGAAAAAAGTCCCTGGCCCTTTCCATAAAATGCACAGATGTGAACTACATCCATAGGAAACCATGTTAAATGGACTGTAGTGTGTTTCTGCAAAACTGAAAATGCACTAAAAAATGCATAATTGTGAACCAGGGCTAATGGGGACACAGCAATAAAAACTGACAGGTGTTCTGATCTCCCACCACTACCATCCAAACCTAAAAAAAAAAAAATGTTGCCTTTCGTTACACTTTCAGAAACACATTACAACATTACAATGTAATAACTTTATTTCTTTTTTTTTTTGTTTCCTAAATGTTTAACTTTATTTCTATATTGTATGCTCTCTATTTCTTCACATGTAGGTTCAAGGGAATTGATCTACATGTGACATGCATCAACTTTTTAAATACATTTTTTCCCTATTAACCCTTAGTAACCTCTACTCGTTCCACCCCTTCTCCCCATAGCTATTATTTTTCTGCTGATTATTTGTTCTCTCTTTTTTTCCAATAATATTAAAACTTTTTTGTTTTCGTTTTGTTTGTTAATATTTTCAGAGTTGGATGACATTAAAACCATTTTTCTTTTTTTATGAGATGCATTTACTATAACTTACATGCTCTTGCTATTTTAACTATTCTTCTCCTCACTTCTTGCTCTGCTAACTGTGTCTCAGCCACGGGGGGCCCCCATGTGCCTGTTGGGACTTATGGAGTCTTACCAGAGTCTCCAGTTTGTGCGCACTCCCGTTTAGAACTACAGCTTTATGTGTAGCTGTTCCCAGCACCACACACAGGTAGAGCAAGAAGGACACAGAGTCAAGCCATACCTTGCCTCCAGCACCACAACAGTGACTGAAATTTGTCGACATGGCTTTGGTTCTGTGTCCCTTTAAAAAAATGTGCACTTTTATTTAGATTGTAAATTACTTTGCCATAATTTGTATCTTAAATGTGATTTTAGTGTCATGAACAGGACAGGTATTAAAATAAAATGTGCATTTTTTAATCTACTGTCACTAACTATTGACTATGAATTGCTGAACAGTGCTTGCTACAGAAGTCAGCAGGGGCTTGCTTTAAACTTTATTACTGCTTATTAGGAAAAAGTAAATAATTAAATGTCCATAGCCTAGCCACAGGATCACTTTATTTTAGCCTTAAATAACTCAAAGTTCCCTGAACATCAGGTCAGCTTATCGATCAAGGGTGAAATTGGGAAGCTTATTTCAACCCTTAGACTTTCTATAGACATCAGATGATGGTTGGAACTTCCGACCGCTGTGCACAGTAATGTTATAGAATCATTGTGGCATTGACTTATGTGATTGTATACATCATTGCCTCTTTTGCACTTAGCAATCTCCCTGCACAGGATTTACTTTCATATAATAATGATTGCTTGGAAATTGAATTTCAGAGTAAGAAACTAATTCAATACTGACTCCAAAATTTGATAAATCCCTAGATGAACATTCTGCATTGTATAGCTTTGAACAATCATGAATATTATTTTTATTCTAAGTAAAATGAACTGCTTTGTGCCCCATTGTAGAGGGAAGGATGAGTCTCTGTGATTATACAAGAAAAGTTGGGGGAGAGGAGGCTGTAGTACACAAAAAGAACCATTCACATTTTCTTAGTAACCAGTACTAGTGTTTACAGTTCTACTGCTAAAAAAATCCCCCAAACCTTTGATTCAAAACCAAAGTTTGTAATTCTCTTGTTGTGTGTCTATTTCTACATTTCTTGCTGACGCTGTTTTGTTCTGCCTACAGTGAGCCACAAGCAATGTGTTACATTGAAACATCCAATCTCGATGGTGAAACTAATTTAAAAATACGTCAGGTACTATAAATATGTTTTCCTCAATTCTCTTTCTTTTCCTTCTCTACTTCTCTACTCTCCTCCAATCGTCTGATTCCTTCATACACCTCCCCTGTCTCCCTTTAAATTATATTCTTATTGTCTCTCTTTACCCTCCTCACATTGCTCTTTACCTTCTTTGTTTCCTAAGCTTGTCATCGAGTGTATAACGGGGAGACTAAAGAACTTTTTATTCTACTGACGACTGGTCACATCATCTCATAAGCTCTTCCTCTGACCTTAACTATGAACAGGCCCTTCAAGCTCAGTAGTCAATAAGTAAAGATGCCACCTTGACTTATCCATATATATATATATATATATATATATATATATATATATATATATATATATATATATATATAGAATCACAAATGGTTTGTTGGGTGGCAGGGGCCTTAGTGGGCACAAAACCAGACAACACAATACTTACATCAAAATCTTACACACTTTTATTAGAATATGCAGATAAAATACTAAATCCAGGCCATCAAATATGGATTTGATGGCCTGAATTTAGGCCATCAAACAACACATTGGACCAAAATTCACTTTGTACACAGTAATGACAGTATTATAATCCTCCCCAAAGGGAAGGCATACATTGTAACTACAACAGACAGATGCCTGTTCAAATACCCGATGTGTTTCAAGACATGCGCTTTCTCTGGGGTAACAAACTGGATACCATGTCATAGTCAGGAATAACATAGCGAACAGCAACTAGCCTGAGATCAAGTAATTAAAGTGTTACTAAAGGTAAAAATATGTTTTTATTAAAATAACAAGGATGTTATACTCATTGCTACGGGGGCACACCATGCGTGCTCACTCCCAAGCAGTGCGTGTATTATGGAACCACGTTCCATAGACACACATAGCAGGACTTAGCCCTGGCCCCTGCCTCCTCCTCGCTGCATTTGATTGACAGCAGCTGGAGCCAATGACTCCTGCACGAGTCACTGTGTGAAAAAGGAAGTGAGGGGAGAAGAGATGCAGCCGTGCACAGCTCTGGGTCTCTTCTCCCCTCTCTTCCCCTTCACACAGACAGGACAGGAAACTAATACAATAGTTTGCCTTAAATTGGTTCTACAGGCAGATAAAAAACCTTCTGTGTGCAGCAGCCCCCAGCCTCCCTAATACTTACCTGGAGGAGGGAGGGGCCATGATCGCCAGCGAGGGACCCGAGAAGAGGAGGATCTGGGCTGCTCTGTGCAAAACCATTACACAGAGCATGTAAGTATAACATGTTTGTTATTTAAAAAAAAAAAAAAATGAGACTTTAATATCACTTTAATGCGGGGAATGCATTAAGGTAAAACATTTTTTGGCTTTAGAACCACTTTAAAAGCATAGTGATACATGTGAGGAGATCTGATCCTTCACCAGAGAAATGGGGGGAACTCAACCAGACTAACGCAGAGTTCTCCTCAGGAATGCTTCAACTTAAGTATATTCGGGTCCATCGGGCAGCATGGCTAGCCACCACCATCCAAACAGGGAGGCAGGCTGCTGCATATTGTTCACGATTGGGGTCGGGCACCGATGTAGTGCTTTTTCCATACACCTTGATTTATCCGCCTTAAAGCATTCTAAAATATGGAAGGTTACTGGCTCATACTTTAAAGTATAAGCCGAAATTATTGGACAAGTGTGCGTGCCATATAATCCAAACTGTAATTTTACAAATTGTACTTTATGGAGTTGTCCTGTGCATTGCCGGTACACAGAATTCCACCAGAAATGTCATCTCCTGCTCATGTGATTGGCTGCCTCATTTTCCCAGCAATTTTTTGCTATTATTTCAACCCTGCATAGTGTGCTTTAGCCACAACACATAATGATGCACAGATGTGAATGTGCTGTGTATTGCAGTGTGCTTCAGTGCAAAAAATTGTGCATTGCATTTTTGTATGTCGAGGCCCATGGGCCCAGTCACAAAAAGCTGCCTTAATACAATGTGCTTCAAGGCACAAAAATTTGTGAATTAGTGGATATATGTTAGAGCAGGAATGAGCCCTAAATAGCAAAGGGAGAACTGCCTTTTTTTTTTTTGCAAAAAAAGTGGAACTGTTTTTATGTATGTTGAGGCACATTGTGGGCCCATTAGCAATGAACTGCCTAAACCCAAAGCACTTCAAGACACAAAAAAAAGCATACAGTAGATGAATGTGCACATGGTATACACATGAATAAGCTCTAACTGGCTAGGGGAGGATTGCCTTTTTTGCAAAAAAAGTGGAGTTACAGTTGGCTTCCCTCCCATCTGCATTATTCTGCATTTTTTTTTCTTTATTTCTCTAGGCAGGTGCGTTCACGTGTGCTGCTTTTCCCATCAATAAACCTTTTAATGCATACCGATCCATCAAAAAACAGGCTACACAGATGTGAACTAGTGCCATTAAAAAACTGGTCCTTAAAAAATAGGCTTACTGCCATCCCAAAGGAGTGGTTGTAAACGCAGGCTGATTAGACGTGGTGCCTCTTTTCTGAAAAACAGACAATTCTGATGAATGTCACCTCTGGGGATATAAGATTTCAAATCCACCATGGTAACAAGTTGTTTATTACAAAACCAGCGCCTTCTTTCGATATAAATAACTTTGAAGCACCCTGCCAGGTTATAAAAGAATTATAACAATATGTATGTGCCTCCTTATAATCACCCAATAAATTATCAAGAAGCAGACCCTCATTTGTCATTTCCGCAGATTGAACAAGTGTGATTTGCCTGGGCTAAACATAAAAGTGTTTTATGCATAATCCAGCGGAAAGCAATTAAATGTAATCACTACGTATTTGGCATTTGTCATTTTTTAAACATTTTAAAGATGTAGATAAAATTAGTGTTACGGTGTGTTGTCATTTGTTCTTAATTGAACCCCAATGCACATACACCGTGTGCACAGATGTGAATGTGCTGCTTGTTGCATTGCAAAGAAATATGCAAGAGCTGGATTAAATAATTTGGGGCACATTGTGTGCCCCTTTATAATGAGCTGCCCAAACACAATGTGCTCAAGCACAACATTTTTATGTTTTTAGTGTGATTTAATGTGCAAACATTATAGTATGAATGAGCCCTAACTAGTAAAGAGAGGATTGGAGTTTTTGCAACAAAAGTGCATGAGTTTTGCTATAGATAAATAGACAAGTGTAATTGAACCCCAGTTTGGCTTCCCCCTACCCATTTGAATAGTTCTGCATTTTTTTTTTTTGTGAGCAGGTGCAATGACATGTGCTGCTGCTATTCCCATTGATAGGCCTTTTAATGCATCAAAAACAATTAGGACATTTTTCAGCTGAGACACATCAATGCACTATACATATGTGAACTAGTAGCATTAAAAAGATGGCAAACCCGTACACATGAGTAAAGCCAGGTACACACTAGAATTTTTTTTCCATTCAAAACAGTGGGCTGAATGAAAAAGAACTGAGAAATCGACATACTAACACTAGTGATGTTAGTGCAGCGATCTCTCCTGCTGTGCTAATGTATTCTGACAGGGGGTCTGTCCCCCTACCAGAGCACACTGATCAGTGCTCACAGCCATTAACTGCCAGTGATGATTGGATGCTGGTTGGATGCCAGTTGGATGAATGTATTCCAGCATGCCCATTCGACAGAAGTGGTCGTGAGACCGGCTTCTGTAGAACAGACAGCTGTACACATGGGCCGAAAGTCAGCCTGTTCCTGCCGAACCGACCAGCTTCAGCCGATTTTCGGCCCGTGTGTACAAGGCTTTAATTGTGTTTAACCGATTGCCGACCAGCCACCGAAGTTATACTGCGGCAGGTTGGCTTGGCTGCGCAAATTGCTCTAGATTTGCGCAGCCAAATACTTTAATGGTTATAGCAGGCGCGCACGTCGCCAGAAACCGATGCGCGTGGCCAGCGGCCGCACTGTCTGCTGGCCACCTGCGATTGCTCCATAGAGAGCCAGAACGGGGATCTGTCAATGTAAACAAACAGATCCTCGTTCTGCAAGAAAAAGAACCGATGCTCCAGGTGTATAAAGATAAGGCTGATTGGAGTATCTTGCAGAGTGCTAGCCCCGGCCCGCCTCCTTGGGAAACTTGGAAAGAAGAAAGAAATGGCTGCACATCCAGAACTTCCGATTGCCTTTTATTTTGTTTCACAAAGATAACACCAAACTGTGGTCACGTAGACGCGTTTCACACATACATCTTGTGCGTAATAAGCACAAGATGTATGTGTGAAACGCTTTCACATGACCCCAGTTTGGTGTCTTTGGTGTTATCTTTGTGAAACAAAATAAAAGGCAATCAGAAGTTCTGGATGTGCAGCCATTTCTTTCCAAGATCCTCGTTCTGACAAGGGACTAGAGCGAGATTGTCTGTTCCTAGTGATTAGGAACAGCAATCTCTCTCTACTCCCAGTCAGTCCCCTCTCCTACAGTTAGATACACCTCCCTAGGGAACACTTAACCCCTTCATCACCCCCTAGTGTTAACCTCTTCCCTGCCAATGTCATTTATACAGTGATCAGTGGCTATTTTTTGCTCTGATCACTGTAATAATGTCACTGATCCCAAAAAAAGTGTCAAAAGTGGCCGATCTATCCACCACAATGTTGCAGTCAAGCTAAAAATCGATGATCGCCATTACTATTAAAAAAAAATATATATATATAATAAAAATGCCATAAATATATTCCCTATTTTGTAGACGCTATAACTTTTGCGCAACCAATCAATATACGCTTATTGTGTTTTTTTTTTTTTAATTATATTTTTTTTTGGATATTTATTATAGCAAAAAGTAAAAAATATTGGGGGTTTTTTTTTTTTCAAAATTATCAGCATTTTTTTATCGCGCAAAAAATAAAAACCACAGAGGTGATCAAATGCCGCCAAAAGAAAGCTATATTTGTGGCAAAAAAGGACCTCAATTTTGTTTGTGTACAGCGTCGCACGACCGCGCAATTGTCAGTTAAACTGACGCAGTGCCGTATCGCAAAAATGGCCTGGTCATTAAGGGGGTGAATCCTTCCGGGGGCTGAAGTGATTAAACATATTTTAAGGTCTTATTCACACCAGATGCAGTGGGATGCATTTTTTACTGCTTTGCAACTCCATAGACCATCGAAATCCAGGTTATATTATGGGCATAGTTTACACTATTACAGTGCATTGAAAAAAGTACAGTACACATAACAGCACGGAGAAAGAAGATGGAAGCGACTTCAAAGGAAATGCAAGCTTTAGGAGAAATGCACACCAAATGTATGCAAATGCCCCTAAAAAACGTGTCAAATGCGCATGCAAAAACCCGCAATAGGTGTGCAATTTCTGGTGTAAATGGGCCCTTAAACTCATAGGTGGGATTGGACCTTCACTCTTATGTCCTGTACACATGGTCGGACATTGATCGGACATTCCGACAACAAAATCCATGGATTTTTTCCAACGGATGTTGACTCAAACTTGTCTTGCATACACACGGTCACACAAAGTTGTCGGAAAATCCGATCATTCTGAACGCGGTGGCATAAAACACGTACGTCGGGACTATAAACGGGGCAGTAGCCTATAGCTTTCGTCTCTTAATTTATTCTGACCATGCGTGGCACTTTGTGCGTCGGATTTGTGTACACACAATCGTAATTTCTGACAACGGATTTTGTTGTCAGAAAATTTTATAGCAAGCTCTCAAACTTTGTCGGAAATTCCTATGGAAAATGTGTGATGGGGCCTACACACGGTCGGAATTTCCAGCAACAAGGTCCTATCACACATTTTCCATCGGAAAATCCTATCGTGTGTACAGGACATTATGCTTACTATAGATTCTACTGTTAATGTGATCATTTAAAAATATCTTGCAAAACTTATTACAAAAAAGACAAAGGCTTCTCTATATAATCATTGCCCTCTAAAGAACGATCTTCCTTGCATCGCTTTTCTGAGGGCTTTTGACAAATGCTGAGGAGGCGATATGTTGCCTCCTCACGACTGTTTTAACCCCTCAAAGCCTGCATCTCCATACCCCCAACGGCGTCACTTGACAGGTGGTACCACCCACCAAACGCAACACCAGGTAAACTTATTACTACACTGCAAAGCATTGAGGCTGTGGTGAATATGCAAGCCCGTCCAATCACCTTTGCAGCTTAGGGGAGATCGGTGAATTCTGAACCGGCTGAATTCACAGGTATCAGATATACTGGTCCTTTACAAACAGGCTTGCCCTCATCCCCAGCAGTGATTGTAACTGCAGACTGCATGATTACTGTGTAGCTGGCGTTACTTTTCTGGATTTTAAAAAAACAAAAAAGAACTGACGTCTGATGAATGTCACCTCTGGGGATACAACATTTCAAATCCACCATGGTAAGTTGTTTACATAAAAACCAGCTCCATCTTTCGATATGATTAATCTTGAAGCACCCTGCCAGGGTATAAAAGAATTATAACAATATGTATGTGCCTCCTTATAATCACCCAATAAATTATCCAGAAGCAGACCCTCATTTGTCTTTCCCGCAGATTGGGGCTGAACAAGTCTGATTTGCCTGGGCCAAACATAAAATTGTTTTATACTCAACCCAGCAGAAAGCAGTCATAAGTAATTGCTAGGTTTTTTTTTCCTGGCATTTGTCTTTTTTTTATGCATTTTAAGGATGTCAATACATTTAATGTTATTCTGTATAGGAGATATAGTATTATTAAACTGCTTGATTATAAGAGTTCATATAACTGAATCCATGCTTGCGGGCTCAAACACCTCTTTAGCATATGCAGAAACACACACACAAATGTTCACAAAAACAAACAACATTTTTTTTTCTTGTTCAATATTTTTATTATATTGGTAGAACAGTGTACAGTCATTATTCATATCAGTCCAAAAGCAGGTAGCTATAGACTCTTATAGCCATACCTCCCAACTGTCCCTGATTTCGAGGGACTGTTCCTAATTAGGAACAAAGTCCCTCTGACCCCCTTTCCTCCTCTTTTTCCCTCATTTTGGTCTGATCATATAGTTGTATAAAAAATGCACTTTTTATCTTTCAAAAAGTGTTTCCCGGTGCTAAACCTTTCATCCAATTTCTAAATGGCTGCATTTGTATACTTCAAAAGCCAGTATAAAGGAATAGTAGTGGTTAAAAAAAGCACTTGTGGGTTTAATAAATAGTTTTATTGTATAATTCTCCAATTTGGAAAGGAGAAAACATGGACTTTTGCGGTGCCAACAATACAACAATATATATAAAAAAATATAAATTTTATTGTTACAGAAACCATAAAATGACAATCTTAAAAACTTGAACACATGTTGTGCAAAACAAACCTCCCTTGAAAGCCTACCCTGGGATATATGACACCAGCCCATCACACAAAGTTACATAAAGACACAATTCTTATGCCGCATACACATGGTCAGACTTTCCGATGGGAAATGTTGAATGTGAGCTTGTTGGCTGAAAGTTCGACCTTGTGTATGCTCCATCGAACATTTGTTGTTGGACTTTCCGCCAACAAATGTTGGCTAGCAGGTTCTCAAATTTTCCGGCAACAAAACTTTGTTGTCGGACTTTCCGATCGTGTGTACGTTTTGATCATTTGTCGCACAAAAGTTCATGCATGCTCGGAACCAAGTACGAGCCGGAAGCGCTCGGTCTTGTCAAACTAGCGTTCATAATGGAGATATCACATGACTATTGAACTTCCTTTTTATTGGCTCGCCGTACGTCTTGTACGTCACTACGTTCATAATTGTTGGCCAACATTTGTGTGACCGTGTGTATGCAAGACAAGTTGGAGCCAACAACCTTCAAACAAAATTCTATGGTTTTGTTGTCAGAAAGTTTGATCGTGTGTACGGGGCATTAGTCCCAATTGATAGGTGGGTGTCCTCCAGTTGCTTAATTCCCCAACATGTTTCTGGGGATAACCCACTTCTTCAGGAGGTAAGGGGGGCAAGTCAACAAAGACCAGCACCAAACAAGGGAGGGCACAATGGTCTGGTTAGACACACATGTCAAATGCACCCTGGGGGCAGGTGTGGGAGTAACAAATGGCGGCAGTCACATATACAATTAATCGAGTATCAACAAAATACTCCAGTCAGTCAAAATCTGAACAGTGGCTAGTAAGGGCCAGTGGGATAGAGGATTTTAGTCATAAAATAATCCAAGATCACCTGGCCTCTCAGGAGTACATCTTTTCTCCTTTCCAAATTCTCCTTTAAGGGGGCGTGGCAGAAGGTGTGTCCTATGCCTACATACTTTTGCTAATAGGTGTCCTTCGTTCCCATCTCAAAATGTTGGGAAGTATGTTATAACAGTAAGTTCAAACAAAATTTTCCATATAATCTAACATCTTTAAAAGCAATAACACTTGGAGCAATACACACAGTGGTAAATATTAGATATACAAACGGGTGTAAACTGCATTTTTTTTGCCAAATCTTTGTTATGATTATTTACCTACCCTTAAATTGCAAAGTCTCACTTTAGGCTTCCTTCACACTTTCTGTTCTGATGGCATGGTGGGATCCAGGAAGGTGCTGGGGGGGGGGGGGCTATGCCCCCCCCCCCCCTCCCCAGATTTTAGTTATCGGTATATTTTGACAATGGCCCTACTGTCAGAATACAATAGCACAGCATGGAGGATTCCTCCATCCATCTCACTTGAGTGGTTAATGGAAAAAAAAACTGATCCATGTATGGCCAGTGTAAGACAGTTGTTTTTTGCTTGAGCCAGCTCTCTTGAAAAACACGTTTATTCTTTTTCTGTTTTTTTATTCCACTCAATTTTACCTTCCCATCACTTGCCGACAACATATGTAGCTGGAAGAATTTAGAATATAATCCTTGTATAATACAACTTGAGCTTCTCTGGCAGCAAAACAGTCAACGCTTTTGCTGATTCCAAATCCCCGGAACACACGATTTTGAGCCAGTGTCTGAAAGTAGCGCCAATTCAGTAAACGCCAACAAGTATAACTCTGGCTTCCCTTAGATCTTAAGAGGCTTAGTAAAGGAAAAGTGACCGTGTTTCCTTTATCTGCTAAGGCATGCTAGAGCACAAAAAGCAAACTCATATGATTTCACTGGGCTGTCCCAAACATGGCTCAGTAAAAAGTATTATACTGTGTTCTGGCATCTTCTACCACATTTGTATCTGCATGTATGGTTCTAGTGTTATTTCGATATAGGGGCAAAAAGGGTATTTGCTGCACGCTCACCAGGAAAGGGGGATTACAAAAAATACTTAGAGGCAATGACACCTTAACTCTCATAGATAACCCATTTGTTATTAATTTTATTTTACAAGGATGATAAATATACACAAAGCACCGTACAAATACTAAATTGGGGGCTTTCATTACCTTGCAGACATTAATACGGCATACAAAGATCTGGCCACTGCTAGAGCAGGCTCATGAAACATAATATGGTGGTTGCCCATTCATCCCAGTACTGAGCCCACCTCCTGAGAACACCTTCTAGTAGCAGTTGAAAGTGGCTTCCTCAACATCACATTATGCTACACACACTGGTTGGTCTGATGTGTGCCAATGAAAAACTCTAAAGGACAAGTATTGCATCTGGTATACTATTTTTGTACGAACTGCATAAACTAGAGCAGGGGTCTCTAAACGTTCTAAGCAAGGAGCCAGTTTACTGTCCTTAAGACTTTAGGAGGGCTGGATTGAGGCCAGTGGTAGTAGAAAATGCCTCAGACTTGGTGGTCAGTGGGGGTAAAATAATTTCATAACGCCTGTGGGCAGATTGATTTATATTAGTGGAAAGAAAAATCTCCATTGTGGGTGTCAGTGGGAGGAATAGTGTGCCATTGTTGGTATCAGTGGGAAGAATAGTGCCCCATCTTTGGTATTAGTGGGAGGAACAGTGCCCCATCATTGGTGTTAGTGGGAGAATTAGTGCCCCATCATTGGTATTAGTGGGAGGAACAGTGCCCCATCATTGGTATTAGTGGGGCGAATAGTGCCCCATCATTGGTATAAGTGGGGTGAATAGTGCACAATCATTACTTGGAAGATTAATGCCTTGGTGGTCAGTGGGGGTAAAATAATTTCATAACGCCTGTGGGCAGATTGATTTATATTAGTGGAAAGAAAAATCTCCATTGTGGGTGTCAGTGGGAGGAATAGTGTGCCATTGTTGGTATCAGTGGGAAGAATAGTGCCCCATCTTTGGTATTAGTGGGAGGAACAGTGCCCCATCATTGGTGTTAGTGGGAGAATTAGTGCCCCATCATTGGTATTAGTGGGAGGAACAGTGCCCCATCATTGGTATTAGTGGGGCGAATAGTGCCCCATCATTGGTATAAGTGGGGTGAATAGTGCACAATCATTACTTGGAAGATTAATGCCTTGGTGGTCAGTGGGGGTAAAATAATTTCATAACGCCTGTGGGCAGATTGATTTATATTAGTGGAAAGAATAATCTCCATTGTTGGTGTCAGTGGGAGGAATAGTGTGCCATCGTTGGTATTAGTGGGAGGAACAGTGCCCCATCATTGGTGTTAGTGGGAGAATTAGTGCCCCATCGTTGGTATTAGTGGGAGGAACAGTGCCCCATCATTGGTATTAGTGGGAGGAATAGTGCCCCATCATTGGTATTAGTGGGATGAATAGTGCCCTGTAATTGGTAGTAGTTGGAAAATGAATGCCCCGTCATTGGTATTAGTGGGAGGAATAGTGCCCCATCATTGGTATTAGTGGGAGGAATAATGCCCCATTACTGGTGTCAGTGGGAGAAATAGTGCCCCATCTATAGTATCAGTGGAAGGTTTAGTGTTCCATTGTTGGTGACAGTGGGAGGAATAGTGCCCCTGTCAGGTCCCTCACTTACCAGACAGGTGAGTCCGCTTGGGCAGAGGGTAGGCTCCCTTACGTATCCGATTCGGGGCCCCTGATAGAGCAGACAGGAAGCCCGCGAATACGGAGTGGTATGAGGGCCTGGTGTTTGGATCCTGGAGAAAGGTGGTCTTTCAAGCAGCAGGTAGAACTCAGGAATACTGGAACTGATGCTGAGCAGGAGCTTATCAGGCTGGCCACACACAGGCAGAGGTCGGCAACGGGCTGGCAGCAAAGGTACAAAGGGAGCAGGCAGAAGCAAGGTCAAACAAGCCGGGGTCGGGTTCAGGCAGCAGTCAAGGAAGTCCAAAAGGCAAGCCGGGTCACAACGGGTCAAACTTCAGAGATACGGAGCACAGAGAGGATCACGGAACTAGACACAGAGCTGTTAATCAGGCAGCACCGAACAGGGATAGAGGCAGACTTAAATAGGCCGATTGGCACCAAAACACCGCGCTCGTGCACGCGCCGATTCGCCAAAGCGCCCCCGCACGCACCCGAGCGCGCCCCCGAACACCGGCGTGCACGCCAACACTACCAGGCACGCCCGCGGTAACGCCCATAGGCGAACGCGCGTAAGCACGCCCGGACGCCACCCTGCACGCCACGGCCGGCCAGATCAGACACGCCAGTGCCCCCAGGAACACGCGCCCCAGCACGCACAGGAACACATGCACCAACACTGCCCGGCGCGCACCGGCGCCCAACCAGGTAACCTCTCTGACAGCCCCATGGTTGGTGACAGTGGGAGAAATAGTGCCCCATCTATGGTGTCAGTGGACGGTATAGTGCCCCATTGTTGGTGACAGTGGGAGGAATAGTGCCCCATGGTTGGTGACAGTGGGAGGAATAGTGCTTTGTATCAGTGGGAGGAATATTGCCCTGAGGGCCAGATAAAGGCAAGCAATATCCAGCCTGTGGGCCGCAGTTTGGAGACCGCTGGACTAGAGCACCTAAAACATCTGCAGTGAAAATGTTATCCTTTAAATATTTTATGTAGTAAAAGCTCATAGCAGCCAATCATTTTGCTGAAATATGATTACTGACTGGTTACATTTCAGTAATTGTACTTTGCTACTGAATAAGCCATAAAAAGTGCTTATTGTAGTGACTTCTTTAATTATATTTTATATTTTGTTAATTTGTTCTTAGGGTTTACCAGCCACAGCGGCTCTACAATCCCTTGATGACCTGGTAAAGATCACGGGAAGGATTGAGTGCGAGGGGCCAAATCGCCATCTGTATGACTTTACTGGAAACCTACGACTTGAAAGCAGCAGGTCAGTTGAGGATTTTTGTGAGTACAAATTATAGAGCTGACTAGGCAGAGTTGTTATCCTGTCACTTTCTTGAGAGTGAGCGCAATCAGAAATAGCATCACAGCAGTTTGTTATAAGGCGATCAATATTGTTGTTTTTATTGCTGGGAACGCATTCTGATCACTACTAATAGTTTTTCTTGTTTTAGCCCAGTTGCTGTTGGACCTGAACAGATCTTGTTACGAGGGGCCCAGATCAGGAACACTCAGTGGGTTGTGGGGATTGTTGTGTACACAGGACATGACAGCAAGCTCATGCAGGTAACGCCACTGATAATTCTTGAATTTTTTAGAAAAAATATTATATAAACAGTGGATATAAAAAGTCTACACACCCCTGTTAAAATGTCAGGTTTCTGTAATGTAAAAAAATGAGACAAAAATACTTTCCAAACTTTTTCCACCTTTTAATGTGACCTATAAACTGTACAACTCAGTTGAACAACAAACTGAAATCTTTTAGGGGGAAGTAAAACTAAAAAACTAAAATAATATGGTTGCATAAGAGTGCACACCCTTAAACTAATACTTTGTTGAAGCACTATTTGATATTATTACAGCACTCAGGATTTTTGGGTACGAGTCTATCAGCATGGCACATCTTGACTTGGCAATATCTGCCCACTCTTCTTTGCAAAAAATCTCCAAATCTGTCAGATTGCGAGGGCATCTCGTGGGCAGAGCCCTCTTCAGATCACCCCACAGATTTTCAATCGGATTCAGGTCTGGGCTCTGGCTGGGCCATTCCAAAACTTTAATCTTCTGTTAAAGACATTCCTTTGTTGATTTTGATGTATGCTTTGGGTCGTTGTCATGCTGAAAGATGAAGTTTCTCTTTATGTTCAGCTTTCTAGCAGAAGCCTCAAGGTTTTGTGCCAATATTGACTGGTATTTGGAACTGTTCATAATTCCCTCTACCTTGGCTAAGGCCCCTGTTCCAGCTGAAAAAAAACAGCCCCAAAAACATGATGCTGCCACCACCATGCTTCACTGTGGGTATGGGGTTCTTTTGGTGATGTGCAGTATTGTTTTTGCACAAAACATATCTTTTGGAATTGTGGCCAAAAAGTTTGACTTTGGTTTCATCAGACCATAACACGTTTTCCCACATGCTTTTGGGAGAGTTTTTGCTGATGAAGGAGGTGTGGCCTTGCCTCCGAAACGCGATCTGTTCGGCCAGCACAGTGGTACGCGGTAACAAGGTTTGACAGCCCTGGAACATCTCCGCGCCGGCATCTTCCCGAGTCTCCTCGAGGCTTCAGCTCCCGCTGACACACGATACTCGCTGCTGTCATCCAAGGCTTCCTCCGTTTCTTACATTGCTTCACCTAACATGTCTTTCCCTATTGAGCACCATGTGAGTGTGTTAAACTTTTTGCTACTTGTTATTTAAACGATACGATATATAATAACACACATAGCTTGGACTTGATGGACTTGTGTCTTTTTTCAACCTCACCTACTATGTAACTATGTAACTATGATACTGCACTAGAAGTGGCTTGGCGCTTCTCTCTTTTCCTGGCCCTTTTGTTTCTACAGTCTCCGGGTCTTAAGCCTCTGCCTGAAGCAGCCTCGCCACCAGTAGCAGTTAAACACCACAGACTTTTTTACTTAATTGATCCTCAAAGACTCTTATTAGGATTGTTTTCTATTTACCACTTGGACAGATTTTTCATAACTAATCGGTAATATTTATGTGCTATATACACTACTCTGAAGTCTTTAGGTTTTAGCGCTGAGCTTTACACTGGCAGGTGTATTTAACATGAGTTTGAATATGATTGCTCAATTCTGAACACCGCTGCATCCCCAGTTATAAGAGGGTGTGCACACTTATGCAACCACATTATTTTATTTAATTATTTTATTTGTTTTTCAATTGAGTTGCACAGGTTATAGGTCACATTAAAGGTGGAAAAAGTTCTGAAATTATTTATCTTTGTCTAATGTTTTTGCATCACAGAAACCTGACATTTTAACAGAGGTGCATAGACTTTTTATATCCACTGTATGTGATCCTGTACTGGAGAGTCGCCCTGTAGCAGTAAAGCTGCTATGGGGTGAATGGCAAGTGGTTCATTTCTCCCGTGAACTTGTGTTGTGTTTAAGCAGCATATTTAAATGAATAGGCTGCCAAATAACCTGAACAGATAAAAAAATGAATGTGCAGCATTTTTTTCAATGCAGCGCAGCACAGCGGAGGAGTTTTGAGCTGTCATTGAAAAAAATGACACGGCAATGCACTACCATATGTAACACACATTAATTTGCATTTCGCTAAGGTGTGCATTCGTTCATGTGTTACCACACTGTAAATGGGCTTCTTAAGGTAAATCTTATTTTATTTTATTTTTTTAAAATCAGAATTCAACCAAAGCACCTCTGAAGAGATCCAATGTAGAGAAAGTAACCAACATACAGATCTTGGTTTTGTTCTGCATCCTCCTGGTCATGGCGCTGGTCAGCTCTGTCGGGGCCTTGTTATGGAACAGGAAGTATGGAGAAACCAACTGGTATCTGGGGAGCAGTGGTGAGTCCATATGCTGTGTATCATGTGCTGCTTTCTTCCCAAATCATTGAAAAGGTGGTTTCAGCTCCAACATCCTGTGTATGGCACAGGCAAGTGTTGCATTTTTTTTTGGTGGTCATTAAATGATAACACCTAGCCCGGTACAGTCAGAGCAAGAGATCTATAAATCTTGCACACTATCTCTACTGCTCAGGCAGTGGGCATACAAAGCCTATTGTGTATGCATAAATGAAACATGCAGCATTGTTTGTTCCACCTTTGTTAGCATTCTATGTTATTGTCTAAATAGAATCATTGTGACACTATCGCTTAAAGCAACCTGGAAGCCTACTAGCATGTGTTAATTGTGATAGTTCACATGGTGTATCTGTTTTTTCTTAACAACTTGGTATTGATTTTGAATTCTACAAGCTAAGTATCGAAGCTTCAGATTATCATAAAACTCATTCTGCAAACATTGTCACATAAAACATTCCAAGGACAACAGCAGAATATAGAGTATTGCTAATGAAATCATAGTACTAATGTGGGCCATACATGTAACAATAAGATTGTTGAATATAACCTTCTTCATGATGAGCAAATGATATCTTTCAGAAATCACTAGAGTTAGGGGGTGTAATAATGAATGTTTTTACCCAAGATACACACATGGAAACACTGATGAGGCAGTACAGCTAGCCTTGCTGTACCGTGCCCGAGCCCCACTAGTACAAAAGTGGGGCCTGGGCACCTGCAGAGCAGGAGGAACAACTGTACTGCCCTATTATCCTCTTATGTCTCCCCCATGCAGTGCTGCTTGCTTTTACTCCTCTTTTTCCCCCCAGAAGTGCTACAGGTGGATTGGTTCTTGTATCAGCCCACCCCCCTGCTGTCTAGGCCCCGTGTGCCCCTTTGCATTGCAGCACTTCCGGCTTCCCTCCTCTTCTCTCACACCGCTTGCTGCTGAGGGTGCACAGATGGATTGTTTCAGGATGGAGAACAGGGGAAGGGGCAGGTAAATATTTCATATTTACTAGCCCTTTCCTTTCCTGAATGAACACAGCAATCAGTGCTTACTATGCTTCAGTTTGTAAATGAACAGGAGGCCTCAGAGTGCTTCCTATTCATTCATATATGCAGCTGAAGCTGCAGAGAAAAGGGACTGATTAATCTATGTTCTCAGTCCCTTTCTCAGTCTCAAATGTGATATATCAGAGGTCCGGTTCAACTCCTGATATGTCACCAAAGTTCCCCCAACAGGTCAGTTAGAAATGTAAAATATTAGTAATAATAATTATAAATAAATACATAAAAAAAAAGAATTCTAAAAAAAAAATGTAAAAAAAAAAAAAAAAATCATTAAAAAAAATTAAGGACTCGTTCACATGTGCTTTGCTCTCTGAAGAGCAATCAACATTTGGATTGCTCTTCAAAAAGCATTTTATAGGTGGTGAGAGGCATATTACATCCCTGCCCTGCATAATACACCGATCAGCGCTGCTGGCTATATCTGGCAGCACTGATTATGTGTACATTTTCCAACAGGCTGGTTGTATAGTAGTTGATCAGTAGATCGACGTCTGCACAACCAGCGTTCTTATGCATGGATTGAAATTTGTCTGGTCCCTGCTGAACCAGCCAAATTTCAATCCATGTATGGCTGGCTTAGATGTATTTAAATCTGCTAGTATATCTAATACTCCCCTTCCCCAGACTGACAATGCTGCTACAGAGACGTGTCTCTGTGCTCCTTCATCCAGAGTGGGGGTGCTCTAATACAAAAAGTGTGTTACCAACCAGCTCACCAAGTGAAAGAAGTAAGATTAAAAAAAAACAAACAAAAAAAAAAACGCAAATGCAGCCACTACATCTAATGACTGGTAAACTGCAATATATTACTGTAGCCTCTTTTGGGGGGTTATGACAAATGTCTCTCACCAAACAGAATATTGTAGGTAAATCCGTAAGTAAATAGGAGAACCAGAACCTTCGCTAAGTGGAAGAGTGAGTTTGATAATAAAGTTGTCAGTGCCGCCACCCAGGACAGGACCTCTGTGAACAGAGGGGATACCCTTCCTGTGAAATTAACCAGTTATCTAATTTATTTATTTTATTTATTTCAGGTACTTACTGTATATAGCGCTGTCAATTTAGGCAGTTCTTTACATTGTACATTCACATCAGTCCCTGCCCTCAAGGAGCTTACAATCTAAGGTCCTTAACTCACATTCGTACATACACCTACTAGGGCCAATTTAGACAGGATCCAATTAACTTACCAGTATGTCTTTGAAGTATCTATTCAAAGTAATTGGAAGAAGAGGAACTACTGCAACCAGCATAAAGTATTAACCAAAATGATATAGATACACACAAAATAATACAAGCTTTACATAAGAAAAGATTGAGAATAGTACATACATCCAGTGTGCAAACAGACATTATCAGCAAAGGACCCGGCAAGAGTCCTGGTGAAATTGTGCACATAGACCTGGGTATATATAGTTAATAATAGAGATACCTCCAGATGAATGTTGCAACAAAGTCCAGTTACAGGGGCCCCTGAGGATGATCACTATGCAGCGTTTGCCTTGGTGTTGGAGACCTGAAGATAAGATCTGCAGTGATGCGTAGACTCTCCAGACATTGTCCAACTAGCCCGGAATGCAGCTTTTCACCAGCAGGAAATGTGGCATTGCACCCAAACTCAGAGTCCGCCTATCTACTGAGCACTTAATCCCTAGTAGTGTCTAATCTGTCATGCAACTGGGTCTCTAACTACCAGAAGTGGATGTCCGATGCCTAACCTGGCTCTAGTCTGTGCTGGTTATTGGGCCTTAAACTAGCTATAGAATCACAGACCATAAGGGACAGGGTTAACTAGACTAACAGGAGCTACATATAAACTATTTTGCAATTAACAGATTAATTTACTAATTAACTGGAAGGTGACCACTACACACATATAGTAACACAGACCTAGCTTGTTTGAGCTAATAACAATAGGGCAGAGATAAGTTTGTCACAAGAATTTAAATACACACTCAAGTAGCTATGGGCAGCTGCAGTTAAACTATTAGAACATAGGTATACTTGTGTCCTCTTCTGTTCTGTTCTGTTCTGGGTGAAAATACAGCAGCACTTGAAGCCCCATTGTGTATAAGGTCATGTGGCTCAGTTCTCTCTCTCTCTCTCTCTCTCTCTCTCTTTACTCTCTCTCTCTCCTTACTCTTTCTGGGGTTTCTGACCCAGACACCCAGAGACAGGAATTGACGTGACGTGTAGATCCCTACATTACATTTTTTGATCTTGACCGCCCACAGTACATTTACATCATGACTTTGATGTTAAATACCGTTATTATGGCAGCAGCTAGCTTCCATAACCCCGGTATCATTTTGTACCGATGCTCTACAAGATAAAAGTGGTCCCAGCGGGAGAGGTTCCCCTCCCGCCGCTTCCTACATATTTCCGAGCTTACCAAAGGTAAGTCCGAAAACCGACTGATGGCTAGGCAGGAAGTCGAATGAGGGCAAGACAGTCCCCACTCGGCTCTATGCCTTTGGAGGGACAGAGCGATGTCTGACGTCACTTCCTTCTCTCGAGTTTAAAGTGATTGTTAAGGCAGCAGTTTTTTTTATCTTAATGCATTCTGTGCATTAAGATAAAAAGCCTTTTGTGTCCAGCAGCCTTCCTCAGCCCCCCTAAAACGTACCTGAGGTCCATCCAGATCCAGCGATGTTGCACGAGAGACTCGGTTGTCCGGGACTCCCCTCTTAATTGGCTGAAACAGCAGCGTGGCAACATTGGCCCCCGCTGCTGTCAATCAAATACTTTAATTAATTAAATACTTTCAATCTAATTGCTGACCCTCCCACAACACAAGAGATTCCTCCCATATTAAAAAGAGGGGGATGGGTTTCTATTTTTGTATGGAGCAATTCTCTTGAATGGAGCAATTGTTATATGCACATGATCTTAGAATCAGCATTATAAAATAGACAACTTAGGCTTACCCATATGGAGTCCCAGCACTACATAATGTACTCTGAGGGATCGCTGTGCAGCATCTATCCTAAGTTCATTTGTCTATTGTGGCCTAGACCGCCTTGCAGGGATCGCACATGGCACTAGATCAAAGCCTGGAACGCACGCTGTTGTACAGAGCCTATTCGCGGCTATGTCACTTCCTGTTTATCTCTCAGCGGCATTTTGGAGTAGTCCAGCGCTAGAGTTCTAACCTACATTGTGAGGTATCATGCAATTGTTAGAGTAAGAGCAATAGCAAAAGCACTAGACCTCCTCTGTAACTCTAAACTGGTAACCTGTAAAAAAGTTTAAAGCGTCACCTATGGAGTTTTTTTAAGTACCATAGTTTGACGCCATTCAACGAGCAACGATATTTATCTATTTACTCGGCATAACATCATTTTCACATTATACAAAAAATTTGGCTAACTTTAATGAATAAAAAAAACAAAAACAAAAAAAAAACACTAAAGTGTATTTTTTCCAAAAACAATGTGTTTGAGTCTAGGTTCACATCTATGCAGCTGCGCTTGCTGCATTTTTTAGGCACATATGTGCATTTTGCGTGTGTAAACCAGCATTTTTATGCATTTTTGCATGCAGTTTTCATGCATTTTGCATTGAAAACTGCATGCTTTCTCTTTAAACGCACTGTAAAACACACTGTCTAGAGCAGCATCCTTAGCAACCGATGAGTCATCAGCTGTTCCCCACCAAAAGGTGAATGTAAAAAATAAAATAAAAACTGCCGGCAAAAAAATTCACGAAAAAAAAAAAACTACGTGGGGGTCCCCCCCCCCCCCCAGGGCCATACCGGGCCCTTCAGGTCTAATATGGATTCGGAGGGGACCCCCACGCCAAAATAAAAAAATGGCATGTGTTCCCCTCCAAAATCCATACCAGACCCTTATCAGAGCATGCTGCCCCCCCCTCCTGAACCATACCAGTCCGCATGCCCTCAACATGGGGGAGTGGGTGCTTTGGGGCAGGGGGGGCTCTGCACCCTCCCCACCCCAAAGCACCTTGCTCCCATGTTGATGAGGACAAGGGCCTTTTCCCGACAACCCTAGCTGGTGGTTGTCAGGGTCTGCGGGCGGGGTTATCAGAATCTGGAACTGGCCCCCAGATCCCAGCTCCACCTATGTAAATGGGTATTGGGTACATTGTACCCCTACCCATTCACCAAAAAAGCAGTGAAATGTAATAAAAACACAAGAGCCGGTTTTTGACAATTACTTTAATAGCTCTGTCTTCTCTAGCCATTTCTTCCCGTCTTCTTCTCCTTCCCGCCGTCTCTTCCCGCTGTCTTCTCCTTCCTGCCACCGTCCTTTCCCAGCTATATACAGTGGGAAAATAAGAACCGCAATACAGATCAATAATCAATGCACCACTTGTGTTTCTGGTGCAGCTCCATTGAAGTCTATTAGCCGTAAATCGTGGGAAAAAAGTCCCCAACCCTTTCCAAAAACGCACCGGCTGCAAAACGCATAGATGCAAACTAGTACCATAGCAAACCATGTTAAATAGACTGTAGTGCATTTCTGCAAACTGCAAGATGCACTAAAAAACGCATAGGTGTGAACGTGGAGTGAAAGACCGCTGCGCAAATACAGTGTGACATAAAATATTGCGACAATCACCATTTTTTTCCCTAGGGTCTCTGCTAAAAAAAAAAAAGATGTTTGGGGTTTCTTCTAGCAAAAAATACAAATTTAAACAAAAAGTTCTGGAAAAGGTCTGGTCAGCAAGTATCATATCCAAAATGAAAAAGAAAAACCTTTGCCCTTTAAGGAACTTTGTAGATTAATGGAAAACAGATATGGCTTTAAAAAAAGTTAATAAGCTCTTACATTTCCTAAACACAATCAGTTAACACTTTCCTTGCACTATATAAGACTTTCTTTTGTAACAACTAACACCATGACAAATTGTGTGACTGTCCTAAGCCCTCCGCTACATCAGGACAATTGACAAGAAGTATATGCACCCTGCACATAAATCCAGGCACTCTTTGGCTACTGGGGAATATTTATAAAAACAGTGAATATGACATTCAGCAAACATTGTCTGCACGGTGAATGTACAGTAGTTTAAATGACAATGGTTGATTCACCACTAGAGAAAAAATATGGGAACTTTAAGGCCTGGTTCACACCTATGCGTTTTTTGGTGCTTTTTGCACTACAGATAATTTAACGTGGGACACATTCACATCTATGCTTTTTTCAGCTGCTGCATTTTTGGATAGGTTCAAGGACTTTTTTAAACGCAAAACGGTGCTTTTTTTGCTTTTTTTCTTCAATAGACTTCAATGGAGAAGCTGCAGAAAAGCGTGTAGTGCATTTTTGCCGCGATTTGCATTTTTTTAACCTGCCAAACAACAAATTGGGCAAAAAAAAAACCCCAAAATGTAAAAATTGCAAATCGTTGCAAAATCGTGGTAAAATCGTGTGTGCAAAAGCACTGCAGAAATGGATCGAAAGCAAACTGCATAGATGTGAACTGAGCTTTCTCTGGTAGTGAAGCAATCACTGTCATTATACACTCACTTTCAAATTCACTGCTTTGTAATTGGACCCTTTGGTCTTCTGTCTGTGAGACAGGAAGTGAAGGGAAATCTCCTCATTGACAGGAGATATGCAGCAAAAAAAAGTTGAAAAGTGTTTTAACCCTTCCCCACTCTGTCCAAAATAAAAAATAAAAGATGTTGGCATGAATTAGGCTGGACCCACACCTATGCATTCTTAGTGCTTTTTGCATTTTGCAGATTTGCACTACAGTCCATTTAACATGGTTTCCTATGGAACACATTCGGTAGTACAAATTTGTAAAATGCAAAAAGCACTAAAAATGCATAGTTGTGAATCCAGCCTTACACTTGTTCACACTGGCAGTAAAAATGGGCAGTTCAGCTGTGTTATTACCACCCACCGTAAACCTAACAAGACAGCCGGAGTGGGTGGTACACATGCCATGGCCGTGACTTTTTGCTTCATGGCTTCATTTACTTGGCTTGCTGAATTCGTTTGTCAGACTCACCCATTGTAGTCAATAGCCTGTGGTTTTTATTGCTGATACTAAGTTTTTGGGCTCAGTGTATGAAGTTGTCCTTGATGTAAAGGGACAAGAGAAGGATTATATGATGAATTGAGGTTTAAGAGTACGTCTTCATTACTATAAAATAGAGCTGGGGTTCATGTGCTCCACTCCCATCACCCTCATAGGGACTATGGCTACAAATAAGAGCCTGGTCATGGTAAGCATCAGAGGCATAACTAGAACCTTCAGGGCCCCTTTGCAAGAATCCATTAAGGGCCCTCTGACCCCGGCTGGGGCCCTTCCCTCTGAGACAGGCCCCCTCCGACTGATACATGGCCCTTTACTCACCTTGGTGGGGCACTTTAATATGGTCCCGCAGCGAGACCCTGTCACGTGATCTGCAGCAGACCCCTTTCCTACTGTCTTGGCTCCCCCCCCCCACAGTGGTGGAAAACCAGGGCCCTGTCGCAAGTGCAATCTTTGCAACCCTGGTAGTGTCGCCACTGGTGTCAGTAGTTTTTTATTTTTGTTATTTTATTTTTTTATTCTTTTTTTTTTTTTTTTTTTTACAATTACATTTTTCATCATTTTTTACAGTTTTGTTAGGAGCCCTGCTGAGGGGCTTTAGTGAAATATCAGGGGTCTAAACAGACCTCTCATGTTCCACCTTTGAGTCCGAGAAAGGAGATTGAGGACACTGCCCCCAATCTCCATCTCTGCAGCCTCAGCTTCACAGAATGAATGGACAGGAATAGCTCTGTACAGAGCTTCCTGTTCATTCACAAACTGAAGCATAGTAAATACGGTTTACTATTCTTCAGTTATGAATGGACAAAGGAGTGATCAGTACCGATCACTGTCTGTATACATTCAGAAAAGGAAGGGACCTATAAATAACATATTTATCAACCCCTTTCCTGCTCTCCATCCTGACACATCCCCTGCAGGAGCCGAGGGGAGGGGGGGACCAGGGGCCGGGGGCAGCAGGAGACAGGTATCCTGGATGGGAGAGGTGGCGGGGGCAGCATATAGAGGAACCAATGCCCTCCCTTTTCCTCCTGCAGCCGCTTAATGCCTGCGGGAGAAGAAGAGAAGCAGCCTTTCAGCGTGTGCAGGAAGAAATCGGAGGGGATTGGTTCCTCTATATGCTGCCCACGCCACCTCTCCTATCCAGGTGTACAGGGGAGCCATACTCCTGCGACCCCTATAGTTACTCCCCTGGTAAGCGTACTCTGCACTCTTGTGTGTACATTGAAAGGCATATTTCTTTCTACATTTCCACAATACTGCAATCATCTCTCTGTGTTTGTGTGAGCTGTTTAACATTACTGTTATATTTCAGAACACAATGCTAATTATGTATTGCTCTTTCTACAGAGGCTATATCTAACAATTTTGGATACAATCTCCTGACATTCATTATCCTGTACAATAACCTCATTCCCATTAGCCTGCTGGTTACCCTGGAAGTGGTGAAGTTCACTCAAGCTCTTTTCATCAACTGGGTGAGTCAGAGAAATGAGTTTCATGAGAGCCTGTGCCTGGGACAACAAGATAAGAGGCGTCTAAAGAATCGAATTTCTTGTCTTTGACTGTAATGTGTGGCCAGCTCCGGACATCCATGAGAAAATCACTATAAGCTGTGGGAAACTGTATACCACACACAATATGGATACCCCAAAATAAAACTTAAAGCAAGCCTTATGATTTTTGACATTTTTAAAACTGGGCATACCCGTAAAAGCGTACCTTTCCTTCTGCCTTCAAGTGCAGTCTGCAGTGAAACCTACACTTCCATGATTGTCACTGTCCTGGGTCCCCTGCAGCTCTCAATGGTTACTCCCTCTGGCCTCCGTCGGATGGGGGATGTAGTAGTGGCAATGAGGTCAGAAGGAGGAACCAATGAGAGGTGCAGAGGATCCAAGAGAGCAACACTCCTGGAAGTTTTGATTTCTCTGCAGATTTCAAATGAAGATTTCTCAAGTCTTTTAAATTTTCTCAAGTTACAGTCTTAATTTATAGGTACTGTATAGCTAAAGCTGGCCATAGACAGATCAAAATTCAGCCAGTTCAGTTGAGCATGAGAAAAACAGCAAATGTATATTATTGCAATTTCTAGTGTTACAAGTGCAGTTTATAATACAGTACATTTTGGGAAAAAAAATCTTTACCTGGTAGTCAACCTTTTTGGTAAACCAAAATAGCAAGAATCTCGGTACGTGCTTGAATTTCTCTCCTAACATATAAGAAGAACTCACATTGTGACAGTTAAAATCAAGCTCAACACATAGTAAGGGTTTCCGATGGACAGTCTCTCAACAACAGGGAACCTCAGACCAGGATAAGAATACTGGATGGGTGGATACACCTGCAGGATCAAGATAACACACCGGGGGGGAACCAAACTAAGTGCAGCATTAAAGTGTTACTAAACATAAAAACATTTTTTACCTTAATGCATTGTTTGCATTAAGGTAAACAATGTTTTCAGTCTCCCTGTGCCCCCCCTCCCCTGTGGGAAGGGGAAGAGAGGAGAGAACAGATCAGCGATGTGCACAGCTGCATCTATTCTCCCCTCTTTTCCTCTTTACACAGCATTCGAGCAGCAGCAGGAGCCATTGGCTCTTGCTGCTGTCAATCAAATGCAGTGAGAAGGAAGTGAAGGGACCTCTCCTTCAGCTCCAATATCCAATCACTGGGTAAATCCTGCCGCCTTAACCTCCGCAACATCTCCAGAATTCGACCCTTCCTGACTAATGACTCCACAAAGCAACTTATTCACTCCTTGATTATTTCCCGCCTCGACTACTGCAACTCTCTCCTAAATGGCCTACCCTTAAGCAGTCAGTCTATTATGAATACTGCTGCTAGACTAATACACCTCACTAATCGATCCGTGACTGCTGCTCCACTCTGCCAATCCCTTCACTGGCTTCCCCTACCCCACCGTGTAAAATTCAAAATGCTAACCATAACATACAAGGCCATCCACAACATCGTCCCCAGCTACATCACCAACCTCATCTGCAGATATCGCCCAAATCGCCCCCTCCGCTCCTCCCAGGACCTCATGTTCTCTAACTCCCTTGTTACCTCCTCCCATGCTCGCCTTCAGGACTTCTCCAGAGCCTCTCCCATCCTCTGGAATTCCATGCCCCAGTATGCCCCAGTATGCCCCTACCCTGTCCACCTTTAGGAGATCCCTGAAAACTCATTTATTCAGGGAAGCCTATCCCACACCCACATAACTGTCCCTGAGCCACCCCCATCAAATCATTCTTTGCAGCTATTACCTTTTGTACCACCACCCCCTCCCTTTAGAATATAAGCTCTACGAGCAGGGCCCTCCTGTACCTTTTTGTATTGAACTGTACTGTAATTGTGTTGTCCCCCTTATACATTGTAAAGTATTATTATTGGTATTATTATTAGTTTCACCTTTTTTCCACATTTATAAAGCTAAGCTGTTGAAAATGTTGGGGAAAATATTTGCAGGAGTAGTAGGATTTTCAATTTATTGTAGTACAAGCCTTTCCCGTACACGTTCACCAGACTTGTTTAAATAAACTGTTTTTTTCAAACATTTTCTTTTCAACCTTTGAAGTCAATTCAGTTTTCTTTTAGTTTACTAGCCTATAGATCTCAGCTAGGGAAAAGAGGGGCAGATTCAATCTAAAAGCTGCAATCCAAGAAGCTGCAAACAAGATTCAGTCTGCTGGTTCTTTATGAACGGGCCCCTTTGATAATTGAGCACATTTGTAATGTATACTCAACTGTCAATCTGATCTGTAAATGTCACAGTTATCCCAGCATGAAATATTGATGGAAGTCTATTCTTTATTACAGGACAGAGATATGTACTATGCAGATACAGACACTCCCGCAATGGCTAGAACGTCCAATCTGAATGAAGAGCTGGGACAGGTGAGCAGTTCTTTATTCCCATCTCATATCAGATGAATTGTATCATGTTGTATTTTTCATATTCAGGATTATTTAAAAAAAAACAAAAAAAAACTGTGTGGGGTATTTGTTGTGTAAAGGGCAGAAACTAATAACAACCATTCCAATTTCACCCATCATCGGTTTAAATATTAAATGATGTCTACAGTACTAACTGGTTATTATCAGCTACTATAACCTGTAAACGTGTTATCAAAATAAAGGGCATGTGCACATCATATCATCATCCAATCAAGTGAAAAAACACATTGAAATGTATCAAAAAGGTCACCTGGATGATAATATGATGTGCACATGCACTTTATTTTGATAGCACAACACAATTACAGGTTGTATTGGTTTATTCTACATGTGGATATAGTTAGTGCAGCTTTCACCTTGTTTTGATACTTTGCGCAATCACGTTTGATTTATTATTTTGAGCTACTGCCTTCTGTACACTGTTCTTTGTCTTATTGAATAAGGCTGATTTTGTCATATTGCTGTAATTACATTAAAATAAGATGTGTCCATTGAGTTTAAGGCCTGATGCACACTGGACCTTATGAAAAAAAGCCAGTAACGCTAGCTGTAGTGTGAGTTTTTTTTTTTTTTTTAGCAAAACTATACTCCTCTAAAAGCTTATGGCTCAAAAATGCTGATAAATGCTGAATAGCTGACCCCATGTTATTGCACAGTTTACTGTAAGATGCAGCAGTACATGCATTTGTGCAATGCAGTGGCATTCATTCTTTATCATGCCTGTTGGCAAGGTGCACTGAAGTGCTATTTATGGCACTGCATTGCACTAATGCATGTAACGTACAACACACAACCGCTGATGTAAACGAGCTGGAAAGTAAAGGTTTAGTTTACAGTGTTATTTAAAGTGGAACTTTAGGCTTTTGTATTCGAATTGGCGGAAAGGCAGGATTTTTAATGCAGAAGAGACATGCTTTTTCTATCCTGCATTAAAGCTACTTACCTACCTGCCCACTCTTGTACAGTGAGCCCCGCACATGACAGTGGCCAGCGATCGAGACCCGGATGCAGTGTGGGGAGCTCGAGGATGCTGCATCGCTGGAGCCGAGGTGAGTATCGTTCCACTTTAAAGTGGTTGTAAACCTCAGACATGAAATCTGAGCAAAGCACATATGTATATAGTGTTTACTTCTCTCCAAAGCACGAAGTGTAATTTCTCACTGCTGTCTCGCTCCTCTGTTATCAGCATGAATCACTTGTGTACAATATATGCATAAAGCACTGCATAAATTGTCAGTGCTATATAAATACCAACAATAAATAAATAAAATACTGTAAGTTTGTGATATGGACACAGCAGACACTGAAAATGTGGTGACATTGTGTACAGAGAAGCTGTATGAACTAAAATCAACTGATTCTACCGTCCAAGCTCTGGCTGTATAATAGTACAACCAGGTTTCAGGGCTTTGGGTGCACAAGGAGTTTTGTGGATTTAAGGTTTGCAGGCACCTTTTATGCGACTAAATTAAACCCCCAGTATTTTAATTGCTTTTAGTTCTCTAGAGGTAGATTTTATAATAGCTACTGTATGCAATGTTGTGCTAACTGATTCATAACAGAGGAAAGATTTCACTTAGTAGGCATTACAATTTCTTGAAAATATATTTTATATATATTCTACAAATGCTACTTAACTACTATTTGTTTATTTCAGGTACTTATATAGCGCCGTCAATTTACGCAGCACTTTACATATATATTGTACATTCACATCAGTCCCTACCATCAAGGAGCTTATAACCTAAGGTCCCTAACTCACATTCAAACATATACTAGGGCCAATTTAGACAGGATCTGATTAACCTACCAGCATGTTTTTAGAGTGTGGGAGGAAACCGGAGTACCTGGAGGAAACCCACGCAGGCACAGGGAGAACATGCAAACTCCAGGCAGAGGGTGTCGTGGTTGGGATTCGAACCAGTGACCCTTTTTGCTGCTAGGTGAAAGTGCTAACCACTACACCACTGTGCTTCCTATTTCATTACAATGTGCATTATTATATGTATCACTGTCCTATACCATCCTGACCCCTACATATAATACTGTAATCCTATTTAGAGCTTACAGTGTAATCATATTCACTGTCTTATCAGGTGGAAACAGGTAAAGTTTACATACAGAACCTCGGAGAAAATAATTTTCTCAAGCTGCAATATACTCTGAATAATCTTCCTCTTTAAAGTGCTGGCAATATGGCATGTGACAGTGCTGCCATCCTCTGGCGCAATTGCTTTATTGCAGGAATTTTATAATGTGTTTTTTCCACATAGGCTTTGGTCTGGTGGCAGTGGTTTTAATTATAATCTGTTTTAAATCTCGGTTTTATTAAAATGAAATGTGCTAAAGATTTTTCTTTCCCTAACTACTTATCGGTTGCCATAATGAATGGTTACATATAATAACAGATGTTCTTAAAGCAGCAGTTCCATTAAAGCCGTTTTAATTAGACAAAAACTGGCCTTGCACTGCAAGGGTTAAATGTTGGTTCAGTCTAGGGGGAGATGATAAGGCTGTAACCCTTACTTTACCCAGCCAGCTGCAAGAGCTCTCCTCTTCTCCCTCTTGCTCTATGGGTGGTCCCCAATTGTCATCACGTACAATGCAGGGCTATTAACCCTGTATTGTACATGGAGGAGGTAGTGCAACTCTAACTGAAGCACCTTAGAGAAGAGATTTCAGGGGACCAGTCACATCGCTGGAGGGTACTTGCTGGAACAAGGAATAAGGTAGGTGTTACACATTATTATTGCACCCCTAGATTGAACAAGTAATTACCCCTGCAGTGTGTTTGTGTGTGGTTGCAAGGGTAGATTTTGTTGAGAAGATTCCTTGAGTTGGGCTTTAGAACTGATATCTTAGTTTTTAGTAAGCCCATGTTTCTTATCTCTCTGAAACGCTATATTGGTGAGATCTCTATGCTTGATTTCCTGTGTCTGTGCTATATGTGCAATTGGGACTCGATTTACCAAATTGTGTTGTGTGAAGGAAAGCCACACTATGTACACTTTTAGGGAGAAGTATGGTTAAAGCTTTTTTGGCCATACTTCTCTTGTGGGTCGCAGAAGTACATTTACTTTTGTATTCCTTTTGACCCAGAGTCAGCTTATAGCAGGCTATTTCCTGCTACCAGCTGATGGGAAAGAACATGTCCCAACAATATTGTCATGCTGTGCTGATTGACAGTTGTCTTCACTTGACAGTCATTGCTCTCAACTTGGAGCTGAACAAAAACTGAACAATCAGTGGTATGCAGGGACGTTGCTAGGTCTACAAAAGATCTTGGGCTAGAGCCTATAGCAGTGAAGTAAAGAAAGTCATACGCTTGGGAGGGCATACACATGTATATAATATGTGTGTGTGTGTGTGTGTGTGTGTGTGTGTGTGTGTGTGTGTGTGTGTGTGTGTGTGTATGTATGTATATATACATATATATTTTTATATATATATATATATATATATATATATATATATATATATATATAATATGGTACAGGAGGCGATGCAGAGGCTGCGGGCATGGTACAGGAGATGCAGAGACTGTGACATGGTACAGGAGATGGAGAGGCTGTGCGGACATGGTACATGAGATGCAGAGGCTGCGGGCATGGTACAGGAAATGCAGAGGCTGTGGGCATGGTACAGGAGGAGATGCAGAGGCTGCGGGCATGGTACAGGAGATGCAGAGGCTGGGGCATGGTACAGGAGATGCAGAGGCTGTGCGGACAAGGTACAGGAGATGCAGAGGCTGCATGTATGGTACAGGAGATGTCAGAGGCTGCAGACATGGTACAGGAGATGTCAGAGGCTGCGGACATGGCACAGACCACCTCCTTCCATCTTTACAGACCACCCCCTCCATCAGAACAGACCCTCCTCAGTACAGACCACCCCCCTCCATCAGTACAGACCCCCCTCAGGACAACAGTGTGACACATCCTAAGCTCTAAAAGGTTCATGCTGGGACCTGTAGTCCTTCACATTTGTGGGGGCCACACATAACCCAAAAGCTAAGGACTACAAGTCCCAGAATGAACCCCTCCTCTTTGTATGGGTCTCTCTGCAGTGCCCATCTCCCTCATGACACACATGATGCATCCCTGTTGCTCAGTCAGCCTCACCTCATACCAGACAAGTGCTCTGAAGTCCTTGGTTCTTTTTCCCTTCCATTTGAACATGCCGCCTGTTGCGCCCCAGAAGACAGAGGAGGTGGGCAGCGGAGCTAAACCACTCGGTGCGAAACTCCGCTCTGAATGCTTGTGTCTCAGGCTCATGCTGTCTCACTCAGGTGACGTGACATCACTGGTTGCTAGATGCTGGACGGTTCTAGCAACCAGTGTGCGGTGGCAGAACAAAATAAAACAGGCTGAGATGTTGGTCATCTGCATGGCGCCCACGTCCGCTGCTGATGGTACCGCTGCACCCGATGAGAGACTTGGGGCTATGGGCCCCAGATTCAGGGCTATAGCCCCAGTAGCCACACTCTAGCGACGCCACTGGCGGTATGTGATCACTCAATTCTTGGTGTAAAGAGTAAGCATGGGACAGCTGCAGCTTCACACGTATGCCGCAACATGAAGGTGAGTATGAATGTTTGTTTGTTTTTTCAAAATTTTTACTCCGCTTTTAAATATGAAGTCATGTAAATAGGAATGTCTGTTGTTTTAAAAATGTATCTATCCATGGCTGAGTGGTACAAGCATCTGTTCTGGATGTAGAGTCCTTTTCTCCTAATTCACAAAGCACATGATGTTTGTTTTTTGCCGAGGGTGTCACTATACAAATAGTTACAAGCACATCTGTGGAAATCCTCCATAAAGCACAGGGTTTTTTTTTTTTTTTTTAAAGGCCTTAAAATATTAACAAATGAGTTACAGATTGTTGTCCTTAATCATAGGGAGTAACACATGTTAAAAAACTGATATAGTAGGCAATATTTGTGAGATCCCTCCTCTAAACATTGTGATCAAAAACAAAGATTTTTCCGTAAAGTTAGAGTGAATCCAACAGAGAAGAACCCACAGAGAAATAAAAAGCAAGTGTAAACATTTCCTTTTACCATACTACAAAACTATTATATTGGGAAAAAATATATAAAATGTAGAAATAAAAGTGCATTATATGCTATAGGTACATTGCAGCATATCGTAATATTATTTTTTCATTGTGTATTGTTTTACAATGTATTTATTGTCTAATTTTTTAATCCAGTCTCTGCACTGTGGTGCTCAGTTACAGTATATCCAATGCCTTTGCTCGTTATTGCATTTTCCAGCTCAGTTACATAGACATGAGAAAATTAATTGTTTTCAACAGAACCTTTTCACACTGTTGCATTGGAAAAAAGCCCTGCATATGTGGTATTTTAGTTTTGTTGATCTGCAGTTTGCCATTCACATCAAAAAAGAGTCTATAAAGCAGAACAACATGTCTAAAACACGCCAATGCACTTCATTGAGTACACATAAACATATGTATTCTGGTGTGAGTGAGGCTTTTTTGGACTATTTGTATAAAGATTGATTATGGTATCTTGTTGCCTCTCTAGGTGAAGTATTTGTTTTCGGACAAAACTGGAACCTTAACCTGCAATGTCATGAACTTCAAGAAATGCAGCATTGGCGGTATAACATACGGGTAAGTAATTCCACACTGTGCAAACCAGGCTTTTTTCCTGCATGTCCAAGGAGGATATGATTAAACTCTTTTTATTTAGGGCAGTTTAGATTGACAGGTAATGGAAAGGTCATAGCAATAATTGGTGGATAGCTTAGTTAGAACATGCAGAAAGAAACATTTGCTGTTAACTGTTACCACTTGGGTGGGGCTGGCATCCAGTTCCAAGGAATACTATTCACATCTGTAATGATCAGATTGTTTTGTTGACAGTTGACCATAGAATTCATAATTCACAATTACTTGTCCACCTTGTGATCCTCTTTTGAAACCTTTAGACCCCTTTCACACCAAGGCATTTTTGCAGCGTTTTAGCGCTAAAAATAACGCTATTAAAACGCTCATAAAACGCTCCCCATGCATCTCAATGGACCCTTTCACACTGGGGCGTTGAGACCCCTTTCACACTGGGGCGTTTTTCAGGTGCTTTAGCGTTAAAAAAAGCGCCTGTAAAGCGCCTGAAAGAAGCCTCATCTGCAATCCCAATGTGAAAGCCCGAGTGCTTGCACACTGGGGCGCTGCGCTGGCAGGGCGTCAAAAAAAGTCCTGCAAGCAGCTTCTTTGCAGCGCTTTCGTGTTTTTGCCCCCGGGCTAGGTTTGCCGATGGCCCGAGCCCTTTCACACTGTCAGCGCCCGAAAAACGCCCCGGTGTGAAAGGGATCTTAAGCAGCGCTTTACCAGCGTTTTTTGGGTGCTGGCAGTGTGAAAGGGCTCGGGCTTTTACATTGGGATTGCAGATGAGGCTTCTTTCAGGCGCTTTATGGGCGCTTTTTTTTAACGCTAAAGCGCCTGAAAAACGCCCCAGTGTGAAAGGGGTCTGAGAAAAGTCCTGCAAGCAGCATCTTTGGAGCAGCTTTTGGGCGTTGAAAAAAGCGCTTCAAAAACGCCCCTCTCCATTGAAATGTATTGAAAACACTGTAAAAATGCCTGAAAAGCGCCTATAATCCGCCCTGAGCTGTAGAAAATTCACATGATCTCACAAAAAGGTAAACATGCAAGCAGAAAAGAGAGATCTACAACAACAGGACTGAAATTGTGGGAAGGTCAGAATGATTAAACAGACCATCAAAGTGCCAAAAAAACAAAATTAAAGTGCCAAAAAAAGAATTAATCCCAGAAAAATGAAGATTTGAAGTAAAACAAGACACTGCTTGTTACTTTACAAGACACTGCTTGTTTTACATGATCTCACAAAGGATAAACATGCAAGCAGAAAGATAGCATCAATAACACATGCTTCAATAACGCCTAAAAAACGCTGTTAAAACGCCTGCAGCATTGTATTAATTTTACCGCTAGCGCCCCTAAAACGCGGTAAAAATGCTGTAATAACGCTAAGGCGTTTTAGGGAGTTTTTGAAGCGCCTTGGTGTGAAAGGGGTCTTAAACACACATTCTGCAACAATAGGATTCATTTTTTAAAGATAATTTGACACTTATGAATTTGAGGGAAAGTTTGTTGTCTGTGAGCACAGACAAGATCTGTCTTCAACCCTAGCTTGGCTATTAGAGCCAGGGCTCCTGTAGGCAGAACTTTCTGGCTCTTCTCTATGGAGTGCAGGTCCCATTCATACTTAGAAAGCATCTGCTAACAGTGACGCTGTAATGAAGTGACATTGGCTTCGCTCTGAATTTTCCATATTAATATAAGCAAACCATAAAGGCCAACTCACAGTCGATTTACTGATAGGACCTGAGGACATTAGTAGGTCTTCACTCTGGGATCATGGACAGTAGTAAAAACCTGGTGACCATCAAACCTGCACCCATATACTCTAATTCAGGGTTTCTCAACCAGGGTTCCATGGAACCCTGGGGTTCCTCCAGAGGTTGCGAGGGGTTGCTTGAGCAATGAGCAGTTTCTACAGTACTTCTCAGATAAGTTCCCACTGACACTATTGATCTTTTTAGTTATACATAAGGGGGTAATTCTTCCCACTGTCGACAAGTGTAAGGATCATTCTTCCCACAGACCATCACACTAATGTATCATGAGTTGTAGATATAGTAATTTTTAGCAGGGGTTCCCTGACACTGGAAAGTTATTTCTAACGCTGTGTTAAAAAGGTTGGGAAAAGGCTGCTCTAATCTAATTCTGTCTGAAATTCTATATTCTGCACATTTTCTGTTCTCTTGCTATGAGATCTTGATCTACTTTGCGCAGTAGATCATCAGTTTAATAGGAATATCCTGTTTAAAGGTACATGTGTTCAGAGAGATAATGGGTTAATTACATGTATTACATTACTCAAACACCATCACAAGACTATGTGGCCAGGTATTATTTAGAGATGAATTAGCAAAGAAAGTTTCTCCATTAATTGTGTTTGACTATTGTTTATATTCTAGTAAAATAATATGATTCAGTCACAATTAAAACAACAAAAACAAAAAAAACATATTGGAGTGGATTTACTAAAGGCAAATAGACTGTGCATTGTGGAAATGCAGTTGCCCTCTGCAAGTGCAGTTGCTCCAGAGCTTAGTAAATGAGGGGAAGCTCTGCTAACCTCCATCGTCCAATCACATACAAGCAGATGCTGGTTAATTTCTTTTCCTTGCATGTGATTGGTTCTTTGCAAAGTGAAGCTTCACCTCATCTACTAAGCTTTGGAGCAACTGCACTTGCAAAGTGTACAGTCTATTTGCCTTTAGTAAATCCACCCCAGTGAATACAAACATATCGTGAGACATTAATTTTATTTTGCTAGGTAAAGACTGCTTATGCATATCACCTACTGTACAGTAACATGTTTGAAAATCCTGTAAAGCCTAAGTTTTAGGGACTTTCCTATCAATGTGATGTGTTTGATGTCCTGCTGGCTCCTGTTTGTGGTGCCATGAGGGTTGATAAGTCCTGTCATATGCACTCATCAAGAGTGACAACTATGCCGGCTCTTTCATTCATAGAAGCTGTAGAAGCACCCCTATAACAGGATATCACCAACTCCACGCTTTACTGTAGGAATGGAGTTATTTGGATGGTGAGCTATATTGGACTTCCGCCAGACATTTTGTTTGGCGTTGAGGCCAAATAATTCAATTTTAGTCTCATCTGACCACCTTAAACAGGTGAAGACTCTGAGGCCAAACGGAAAAAAGGTGTTATGATCAAATGAGACTAACATTTTAATTTAATTATTTGGCCTCAACACCAAACAATAAGTCTGGCGGAAATCCAATACAGTTCACCATCCAAATAACACCATTCCTACAGTAAAGTATGGAGGTGGTAATATCCTGTTATGGGGGTGTTTATCTGCATCAGGGACTGGAGCACTTGTTAGGATAGAAGGAAAAAATGGATGGGGCAAAATACCATCAAATTCTTGAGAATAATCTGCTGCCCTCTGCCAGAAAGTTGTCAATGGGAAGGTTTACCTTCCAACATGACAGTGACCCAAAGCACACAGCAAAAATGACCACACAGTGGTTGAAGGAGAACAAGGTGAATGTCCTTGCTTGGCCTTGTCAGCCCAGACTTAAACCCCGTTGAAAATCTGTGGAATTACTTGAATTGAACTTGAGCAGTTCTGCAAAGAAGAGTGGGCAAATATTGCAAAGTCTAGATGTGCAAAGTTAGTAGAGACATATCCCAACAGACTAAAGGCTGTAATTAAAGCAAAAGGCGGTCCAAACAAAATACTCATGTAAGGGGGGGGGGGGGGGGCAGGGTGATCCTTTTTCCAACTCAGCGATTCTGTTTTTTCATTTTTATTTTTTCTTCTGACATGTTGGTGTTAGATCTTTCCCTTGGATGTTATAAGTTGCACTGAGTAAATACAGCTGGATAAAACAAAAACTGTGGGGGTTATTTACTAAAGGCAAATCCACTTTGCACTATAAGTGCAAACTACAAGTGCTAAGTGCACTTGAAATTGCACTGAAAGTGCACTTGGAAGTGCAGTCGCTGTAGATCCGAGGGGGACATGCAAGGAAAATAAAAAAACAGCATTTTAGCTTGCACATGATTGTATGATAAAATCAGCAGAGCTTCCCCTCAGATTTACAGCGACTGCACTTCCAAGTGCACTTTCAGTGCAATTTCAAGTCCACTTTGCACTTTTAGTTTGCACTTGTAGTGCAGAGTGGATTCACCTTTTGTAAATAACCCCCTGTGTGTCTTAATTTCAGACTGCAAAGCAACAACATGTGATTATTTTAAAAGGGGGGGGGGGGGGGGTTCTTTTCTATACCCACTGTATCCGTTTACAGGGATGGGACAAACCATTTTAAACTAACAGAGGGGCTGACAGTGATTCATTTTTATTTATCTATGTAAACCCTTTATCCTTTATAAAAGCAAAAAAAACTGCTGCTGTAACGTAACGGCTTAAAAAGTATTATCTGGAGTTTGGTTTTAATTTGTTAATATATTTAAATATTCTAGTCCATCTAAAACTCCCCTTCCTCAAACTGATAATGCTGCTGTCCAAAGATGCCCCCTGTGCTCCTTCATCCAGAGTGGGGGCACTCTAATAGAGGAGGTGTGTTACTAGTCAGATCACTAGGTGAAAACAGAGGGGAAAAAAAACCTATAAAAAAAGAAAACTAATGCAGCCACCGCATCAAATGATTGATAAGCAGCAGCATATTACATGTTTGGTTTTGGGTTTAATACGGCTTTAAGGTGGTGGGGGGTAGGGGGGCATCAGGTGATAGAAGATTTCAACTGAAGCCCCAGCCATCAACACAATGGATAAATAACATTGACTATAAGCAGTGTTCCTTGTGCTGATTTTTTTTGACTAAACCTAGGCTTTAAAGTAAAGTAATTGAGGGGACTATTCCTCATTTTAGAATAGCAGGAGGGGCCAGGCAAATCATTTCTTTGTGCCCCCGTAGCCAACTGTACATATAGAGTTATTGTTTTTTTTTTAAATCTTTTTATTGTCAATTTTCAAAAGTGTTTAGAAGAACGCTAACACCCGTGCCAACCTTGGCGTACTCTGAACATCCGCCAAAACCTAGCATGTTATCATAAAAAAACAAAAACTGCATAATAATAGAAGACTGCCATTACAGAACAGATACATCCTCAAATTATAAAGCCATTTATTCTAAACTGCATACAGCTAGAGTAGGTAGGGCATGGGAAGGAACAAGAAAGTATAACCGAACTCAGTCCTCCACTAAATAAGTGTAAAACATAACATAAGAATAGACTGTAAGACCATTGAAACATTGAGGTTAGAACTGAAACCATGCCTTCCCTACACATCTTTCTTACAGCTTTTTTTGCACACTGCCTAACAATGTATATGTGTAGTTATCAATAATTCATCCTCCATATATACTTCCATATATTTCACCTTGTTTCTTATTTTCACATACCTGGAAGACACTTTCCAGAATTTGAGAGAGAACGCTCCTCTGAAGATTTCAGGTAAATATGCATTTTTTAATTGTCTCATTTTAAGACATTTCCGAGCTAACTTTCCAATGAAAAGTCCTACATTATTTGTTCTGTATTAAGACTGTATTAATTATTGTTCGGTATTAATTGTATGGAAATTGTAACAGTGGACATGTACCAATTGGTTGTAATATAAACAAAATGCTCCCTCCAGTTTTGATAAATATTCTTAAGGTGAACCTATGGCCAGATTATGGACATATAACGACTTACTTACCTCTCTAGCTGATTTTAATGTAAAGTTATTCGTTCTCAAACATCCTCAAAGATCCCAACAAAGACTCTAAGGTTGTTTTTACCAACTTAAAAACATCTGCTGGTTGTTCACATTATAGGGCTGGCTGGCTGCTAAGATCTGCTAACATAGAAAAAGCTAAGATTTTTTGTTTCATAAAGATTTTTACATATTTCAAGAAATATACAACACAATGGGGTTGATTTACTAAAGGCAAATCCACTTTGCACTGCAAGTGCACTTTGAAGCACAGTTGCTGTGGATCTGAGTGGGACATGCAAAGGAAAATAAAAACCAGCATTTTTGCTTGTACATGATTGGATGATAAAATCAGCATAGCTTCCACTCATTTAAGATCTTCCTCTCAGATCTACAGCGACTGCACTTCCAATGCACTTGGATTGCATTTGTAGTGCAAAGTGGATTTGCCTTTAGTAAAGCAACCCCAATGTAACAAATTGGGTAACAGGTTCCATCTGGAATATTTCAAGCATTAGTTTACAGGTTCGGGGTACAGTAATTATCTGGAAAATACTCAAGTTCCGTAAGTAATCAATTTACACCAAAAACAGTGGTCAACGCTCCAGGGTATATGTGTTCCTCGATTCAATATGTCTCCTCTCAAGTTGGTTTACTACCATTTCAGGAGTCTATCAGAACCACCTGCCAGAGCACACACATATTAGTTTCGCCTTTCCCAATTGTTCTTTTCTGTGGGTGGGGACCCGGGGCTCAGGATCAGACACTACCATCCGCCCCAAGCTCCATGTCCACTATAACACAAGGCTCAGAAAACATAGGGGAGAAAAGAGTAGAAAGGGGAGGAGGGGGGGAGGGTGGTGAAGGGGAGGGGGGGATGAATACAGAAGAAAGGGGGAAGGGGGGGCAAGTGGAGAGGGGTTAGGATCCCACCTGCTAGCCTCTCCCTCAACTGTCCACACGTTACATCCACTGGATCCCCCGGGGAGGACCCACCGGGAAAAATTTGTGACATAATACTAGGTTAAAGGTTATGTTGCAACAATTCCTGATATGGCTGGGAATTTTTGTATGTGATCCATGCCTCCCAGGTAGCTGAGAAGCTCGAGATTTTATCTTGCGAGGTGAGAATCAATTCCTCCATCGTTGCTATGCGGTCAACACGTAGTGCCCATTCCTTTAGTGAAGTTGGCCGCGTGGACCTCCAATGTACCGGTATACAGAGCCTAGCAGCGTTTATCAAATGCATAGCTATCGATTTGAAGTATTTTTTTTTAGGGGATTTTGGATAAGTGTAGGATAAGTAGGTATTGTCCTGGTGAAAACTCCAGTGGGAGTAAAGAAATAGTTGTAGTCACTTCATTACGCCAATATGTCTGAATTAGAGGGCAGGACCACCAGACATGAAGAAGGGTGACTACCTCTGCTTCACAGCGCCAGCAGTAATCTGGCGCCATAGGAAAGATCTTTTGAAGCAACTGTGGGGTCTTATACCATCTAGTTTTAAGCTTATACCCATTTTCCTGCGTATTGACATTGAGAGAGCCTTTGTGTATGTACAAGTGGATACGGTCCCAGCTGGTTTCTCCTATCTCCATGTCTGAGGCTGACTCCCAGAATTCGTGATCTGAGCGTAGAGAGGAGTATGGTTCTCCAAACATAGAGGCATATAAGGCCGAGATCACGTGGCTCTGGGGTGAAGAGCTCGAACATAGAGATTTGAACACTGTGGGAGGGTTTTTGAATTTGGCTCTTTTTGCTGGGACATCTAGAAAGTGTTTTAGTTGCATATAAGACCAAGAGGGGAAATATTTAGTGTTGGACAATGCAGCAAGATCTTGTAGCCTTAGAAACTTGCCTTTGCAAAAGAAGTGTTTAGCCTGCATCTTTCCGTAGGGCCATTCCTTTAAAAGATAGGATTTCCATAGAACCGGGGGGGGGGAGTCTGGATTGCCTCTAATGGTGGTAATCGGGCAGTCCGTGGCTGACAGTGCATGGGCCTTACATGGCAAAAGCTTGAAGAGTCGCTCCAGTAAGGGGATGTGTGTGAAGTTTAGTTGGCACCATTGTATAGAGACCCAGGGTATCAAGCCCAGTTCAGTTTCTGCAGTCAGTTTCTCAAGGAAGTTTTCTCAAGGTTCAACCAGCTTTTACAATTGGCATGAGCTAAGATTTTATTGCCTGTGTTGTGAACTTTAAAAATGAATTTCTCCACAATGCCTATAGATACAGAAATGAATGGAAACTTGTTCAGAATATGTTAAAAATTGGCCACAAGTCAGACACTTAAAATTTATAGTGTACTAAAATTGTACTAGTAATGTACGTGCTTATATAATATTATTATTATTACTATTATTATTATAATACAGGATTTATATAGCGCCAACAGTTTGTGCAGCGTTTTAATCCAGGACATAAAATCCAATTCAGTTTGAGTGCAAGCTGATCTCTGCTGTATCTGCAAGTGTATAGTCCTGTAATAATTGTTTTATGATGGACAACACAAAAAGGGGGTTATGTTTTTGTTTGTATATCATCATTTTTTATGTTTACTTATTGTAAAACACAAAATAAAGCATAGTAATATATATATATATATAGATATATATAGATATCTATATATATATAGATATCTATATATATCTATATATATAGATATCTATATATATATACAATTTAACTTACTTATAGAATCTTCATTAGCTTATTATATCACTGAAACAGTGATTGATTAAAGTGGAAATGTTTGATTAGATCTGAGCAGATTGTATGACCTCATGCACACTGGACGTTTTGCCATCTCTCCATCTCCATCCTCCTGACAAATACGTTTGTAAATGCGTTTAGGTGCCTTTAGGCCCATCACTTGAACGTAAACCCATTTCATTGTCCAGTATAATCATTGATTCTGGCCATTGAAATTAATTAACACTCAATCACTGAATACACTCGTTTACACACATCGAGAGTTTTTCAGCCAAAATCCTGCTGCTCCTGGATGCGCTGGCTGTGAATTTTTCTTTTTTTCTTCTACACGCTCCTGCTTCTAAACACCTCTAATCACCTACGTGTGCATGGACACATAGGCTAACATGCAGGGGTGTTTAGAGAAAAAAAACAAAAAACAGTCAGACGCTCCTTAGAGCCACATTAAAAACATCCAGTGTGCCTGGGGTCTAAAGCTGACCACATGTCTTAAAATCTCTTCTACCAACCATATTGTTTCAAACAGATTGAATGTTCAGGTTTTCTAGTACAAAGTCATGTACAGGAGCATAATAACTGGAATTAAATGGAAACAATATAATTTGTAGGTGGGCTCTGTAGTCCTTAGGCCCCTTTTTACACTAGCGGATCGATTGGGTCTGTCTGTCAGTTTTTTGTCAGGTGGACCCAATCAGACCCTCCAGTCTCCTCCATGTGTCCATTGACACCCACCAACATCCAATACGATCCTATCTGCTAAAAACAGATGGATGGGGATCCCCATCTGTCTGGCAAATTGGATAGGATGGCAGCCGTCTGCCTGCTCAGTGGGGATCAGCAGACAGACGCCCAGCTGAGCAGGCAGCCCCCAACTGAGCCCTCCCCATGCAGAAGGGGCCTTAGAGCATCATGGATGTTACACTGGCTGAAAGTGAACGTCATTTTAGAAACAATGAATGCGATTAGGTTGTCATTTTATAATAGAAACTATAACCCTTTCATGACTAAGCCTATTTTTGAAATTTGGTGTTTACAAGTTAAAATCCGTATTTTTTGCTAGAAAATTACTTAGAGCCCCCAAACATTATATATTGGCAGAGAATCTAGCGAGGCAATTGTTTCAATATTTTATATCACACGGTATTTGTGCAGCGGTGTTTTAAACGCAACTTTTTGGGAAAAGGAACACTTTCATGAATTAAAAAAAAAAACAAGCAGTAAAGTTACCCCAATTTTTTTGTATAATGTGAAAGATAATGTTACGCCGAGTAAATAGATACCAAACATGTCACGCTTTATAATTACACGCACTCGTGGAATGGCGACAAACTACGGTACCTAGAAATCTCCATAGGTGACACTTTACATTTTTTTTATGGTTACCAGTTTAGAGTTACAGAGGAGGTCTAGTGCTAGAATTATTGCTCTCGCTCGGACGATCTCGGCGATACCTCACATGTGTGATTTGAACACTGTTTACATATGCGGGTGCAACTTCCGTATGCGTTTTCTTTGCTGCGCGAGCTCGCGGGGACGGGGGCGCTTTAAAATTTTTTTTTTCTTATTTATTTTATTTATTTTTATATTAATAAATTGTGTTTAAAAAAAAAAAACATTTTGATCACTTTTATTGCTGTCACAAGGAATGTAAACATCCCTTGTGACAGTAATAGGTGGTGACAGGTACTCTTTATGGAGGGATCAAGAGTCTAAAAGACCCCGGATCCCTCCTTTGCACTTTAAAGTATTCAGATCGCCGTTTTCGGCGATTCTGAATACTGTGTATTTTTTTAAAACCGGCGCCATTGGCAGCCGAGTAAACGGGAAGTGACGTCATGACGTTGCTTCCGTGTTTACTATTAGGTGGTTGGAACGAAGCCGCTCACGGCTTTGTTCCAGTCTTTTCCTAGCCGCCGGAGGCCTCCCGATGGAACGGGAGGCCTGGTAAGAGCAGCAGGAGGCGGCGGGAGAGGGGACGTCCCCTCCCGCTCCCCCGGTATAACAGCCGAGCGGCTTTTAGCCGCATCGGTTGTTATACCAGGAAAGCCGATCGCCGGCTCTAAAAAACAGTACTGGGATTATGCCTGCAGCTGCGCACATCTGCGTACGCTCGGCGGGAAGGGGGTAAACTGCCTGAACATACATTCAGTTTAAATCTATGTCAACACTTGAAGGAATACTCCACATTTGCTGAAAATATAATATTACAACACATGCCATTTTGTTATTTATGGGTATATTTATTAATAATCCACTGGGCTGTTCACCAGTGAATAATTGATAAGTAGATATCAGTGTATTTTGCCCAAACTTCATAGTCACAATCACCGTAATTACAATAATATGAACATGCATTATTAAATGTAGCTGCCAGTTAAAGAGGAACTGCAGTCAGCTCACATAATTTGTAATAAAAACATCTTTGCCATTCTGAAGCTTCCCTCCAACCACTTTGCATATTATTTCATATATACTGTGAGTCTGTACTTGCCAAATATGCTGCAGAAATTCCACTGAGTCTGGCTGCAATCATTTTAACGAAGCTGCTGCCTGTTCACTTCCTGGATTTACACACAGAGGCACACCTCCACCTCTGCAGCTCTCATTGGCCCTCTTATGACTCCCACCCTCCCCCCCCATTGCTGGCAAACTCTCATGAGTGATGGAGAGAGCTCTGCATGTTGTCATAAGCCTATTTTTTTCCCAGACAAGAAACAGGAAGTGGGCTGTATAAGGTATTTACTGGCAGAAAAAAGAAATGTTTTACTAGATGAATCTGCAGATTCAGCACCATGGAGAGCTGCAGAATATCCTTTTGACATTTTTTAAGCAAAATTAAACCCAGAAGCAAACATTTATTATATTGCAGCTTACCAATTCTTAGATGTGATGGCTGCATTAGTTTTGTTTTTTAGGTTTTCTTTCTTTTATGTTTACTTGGTGATCTGGCCAGTAACTCTGCTGTTTTTCAACAGAATACACTCTCCTGCAAATGTACCAGTTAAAAAGTGTTGAGACAAACAATTTACCACTGACAGAGGTGCCTACATTGGTCAGCTTTTATTTATTGATGTAAAATCTTTATGCCAAAAGAAAAAAAAACTGTTACTGTAACTGCAGTGTGAGCTAGAGTTTGGCTTCAATTTGTTAGAGTATCTAAAACTGCTAGTACATCCGATACTCCCCTCCCTCCTGATTAACAATGTTGCTGTCCAAATGTGCCCCTGTGCTCCTTCATCCAGAGTGAGGAAAGTATAATACAGGAGGTGTGATACTGGCCAGATTGCCAGGTGAAAACAGAAGGAAAAAAGCCTAAAAAAAAAGGAAAACTAATGCAGCCACTACATCTAAGCATTGGTAAGCTGCAAAATATTACATTTTTGGTTTTAGGTTTAATACCCCTTTCAGCAGTTCAAACCAGGTGAATTTAGTTGAAAGCTGACAGAATGTCATTTAATTTGTAGGGAGGGTAAAATTCACATTTTTGTAAATAGGGTGCATTTTACAGTAAATATATTTTACTATTGAAGAACAGATGTTTTCTAATGTCAGGGGATGTAATTTTCACTGGATTAATCTTGGTCAAAATCCCCCCTAATTTGACTTGATGCATGGGGATTGATTTACTAAAACTGGAGAGTAAAAATCTGGTGCAGCTCTGCATTGACACCAATCGGCTTCCAGGTTTTTTTGTTAAAGCTTAATAGAACAAGCTGAATTTAGAAGCTGATTGGCTACCATGCAGAGCTGCACTATTTATTGCACTCTCCGGTTTTAGTAAATCTAAAACCCCACGGAGTCAATATTCACCCTTGTATTTTGGGCCTACCTTGAGCAAAAACATTGATAAAATACACCCCTTAATATCAGTAAAGTGAATTTTCCATTTCCGGCTCCATGCACACTAACATTTTGTTAAGCTCCTAGAAGCTGTTATTAGCATTTTTTTGTCTGCTCCTAGATGCTAAATAATGTTATCCTCTGTGTCCGTGCACACTAATTTAGGCCTGATTCACACCTATGCAGGTTGCAGTTTGCATATTTCAGGTGCATTTTGCGTTTTTCAATACACATTTTTGATCCATTGAACTCTATGGAACCAAAAACCAGAAAAAAATCCCTGGCCCTCTCCATAAAATGCACAGATGTGAACTACATCCATAGGAAACCATGTTAAATGGACTCTAGTGTGTTTCTGCAAAACTGAAAACGCACTAAAAAAATGCATAATTGTGAACCAGGCCCTAGACTGTTAGCGATTTTTGAGCTTCAGCATCTAGGAGCAGAAAAAAAAACATTTTTGTAGGGTTTTTTGGAGCATTTTTTCAGCAGAAAAAAAACCCACTAAACTCTCCTAAATGCTACTTAAACAGCTTTTTTTAAGCGTTTTTTTTTTCTTCATGTACTGTAAAAATGCAAAAAAAATTGCTACTCCTAAAAGGCACTAAAACGCTACTACAAATTGGCATGAAAAATGTATTATCAGCATTTTGCAGCCATCATTTTTTTTCTAGTGTTTTTGAGCTTAGTTTTTTTCCTTCCTTTTTTTTTTCTGTGATGAGTAAACATATTATGAACAATATGCATAAAGGTGTGATCCCCAAAAAATTGTAGAATATACGAATAGCTAATACCAAATAAAAAGTTCTTTCTTTGAATATCAAACAGGTACCTTTGGCACAATAACTGAGGAATATATACACCTGACATACGAGAGATAAATAATGCATCACAAACACTGGTACAAGTGTTATTTGTTCCACTTGTGCGGAAGTGACCTTAAAGTGGTTGTACACCCTGTACAACCACTTTTACCTACAGGTGAGCCTATACTAAGGCTTACCTGTAGGTGCTGGAAATACTGTATCTCCTAAACCTCCACAGTTTAGGAGATATTTACAATAAAGCCGTGCGCCAATGTCTATGGTGCATGCACACTTTAGAAAGGGCAGATTGTGCCGTTTCTAAAGGGGGTCATGTCGTGACTGGCGGCTCCCCTGCGCACATGGCGCAGGAGTGATGTCACGCGACTCCGGCCAGTCACAGAGCTGGAGTTTGCGGCCCCGGAAGGAAGAGGGGTGAAGATGGACGCTAGCTGCTAGTGGGGACAACGGTGACATCGCGGGATTCGTTTTCAGGTAAGTGACACATAATGGGCTACTATGCAGTGCATAGTAGCTCATTATGCTTTACCTTTGAAGGGAAATAAAGAGAAAGTAAAACCCATCAGGGTTTACTTCCTCTTTAATATCTTCTATAAAAGAGTAGTTTGTACTTTGACTTGAGTGTTTAGTTAGGCAAGCCAGTTATATCCCACCTAGGGGCAAAGTATTTTTCGTGGAATCAGGCAAACAACGCTATAAGACTTATTAAAAGGCTTTAGAGGCAGAACTTACAGGTTGATGTTCTGCCTCCACAGTCTTATATTAAGTCTTATACTATTACTTGCCTTTTTCCATGAAAAATGCTTTGCACCTAGCTCACCGTCCTTTGATTTGTTCTGATGTCACCAGTTTATGACTTTTTCCAAGCCATACTCTGGGCTATTGGCTGTTGTTTTTTACCCACCTGCTCTTTGCACCATTTTCAGCCTACAAGTAATTTTTTTTGTACTTGGTGCCAATATACATACACTTCTTGTTTTATATATCCCACCTAGGTGACTTCCTGTAACCGTGAGTGTGCTTGATTCACTAACATAGGAGAACGTCATGCCCTTCCACTGAAAACCCTTAAGGCAAATGCACTCTTTTGTTATAACTCCATTTATATGAACTGTAACTGTCTTATTCCTGACTGAAAAGCCCCAGCATTAGACAACCTTGTTTCTTCTATTTCCAAAGTCACTCTGTGAAACACTTAAAGGCCCCTCAATTTGCTATGTTTGTATAACAAAAATGCTTTAATCTTCCTATTTATTCTTTGCACACAATTATTTTATTCCTTAATCCAATGCCAGGCGAGGTCTAGCCAGCATTACAGAGGGGAGTTTTGTGGGTCTCCTTGGCAGAGGACCGGCGAAACATGCTTTCTGCCTCTCTCTGTTTATATTACATACAAGCATATGCATTGAACAGGACTAGTCTGAATGTAAACAGTCCTTGTTAAAGAAAGAAAAAACCCTTTGTGTTTAAATACATTTTCCTTCTTTTTGTTAGGTGAATTGGGTGAATGTGCCAAAACTGGTCCTCATTAGTTGTTTCTTATTAAAATGTATCTACTACTATGGAAATTTGTGATCATTGCTATTAGCATTCCTTTAGACTGTTGCCTCAGTCTTCTTAATACTTAATATGACCTGTATCATTTAAGGGCCAGTAAACCTAAAATGCTAGTTAGCATTACTTAAAACTGAATGCAGCCTAACAGCTAAATACATACAAATCTACAGTGCCTTGAAAGAGTATTCATACCCCTTGAAATTTTCCACATTTTGTCATGTTACAGCCAAAAACATCAACTTATTTTATTAAAATTTTATGTGATAGACCAACACAAAGTGGCACATAACTGTGATATGGAAGGAAAATGATAAATGGTTTTCAAAATTTTTACGAATAAATATCTGAAAGGTGTGTAGTGCATTTTTATTCAGTTCCCTTTACTCTGATACCCCTAACTAAAATCTAGTGGAACCAATTGCCTTTAGAAGTCACCTAATTAGTAAATAGAGTCCACCTGTGTATAATTTAATCTCAGTATAAATACAGCTGTTCTGTTAAGCCCTCAGTGGTTTCTTAGAGAGCCTTAGTGAACTAACAGCATCATGAAGGCCAAGGAACACACTAGACAGATCAGGGATAAAGTTGTGGAGAAGTTTAAAGCAGGGTTAGGTTATAAAAAAATCCCAAACTTTAAACATCTCACAGAGCACTGTTCAATCTATTGTCTGAAAATGGAGAGTATGGCACAAATGCAAACCTACCAAGACATGGCCGTCCACCTAAACTGACAGGCCGGGCAGGGAGAGCATTAATCAGAGAAGCAGCCAAGAGGCCCATGGTAACTCTGGAGGAGCTGCAGAGATCCACAGCTCAGGTGGGAGAATCTGTCCACAGGACAACTATTAGTTTTGCATTCCACAAATCTGGCCTTTATGGAAGAGTGGCAAGAAGAAAGCCATTGTTGAAAGAAAGCCATAAGAAGTCCCATTTGCAGTTTGCGAGAAGCCATGTGGGTGACACAGCAAACATGTGGAAAAAGGTGTTCTGGTCAGATGACACCAAAATTTAACTTTTTGGCCTAAAAGCAAAACGCTATGTGTTGCTGGAAAACTAACACTGCACATCACCCTGAACACACCATCCCCACCGTGAAACATGGTGGTGGCAGCATCATGTTTTGGGGGTGCTTTTCTTCAGCAGGGACAGGGAGGCTGATCAGAGTTGATGGGAAGACGAATGGAGCCAAATACAGGGCAATCTTAGAATAAAACCTGTTAGAGTCTAGAAAAGACTTGAGACTGGGGTGTGAGGTTCACCTTCCAAAAGGACAACGACCCTAAACATACAGCCAGAGTTACAATGGAATGGTTTAGATCAAAGCATATTCATGTGTTAGATTGGCCCAGTCAAAGTCCAGACCTAAATCCTATTGAGAATCTGTGGCAAGACTTGAAAATTGCTGTTCACAGACACTCTCCATCCAATCTGACAGAGCTTGAGCTATTTTGCAAAGAAGAATGGGCAAAAATCTCACTCTCTAGATGTGCAAAGCTGGTAGAGACATCCCCAAAGACCTTTCAGCTGTAATTCCAGCAAAAGGTGCTTCTACAAAGTATTGACTCAGGGGGGCTGAATACAAATGCACGCCGTATTTTTAGGAGACATAAGGAGTCTTTTGAAGACTTCATTTTTTTGCCACAAGATTTTGGAAAATGCAGAAAGAATATGAAAATTTTTTTTTTTTTTACTCAAAAGTTGTCAACTTAATAAGACATTTCTCATGTATAGCATGTGCATGCTTAGAATTACACACCAAAACACATTCTGCTACTCCTCCCTAGTTGGGGGATACCACATGTTTGAGATTTCTTCGCAGCCTAGCCATGCACAGAGGCCCAACATCCAAGAAGTATCTTAACCACATCCAGTCTGGGCTAATTATGACATTCCTCTGCTACAGGTATAAAAATCATTTTTTGCTAGTAAACTATATTATATATATTGCCCATTTTTTTTGTAAGATATAAAAGATGATGTTACGCTGAGTAAATAGATACCAAACTTGTGAGGATTTAAAATTGTGTCTGCCGGTGGAATGGCGTCAAACGACAGTACCTAAGAATCCCCATAGGTAACAATTTAGTTTTAATAGGCGACATTATAAAAAGCTTTACAGGTTACCAGTTTAGGGTTACACAGGAAGTCTAGAACTAGAATTATTGCTCTCACTCTGACATCCAAAGCAATACCTCATGTGTGGTGGGATCAGCATTTACATATGCTCGTGGGACCGGTGCACAGGATGCTGGTATGGTGTTTGGTGGTGATCAGGGAACTGGAATGGCAAATGGCATTGTTCAGGATGCTGGAATGAGTTATGGTGATGATCAGGACGCTGGTATGGGGTGTGGTGGTGTTTAGGACGCTGGTATGGGGTATGGCGGTGATCAAGACAGTGGTATGGCATATAGCGGTGTTCAGGACACTGTTATGGTGGTGATCAGGATGCTGGTTTGGCATATGGCGATGATCAGCGCACTGGTATGGCGTATGGCTGTGATCGGGATGCTGATATGGGTTATGGTGGTGATCAGGACACTGGTATGGGGTATGCCGGTGATCAGGACACTGGTATGGCAGTGATCAGAATGCTGGTTTGGGGTATGGCGGTTATCAGGACGTTGGTATGGCATATGGTGGTGATCAGGATGCTGGTATGGTATATGGCGATGATCAGATCGCTGGTATGGGGTATGGCTGTGTTCAAGACGCTGGTAGTTATGGCATTGACCAGGGAGCTGGTATGGCGAATGGCGGTGATCATGACAGTGGTATGGGGTAAGGCGGTGATCAGGATGCTGGTATGGCAGTGATTAGGGTGTTGGCATGGTCTATGTTGGTGTTACTCTAAGCACTGGTGACACTGGTACAGGGGGCTGGTTGAACACATTATTGTTGTTACACTGGGGGCAGTGATCATGGACACTGGGGCAGGCTGGCACTGGAGTCTGTGAGTATTCATGTAGTCTGACAGGCTGTTGCACACTCACAGCCTGCAGCCACGGTTCTCTCTGCTCTCACAGCTGATCTGTGTGAGAGCAGAGAGAACCGATGTTTACTTTTGGTTTCTATTGTTTACCACGTGATTGCTGTGATTGGGCACAGCAATCACATGGTACAAGAACATGCCCCTCACCGGGCTCCCTGTGCACGCTCTGTGAGCCATGCAGGGGCCTCCAATGTGGAACAACGTTTAGAAATGTCCATCAACACGCATCCCATCCAGCCTATGTACATACTGTAAATGGTTAAGCTTAGTGTTTAGAGGCAGAAAAAAAACCCTTCTAGTTTGCGATTTGGAGAGTAGTTTTCTGGCAGAAAAAAAACGCTAAACGCTCCTAAATGCTCCTAAACGCAAAAACAAAAACACTGTATATGAGGGTTTTTTTTCTGCCAAAAGAACTGGCGTTTTTTTAAGCCCAGTGTGCATAGACCCTAAATCAAACCTATACTGAAAGATAGATATATGACAGCTGCTATTGCTGACCTGCCATTCTAGAAGCACTTGTTGCCTGGCTGCCACTGACTGCAATACTTTTGAAGTGACTGCAGCAAATATTATAAATCAGAGTCAGAACTCCTGGTCTGTATAGTTGTTTTAGCTCGGTGACACAAAATAGAATAAAGTTATTGGAAAGTCCTGTCAGCCAAGTAACTAGCATTTTCAGAAATAGAGGTCAGCATTGATATAAAGCTCTGCACAAACTGTTGGCACTATATAAATCCTGTATAATAATAATAATAGTCTCCAATCTCTGAGTTTCCTGAATTCAACCACCCAATCATACAGTACACAGGCAGAGTCTTAGATGACTGGGCTATATGCTTCCAGTTTCAGATTATTGGACACTAGCAAAGCAGAGTTGTAAGGACCCCCATTTAACCCTTCCCACTCCCGGCAATCATCAGTTTTTTGCTGGTGTTAGGTGATGGATTGGAACTACTATAATAGATTGCCACTGCCCTGGACCTGTATAGCACTCTGCGGCTTACTCTGCGCATTGCACGTTATGCCGTGGAGGAACACCAAACTCAGAGACCAGTGCCCAAAGTGACATTACAGGCTGGTCCCATGTTTTCCTGAAGACACCCTTGGAGGATGCCCTTCTGAAGTGGGCAAAATAGGAGTGCTGCATTAGACCCCTAAAATATTTTTTGGCTCATATGTTTCTTGGGTAGTAAATCAGGGCATGTCCTTCTAAACACATACTTGGGTTTTCCCTGCCCTCCATTTTCTGCTATGTGGAGTGCTGTGTGTGTTTTCACTTACTTGAATTGTTGTGTGCTCAGGGACCAGGACTATGACATTTGGGTTGCAGCCCTGGGAATGAACTGGGATAGTTTTTAAAGTGTTTCACCACCATGGAGGGCTGCATGTACCACACTGACAGTTACAGCATTTCCTGTAAGCCTCTTCCAAGGTTCGGTCGCCTTTCTGCCCTCACTTTTGCTGAAGTCTGCCTCCATCTACAACACACTACTACTAGGCTTCTGCTCTCCTCTGTGTTTTTTTGTGGCTCAGGCAACAGGCCAGATTGGACATCCGCAGCCTGAGAGTGAGTCCCATGGCTGTTAACCTCTTCACTTCAGTGGTTGTGAGAAACCGAATTGCCCCCTCTCAAGGCTGTGGTGGAGCAAAAAAAGGGGAGATTGGATGAAAGGGCTCTTATGATTACTTTCTGCTTGATTGGAAAGGGGGGGTTCTTATGTCCTCTGGGGACCCTATTAGACATGGGGGAGGGGTGTTCCCCATCAGGGTCCCTACCTTTTTCAGGTAGGCCTTTGTGGCCGCTCAGAAGTGTCCTATTTCTACTATTTGTAGAGGTATTTTCCAACTCTATGACAGAATTTATGGAAAGGGTCACTGCTCTGTGGGAAGCATAGGCCTGTAGAGGCCAGAAAAGGCCCCCTCTTCTGTCTTGCCTCCTTAGTCATTACTAGTGGAATATGAACAGAGAAAATGGCCAAAAGGTATGTGGACTTTATTACAGAAACTGCATGAGCGTTCAAGTCTAAACAGCAAACTGTTTTTGCTGTGAAAGTTATTCAAGATGAGACTAGAAGAAGGCCAGCAAATGTGTGAACACTTGAATGGTATGCTAGAGTGCAGTTGCGTGCCATCTGAGGGGACATCAAAGATAACCATATTGTTGCCCTGCTCCTCTGCAGCCTTCCAGAGGCATATACTGCTTTCAATAACACTTTAGAAACCAGGCCTGAGCAGGAGCTCACACTAGCATATGTCAAAGGCAAATTAATTGATGAATATGACAGAAAGAAAATATGCACCATAATGACAAAGCTCTTAAGGTGTACAAAGGTATAAAGCACAACAAAGAAAGCAGAGCCTGTTTTCACTGTAAAAGGACTGGTCACTTAAAAAAGGACTGTTCTATCTGGAAAGCTGAGCAGTGAAAGCTAAAGCTATCCAAAGCGTCAAAAGCAATCACAAAGGAAACTGCAGACACATCATGGAGTGGCACCTTTAAAGTGACACAGAGCGGCAAGCCACGTGGCTGGTGCATAGACTCATGAGCGACAAGCCACATTACTAGCGATGAGACTCTCTTCACAAACATTGATTGCAGTGCAAAAGACAAAGTTTTGCTAGCAAAACGTGAAAAGCAACACATCCAAAGGTAAAGGCAAGGGCTTCCTGAACTGATTTACACCAGAAGATCACCGCAGTATCCTTGAAAAGAAAGTGCTGTATGTTCCAGAACTAGCAGGCAGCCTTCTATCAGTGAAAAGTCTTGCAAACAAAGGTCTCACAGTTGAGTTCCAGGGGGATGAATGCACAATTTACAATAATAAGCGATTCTTTGCAAAAGGAAAACTGGATGATCACCTATACAAGATCATCACCACAGACCAGCAAGCCAATATAGTCTTTAATGACCTGCACAGCAAATGTATTCACTTATGGCACAGGCGGCTGGGGCACAGAAGTCCAGAAGCTCTACAGGACATTATAAAGAGAGGCTTATCAGAAGATTTAACAATAGCGCCTTGCAAAGTGCTCATGAAATGCAAGTGCTGTATTGAAGCAAAAGCCACACGTGCTCCCCTTCCACAGGCGTCTCAAAGAAAAACTACCTACCCCCAGCAAGTCATACACAGTGACGTATGCGGTCCAATGAAAACTCCCACGCCAGGCGGGAACAGATATCTACTGACTTTTATTGATGATTATTCCAGGTACACAACTGCTTATCTGATGAAACACAAGAATGAAATATCAGAGAAACTTCAAGGGTTTGTTGCCATGTCTACCAACAAATTCGAACAGAAACCAGGAATAATACACACCGACAATGGTGGAGAATACATAAGCAAAGCAGTGGCCTCGTATCTGAAGAGACAAGGAATAGTACACCAGACAACTACACCATACACTCCTGAACAAAACAGTGTAGCAGAAAGGAAAAAAAATCACACTCATAGAAATGGCCAGGTGCATGTACTCACAAGTACTGGGGAGAAGCAGTCATGACTTCAACCTACCTACAGAACAGACTACCCTCAAGAGCCATTAAAAGTACTCCATTCGAAATGTGGCATGGATCAAAGCCTAGCATAGAACACATTAGAGTGTTTGGTTGTAAAGCATATGCCTATATTCAAAGTAAAAGTGATCCAAGCTGGAGAACAGAGTCATAGAGGGCATTCTAGTAGGCTACAGCGAGCAAACTAAGGGTTACAGAATCCTACACCCAATCCTACACCCAACTGACTGTCAAAGGGACAATAAGCTGTAGTATTTTGATGAGAGCACATCATCAGAAACCCCAATCCCTGAAAGCTTTGAAGTGAATATACCCAGCAAACCAGAAGAAAAGGTTGATCAAAAGGAACTTGTGTAGGAGTCAGAACAGGAGGCGGAACTCACAATGCCTAAATCAAGTTCCCCACCAGATCCTGCTGACCTGTCTGAAGTCAGAAGATCTACTCGGGCTACAAAGAGGATAACACCCCGCTGTCAAAACACACAGCATACTTGAACCAACATCCTGGGAAAACAGGGAAAAACTGCCAAAACATGAAGTCAATAAATGGAGAAAGGCAGCAGAAGAAGAATTAAAGTCACTTCAAGAAAATAAAACCTGGACACTCACAGAGCTCCCTCCTAACCGCAAAACTATAGGAAGTAAGTGGACTTTCAAAGTAAAGTCAGACGCAGAAGGGAATATACACAAATACAAAGCCAGACCTAGTTGCCAAGGGTTACTCCCAGACATTCCGTGAAGATTACAATGAAACATTCGCTCCCGTCGTAAAACACTCCACCATCAGAGCGCTTCTTAGCGTTGCAGCCAGGAAGGGCATGCAATTGAAACACCTAGATGTTAAAACTGCTTACCTATATGGAGGCATTAAGGAAGACCTCTACATTGAGCAACCACCAGGGTTTGAGCAAGGAGACAACCTTGTGTGTAAACTTCAGAAGAGCATCTACAGTCTTAAGCAATGTGCAAGGATGTGGTATGAGAAAGTGAACAAAGTACTTACCAGAGAGGGATTCTCAAGAAGTAAAGAAGACCTCTGTCTCTACTCCAAGAATCAAGAAGACAGATGGATATACATCCTTATCTATGTTGATGACATTATAACTTATTTTAACAATCAGATAGTTCACAAGCTGAAAGAAAATTTGGAAATCAAAGAGCTAGGGAAAATCCTAGCTACTATCTGGGAATACAAATAAAGAGAGAAGAAGATAGAAGTTAGCTTCTCAACCAATCTCTGAAATTTTGGAAAAATTCCATATGCAAGATGCAAAGGAAGTGAAAACTCCTATGGAACTGACTATCAAAACAGCAATGAAGCAAAAAACTTGCTACCCAACAATGATATGTATCGCAGAGCAATTGGTAAGCTGCTATATGTTGCCACTGTGACAAGACCAGACATAGCTGCAGCAGTGGGCATACTATGCAGGAAAGTCTCATTTCCCTGTCAGCATGACTGGAACGCAGTAAAAAGAGTGATGCAATACCTCAAAGGAACAATTCAGATGAATTTACATAGTTAGTTGGGTTGGAAAAAGACATCTAGTTCAACCAAAAAAAAATACAGTCCCATATACACAATCCTTCACCCACAGTTGACCCAGAGGAAGGCAAAAAACCCCAAGCAAAGCATGCTCCAATTTGCTACAGCAGAGGAAAAAAATCCTTCCTGATCCCCTGAGAGGCAATTGGATAGTCCCTGGGTCAACTTTACCTGTAAATGTCAGTACCCAGTTATATTATGTACATTTAGGAAATAACCCAGCAATTTACTGAGCTGGCCAAAACCGCCTCTGGAGGGAGTCTACTCCACATTTTCACAGCTCTCACTGTGAAGAAACCTTTCCCTATTTGGGAGATTAAATCTTTTTTAGACCTAAAGAGTGCCCCCATGTTCTCTGTGATGACCTTAAAGTGAATAACTCAACACCAAGTTCACTATATGGACCACTTATGTATTTGTATATGTTGATCATATACCCCTTAATCTCCTGTTTAAATTCAGTTCCTCTATACTTTCCTGATAGCTGAGCTCCTCCATGTCTCTTATCAGTTTGGTTGCCCTTCTCTGCACTTTCTCCAGTTCCCCGATATCCTTTTTGAGAACTGGTACCCAAAACTGAACTGCATATTCCAGATGAGGTCTTATTAATGATTTGAATAGGGGCAAAATGATCTCGCTCTCTGGAGTCCATACCTCTCAATACAAGAAAGGACTTTGGAAATCACAGCTTGGCATTGCATGTTATTATTGAGCTTATGATCTACCAAAATCCCCAGATCCTTCTCCACTATGGATTTCCCCAGTTGTACTCCCCCTAGTATGTATGATGCATGCATATTCTTAGCCCCCTAGTACATAACTTTACATTTATCAACATTAAACTTCATTTGCCACTTATCTGCAAAGACAGAAATGGTACTTTTAATCCCAGACCCTATATCATTTATAAAAATTATAAAAGTAAGGGTCCCAGCACTGAACCTTGGAGTACACCACTAATAACCTTAGACCATTCAGAGTAAGAATCATTAACCACCGCTCTCAGAATTAGTTTTTTTAGCCTGTTTTCTATCCATTTACAAATTGATCTTTCCAAGCCTGTAGACTTTACCTTACACATTAGTTATGTGTGTCCGAGCTGTGTCAAACGCTTTTGTAAAATCCAAGTATAGCATGTTCACAGACACCCCTCTGTCCAAGGTTTTACTTACCACCTCAAAAAAAAAAAATCAGGTTTGTTGACAACTTCTGTCTTTCACGAATCCATGCTGTCTGTTGCTTAAAATGATTTTTTCCAGCAAGAACTTGTCTAATGTGTTTTTTTTTTATTAAACTCTCCAGTATCTTCCCGACTATAGAAGTTAAACTAACAGGTCTATAGTTACTTTGTAAAGACTTTGATCCCCTTTTAAATATGGACACCACCCTGGCCCTACGCCAATCCAGTGGTACCATTCCAGTCATCAACGAGTCCCTAAAAATTAGAAACAATGGCTTTAAAATGACAGAGCTCAAGTTACGGTTACCAGCAACATCCAATCCAAAACTGGTCGGATATGTGGCTGCTGATTGGGCCAGGGACTGCACAGACCGCAAATCCACAAGTGGATTAATCTTCCAGTATGGGAAAGGAACCATAAGTTGATCTAGTCAAAAGCAAGTAACTGTCGCTCTATCTTCAACTGAAGCAGAGTAAATTGCAGCAGCATACGCGTGTTAAGAAGCGATATGGATTCGTCCAACTTTTTGCAGACATTGGGATAGACATGTGAAAACCAATTCCCATTTTTGAAGACAACCAGGAATGTATAAAGCTTACGCAATCAGAAAGGGTCTATCCCAAGACCAAACACATCAACGTCAAATATCACCTACTGAGAGACAATCAAGAGCAAGGTGTCATTGACATTCAATACTGCTCGTCAGAGAACATGACTGCCGATGCACTCACCAAGCCTTTATTGAAGGAACATCATAATTATATCCAGAAGAAGCTGAATGTAATTTAACAAAGTACATGCTGTTGAGAAGGGGTGTTGAAAGAACAACAGCAGAGCTGCTTTGATAAACTGACTATATAATTTAAATGCATTATACCTATCTATCCAGCAGGTGGCATTGCAATGTGTATTCTATGGTAATGTAATAAGAGGAAGTGTTTGCTTTCCTCTCTGTGCACTTGTTTGTTGTTCTCTTCCTGTTTCTGTCTTCATGAAAGTAAAGGTGTTCTGCTGTATACAAGAAGCTTCCAGCCCCTGATTTCAATACTCTGCACAATAAAAACTGACCCAAAAAAGTGTGTTACTTGGAGGTACTTTGACTTCTGGTGGACACACTGTTTTCGGCTGTCTTGACCTTCTGTCACAAGGACTGGTCCCATATCGTGCTTCTTAGTCATTGGCGTTGATGATTTGGCTGTTGAAGCACAGATCCTTAGGGGAAGGGGCTTGTTGCACTAGGTCATTCTTAAGTTTCTCCATACTAGAAAGTCGACTTTACGCATGGGCTATCTTCTCATCTGGAATTCCTGCACGCTTGTTGTAATCTAAAGAAGTTTTACTCTAGACAGTACTCTGTGGGATGAATCCTGGCCTCCTTTTCCAATGACAGCTGGCCTCTCACTCCAATTGAGGGCCTTTACACAACTGATATAGTCAATATATCTATATAGTCATATAGTTCCTTCCAGATGCTCCTGGGTGACTGTGGCATCTCAACTGGGTCCTTTTGACCCCCAGGGGCCACCCTTTGAGCCTTCCCATAGCTGTTTTTCCTTGAATCTCATCCAAGGGGCAGATTTTGAAGTTGGCAGCTTTATCGTGTTAGTAACCCTTTTTGGTGTTTTTACAAGAATAAGGCTGTTCTGAGTCCTAAGACCTCCTTTCCTTCCTAAGGTGTTTTGTTTTTTCACCTTTACCAGAACATTGTCTTGCTGCTCTTTTTTCCAGCTCCTAAAGTCCCAGGGAGATTGTCTTTACTGTTTGGACGTAATCTGTACTGTGTGGGTTTACCTCTCAACTATAGCTTTACCCAGACAACTAGATTGTCTCTTTGACCTTCCTGAGGGTTCTTGCAGGGGATTCATGCTTCTCACTTCATCAAGGCATGATAGAATCATCTAGTATATATCCTATTCCTTGCAGACACACTCCACTCCACATCCGTGGGTGCTTCTTAGGTATTTTGGCACTAATCATCTGTTGCACGGATTTGCATGACCGTCATCTAGTCTTCTGCTAATATTATTTTTTATCAGGTGGATGTCCTGGCCTCTGCTACGCTAGCTTTGGCTGCATTGTGCTACTAGTTGTCACTTCAGTTTGTGTTTCCAACACTTCTGCCTTGCGGGTCTGTTGACATTTGTTTACTGTGTTGCCAACCCCTCATTATTGTATAGCTTTTGGACATGCCAGTCCTCTAAGACTCTGTCTGTGTCCTATACTGTGTGAGGAAAAAAAACAGGATATTTAACTTGCCTGTGAAGTCTGTTTCTTGGATTAAAGTACAGGACACAGGACCTTTCCCTCTGTGTATCCTTTTATTGCTTGATAAAAAAAAAAATGAGGATTGCTGGGAGTGGGAGGGGTTATATGGAGGCCCTTACAGCTCTGCTTTGCCTGCATCCTGTACTGTACTAGAAGAAACAATTTTTATTGGTAAGTCAAAAAGCCTACTTTTTCCTTGCACTATATTAGGCATTCTTTGAAAAGTCAACTAGTACCACATTTACTAAGCTAAGTAAAAATTCCCTTTGAAAGCAAATATTAAAGTAGAACTATAGGCAAAACTTTTTTTTTTCATTTTGGATAGAGTAAGAGAGGGTATAACCCCTGTCAATTTTCTTCCCCGCCATCTCTGTCCCATTGGGGAGGTTTCCCTTCACTTCCTGTCCCATAGCCAAACAGGAAGTGAGAGGAAATCCCTGCAAATTAAGGGAATCTATTGGAACCCCCCAGGTTACCAAAACTAGTGTTCCCCTTGTTAGATTCCAATTATCTGTTTTCTGGAGATAACCCAAAATGTGTGATTTTCTTTAAATTTCACTTTTAATGATAATGGTAAACAAGAAAAATAGAGAGGGAGAATCTGCTTAAGGGGAGCACAGACAGCAATAAAAACGGACACGTGTTCTAACACTCTATCCAGAACTAAAAAAAAAAGTTTTGCCTGTAGTTGTAGTTATACTTTAACTTTGCAAAATGAACATATTCTACACCATTAGTATATCTGCCCCATTTACTGCAGATGAATCTTCCTGGTGCATGTGGTTTTAAATTATAGTGATTTATTTATGTTAAGTAAATGTTGGGTGAATGTGACACTCGCCGCCCCTTACAGTTTCACAGTGTAAATCCTAGGAGCCCAAACTGCCCTCATGCCCAGTATTTGTGTTTCCCAGCATACAATTCTAATGCCCCGTACACACGGTTGGCTTTTCCGACGGAAAATGTGCGATCAGAGTGTTTTGTTGGAAATTCCGACCGTGTGTGGGCTCCATCGGACATTTTCCATCGGATTTTCTGACACACAAAGTTTGAGAGCAGGCTATGAAATTTTCCGACAACAAAATCCGATCGCGTCAATTCCGACCGTGTGTGGACAATTCCGACGCACAAAGTGCCACGCATGTTTAGAAGAAATTCCGAGATGGAACAGCTCGGTCTGGTAAAATTAGCGTTCGAAATGGATAGAGCACTTTCGTCACGCTGCAATGTAAACAATGGTTTAATACAGCGCACTCTCTTCTGCTTTATAATGTGAGAAGAAGGAAGTAGTTTTGCTGCTCATATTCACACAGAGTTCTCACAAACTTCTTTCTTTATTATTTATTGTGATACCCTCAATATATTTTGATTTGTCACATCTGACCAAATGTGTTTTTTGTTGTTTTTTTTTTTGTTTTGTATTTATTTCAAGGCTGATTTTTTATTTTTGAATTTTTTTCAAGGCTGATGTTTTTTGTTTTTTTAATTGGTTTTACTCCATAATATTTTTGTGTCAAGTTACCACAACACCATTATGATCTTGTATTATTTAATCTCAAGGAGGTTGCTTGGTGTTGGTGTCCCTTGTTAATTTCACATTGTATTTTTGAAATGTACCTGCCTCCTCACAAACAAACTGTCCTTTTTGAAGTAAAACACACATAGGTGAGTATAATTGAAACAAAAATTCCTTTATTAAGGGCTCATAACCAAACAAAGAGGGAGGCAACGCTGGATAAACATCATAAATTGGCGAAGCCTTGGACCCCCAGGGCACACATTAATTATTTTACAGCAAAATTGGTGGCCTGAGGAGTCCATATCTAAGGGAGTGCAATCTGGTCCAGAAGTCCCAGAGATCCAGAAAGCAGCAGATGGCATCTGTGTCCCCAGGCTGTGGTCATACAAGAGCCTGCATCTTTTGCCAGACCAGACTGAACCCAGGCCATCACTCTCTGGTCTTCCTTCCACACTTCCTTCCCGGCTGTGGCTCTGGTGTTGGAGATGTGGCAGGAGGAGGACCTGGAGGAGGAGGAGTATGACCTGGAGGAGGAGGAGGAGGAGGACTATGTGTGAGGTCACAAATGTGGGTAGCACATGTTATTTGGCCCCTCAACCCCTTATTGAGATCTTCCAAAATTAAGAACTCACACAGGAGTCGTTGGCCCTCCTCCATCTGCATCATTTTGCAGGCAGTTATGCCAGCAAAGTCCTCCTCCACAGTGTGGGGGTTCTCAGGGCCTCTGTAGCCTTCCAAAAGAGGCCTATGGCAGCCTCCTACAGGTTACTCCTCTTCCTGACACTTTTTCTTTGAAGGTGGAGGGGAGGGCCCTGGGTATCAGGCAGCCTGCTTGGCCCGGCCACCTCCTGGCTGAGACTTCCCTGTGTATGAAAAAGGGACATGGTTTTAGTTTTTGCTTCATCAATCACAATCATAAATTAGCAATCCAAACTAACATCTATTTAACATCATTAATTGGACAACCAGAAATATTTAGAAGAATGCTATACCTGGCTCAATCTGGGCTCCTCCACATGTTGCTGCCTGGAAGGCCCAGGTTGGGCGTCAGAAGCCTCAGCTGGGGGGGAAGGAAGCATGGAAGGAAGAGTGGAGAGTGCTGGCCTGGGTTCAGTCTGACCTGACAGAAAATGCAGCCTGTCATAGTACCACAGCCTGGGAACATAAATGTTATCTGCAGCTCCTTCTTTCTGGTTGAATTCTGGACCTTCTTGTGCTCCCTTAGTTAAGTGCTCCTCAGGCCACCAATTAGGATCTTCAAATAGGTGATACCTGCTGTGGGGATCACCGTCTTCACAAATTCCAACAAATTATCCAGCACTGCCTTCCTCTTTGTTTGGTTCTTATAATCAGGGTGGTTTATCTGCCATAGACAGGGCAGCTCCCTGAACACATCAATAAAGATTGGCATAAAGTCCTTATCTTTCAAGATATCCATTTTCACAGCAAGACACAACACAAGACAAACCCTAATGTCAGCCTAAAGTCTTCTAAACTTGTGCAAATACAGGCCTCAATCTAGAAGCAGTATAGGCCCAATGTTAAATCTTACCTTCGCAATCACGATCGGTGCCTCTGTTACTCCTTCCTCCGCTCACAGATCGTACGTACTACGCGCGCGTGTTACGCTTTATAGACACTGCGCATGCGTGAAACTCCGCCCACCCATGACGTTCTTTCTTGTCTATTCCCCGCCCCTTCTCGTTCGTCGCAGTGGGGGAAGAGCACATGGCGGAGACATAGCAGGTGTCAGATAATTACACCAACGAAGAGGAGGAGGAGGAAAGCCCGGAGCCAGAAATGTCCCGATCCAGAAGGAGACGATTTAAGGCATCAAATATGTCCTTTGGGGAGATGTTGGAGATGGTGGACATCCTGAAGAGGGCTGACTGACGGGAAGTATGGACCTTACCCCAACCCCAATGTCAGAAAGGCCAAGATAATGGCGAAAGTGATCAAGAGTCTGCACCGGAATTTCGGGGTACGACGATCGAAAGATCAGCTCAGAAATCGGTGGTCGGACCTCAAATTAAGAGAGCACGAGCAGTACAGAAAGATCCGGAGAGTGCTGCAAAAAAGTAAGTAGTTGTGCTGTGTTCCTATTCTTTATGTTTATTACGTTCGTGCTGCTCCATGTGCTTTTCTTAACTGTTATCCAGTTTAAAATGGCAACTTTCATGTTCATGGGCACATTATTCATTCGTATAAAACATTGTTCATTCGGCCTAGAAAACACCATTGTTTTGGCCATATGCATTTGCCCACATATTTTATGGCCTACTTGTCTGCAAATAATTTGGTTGTGTAGATGGGTTTGTAACTAGAATGAAATGCAAACTAGATTCTGTGTAAGGAGAGGACACTCAGTAGCTGTTTTCACATCTGGACTCTGGAGCACTAGTGTGGGACACAAGAACACCCTTTTTATTAGGGGGCCCACACAGGTGCTCCAGTGTATACTATAGGTGTGTCTATCTGTAAAGCTTGTACAAAACAGGTAAAGTATTGAAGCTTGACAAAGGACACTAAAAACTCTACATCTTGGAACTCTGCCAAAATAGACAATTGTACCCCACTTCCAAGCAATGTTTCATATTCCTATTTCTGCCATGAAATATCTGTGTGCTAAGTATACCTATTTTTTTTTTACATAGGGGAGAAAAGACTCGGAGGACACCCCTCATTTGAGGAGACCACAGACCCCCCACCTCTGGAAGAAGGGGAAATCCACCCAAGCCAAGCAGAGCAGGAGAAGGAAGACGTGGTGGAAATTGGCACCACAACAGGTGAGTGTCTGCGACCACAGGCTCAGGTAAGAGATGGATGCCGGCATATTTATAATACATGGTGTGTTTTCATTTCTATCTTTTTAGGAGATCGTGATGTTGTGGATTCAGGGCATTTCACCTCGGAAAGTGCACAGATCCTGATCGGGGAGATCATGGGGTGTAATAGGGACTTGGAAAACATCCAGAAAAGCATCAATGATGTTCAAAAAAAATGAAGAACATCATTGATGTTTTAGGGAGAGCTTAAAACCCCTCAAAATCCCTATTTTTTTTGTTGCGCTTTTTGTGACCTAAAAATTTTTACCATTTTTTGACATATTTGCGAAAAGCCAAATTTTGAAGAGGCACACAGTGTGTCAGCATGTGCTATCTGCCATCACGGGAGATCAATGGACACGTTTTGGGGGTGCAACCTCTTCCTCAATAATGAAGTAGCTGTGAGGAAGGGGTTGCACCCACAAAACACGTCCCTTGATCCCCCATGATGGCAGCTAGCACATGTTGACATTCGGCAATTGGTGTGCATCTTCAAAATTTGGCTTTTCTAGGGGTGACTTCACCCCATCTGAACGCAATATCAAACACAGTTTGTAAATACTCATGTCTGATATTGCCTTCAAGTTCTACCAAATGCGAACTCTGTAAGTTCAAGATTTGTGTCTTGTTTGTTTTAAACATGCCTGTTTTATCCTAAATGGACATTTCTACTTTTTCTAATGTGACCCCAAAAATTTATATACAACAAACATGTTGGTTTGTTTTAAAAACCATTTCTAAATGCACATGTGATTGTGCTGGTATTAAAAAGATTGTTAATCAAGAAAGTGTGGATTATTGTGTCAACTCTCCAAAACTTTTGTTGTGCTCTAATTGGTGTTTTCAGTAACAATAGGAACTATTTCCTAAGGGAAAATCCACTTTGCACTACAAGTGCAGTTTCAAGTGCACTTGTAGTGCAAAGTGTCTTTGCCTTTAGTAAATAACACCTAACAATCCTTGGTAATGTTACACAATCACGCCATTTTCAGGACTCATCACATTTCTGTCAGGGTCAGCTAAAACAAACACAAGCAGTAAATGTCACCAAAGATTTTAGTAGTTAAATTCTTTTTTTTATTTGAAAAAGGTTTCAGACAATGTCTGGCATATTGATAGCCCCCATACCCGCAAAGTATTCAAGGTATCTTAGACGGACATCAAGGGCACTCAGGGGGGGCAAGCCAGGACGGCCACTTTCAAGTGCCGTCAGGGTTGGTTCATTTTGACTTCCAGCCTCAGGCCCAGCTGAGCCAGCATAGTTAGCAGAATGTTGCCGTAAAAAGTTGTGTAGAACACAGCACGCCAGGATGATATGATTCAGTTTGTACTCCGCCATGTGTATGGGTGTAAGAAATAGGCGGAACCGGCTGGCCATGATTCCAAACGTGTTCTCCACCACTCTTCTGGCTCTGGCCAGCCGGTAATTAAAAACCCTCTGGTCCGGGGTGAGGGTCCTCATCGGGAATGGCCGCATAAGATGGTCCCCCAGCGCAAACGCTTCATCTGCAACGAAGACGAATGGGAGTCCTTCCACATTGTCTTCTGGAGGTGGCAAGTCCAAGCTGCCATTCTGGAGACGCCTGTAGAACTCTGTCTGGACGATGACTCCACCATCTGACATCCGGCCATTCTTCCCCATGTCCACATACAGGAACTCGTAAGTAGCCGACACCACCGCCAACATCACAATACTATCGAACCCCATATAGTTCTAATAGTATGACCCCGAGTTGGGTGGTGGGACGATGTGGACGTGTTTCCCACCAATTGCCCCTCCGCAGTTAGAAAAGTCCCACCGCTGGGCAAAGTGGGAGGCCACAGTCTGCCATTCCTGTGGCGTGAAAGGAAACTGTGGAGTCAAACAAGAAAAAAAAATTAGTCATTTTGCACATAAACAGGGAAAGCAGATTAGACACAAACATTCTTGGCCAACATAAAGATAACATTTATTTGAGGGAGTTTTCAAAGACCAAAGTATAAAGGTACACCTATCAGATTCCCCCTCCCCCACCCCCTCTCATGGGCCATTTCTAACATTATAGGGGGGGGGACTCTTGGACAGGTAACCCTCTCCACTTCATTGAGAGATGAATGCCTAAATAATGGGTATTACTTTGGCCAGCCCCCTCTTAGTTACACTATTGGCAGCCCACTGGACAGGTAAGAAATGTCATAATACAAAGATATAAATACACATTGTACACATTTGAGCACATTTGGACATTCTGCTATTACCTATCAAGATAATAATAGTATACAAAAACTTTAAACAGTACCATTTGAAAGTATACAGGCAGGCCCTTGCACTACATGCTTTGGGGAATTCATCCTTAAATATGACCACAAAAGAGATGGGTATAGTGTGTATGGGTTTGGCAAAGTCAGCAGATAGGTGATTGAGGATGGATAGAGAATTGGTATCAGCTGACTTAGCAGTTGGGGGGAGGGAGGGTTCCAAATGATTGGGGGACCCCCCAAAAAAGTCTCTGGCACTCTGCCTGAATTTAAAGCACAAATAACATTTAAAAACATTTTAGGGGGTGTTTGGGGTAAAGCACTACTTTGGAGCTGATAAAATACATTGTTAAGTGAATACATGGGGTGAATATAGGGCCAAGAGACCATGCTGGGGAGGTTAGTGAAGGCAAATATGTATGAAGGACAAAAAAATACTTACAGAAAAATCCAGCATGCATGAGAACAAAGGGGACATTCACAGCATATTCCAATCATGGTAATTTGGGAATGAGGAAAGAAATACAATATATTAGCAAACATTAAATACAATAAAATTTGATATTAAAGGATAAAAATCTTACCTTAATATACTCCTTCTGCAGGACCTGTATGATGGCAGAACAGGTCTCTGGGATAATGATCCCCAGAGCCTGGGGGGAGATGCCTGTCGAGAACTTGAGGTCCTGCAGGCTTCTCCCCGTCGCCAAGTACCGCAGGGTGGCGACTAGCCTCTGCTCCGGAGTGATGGCTTGCCTCATGCAGGTATCCTGCCTGCTGATATAGGGGGTCAGCAAAGCCAACAAACGGTGAAATACGGGGTCCGTCATCCGGAGAAAGTTCCTGAAATCATCAGGATTATTCTCACGGATCTCACAGAGCAAAGGCATATGACAGAACTGGTCATGCTAAAGCAACCAATTCTTGGTCCATGAACTCCTCCCCACCCTGTTCATGGACTGGACTTGTGTCAAGGTCAGGACCCCAACACCAAGCCCCCGCACAGCATGAACTCTACGAGGAGTACGTATACGCTACATGGCTAGAAAACGGTCGGCTGCTCAAAACGAAGTAACTGAACGCACTGAAGAACAGCAAGACCTGTGAAGAGCGACCTGAAAAACAGTAATGAACGAACAAGAACACAATGACAAGAGTCACGCGTCACTCGCTGCACGCACTGAAGAGCAGATACAAACCCACAAGCACCATCTGAACAGCATAAAACGATCTGAAAACCACGAGTCTGAAAAAGCGCAAATCGTCTCTCCCCAAACTTTTACTAACACGAGATTAGCAAAAGGAGCCCAAAGGGTGCCGCGCTTGGTTCTGAACTGGCCTTTTCTAGTCTCGTCGTACGTGGTGTACGTCTTGGTGATCAGAAATTCCGACAACTTTGGGCAACCGTGTGTACGCAAAACAAGTTTGAACCAACATCCGTCGGAAAAAATCCATGGATTTTGTTGTCGGAATGTCCGATCAATGTCCGATCGTATGTACGGGGCATAACTCTGGCTTGCCAGTGTTAAAACCCTTGTTATTCTTTTCTGAACATACACTTAGTGCTGCTTTACTAAAGGAGATGAGAATCTTCACACAATCTGTTCCGCAAATATCCACTTCAGTCTTCCAGTCATGTGCAGATTAAATAAAAAAACAGTAATCTGATTTTTTTCTTGTGTGAAGATTCTCAATTTGGCAGTAAATCAACCACAGTATTTGACACAGTGATGGCCGTGTCATTACAGCACTGCTTGTAGTATATTGGCATGTACTCAGTATGGACTTTTGATTGCTTTCGTGTGGTTGTATAAGTGCCTGTGTGCAGAAGATTACCATTGGCTGCTATTAAGACAGATTTGGGTACTTTAACTACAGTTATGTTAAAATAAATGTAATATTTTTTCTGAATGAGTCCATAACTCAGTTACATGGAGGTTTTTGATATCTACCCGGGAGTTGAACGTTGACATAGGCAGCTGCTGATTGGCTGCAGCTGCTGATCAACAAAAGTTTTTCAGTAAACCAGTGTATTATCCCGTGTGTTCCTAAAATGATAAGTGGTATGGCAGCAAGCCAAATTATTGTGTTCCCACAACTAATAATCAAATAATCAGTGAGTGTGTTGGCTGCGCCTTTCTTAAACAAACAATAATTGTCTGTGTGTGTGTATATATATTCAGAGCCCTATGTCTATGAGAGATGTGAACCACATAAACACGTCACAAGACTAATAAAATGAAGAAATGGTCGCACTCTGAATTTCCAAAAAACTTGCTTGATGTACCTTTATTGTCACAAGTGCATCAGACAAACACAGGACAAGCAGTTGACATGTTTCACAAGTGATAGCTTGTTTGTTCACAACCACGTCACAAGACTAACAACATAAAGTAGACCTGAAATGTGTCCTAGTCTGCTGGACGGTATGCCAAGAGAAGGGGGCATACCCAAGATAAGTGAGAGGATGGTTTTGTAGAGAAAGTGTTTTAAGAGAAGTGCCTTAAGAAGGAGAATGGTTGGGTTGATACTGCGCACTGGAACGGACAAAGACCAGTATGGGTGATCTGCTTAAATACCCCCGGGCTCCTCCCATAATTTCAGGCCACCATACTGGGCTTCCTATTTATGGTCGTAGCCCTATGTTCGTGAGAAATGTGAACCAAATAAACACGTCACAAGACTAACAATATAAAGTAGACCTGAATTGTGCCCTGGTCTGCTAGACGGTAAGCCAAGAGAAGGGGACAAAATACTTGGTTAGGGAGGTAATTATTTATTTGAGCTGATAACGTACTACTAAGCAAGCTTGCTGAAGGCTTGTAATGTTTCTGCTTGCGGATTCGGAATGTATTGGGCAAAGCAAGCAGAATTTCCACCTGCCCATTCTCTTGATGACCTGGTTCGGTACCCCATGTTGTGATGCTGCTGACACTGCTCCGATATGGAAGGAATATACAGATTATCTGCCGGGGTCAAGGCCTAAGTTAAGCGAGAGGATCCTAATGTGTCTGGGGAACTGGCTACCAGTCAGAGGGTTGGTAAGGAAAGGTAGCAATGGGCTAGACTCCGACAGGTCGGGCAGATGAGATAACAACTGGTCTAGAATGGCCACTGGGCACCAGGCGTTGTGAGTCTGGAATAGCTTGATATCTAGCCCGGGACCGGACTGATGCATTTTTGGATACTACGAGGTGCAGAATGACGTGATTCTGATGGCGTGTAAGATGACGTCTGCATAGTATCTGACAGCCGGGGTCAATGACGGTGTACGGTAGACGTAAGAAGACATCAAAGGCCAGGTAGATGGCTGCTTGGAGGACCAGGCTGGGCAGTAACCCGAAGGGGGAATGTGACAGGATGGTAGACATGTCTCTGAAGATTGCCCTAGTGCCGGGTAGGCGCTTGATACTAGTTTTGGGGTTGCTGCCTGTGGTAAGTTAGGATAGTTTGGACTGCGTGGGCAGAGAAGGATGGTTCGGTAGGGTCCTGTAAGGAGACAAAATGCTGGATGCCAGCTAAGTAGAGTCTGATGGTATTATGTGCAAGAGCCAGCTGTGTGTGGCAGTATGATATGAAAGCCTGGACGTGTTTAAAATCTCCTGACACTGTCCCGGGGTTTTGGGCTAGGAACCTGCCGTAGGAATTCTAGGCTGTACGATAGGCCTACAGGGTGTTGCGGGATAACGACTGATTTACAAGGCCGGTCGCATCGCGTAGGTGTTGCTTTAATCCAGGTGCATATATAGTGTAGCGCTAACTTAAATTACAAAGATTTTTAAATTGAAAAAAATGCATACACAAAAAACGCAAATGACTGCATATATCACAAATATTGATGTGAGATACTCTAATAGGCATCTATAAAAACAAGATTTTGAAAAAGGGTAAAAGTCCCATAGACATGATAGTGTTGTTCACCACGTGGATAGCTGGTAAAGAAGTGACACAGGTATAATGGGTCCCCCGCGTAGAAGCAATGCAGGCTTACCAGAACAGTTGGACTCATACAAACATATATCTCATGAGTCAGTAAAGCCTGTATTGCCAATAGGCAATGAAGTGGGGTCTCCCAACTAAACGATATGGAATCCAAATTGCATCTAGGACTCTGGGCAGAGCTCTTCTACACGTAACTTGGTCTCAGTGCGATGACCCCTCAGATTCTGACTCCTTTCTGTCTCCGGATGTGCTGCCCTGGCTCCCTTGCTATGCTGTGTACTTCTGTGGATTTGATAGTCTGACTGTTTTTTGTCTCGAGACAAAAAACAGTCAGACTATCAAATCCACAGAAGTACACAGCATAGCAAGGGAGCCAGGGCAGCACATCCGGAGACAGAAAGGAGTCAGAATCTGAGGGGTCATCGCACCGAGACCAAGTTACGTGTAGAAGAGCTCTGCCCGAGTCCTAGATGCAATTTGGATTCCATATCGTTTGGTTGGGAGACCCCACTTCATTGCCTATTGGCAATACAAGCTTTACTGACTCATGAGACATATGTTTTTATGAGTCCAACTGTTCTGGTAAGCCTGCATTGCTTCTACGCGGGGGACCCATTATACCTGTGTCACTTCTTTACCAGCTATCCACGTGGTGAACAACACTATCATGTCTATGGGACTTTTACCCTTTTCCAAAATCTTGTTTTTATAGATGCCTATTAGAGTATCTCACATCAATATTTGTGATATATGCAGTCATTTGCGTTTTTTGTGTATGCATTTTTTTCAATTTAAAAATCTTTGTAATTTAAGTTAGGGCTACACTATATATGCACCTGTACCTTTTACAAATCTCCTTGTTTGTCGTGTGAGCTGCTATTTAATTGAGTAAGCACAGTGTTTTGATTATTTTGTATTGCTTTAATCCAGTGTCAGCTGTGACCAAGGTGGGATAAGAGATGTGGTTGGGTCGATTCCAGGTTCCTGCGAGAGGAATGATGCAAACTTAAAGCGGTATAGTGCATCGGCCGAGTCTTTGCACTTGCCTGGGATATAGATGCAGTGCACTTTGAATTGATGCTGCAAGGATAGTTGCACCAGCCTGCGCCGGAAGAACATGATGGCTAGCGATTTGGACCTGCCCACACCTATGATATTAGCTGTGGTCTGATTGTGGCAAACGTCACTGTTTGCCTTGCCCAGGTGCTGCCCCAGACTTGAGCTGCAGCCACAACGGGGTAGAGTTATAATAGTGAGATGGAATGACTGAACCCGAGGATCAGGAGGATTTCTGGTTGCCATGGCTCTGCAAGCAATGATGGCCAAAAATTGCAGCGAAGCCTGTAGAGGCTGCGGCATCGATAGCTACCCGAGGTGAGACAGTGGATGACTTTCTGGCAACGTGCCTGATGCGACAGGGTCCAGGAAAGGGACTGGGCAAATGTATCGAACAGCCACGGGCTGTGTTTTTTTTTTTTTTTCCTAGTACCAAATGACAATTTGGTGGCAAAATATAAGCCTTTCTACTTGATCCCTATGCCATCGCTAGAGGGATGGCTCGATGGGCAGTAATTTGAAAGGATCTGAGATGTCTGCTTTGGCCCGCCAAGTGCCTACTCCTATACTAGCGATGGCTTGAATGGCTAGGTTGACTGACGAATGCTTAAGGGAAAATTCTTCTGAGGGTATTAGGGAGTTCAAACTGGATGTGAGAACAATGAGGTGCGGACAAATCATATACTAACAAAGTTTATTAGAATACATGCCCTCGGCAAGTCCAATAGGGCTGACTCTCCAGACGGTGAAAGGTGACTTGGAACAGGGGCGATCATGTACCCCGGTCCAGTTTGGTTTGTAACATGATGCTGATGGCTGAATTGTCGATGGCAGCTGAGAGTAGGTTCTTGCGGTTGTATGGGGTATCGTGATGAGGTGCATCCCTGCACGAGGAGGGCGGCCAGGGAGGGAGTCGGGTGGGATGATAGGTAGAACCCGAGCCACCCGACATGCATGCGGCCTAGACATGAGGTATTTAGCTGCTGAATGCCGCCTGTGAGTAATGGTGAGGTTTGTAGCGCTGAGAATTCGAATCAAAGTGCCGATGATGCGAATAGACTCTGATCGGGCTGTTGGTGTGAGTAACGGTGGGGTTTGTAGTGCCGAGGATCCGAATCGTTGCGCTGATAATGCAACAAGACTCAGAACGGCTGTAGGTGTGAGTAACGGTGAAGTTTGTAGTGCTGTAGATCCGAATCATTCCGCCGATGATGCGACTAGACTCGGATCGGGCTATTGGTGAGAGTAACGGTGGTGTTAGTAGGAAGTGTGGTGTTTGTAGGAGGTGTGGAAGGGGGGTTTGTAGTGCCGAGGATCCGAATTGTTTGTGCTGATGATGCGGCTAGACTCGGGTCGGACTGTTGGTGTTTTGTAGTGCCGAGGATCCAAATTGATGTGCTGATGATGCGACAAGCCTCGGATCGGCTGTAGGTGTGAGTATTTGTGGGAGGTTTAGTAGGAGGTGTGGTATATAGTTCAAAGGATTTGGGACATATGCCGCTAATGTGACTTGATTCGGAAGTGGCTTGTGTGAGTGAGTTACGTGTATTCGTAATGTTTGTGCCGCCTAGGCAGCTAAATACGAATGGTCCCGAGCAGAGGGCTCCAGGAGTCGCGAATGGGCTCGAATAAGGTACAAATCCCAACGAATGAGTACAAATACATACGAATGATATGGTGCAATTAAAAGAAGCAGTGAGAATGAGGCAAGGGACTTACGACATGAGGTGACAACAATTTTATGAATGGGGAACATGATAGACAATGGTTTGAACGTATGAAATTATGTCTGCTACGAATCAGTTTGTAAAGAGGGATGACTCTGATACAAATTGGTTATAAATGAATCCGATACGAATCGGGTAGTAAGTAGTATTTAATGGATCTGATGCGAATTGGTTGTAGAGTGTATGCCACCCCTAGCTCTGAAACCGAACACAACCAACCACCCAACCCCCCAGGCTAATCAAGGTGCAGGCAAGGCACCAGGTGGGTCTAATTACCACCTCAATCAGCCACAGAACCCATACAAGCAATACATGCTCATCTCCAAATGGATGAGACGGCAACCCCATGAACAGTGAATCCTATAACCAGTGATATCGGACAACGACCGACAGTGGCTCGGAGGCTTGGATCTACCAATGAATCGTATGATTTGCAGATGGGATGAAAAACAAGGCAGAAGAACCTACGAACGTACTACGCCTGTGCCAAATAATGTCAGGACATGAGCGACAACAACTCGGCAGCAGGTTTTTTAATGAAAGGGATGCGGGATAGGAAGCACAACGAATCGCAAGATTGCACATGTAACAAAAAGGTTTGAATCCTACCTGCAACAGTGAGCGGGAACCGCCGACGAAGACCACAAACGGAGAAGCCGGTATGCACTTGCGATCAAATGCACAGACTCATGAACATGAGGTGAGCTGGGAGAGTCAGCCTAGTAACGTGTAGTACCGCGCACTGGAACCGACAAAGACCAGTGTGGGTGGTTTGCTTAAATACCCCCTGATAGATATATATATATATATATATATATATATATATATATATACACATATACACACATATATAAATAACAATCCTAATCAATCAAAATACATAATTATGACATAATCCCTTTTCACGTGAAAAAATCCAACATAAAGTACACAGTTCATGCATGTATATACAGTTCACATGTAACACTTTCCGCTGAAATTAGCACTTTCTTCCAGATGTGCATAATCCTCTTTCAGCCTTCTCCCTTGTGCATCCTCTATGGTAGCAATAAATTGTGACTCCCACCACCTTTCACCACTGCACTCACCTCCAATGAAGACCTGTTTCCAGGTCTGTAAATGCCTTCAGGGTATATATCCAGGCTCCTCGGCTGTTTAACCTCCTTCTTTCCATCTCTTGTCTAACAAGGTATGTCCATATCTGGATATCCCTCATATGGCCTTTCAGTGCTCTTTCTTCCACCGTTTTACCTTAGTTAAAGCAAATATACACTCCCATGGTGTACAAATTTAAAACTTCCACATATATTTTAATATTGTATACTTACATTTAAAACAGAGACAATGCGTAGCAAATGAAAATTACAGTGGGACCGAAGCTCCCGTCTGACTCACGTTCCTCAGTGTTTGTGTCACCTGACTCCACCCAGTGTGTATTGTCAGTCACGTGACTTCCTCAAGACTTCCCTGAGGAAGTCACATGACTGTGATGCTATGCATTGGGCGGAGTCGGGTGATGCAAACACTTATGATTTTGAGTCGGACAGGAGCTGTGGCTCACTGTATTCTTCATTTTCCATGCATTGTCTCTGTTTTAAATGTAAGTGTAAAATATTACAAGAAATGTGGAAGTTTTAAATGACTACACCATGGAAGCGTATTTACTTTAACTAAGGTAACACGACGGAAGAAAGAGCACTGAAAGGCCATATGAGGGATATCCAGATAAGAAATTTCTAGTGAGACAACAGAAGGAAACAGGTCTTCATTGGAGGTGAGTGCAGTGGTGAAAGGTGGTGGGAGTCACAAATTATTGCTACCATAGAGGATGCACAAGGGTGAAGGCTGAAAGAGGATTGATATAAGGTGTACATCTGGAAGAATGTGATAATTTCAGCGGAAAGTGTCACATATGAACTGTATATACATGAATGAACTGTGTACTTTATTTTGGATTTTTTCACATGAAAAGGATTATGTCATAATTATGTATTTTGAATGATTAGGATTGTTTATGTATATACACGCAATTATTGTTTGTTTAAGAAAGGAACAGCCAATACATTCACTAATAGTTTTTCAGTGTGTCCATTTAACAGACGTGGATCTAAGAACTAACTTCTCTTAAACAAGTAAGGCCATACACAGATCGAAATTTGGTTGGTCCCTGTTGTACTGGCCAGATTTTGATCTGTCTATTCTCAGCTTGTGGTTTTAATATTCTTTTAAAAAAAAGATATTTTACATATCTGTCTGAAAAATTTTACTTTTTAAGCCACATTGTAGACTTAGTGACCCTTTACAGTGAGCCATGGAGCACTCCTGGCATGACTTCCTCATGCTGAACATTGGCATACTGTCATTAGCGGTCAGTGGGCCCATATTTAGCACAAATCTGGCTGAAAATATTCCATTTAGCTGTGTCCAAAACTTTCCTCGTTCAAAGCTGAAAGGTTTATACTGTGCAGAATTTCTTAGCAGGCTCTTAATCCACTGGAGACTTTACTGAGCGAGGAGATGTCCGTGTTTGCCTGGCTTTTTCCTCATCCACATATGTATGCGCTGTTCCATATGTATATATATGACCACGTGCATTACTTTAAATACACAGAAAAAGTAATCTTGTGAAACCCATATGACATGCAGTGATTATGTGTCTTTCTTTTTTTTTAAGTTTACTTAAAGGCTTATGCATAGTAATTAGTTTCAGTCAAATTCCTATCCGACGATTTAATATTTTGGCTGAAGGCTTCAGCGCTTATATCCTGTCTGCCATTAGAAGCTGTTTTATGATGCAGTGCAGATTCTTTAAAAAAGACCCCTCCAAAATCTGTAGATTAAAGCATAGTCATTCTTAGCATATAAGATTTCCACCGGTTTTGAAACTGCAATGACCATGTGTTTTTTTTTTTCTTTGACTATAGAGAATTACATACTCCTTAACATTATGGAGGGATTTCTAGAAGAAAGCAGTAAGATCCACAATGGAGGAGACTAGCCAGTGTATTGAACTGAGTTGTGTTTCTAGCAGACGTTTAGCGCATTCATTTAATGTGTGTAGCTTGTGTTTGTGCTGCAGTTTATTGGAGTGATGTTTTGTCTCTAATTTTGTTGTTTAATATTCTTTAAGATTGGAAAATTAAAAAGGTAGGAATCCTAATTGTGTATGATGACAGAAATAGGGTTCATGTACACGTGTATCATTTTCCTGTGTTTGAGGTGTGTTTGAAACACACCTCAAACACAGCAAATTGCCATGGGTTCTAATGGAGCTGTGCACATGGCAGTTTAGAGGCTTTGTTTGATCTGCTTTGTGTTGCGCTACTTTTTTTGGACACAACATGTCCTATTGAGGTGCATTTAAACTGCAAGGAAGGCAGGCCAACTACAGCCATTACTTGTCAGATACCGCTTTCTCCATTAGAAGGCATTCAGCTGCGTTGGCCAAAAAAGGCCTGTTGACATGAGCCTTTATAGCTTCAACTTTAAAATCAAAATTTTAGGATATCAGCAGCCTAAGAGAGCAATTGCTTCTTGAACACATGTCTTTGTAAAAGAGCACACAGGAGGGCACACACGCTTGGTGCATTACCAAAGACTTATTGTATAAAGCAAAACATACAGCCAAATGGATATGCACAAAAATGGATGCATGCAGGCATTGTATGACACTGCATCTCAATCCAGAGATAAACTTTAGCTCTGAACAAGGAGGTGCATCCCCTGAAATGCATCAGATTGCCAGCGCAGTGTTAAGTGTATTTGGCCACCCTATTCCTTCACTGGATTGAGATTTAATGTCATTCCACACCTGCATACATCCATTTTTGTGAGTATCCATTTGGCTTAATGTTTTGTTTTATACATTAAACCTTTGGTAATGTACTAGGCGTGTGCGCCCTCCTGTGTGCTCTTTTACAGTTGTCAAGGTGATTCCCCAATTGGAGGAGGGCTGCATCCATGAAGAATACCAGAAGAATGTTATTCTGTTGCTTTTGATGATCCATTGTACAATTAGACTCTGAGGCAGAATTCTATGCGCTGGAAATGTTTGTGTTTAATGCAACCTGTTTCTTATTTGTTTAAAGAGCTGTGGTTTTTTTTTTATTTGGAGGTGCTAAGTGACCTACCCATTTCATTGTAGAAGTCCCTCCAGCAAACCAGTGGTGAAAGTTGTGTGGCTGCCAGGTTGAGCTATTGGATTCAATACTTTAAGTCACTGACTTTGCTCTGACTGTGCTATAGTTGCTTCTGGTCAGTGAATCAGAATGTATTGAAACCAGAGACATATGGGCAACTAGGATTTTCAGAAGGATGTCAGTAGTGGCAGCCTATTTATCTCAGTTCAAGTTTCCTTGAGGCTGGGTTCACATATATGCGAACTGGATGCGGTTAAAACCAGCATCTAATTTGCATACCATGTGAATGTGACCGGATTTCAATGGAGCCAATTCACACATGTGCGGGGCGGCTGCAGTACGGTTTTGAAAATGGTCCTGTGTGTTTTTGGGTCTGGTTCAGGTGCAAATTCAGGGAAAAATGCACACATGAATCGCACCTGAACCGTCAAACAGAAATGCACCGGACTTCAGACTGCAAACCACAGCCGCATATATTTGAACCCAGCCTTAAGCTACCTTTTTAGTGCTCTTCTCTCACCAAATAGTATGAAAACTGCCATAAATTGTTGGTTTCTGCTGGGAACTATTGAAAAGTTTACATTTAAAAGATGATATTACAATATATTCTACACTAATGTTTAACATTTAAAAAAACTTAAATTATGACATTGTTTTTTCTTTTTCTTTAGCCAGTTACCTTCTACAAGTGAATCGTGTGACTTTGATGACCCTAAACTGTTTCAGAATATTGAAGGTGAAAGTGTAAGTAGTATAGAGTTTGTATTTAGATTTTCAGTGTTAACGAAGAACTGTGGAAAGCCCTATTTTTTATTAAAACTGTACCCTTAACAAATACCCACTTAATTTTCAGAAAAGCAACAACCCTCCTGGCATGATAACACATATAGCTTCTCAGGTCCCCATGGTTATAAGTCACCGATATACAGTATAATCCAGCATTCCTGTGTTGCCAAGTCTTCTCCTCTGCACATTGCTGACAGGTCTAACGGCCCGTACACACGATCCGAATATCGTACGACCGTTCTCGCTTAATAGTCGCAAGTAGAAATTGAATAGCTAAATAAAGTCACGATAATTCTTGTACGACAGACAAAAAAATCGGAAGTAATGTCATGTGTTGTATTGTATATGTATTGTATTTTCGGACGACAACTATACTGACTAAACGAAAATCGTACGATCTGGAATCGTACGAGAAAAATTTTCGGGTATGTCCGATCGAATAATATCGGATGAACGGTCGTGATCGGCTGTTGAAAGTAGTGTACACACAATCCGAATATCGTACGATCCTTCCTCGGACGACCGTTTTCCTACGATATTCGGATCGTGTGTACGGGCCATAAGTCATACCAACATGTGAGGTGTGTCTGAAAAGTTTGGTGAATGGTATCAAAGAAAACAGAAGATACAAACAAATTACCTTTATCAGCCTTCAAAATAATCACCATTTTTCACAACACACTTTTTGCATTGTTCATAAAGCTTCTGGAAACTCAGCAAAGGCCTCTTTAACCACTTAAGGACCGAGTCTCTTTCTGAGATTTGTTGTTTACAAATTAAAAACAGTTTTTTTTGCTAGAAAATTACTTAGAACCCCCAATAATTATACATTTTTTTTCTAACACTCTAGAGAATAAAATGGCGGTCGTTGCAATACTTTCTGTCCACCGTATTTGCGAAGCGGTCTTACAAGTGCACTTTTTTTGGAAAAAATACACTTTTTTGAGTTAAAAAATAAAACAACAGTAAAATTAGCCCTTTTTTTATAATGTGAAAGCTAATGTTACGCCGAGTAAATTGATACCCAACATGTCAATCTTCAAAATTGCTCCCACTCGTGGAATGGCGACAAACTTTTACACTTAAAAATCTCCATAGGCGACATTTAAAAAATTCATGTTTAAAGTTACAGAGGAGGTCTAGGGCTAGAATTATTGCTCTTGCTCTACCGATCGCGGCGATACCTCACATGTGTGGTTTGAACACCGTTTTCATATATTATAAAAAATATAATATTTTTTATTTTTACACTGTTTTTTTAAAAAAATGTGTCACTTATTCCTATTACAAGGAATATAAACATCCCTTGTAATAGAAAAAAGCATGACAGGACCTCTTAAATATGAGATCTGGGGTCAAAAAGACCTCAGATCTCATATTTACACTAAAATGCAATAAAAAAAAAAAAAAATGTCATTTAAAAAAATTATTTTACCACTTCAATACTAGGCACTTTCGCCCCTTCCTGCCCAGGGCAATTTTGAGCTCTCAGTGCTATCACACTTTTAATGACAATTGCGCGGTCATACAACACTGTACCCAAACTAAATTTTTATCATTTTGTTCCCACAAATAGAGCTTTCTTTTGGTGGTATTTGATCACCTCTGCGGTTTTTATTTTTTGCTAAACAAACTAAAAAAGTCCAACATTTTTGAAAAAAAAACCAAAACGCTTTTCTTCGTTTGTTATAAAATCTTGTTTTCTCCTTCACTGATGGGCACTGATGAGTCAGCACTGATGGGCACTACTGAGGTGGCACCGATGGGCACTGATGAGTTGGCACTGATAAGGTGGCACTGATGGGCACTGATGAGGAGGCACTGATATTTAGAATTGATGGACACTGATAGGCAGCACTGATGGGCACCGATAGGTGGCACTGATATGCAGCACTGATGGGCACTGACAGGCGGCACTGACAGGCGGCACTGATGGGCACTGACAGATGGCACTGATGGGCACTGAGAGATGGCACTGATTGGCACTCATAGACAGCACTGATTGGCACTGATGGACACTAATAGATGGCACTGATGGTCAGCACTGATTGGGCAGGTACTGACAGGTATTAATGCTGGGCAATGATTGGCACTGTGATGGATACTAATTGTCACTATGGTGGGCACTGATTTGCACTGTGGTGGGCACTCATTGGCACTCTATTGGGCACTGGTAGGGTGTTATGATGGGGCACTGACTGGGCACCGATTGGCAGCTTATTGGTACATTTGATGGGTGCTGTGCTGATAATCAGTGTGCTGATTATCAGCACAGACCCCCCCTCTGACAGGGAGAGCCGCCGATCGGCATGAACCGAGGAATGCCGTTTACCAGCACTTCCTGGTTCTCGCGATGATCAGCTGTGATTGGTCACAGTTGATCACATGGTAAGAAGCCTCTGTCAGAGCCTTCTTATCACGATTGGAGATGTGGGGTGTCAGACTGACACGTCGCACTCGCCAAAGACATGCTGTTAGGTTAATTTGCTTCTGTCCAAAAAAATTGGCCCTGGTGTATGGGTGTGAGTTGGGGACCTTGGATTGTGGACCCTTTGGGGGTGGGGACCAGTGTGGGTGTGTGTGGAGCATAGATTGATGGCGCTACATGGGTACCTTAACCGGTTCAATACAGGGCAATTTCACCCCCTTCCTTCCCAGGCCAATTTTTAGTTTTCAGCGCTGTCGCACTTTAAACGTTAATTGCGCGGTCATGCAACGTGGTACCCCAAAAAAATTGACGTCCTTTTTTCACCACAAATAGAGCTTTCTTTTGGTGGTATTTGATCGCCTCTGCAGTTTTTATTTTTTGCGCTATAAACAAAAGAAGAGCGACAATTTTGAAAAAAACACAATATTTTTTACTTTTTGCTATAATAAATATCCCAATTTTTTTTTTTTAAAAACAAATTTTTTCCTCAGTTTCGGCCGATACGTATTCTTCTACATATTTTTGGTAAAAAAAAAATCGCAATAAGCGTATATTGATTGGTTTGCGCAAAAGTTATAGCGTCTACAAAATACGGGATAGATTTATGGCATTTTTAAAAAAAAAATATTTTTTTATTTTTTTTGCGGCGATCGCGATTTTTTTTCGTGACTGCGACATTATGGCGGACACATCGGATACGTTTGACACATTTTTGGGACCATTCACATTTATACAGCGATCAATGCTATAAAATTGCATTGATTACTGTGTAAATGTGACAGGCAGTGAAGGGGTTAACCACTAGGGGGTGGGGAGGGGTTAAATGTGTTTCCTAGGGAATGATTCTAACTGAAGGGGGAGGGGACGTACAAGGGGAGGAGACCGATCAGTGTTCCTCCGTTCTGGGAACACAGATCGCTCTCCTCAGAGCTGACAGGCTGTGGATCTGTGTGTTTACACACACAGATCCACATGCCGGCCCGGTTAACGGGCAATCACGGGTGCCCGGCGGGTGCCCAGCACACGCACTGGGTCCTGAGTAACGCGGCGGGCGCGCGCTCCCGGCGGCGCGCGCGCGCCCCCTAGACGGCCGGGAATCCCAGGACATCATATGACGTCCACCCAGGATGGGAGATCCCATCTGTGGACGTCATATGACTATGGCTGGGTATTGAAGTGGTTAAAATATATATATATAAAAAAAAAAAAAATAATAATATAGTGGATGGGCATCTTGATGGGACGCAGTGTGCGGGGATGGGGACAATTGTGGGTGCTCACTCAGGTTGAACTGGATGGACTGGTGTCTTTATTCAACCTTACTAACTATGTAACTATGTAGTGAGGAGAAGGAGAAAATCCATGTTCAGAATGCAATGCATCTGCAAATCAGATGCGTTCCCATAGAAGATAATGGGCTTGTAATTCGCACCGCAATGCCCAGAAAACGCACATGTTTTTTGTGCAATGCGCAGTGCGAATGCAATGCACATATGTGAAGCAGATGCATTCATATGAATGTATTTTAAAATGTCCTGCGAATTGGATGCGATGTAAGATCTAATTCGCATAGGTGTGAACGGGGGCTAAGGCTCCATGCACACTGGAGCTGATAAACTGCAGTTTATTGGCGTTTGGGCGTGTTTTTTTTTAAAAGCCCATGAACTCCACTCTATGTTAGCCTATGTGTCCATGCACACATGGACGTTTTTTTAGCTTTAATGAGCAGTGGAGTTTATGGGCTTTTTTCTGAACGCCAGAAACTTGCGTTCAAGAGCAGTACTGGAAACGCCAGACACCGGTAAAAGGTGTTAAACGAGGGTTAACGCTGTAAAAAGAGCGTTAAGCCTCGTTCGGTGTTTCTGCCTCTATTCAAAATCAATGGTTCCCTATGGGAGCCCATTGATTTGAATAGAAGTCACACTGCAAGTCGGATCATCATGATCCGACTTGCGTTGCGACTTGTGTGCTGAGAATGAAAAGGCACCCTGCCAAAAATGAAAAAAAAATTGACGTGGGGTTCCCCCCTCAGACAATACCAAGCCCTTCGGTCTGGTATGGATTTTAAGGGGAACCCCCTACGCCAAAAAAAGGCATGGGGTCCCCCCCCAAATCCATACCAGAACCTTATCCGAGCACGCAGCCCGGCCGGACAAGCGAGCGCCCCCCCCCCCTCCTGAACCGTACCAGGCCGCATGCCGTCAACAAGGGGGGGTGGGTGCTTTGGGGCGGGGGGGCGCCCTGCGGCCCCCCACCCCAAAGCACCTTGTCCCCATGTTGATGAGGGCCTCTTCCCGACAACCCTGGCCGTTGGTTGTCGAGGTCTGCAGGCGGGGGGCTTATCACATCACCCGGTGACCATGCCCCCTTATGACCTCACAGTCCCAGCACCCCCGAAGTCGGAAGAAGACCCCCGAAGTCGGAAGAAGACCCCCCAGAGCTGTCTAATAAATTACTTTAAAAACCTGTCTAGTGTGTTTTTTTTTCTTGACACTTTTTTTCCTAGGTGAATGGGTAGGGGTACCATGTACCCCATACTCATTTACATAGGGTGGGGGGCTGGGTTCTGGGAGCCCCCTTATTAAAGGGGGCTCCCGGATTCCGATAAGCCCCCCACCCGCAGACCCTGACAACCAACGGCCAGGGTTGTCGGGAAGAGGCCCTTGTCCTCATCAACATGGGGACAAGGTGCTTTGGGGTGGGGGGGCCGCAGGGTGCCCCCCTGCCCCAAAGCACCCACCCCCCCATGTTGAGGGCATGCGGCCTGGTACGGTTCAGGGGGGGGGGGCGCTCGCTTGTCCCCACCCCCATTCCTGACCAGCCGGGCTGTGTGCTCGGATAAGGGTATGGATTTGGGGGGGACCCCACGTCAATTTTTTTTTCATTTTGGCGGGGGGTTCCCCTTCATCTTCAGCAGACAAGTCGCACCGCAAGTCGGATCATGATGATCCGACTTGCAGTGCAACTTCTATTCAAATCAATGGGCTCCCATAGGGAACCATTGATTTTGAATAGAGGCAGAAACGCCGAACGAGGCTTAACGCTCTTTTTACAGCATTAACCCTCGTTTAACACCTTTTACCCATGTCTGGTGTTTCCAGTACTGCTCTTGAATGCAAGTTTCTGGCGTTCAGAAAAAAGCCCATAAACTCCACTGCTCATTAAAGCTAAAAAACGTCCATGTGTGCATGGACACATAGGCTAACATAGAGTGGAGTTCATGGGCTTTTAAAAAAAACACGCCCAAACGCCAATAAACTGCAGTTTATCAGCTCCTGCGTGCATGGAGCCTTATGATTGCGGTTGTTCTTTTACATAAAAGATGGCTGGATCATACCCGATTATAGATCTGCAATTTGCTTTGTGTAGTTTATAATCATCAGCTTCCAGCAGAGAAAGGGAATGAAGACCTTTATGTTTTCCAGAACCAATAATTTGGCATATTATAATACTGTAAGCTCCAAAACTTTCACCAAATGACATTTGTGTTATGATCGTATTTTTACTACTATTACCATTTAAGTTTACTGCCGTTAGAAATAGTGTATTTGATGCAGTGATAGTATACATCTCCCCATCAAACGCAGCCACTGTACCAAACGCAAGCCACTGTGCCATCAAATGCTGCCACTTTGCCCATCAAACACAGCCACTGTGCCCATCAGATGCTGCCACTGTGCCCAAAATGCTGCCACTGTGCCCCAAATGTAGCCAAATTCCTTCACTTTGCTAACTAACATACAGCTGAGTGAGAAGCGAACACACAGCATTGCGCCCGCTTCTCACATTTTTGGGCACCTATTAGAGCCTATGGCTGGACTTAGGCCAAGGTGTTGGACTTGTTAGATTCTCCTTGCATGGCCACATAGTATCAGATATTATAGCTATTGGGTGATTGCATCCTCGATGATTGAACAAAGGTGATCTGAGAAATCTCAGTGGTTACCTGGGGAAATAAATGTGATTTATTCAATAATGTTTCTAATGTGCTGCAACATGGGTATTGGGGATAATGCAGAGGCCCTTCCATTTTGAGTGAGAGATACCTGCAATACCCTGTTACACGGTATCAACCACTCCGCGCATGTTCAGATGTCATTTTGGGCATCTTCATAGCATATGGATCAAACTGCTGTGATCCCATTTACATCTAGAGCATTCAGGTGTTGGCCTCATACCCATAGCATGCAACCTATGAGGGGTATAAAATACCCTCAGAAGAATATATAGCTGAGTTAATCTCTGTGTCACATTTAATGAGCAGGACGTCACGGACTGAAGAACTTTCTCCCACTGATCTCCTGTGAGTTGGCCCACGTCCCCTTCCCATTTTTCCAGCACCCTTAGGGGATGTTTAGTAAGGAAAGACTGGAGCAACATAGCATAGCATTGCGATATGAATCCTCAAAACTTAATTTTAACTGTGTACTCCTAACTGAGCTGATTGGAGATAGTTAGAGATGTTTGTTTTGTTGTTTACCTACCTTGGCCGGGGAATGCCCAGAGGGTCTGCTTTGTACCACTAAGTCCCCTTTCACACTGCCAGCGTTTTTCAGGCACTATAGCGCTAAAAATAGCGCTTGTATAGAAACAAAAGCGGAAAAAAACAGCTGCATTCACTCCAGTGTGAAAGCCTGAGTGCCGCTCCGGCACCGCTTTGCAGGCAGATTTAACCCCTTTTCGGCCGCTAGTGGAGGGTTAAAACCACCCCGCTATTGGCCGAATAGCACTGCTAAAACGACGGTAAAGCGTCACTTTACCGTTGACGCAACCCCGCGACTCGGTATGAAAGCCCTCTTAAATTCTTTTAAAACCAATAAAAAGAATTTTCAAAAAAAAACGTTCGGTTTAGGGGTTACATTGAGGATAAGCATTTTTAAAAGCCAATTTTCAGAAGCTGAAAACCTATATTTTAGTCTCCGTGATTTTCCAATTTTCTGTCAGGATGCTTTATTTTCATAGATAAGCATGGCTGGGATGCACAGAGATGCATGTGAAAAGTCCAAGTGGTTTACATCATACTGTATACAGCAGCAGACCTAGCAGATACGTTCCCCACTGACTAGACTCCTGCAGACCACTATACAGAGGAGACTTCTACAGGAGACAAAGGGCAGAGCGCAGAACGATGTTAGCAATAAAAAACACTTTATTGGGGATAAAAAAGCATCTGTTTACATGTTAAAAACAGCAACATCCAGCCTGATAAGGGAGCATGATCACCGGGACAAGGATAAACTGGGATAAACAGGCAACGCGTTTCCAAGCAAATTGTCCCCTTCTACAGGATGAAGTAAATTGATGTTTTCTGTGCTACTTCAGGATAGAGTTTAGCTAGGTCACACCATGGAATCACTTATGGAATGCATATTTAAGTGATATGTCTGCTGAATATAAATTTGCAATAAATAAGGTACAACTGAAGTGTAAACTGTCAGGTTTTAACTTGCATTACAAAAATGACAACTAGAGTTTGTTTCTTATAATATTTGGTTAGATATAAGCATACAAGGACAGAAAAATATATGGTCCCTGAATCCAGTTTTCCTTCTAAAGGACATTCACATTATTTGTTTTTCAGCTCCATGTTCCTTATACACTGGCTGAACAGGAATGCTGTGTTACATGAACTGTATATTATCATTATGGGACACTGGGGCTATTGTGTAACACCAGCTTTAAATTAATATATTGTTCCTGCACATAGGAACAAGTCCGACGTCAGTTGTCATTTTTTCCACAACATTGAAACAAAGATTTTGACTCCTAACTGTAGAAAATGAGTGTATCTGTCCCTTTCATATACCTTTTCACCCCATTTATCTGCAATGAATGGCTCCTTTAAACAACCCATTTAGATATAGATATCTCAGAGGAATAGAAATTGAACATTGCGTGTGGTTGTATAATGACTTCCGACAGAACAGAGACCGGAGGGTGATTTACGATAGATCTAATTAAATGGCTGCTGTTATCTGAGTAACACTTATACTAAATGGTATTTTAGGCATTCCTCGTGTGACGCCACTACAAGACATGTAATGTTATACTAAATGAGTACATACTGGAGGTAAAGCCGCCTTCTCTGGCGCTGCAAAGTGTCTGGTATCTGTGAATCCTATTTGTCAGGAATGTGATACCAGTGGTGGCTGTTCTGACAGCTCCAGGACTATCAAAGCATGTGCAACTATCCTATTACTCTTAAAGGTCCACTCTACATAAAACATACAGTTTTCAGGCACTGGCTTATGTAGAGCAGTTTTATCAAATAATCATATAAAATATGTTAACAGACAGGCTGATTACATACTCAGCTTCACCCTGCGCAGAGATTTTTTCAGCTCACGGTTCACCAATCTAAGCACCAACAGACTGAGTGCGATCATCATTGGGGCAGGTTAATTGAGCAGTTAACCCTTTATACACACACAATAGCTGCCACTACATGTTTTAATGGTAACATGCACTGGTTACAGTATTGGCTGTTGCAATACCGACTTGTCTATAACACTCGCTGCCATGTGCAGACAGGAATGTAGCAGAGTTTACACTAGAGTAGCACCTTCAAGGAGGCAAATTCTTAATGCCACCAATAATCTATAGATATTAAGACATCTACATTTCAATCTGGCCAGGTTTCACAGTCTAGCAAAAAGCATATTATTTATTTAGCAGAATGAAAATACAATTTATCAGACACCAAAAATGATATAAATCTTATGCATATTTTTTATTGGAGGTTCAGTGTGCCTTATTAGTCTTCTGGACTGTGTAAAATTGGTATGTTTGGTATCTCCTCTTCATCAGGTGCCCCCACAGAAAGCCGTGCAGGCTCCCTCCAGAGTCCCGCTGCTGTGTCCATTGATAGCAGGACTGGGCCCCTCCCCCTCTCCTGTATCAGAGCTTTTGATTGACAGCAGCGGGATTGGCTCCCGCTGCTATCAATCTGTCCAATAAGGAGAATGACAGCGGCTGGAGCCCCTGCTCTTGTGCACATCGCTGAATTGGATCTGCCCAGGTAAGAAAAAGGGGGAGTCTGGGGGGGAGCTGCAGCACAGAAGGTTTTTCATCTTAATGCATGAATGCATTAAGGTGAAAACCCTGTACAGGTGTAGTTACAATACTGCAAATTTGTAAAGAATTATTTGTAGCATTTACATACAGTAGTGCACATATTTCATCTTTTTATGGTTCTAGGTATAGTAGTCCTCTAAGTTTTATAACTTAACCTTTGAACATATAGTACTATGATCTTTCACAGGCTAGAAATTCATCACTGAGTGGCATTTAGCTTGATCACATTTGATGCTCAAGGTTCATTTGAGGTTCCAAAGCTGCACATAACAATAGCAAATGAATCACTGGTGTGTAGTTACATCTACTTATATTTTCATTTAGCTAAACATATGTTATATATGTTACATTACAATACAATCGTGCAGACACTTGTGCTTTGTATAAAGATATGTAGATGCAAATGCAAACTCCATTTATGTTAAACGCCAGTTCACCTGACAACCTCTTATAGAAAGAAGGGCAGTTTAAGTTATCATCACAGGATCGCTACATCTTGTTTGAAGTTGAAACATAGCTATAAAACACCTGTCATATTTTCAAAACTCTTAAAGGACACAAAGACATTGTGGTTGATTTACTAAAACTGGAGAGTGCAAAATCTGGTGCAGCTGTGCATGGTCAGATTTTAACTTCAGCTTGCTCAATTAAAGGGGTTGTAAACCCTCATGGTTTTTCACCTTAATGCATTCTATGCATTAAGATGAAAAACCTTCTGTGGTGCTGCACCCTCCTCGAGCCCCCGTTTTACTTACCCGACCCCGATCCTTCTCCGGCTGGGAACGAGCACACCAGCTCTACCTGGTGTCTCGTGTCCTGATTAGATAGATTGATAGCAGCGCAGCCATTGGCTCCCACTGCTGTCAATCAAATCCAATGACGTGGCGTCGGAGGGCGGGCCGAGTCCTGCATTCTGTGTGAATGCACACAGATGCGGGACCCGGGAGCGCGCCCACACGGGTGTCCACCAAGGAGAGCACTTCTCCAACGTGGACACTCGATGCGGGGAGGAACCACCAGCGCTGCCGAGGGACCCCAGAAGAGGATGATCGGGGCCACTCTGTGCAAAACAAACTGCACAGTGGAGGTAAGTATGACATGTTTGGTTTTTTTTTTTTAAACGAGGGTTTACAACCCCTTTAAGCTTTGGCAAAATAAAAGAAACTGGAAGCTGATTGGTTTATATGCACAGCTGCACCAGATTTTTCAATCTCCAGTTTTAGTAAAACAATCCCATTGAGTAAGTTTGCCCAATCTGTTTGTTTATGGTGAGATTGGGGAACATTCATGTGTGTGGGCCATCCTCAGCATTTCCTAGCTGAGTCTTCACTGATGAGGAGTTGATTGGCTGGGGGGGAGGGATTTTTTTCTGGACTAGCTCATTTGAAAAACTGGACTTTTAGATGTATTTTGTTTGTATCTCTTATATAGTTGATTTTAATTCACTACATCTTGTCAATCTCAGCCCACAGCCCTGGTGATCAAGGAATTCTTAACCCTGCTCGCTGTATGTCACACGGTTGTTCCTGAAAAAGATGGAGACACAATCATCTACCAGGCCTCATCCCCAGGTTAGTGACTTCTCCAAGAGTAAGACCAAATATATGGCTAAACTGGCAATCTAATGTCCTCATATGCAAAGCACTAAGAATGTATATTGGCGTAGTTCCCCAGAGCAACCAGTCAGGTTCCTGCTGTTATTTACTATTGTTCAACATAAGATGAAAGCAAGCATCTGATAAGTTACTCTGGACAACACAATGGGGTTGATTTACTAAAACTGAAGAATGCAAAATCTGGTGCAGCTGTGCATGGCAGCCAATCAGCTTCTAACTTCAGCTTGTTCAGTAAACCTTTGACAAAAAACCTGGAAGCTGATTGGTTTCTAAGCAGTGCTACACCAGATTTTGCACTCTCCAGTTTTAGTATATCAACCCCATAGACTTACTGACTTAAATTTTTTTTTTTAGGCTCATAACAATAATAACAATCATGATTGCTATTCTGCAGTAGCCTGAAGCATACTTTTATACAAGTGTCTGAATAAGCCCTTGATACCAGCATTTGATATAATTCTACCACCTGAATGGCACCTTGATACCAATATGTAGTATCTTTATACCAATGCCTGAATAATGCCATGCTGCAAGAACATTATTAATACTAGGTTTTAAAGGTGTTGGAAAGCCTGCACCCCTCTCTTCTTCCTAAAGGATGTACACACTCCCGTCAGGTATGACACTGTGGGGTTGGTTTACTAAAACTGGAGTGTGCAAAATCTGGTGCAGCTGTGCATGGTAGCCAATCAGTTTCTAACTTCAGCTTGTTCAATTAAGCTTTGACAAAAAAAAACCTGGAAGCTTATTGGTTTCTATGCAGAGCTGCACCAGATTTTGCACTCTAGTTTTAGTAAATCAACCCCTGTGCTTGGCCATTCATTACTTATTCGGTGGTGGTACGGCTGTTATTATTGAAGGACAGTGAGGAACGAGATGCTGTATGATGCAAGAACCTGAATTTGGCACTTTCCAGCTCTATGTCATAGTCTAAGCCCTGGTTCAGATTGGTGCGATTTGACATGTCAAATTGCATGTCAAATCGATGGCAATTGCCAACAATGGCGCCATCTTAATCGGTGTGATGCCGCACTGATTTTAAAAAAATCGTTTCTGTACTACTTTTTACGATTTTGGGGTGTGATTTTTCATTGACATCTGTCCAGAAACCCGCACAGATGTCTCAGAAATCGCCGCCGAAATCAGGACTGACATGCGGGAATGAAATGGTGCGAGTTCAGCTGAACTCGCACCATTTCATTCCCGCACTCAGTGTGAACCTGGGCTGAAGGTACAAAAGATCAAGATAGATCTGACAACTAGAGAGCCTATCTGATTCAAAACCATTTACTGTGCAAAGAAATTTTCTGCAGTGTTTCTTGAATGCGGTGCAATTTCATTTGCAAAAAATATCCAATCACATGCAAGGAGAAACAATAATAGCATTTTAGGTTGCAAGTGATTGGATGATGGTAGTCAGCAGAGCTTCACCACTTTCACTAAGACTCTTAGGCTACTTTCACACTGGGGTGAGCGGGCGCTTGTGGTAAAGCGGCGCTATATTTTGCGCCTCTTTACCGTCGTTTTAGCGGCGCTATTCGGCCGCTAGCAGGACGGTTTTAACCCCCACTAGCGGCTGAAAAAGGGTTAAAACCGCCTGCAAAGCGGCACTGCAGCGCCGCTTTGCCGGCGGGTTTGCAGCGCTACCCCATTGTTTTCAGTGGGAAAGGGCGCTTTAGGAATGGGCTTTCACATTGGAGTGAATTGAGTAGCTCTTTCAGGACACTTTGCAGGCGCTATTTTTAGCACTTTAGTGCCTGCAAAGCGCCTTAGTGTGAAAGTAGCCTTAAAGTATATCTAAAGCCAAAATTACATTTTTAGAATTTGTATCTATAATAACCACTCTCACATATTTTTCCGTGGCTCAGGAGATTCCTTTCACTTCCTGTCCTGTAGACTCAATAGAAAGTGACAGGATATGTTTCCTTTGAGAGGAAAATACCTCTTAGATCCTCTGTTCCTGTTATTTAACCTCTGTTCCTGTTATGGTGGCAAATAAAAATTTTGGATTTATCCTCTCTTTCATTCTCTGTGACATTGTTGATCAGGACAGTAAGGCCTGGTTCACACCTATGCATTTTTTGGTGCTTTTTGAAGAAACGCACTACAGTTCATTTAATATGGTTCCCTATGGGATACAATCACGTCTATGCTTTTTTTCAGCCACTGCGTTTTTGTAAAAGGGCAGGGACTTTTTTAAAATAATGCAAAACAGTGCTTTTTTTGCTTTTATGGTTCAATAGACTTCAGCGGAGAAGCTGCAGAAAAGCATGCATTTTTTAATTTGGCCAACAACAAATTGGCATAAAAAAAAAAAACATAAAAGATGCAAAACGCAAATTGCGACAAAATTGCAGTAAAATCACGTGTGCAAAAAAAATATGCAAAAAGCCCTGCAGAAATTATCAAACGCAAACTGCATAGGTGTGAACCGAGCCTAAGGCCTGTGTGTTATTTATTTATTTATTTATTTCAGTTACTTATATAGCGTCGTCAATTTACGGAGCGCTTTACATATACATTGTACATTCACATCAGTCCCTACCCTCAAGGAGCTTACAATCTAAGGTCCCTAACTCACATTCATACATACTAGGGACAATTTAGACAGGATCCAATTAACTTACCAGCATGTCTTTGGGGTGTTGGAGATAACCGGAGTTACCCGGAGGAAACCCACGCAGGCACAGGGAGAACATGCAAACTCCAGGCAGGTAGTGTGGTGGTTGGGATTTGAACCAGTGACCCTTCTTACTGCTAGGCGAAAGTGCTACCCACTACACCACTGTGCCACCTTTTTTTGGTGCTTTTTGCAGAAACGCACTACAGTCCATTTAACATTCACATTTATCCTTTTTTCAGCCACTTGCGTTTTTGGAAAGGATCAAGGACTTTTCTAAATGCAAAACTGTGCTTTTTTGGTTCAATAGACTTCAATGGAGAAGCTGCTGAAAAGCATGTGGTGTGTTTTGCTGCAATTTGCCGTTTTTAATCTGCCCAACAACAAATTGGCTGAAAAAAAAAACATAAAAGATGCACAATTGCAAATTGTGGCAAAATCGCAGTAAAATCACGTGTGCAAAAACTGCAAAACGCACAGCAAAAACCACTGCAGAAATGATCAAATGCAAATTGCACAGGTGTGAACCGAGCCTGAGGCCTGGTTCACACCTATGCATTTTTGGTGCTTTTTGTAGAAACACACTACAGCCCATTTATCATGGTTTCCTGTGGGACACGTTCACATCTATGCTTTTTTCAGCCACTTGCGTTTTTGGAAAGGGCCAGAGACTTTTTAAATGCAATACGGTGCGTTTTTGGTTCCATGGCCTTCAATGGAGACTCTGCAGTAAAGCAAGTTGTGTGTTTTTGACGCATTTGTGATGAGGCTTTGACACGTTTTGCCTTTTTTAATCTGCCCAACAACATATTGGGCAAAAATCATAAAAAATTGCAAAACATATGGAAAAACACACTGCAAAAAGCACTGCAGAAACAGATAATGCGTTTTTAGTTATAAGACCGCGGCCACCCCGGAGCTGTGTGAACCGGCCATTAAGAGCCGGTCACACTCTCCTGTCATGTGAATTGGATGTGGAGAAACCCTCATCCAATTTGCATATGCGTGAACCCAGCCTTCAGGAATGGCCTGGGTGGCTGTTCCTTCAGAGTGCATGAGCCAGTGACGTCACCGTCTGCATCTACAGTAAATATCTCCTAACTGGTGCATGGAGATATTTACACTACTTATAGGTAAGCCTTATTATAGTGTTATTCTATGTGTCCATGCACACTACTTTAGGTCATTAGCGTTTTTTGAGCTTCAGCATCTAGGAGCAGAAAAAGATTTTCTTGAGTTTTTTGGAATGTTTTTCCAGCAGAAAGAAAACGCTGAATGCTTTTTCTTTTTCTTCCATGTACTGCAAAAACGCTAATAAAATGCTAATTCTCCTAAAAGCTACTAGAATGCTACTAGAAGCTGGCACAAAATTGCTGTTATCAGCATTTTTCATCCTGCGTTTTTTTTTTTCTAGTTTTTCTGGCGCTTATGAAAAATGCTAGTGTGCATGGAGCCTAAACACTATAGTTTTGATTCATCTGGGAGGGTTAGAGCCTCTGCCAGGTCTACTGCTATCAGGGGCTCTGTTAAGAGAGATTTCCCCTCACATTCTGTTCTTTTACAAGACAGGAAGTCAGGGATATTCTGCAACAGGGAAAAAAGCAACAACAAAAAAAGCAGAGAGGGGTTCTAATAAAGTATATAAAAATCCCCACCTTGTAAAACAACCCATTCAGGAATTGAAATGAAAGGCAGGCAAAACATTTGTGTGTATATATATTTTTATAATTGATCACATACCCTTTGTTCTCATCTGCATAAGAGCTGGGGGAGGAGAATAAACAATACACTGGTCTTGCCAGTAAATGGCTGTGCAGGGGAGGCGTGTCAGGACAAGTCTGATCATTGGAGGAGAGCAGGCTGAGTTAGGCTGAGCTAGAAAATTGACCACCCTGTGCTCTGCTGTCTCGTGTGGTCGGTTTTTAATAGGAAAGCAGAACACCAGGGATTTCACACAAAGGAAGCAATGCAAAGAGAATAGGATACTTTCTCATACAAGTACATGGTACAGCAGGCACATATCAGCAATATGACATTTGGGTCTACATATTCTTTAACTTAAAAAGCCTTTCTTTTGTCTGTGTTGCTGTTATAGAGATTTCCCTCATTTCTTGTCCTGGGGACAACCTTCCCCACCCTATGTAAAAAATAAAATAAAATAATAAAAAAATAAATATATATATGCACATTGGAGTATAGACAGGGCTTTTTTTCTCAAACAATAGGTGGTGGAACTCAACCACGACCCCCCCAAACCCCCCCCCCACACACACACCCTCCAAATCACATCACAAATGGAGCGAGTACAAAGAAGGGCAACAAAGCTAATAAAGGGTCTGGAGGATCTTAGTTATGAGGAAAGGTTGCGAGCGTTGAACTTATTCTCTCTGGAGAAGAGACGCTTGAGAGGGGATATGATTTCAATTTACAAATACTGTACTGGTGACCCCACAATAGGGATAAAACTTTTTTGCAGACGAGAGCTTAATAAGACTCGGGGCCACTCATTACAATTAGAAGAAAAGAGGTTTAACCTTAAACTACGTAGAGGGTTCTTTACTGTAAGAGCGGTAAGGATGTGGAATTCCTTTCCACAGGCGGTGGTCTCAGCGGGGAGTATTGATAGCTTCAAGAAACTATTAGATAATCACCTGAATGACCGCAACATACAGTGGCTTGCGAAAGTATTCGGCCCCCTTGAACTTTTTAACCTTTTGCCACATTTCAGGCTTCAAACATAAAGATATAAAATTTTAATTTTTTGTGAAGAATCACCAACAAGTGGGACACAATTGTGAAGTGGAACGAAATCTATTGGATATTTTAAACTTTTTTAGCAATTAAAAAACTGAAAAGTGGTGCGTGCAAAATTATTCTGCCCCTTTACTTTCAGTGCAGCAAACTCACTCCAGAAGTTCAGCGAGGATCTCTGAATGATCCAATGTTGTCCTAAACGACTGATGGTGATAAATAGAATCCACCTGTGTGTAATCAAGTCTCTGTATAAATGCACCTGCTCTGTGATAGTCTCAGGGTTCTGTTGAAAGCGCAGAGAGCATCATGAAGACCAAGGAACACACCAGGCAGGTCCGTAATACTGTTGTGGAGAAGTTTAAAGCCGGATTTGGATACAAAAAGATTTCCCAAGCTTTAAACATCCCAAGGAGCACTGTGCAAGCGATCATTTTGAAATGGAAGGAGTATCAGACCACTGCAAATCTACCAAGACCTGGCTGTCCCTCTAAACTTTCAGCTCAGACAAGGAGAAGACTGATCAGAGATGCAGCCAAGAGGCCCATGATCACTCTGGATGAACTGCAGAGCACTACATCTGAGGTGGGAGAGTCTGTCCATAGGACAACAATCAGATGGTTAAAATTGAGGGGAAGATGGATGCAGCCAAATACAGGACCATTCTCGATTAAAACCTGTTGGAGTCTGCAAAAGACCTGAAACTGGGACGGAGATTTATCTTCCAACAAGACAATGATCCCAAACATACAGCAAAATCTACAAAGGAATGGTTCACAAATAAATGTATCCAGGTGTTAGAATGGCCAAGTCAAAGTCCAGACCTGAATCCAATCGAGAATCTGTGGAAAGAGCTGAAAACTGCTGTTCACAAACGCTCTCCATCCAACCTCACTGAGCTCGAGCTGTTTTGCAAGGAAGAATGGGCAAAAATTTCAGTCTCTCGATGTGCAAAACTGATGGAGACATACCCCAAGCGACTTGCAGCTGTAATCGCAGCAAAAGGTGGTTCTACAAAGTATTAACGCAAGGGGGCCGAATAATTTTGCATGCCCCACTTTTTATTTTTTTATTAGTTAAAAAGTTTCAAAAATCCAAAAGATTTCGTTCCACTTCACAATTGTGTCCCACTTGTTGGTGATTCTTCACAAAAAATAAAAATTTTATATCTTTATGTTTGAAGCCTGAAATGTGGCAAAAGGTTGAAAAGTTCAAGGGGGCCGAATACTTTCGCAAGCCACTGTACAGGGATATATAATGTAATACTGACACATAATCACACACATAGGTTGGACTTGATGGACTTGTGTCTTTTTTCAACCTCACCTACTATGTAATACTATGTAATACATCAAATAGTGGGTGTGGTCATATTTCACAAACAGTAGAAGGGTCTTAAAGGGGCATTAAATATCAGGATTGCATTACATACAGAGTGCAGAGTTCATGGGGGTTATACACAGAGTGCAGAGCTGTCACTTGTAAACACAGAAACCAGACTGCGTTTACAAGTGATTGTGGTGAGCAGGCACCAAAGGGTCTGAGCCAGAGGTGGTGGAACTGAGTATAGATATAGTTTAATTGCATTTACTGCTTGCTCAGTAATGTGCATATTTTGGGCACAGGTTAACTTTATAGTATGAATGTTATTAGTCTAACAGACATGAATGAGTAACAATCCCCCTTGTTTTTGTAGATGAAGGAGCTCTAGTGAAAGGAGCAAAGAAACTGGGCTATGCATTTACTGGAAGGACGCCAGATTCCGTCATTATAGATGCTGTAAGTATTGCCTGGAAAAAAAAGATGTATGTAGTGTTTACATTTTGCGTGATTATGAGCCCAGATGAGGAGCATCTTTAAATCATAGGCGGTACCTTTAAATATAAATTTGATTGCTTCTGACTTAGAATATTTGTCAGGTTAGCACTGTTATCTGGGTCTCACCTGGGGAAATTTTCCTTAATTTCCTATGTTAATGGAAATCCCAGCATTGACATTTGTCCCCAGACAAGGGCAGAAAGTGAATAGAAATCTTCCCCTACTGGGACGCAAACATTAATAAAAACTAGATGGAGGCTAGTTCTTTACAAAACAAAAACATACAATTTGGAGTTAGACTTTAAGAGAACATGGAAATATATGGAAAATCATGTACTTCTCAGGAACTTTAGAAACTGATAGATGTCTGTAGCTTCATTTACAATTAAACTTCCTGTATGCTGAAACATTTCTGCTGTCGGAGTGGGAATTTATTAAAGTGGTTGTTAACCCACTTTCCTATGTTTACATGATCTGTTCTGTCTCCTCATACAGTGCCCTACTGTCTCTGTGTATTACTCTCTGTGTCCACTTCCTGCCCGGCCTATAGCAGAATGACGGCCGGCCGGTGGTTCAGTTATCCTGACTGGGCGTCATATGACCACATATCTTGCCAGTCATTGCTAGTCAGTCAGTGCCTGCCAGATGTCCTCATCAGTGATGCCCAGCAGTGCCATCTATCAGTGTCCATCAGTGCCACCCATCAATGTCCATCAGTGCCCCCCATCAATGTCCATCAGTGCCCATCTGTGCCACCTATCAGTGCCACCCATAAGCACCCATCAGTGCCACCTATCAGTTCCACCTATCAATGCCCATCAGTGCTGCATACCAGTGCCACCTATCAGTGCCCAGCAGTGCCGCCTATCAGTGCCCATCAGTGCCAACACATTGGTGCCACCTTATCAGTAGCCATCAGTGCCACCTTATCAGTGCCCATTAGTGCAGCCTCATCAGTGCCTGTCAGTAAAGGAGAAAACGAATTTATGTACTAAATTTTAGAACAGAAACAAAGAAACTTTTTTTTTTTTTTCCAAATTTTCAGTCTTATTTTATTTGTTGCGCAAAAAATAAAAATGCCAGCAGTGATCTAATACCTCCAAAAGAAAGCTATATTTGCGGGAACAAAATGATAAAAAAAATGTGTTTGTGTACAGTGTAACATGACCGCACAATTGTCATTCAAAGTGCGACAGCGCTGAAAGCTAAAAATTGGCTTGGGCAGGAATGGACAAAAGTGCTTGGTATTGAAGTGGTCAAAAAAAAATCCTCCTTCACCGTATTTCACAGTGGCTCCCGGCGCTCATGTAACCAGCTGTGTCTTCTCTCTGCCCATCTTGCAGAAGCAGCAGGCGGGGCCAAATTTTCCCCGAACTTCAGCAAGACACAAGGAGGAGAGGAGACACGGCCGGTCATGTGACCGTCAGGAGCCGCTGTGAGATATGATGGAGGATTTTTTTTAATAAGAGACAGGGCACTGTATGAGGAGACAGAACAGATAGTATGAAGATATATTGTATATTCCTGCAGCAGGAGGGGGATGGGGCGGCACTGTGACTAGGTGACACGCAAAGAGGGGAGGGGGGAGGACAGAGGAGACAGACACAGGATAGCAGTCTGCGGCTGACGGAGGGACGCAAACAGACCATGATGTCAGGGGCTCAGCAGCCATGATTATTGTGGTCTGTTTGCAGAGGAGAGGGGAGAAACTGGCAGGATCAGCCAGGTATTACAGGTGGTACAGGGTGCCAAATTACACAGCACTGTGCTGTGTAACATGCTTTAAATGAGCAGATTCATATTTTTTTTGGGGGGGGGGGGGGGTTAACAAACGCCTTAAGTAAAATAGCTCTCTGCTGAAAAGTAGGAACAATCATTTATGGGCCGCTTATTACACTGGAAAAAAACAAAGCTGCAACAGACTGGACCAGTATGCCTGCTTGGTGGCCACTTATAGAAAGACTAATAACTGGGTACCATATATACTCGAGTATAGGTCGATTTGAATATAAGCCGAGGCCCCTAATTTACCCCCCAAAAAATGGGAAAAACGTATTGTCCCAAGTATAAGCCGAGGGTGAGAAATGCAGCAGCTACTGTAAGTGGAAAAGAGGGTCAACAATGCCCATCTGCAGCTGCATGCCTCCCTGTGTCCTGTGCATGTGTCACCTACCTGTGTCCTGTGCATGTGTCACCTACCTGTGTCCTGTGCATGTGTCACCTACCTGTGTCCTGTGCATGTGTCACTTACCTGTGTCCTGTGCATGTGTACCTGTGGCGATCTGCATCCTCCGTGTGCTGCTCTGCATCCACCGATCAGCGTGTGATAACATTCGGCGGCCATTCCACTGTTCAAAAGCCGTGCCTCCTCCTCGTCTGTGATAGGCAGAACACTCCATTTCCCAGCGGTCAGCCTATCACGGACATCCGCTCATCCTCATACCACAGACGACCTCTGTATAGGCAGACAGTTCCTGAGCAGTAGGCAGTGTGAATGAACAACGAGAGTGTTGATTAACATGCTCGCAGTTCATTGATTCTACAAATCCATCTGCTGTGGTGGCAGACGGTAATTGTAGTTTATTCATTCACAAATTCCTGTGAATGAATGATGTGGCTGCATGGGTGTAGCCCCGCACAGCCGCACTATTTTTAAAATGTGACAGCAGGTGCGGGGAGAGGAACCCCCGCCCGATGTCACAGTGGAGGTGAGGGGGGTGAGCAGGGGTGCTACATTAGTAACATTTCAAAAAGATAAAGGCTGACTTGAATTACTAATCAACAAACAAACAGCAGGGATGCACAGATCCACGCATCAAACCCACCATCGCCTAAAACATAACTTTTAATAAGTATCTATATAAAACACATGGTTTAAGGAGTATAGAGAAGTTAACGAGAACTGTCAGATGCATCACCTTACTTATAGGGCAATATGAGACTAGTGCAGGGACATAATATTATGATCCTGGAGGTTGTATACAAATGCCTCCATCCAAAGGTAGATAACAAGACATATCAGGAAACATAGCAGGAACATTCCTGTTGTCTGTAGTGAGTAGTGTGTTGGGGAAGGTCAATATATTGAAAAGTCCCCACTTCGTACAATTTTGAACTAGTACTAATGGTCAATGTGACTACTGAAAGGCTTGACTGCCTACCTAAAACCCAACATACTACAGTGCCCATTCCAGCCTGGTAGAAATTCTGCTCTAATTCTGCTCTAATTCACCACTACCTCCGCCAGTATATAAGAGTCCCCCTTATGCCTTCTGTGACATAGCCTGGCTTACCCCACTGAGAAAAGTCCTCATACAAAGTGAAAACCAAAATTAAAAAAATAAAATTAAAATTAAAAAATAGAAAATAAAAAACAAAACAGTCCCTCAACTCAACATGTTTTGCCTCTAAACAAGGCTTCATCAGGGGTGCAATGTGAATTGTAGTGTTATACAGAGCACATGGCAATTGGTGGGTGCCTCCAGTAAACAGATCTATTTATATGTCATGTGAGTGCGTCATGACGTTGTTTGCATCATGACGTAATTATGCATCACATCGTAACATGTGTCCCAACGTAAATATATGTCCTGACATCAGACCTCACCTGTGTACTAAACAATTGTTCCATTTCCAACCAGGTACAACCTCTGTATGGGCAAAGCGCCCTCTGGTAGCAAAAAAAAAGATATTTCTACCTGGAATCACTCCCAATGTTATACAATTACTATAGAAGCATCGTTCACCAATGACATGACAATATGTATTAATATCGTCAACTCTCTATTCCATAATTATCTATATAGGGCGCCTGTAGAAGTGATGTCCTATTTAAAATTGATGTTTGAGCCACACATGTCTAGCTATTGGCCTGTCTTTCTTCAGGAAAAGATCATTGATATGCATTAGTAACATATTACATGTTACACCCTAAATACTGGTGTAACATGTCATTAGAGGTGAACCTATCCTTTAACACATTCAGTACAACAAAATAAACATTCCCCAGTAAACTTTTTATTAAAATTCTCACCCAGCACTTACAGTGCACAATTTTCAATGCTGCTGGATCCTGCTGCCCCAGTGAGGCTTCCCTGAACTTCCAGTCTCCACAGAAAAGAGTTAACAGTGGACAGTGCAGTCTCCAGCCAGTCTGTTAGTTTGGTGAATTGAGAGGAGAAGGATTCCCTGCCATCCTAGGGTATGGGGCTGTGTGTTTCTTTTGATGCACAGGGCATAGGGAGACACAGCTTAAGTTGGCTCCATAGCATGTTGCAAGAGAAAGGAGCCACCCTTAAACAGAAAACCTGGGGGAAGGTCATGGCACCAGCATAAACTGGAACACACGCAAGTGTTAAAAGATAATGAAGTTGCATACTCTGTGTGATTAAATCAGCTGCTGAAAGTGCTTAAAAAACTGTGACTTTAATATTACTTTAAGTATTACAGGTAGGTGTTATACTTGCCCTCAGCCTGTGATTGCACATTGAAGCTGTAGACTGATGAGCTCCTCTCTCTGCCACCTTGCTCTCTCCTCATATCAACATGTTTTTTGTTAGCATATGAGCATGCCAACAATTCTGATTGAATCCTAGTACTGCCCTCCCTCTGCCAGTCTGAGCTCTGCCATACAGAGAATTTCAAGAGGCTGATACCAGGTCAGATTATTATTTTTTTTATTATTGGTTTTGTAATGAAAACATCCCTGCATGGAGTGGTGTTTTTTTAAAATTTTTTTAAAGCTGCCTGGATTTCAGCTTTAATATTTCGATTTTTAGAATTAATCCACAGTGCTGGTGTTTCTAATCTGAATGTTAGAATGCAAAACTGTTCTTTATTTTTATTACTTTGTGAGACCAAAAATAGCAAAATGCAGATGCAGAATTATCAGCTTGCTTGAATGCCATTGTGTGTGTGTACTCATTAAACAATGCTAACTTACTTTTTAATAGTGGGTAAAATGATATGAAAATAACACTTACTTTGTATATATACCTCCCGGGGTCTGTGTGCCATTTTTGATTTCCTGGGCAGCTCTCTGGGAGTTCCAAAAATCGGGACACTCTTATATGCAAGTATTGACTTAACTTTTTAGCTTTGGCCTACAACTTCTATATTTTGGGAGGGGGGTGTTAGAGTGACTTGGTTTTTAGCACTCCTGGGTGCTCCTTAAAATGCCTGCTGTAAATATTAGACTTTTGATATTTTTTTTACACTCATGGGTTTCTGTTAACCAGTGCCATGTCTAAAATCCCTTAACTAAATGCCCCAGATGTTCTGCTCATATTTTTAAACTTCAGATATTTCAGATGAGGCCTATTATTGAAGTGTCCTCATTAGCTACTGAAATTGTGAAAGAAGGGCATAGCAACAGAGCAGATAAAGTATTTGGTCAGTTTATAGCAGAGCAGTAATAGATCATTTCTGATTGGGTGTTATGTGGACATGCAGATCGAACATTTACTTTGCAGAGTTTGCATGTATGTATAACGACTATCCACAAGGTGGCAGCATTTTCAAACTTAACTTTGTTTCCTTGGCTGGAAAAAAATACATTTTTTTTTTCTTTTTTAGATGGGCACAGAACAGAGCTTTGAACTGCTCAACGTGCTGGAATTCTCAAGGTAACGTTATCCACCACTTATCGCTAATTTAATTGCAGCTCTCCCTTGTGCTGTGTATTTATCTTTTTATTCATGCTATCTGTTAGTTCAATCAATATTGTGCCCCGTGATGTATATTATGAAATCATTATTTGATCATTGAGAAGAGAACAGTGTATTGGTTCACATTACCCCTCTTACCACAAGGAAAATATTTCCAGCAAATGAAAGAGAACACAGAGTATCTCTTACACATCTAATGTTCAACTATAATAAACTCAGAGTAGGAAAATAATGAACTGATTATTGTTAAGTCCTTAGGTAAATCTCTGAGTTCTATTTTGAAAGTCTAATGTATAAGCAGTGACTGAAGAAGTGTGAATTTGCTTTTTATTTTGGGTCACCATATTTCCTTTTTCTTGGACCAAAAATGTGAACATTTATCTTAAAGAAATAGGAAAGATGGATTTAAAAATAGCTTAATACATAGAGGCCCCTAGAATATAAACCATAACTCCCAACCTTTAAAATGTATCTCTAGCCAAAACATTTTTTAGAACCCCTGACAGGTTTTTTATTGCTGTCTATGTCCCTGCTGTGGAGATACACCCTCCCTTTCTATCCTGGTTTACACTGTCATGGGACAAACAGTGATGGAGTCTGGAACCAATGATGGTGCTAGAACGAAATATGGGGGAAATCATCCAATGTGGGTCACTGTTCTGGGGACAATTGTCTAAGAGGGAATTTCCTCTCCCTTTCGAAGGATCTCTATATGTCACTGGGATGTCACTGGGATATGAAGTGAAGTGAAATCTATCTAATGAGACACAGGCAGCCTACAAAAACTAGCAGAGGCTCTAACTCTTCAGTACTCTATCCAAAATTATTATTATTATTTATTTTATTTTTTTTAGCTAAGCTTACACGTTAATGTGTTGCTAAACCCAGGACCCCGCATTTACTATATCTGGTCTCCCACAGTACACAAAACATGGAAATACAATTATTTTAGTAAATATAAACTGTTAAATTCCTTTTCTCATCAGCAGTATATAGCAGTCTTGTGACTTCTATCAGTGTCTGGTTAAAGCTTGTAGGAGGCGTTTTCATTCTGCTCTGACTGTCCTATGAGGATGCAGGACCCCTGACCCGCTGTCTGGACAGTGGTGATCACATGCACTCTCCCAAAAAAAAAAAAAAGCTCTCTAGCAATACACACCAAACTGAGCATGTGCAGTGTAAAAATGTAACATGTTGGGGTTTATTTAGTAAGGTAGTTCACAATGCTGTGAATATTAACAAAATATAATGGCCAATAGTAACTAATGACACTTTATTTATCACTGATCTAATGTCAGTATACAGAAATGGGGTTACAGAACTTCATTTAATATTTTTTCTTTTACTTTGTTTCACTTTCTTAAATGGTACTGAACTCCAAAAAGTTAAGATATGTAATTTTATAGTAAAGATCTAGAAATGTTATTAGTGCTTAAGCAATACCATTTTGCCTTTACTTCCTTCTAAAAATTAGCAGTGCCCTTCCAGTGCTTTGAAATGCATAGCTGTATATCTGCGATGATCTAAAGAACTGTGCCCTCTAACTGCTAGTCTCATGAGATTTGGAGTGGGATTTGGTGATGCTACCACTGTGCTGCTCACTGTTCTTTCTTGCTGGAGAGTAATCTGTACCTAATGACCTACAGTGGAAGGATCCTCCTGCTCTTGTTTTATTTATTCTGTGGACCTGTGCTTTCTACACCTCTCCTGCTGCTTCTTGATTATTTCCCAACCAGTCATCAGGGGGGCAGTTCTGATATGAGGAAGCTCTGTTTCTCTACTAAAATATCTCTGCTTGCCTTTCTTGGGGTAGAATTTTCACTTTTAGGGTTGAGTCTGGTCACACTTGTACATTTGAATGCAGTGAAACCAAACAGTTTATGCTCAAAATGTAGTTGAAGTAAAAATCCTGTTCATTCCTATATGGCTAGTTCACAGCAATGTGATTCAGCTTAGAATGTTTTTAAAATATAGGATATGCTATGCTGTGAAGCAGACCCATTGAAATGAAAGGAAATTGCCAAAGTCATATAGTTTTGTATATGTTTAATGCATCTGTGCCATGGAAAAACTCTATTCTGAATAATTCTCCCTTGCTTTGCATTCAGACACAAAAAGTGTGTCTGAATTGCACAAAAACAATTGTATCAGTCACACAAAAAAACAGATAATGTGTGTTCCAACATATGTGTTGGTGTATAAAAGTCCAAGGGGGTCTAAGACTGCATTTGTCAGCCGAGAATATTTTTAAACAGAACTACACAAGGAAAAAAAGTCAGTATTTTTATATGAACAAACTGTACTGTATGAAGATCTGTAGCGCTTGTGGAGGAAATATCACAGTTCTGTTGGGAATGAGCCTGTCAGCATGGAGACATATCATTAGGAGGGTCTGGGTTAAATATAAGGCTTTACATTTTTTTTATTTCACTAAGGATTTCAAAGAATCATAATGATCTAATTGCTTAAAAAATGAGACTCGTCTCTTGACATGTCTTTGCTTCCCAGTTTACCATATAAACTAAGGGGGGAAAAAAAGCCTCACAAGTCCTGGTACCATCACTTGCAGGTAGGCCTAATGATATTGCCTTTTGTCTCTTGATTAAATTGGTCCTGATTAGTAAAATAAGTTTTACTAGTTCTGGTACCATAATGGCAGGTAGGCCTAATGCTGGTGCCTTTTGTCTGTTGATTAAACTGGTTATGATTAGGAAAATAAGCCCTACCATTTTTTTGCTGTGACAGACCCTTGGCACCCCACTCGGGTGCTTCCGCCAACCAGCGCCTCCTGCTCTCCAAACCCTTCCAACAGACCGAGAGCTAATACCCAGCCCTTTTAGCCCAAGCATCATACACAGACAAGATATTGAGCTAAAACCAGAGGAAATGACTGTTTATTGAACAGAAATACAGGTTTTTATACACTTCAAAAGTAGGGCAGTCACCAACCTAAACAATAAAACCAAATATTACCCAAAACATCACACAATGGTTTCCACCAACATAAGCAAACCATGATCTAATGAAACAGTTACCTAAATAACAACTAGTCACCTAGACCAGTGGTTCTCAACCCTGTCCTCAAGTACCCCCAACCCAGACCATGTTTTGGGATTTTCTCTTAGATAAAATAGCTGTCCAAAATACCAAGCCATTGTCTCTGATTTAAGATGTGCAAGATAAAGGAAACCTGCAAACATGGCCTGTTGGGGGTACTTGAGGACAGGGTTGAGAACCACTGACCTAGACAATTCTTTGGTTAATTAGGGGTCCCACCTCACCTCAGACTGTCTGACACCAGTCTACAACAGTCTATGAGAAAAAGTTTCCAGCAGTCTGAAAAATTGGAATTAATTTATGTTTATAGATTTCTTGAGGCATATTGTTGATAAATATTTCTGTCCCAAGTGGAGGAGCCTCTCCAACCCAGTCTGCAGGAGGGCAACCATATTTCATTAACCTGTACAAGATTATTATTACACCTTTCCATGCACTCCAGAAGGGAAGCTTTATGCTCCTTATTCAGAGAATGAATCCAAGCCTCACTCTCAACGTTCATCACATTGTTGTCCATTATTAGAAAATTATCTGCTCTCTCTATGGGAGAGACTGTGCCTTATTAATTCTGTATTAGCAAGTTAAAGTTCTCAAAGTTACTAAATGCCTGGTTTGAAGTTCATACAAGGGGGTGCATACAAGGCATACAGAAGAACAGGGCTTACAACAGGAGATGTACACTACCAAGGGTTAACAAGTGATGAATGCTGCAGAAAGAGAAAGACTGCCTTGCCATTTCCATGAGTAACCGGAGGAGTGTTCGTGCCTGAATCCACCAGCTTGCAAGCATACAGTCAATTGACGGGGATCACAGTGTGCTCCGATAGCGAGGGGGTCTTTAAACACAACTCCCTCCCTAGCGACTGGTGCCCCATACTCGAGACTGGAACTGTAGCATGAAGCCCCTATGTATCTAGCCTGTATGTCATGGAGAATAATATGAGAGAGGTTCCTCAGAAGTACAGAACCTTAGCAAACTTATGTAAAGTCTCAAGTATGCCACTGGGAGTGAGGCGGCATCAAAGCTAGGCTGGAGAGTGGGATACAGTATCCGTGGTATCCCTTCAAAAGTGCTGCATCATGTAAGGAAGTCTGAGTACAGTTAGTCAAGTGGAACGCTGCTGTGAAGTGGATGAAACACAAAAGATTAATTATGCCAAGACGTACTCGCCTCTAAGTTGGAGTGGTGCCTTAGTGCTAATTTCTCATGACTGCGGCCTCCGTCTGCTTAGGCATTAGCGAGCATAGTTCCCGGAGCACCCCTTTAGAGTCCCTTAAGCCCCACCCATAACTGAACAGTGCCGTGTGGAGTCGGTTTGTTAGTTTGGAGAAGGGAGGAGCAGGGAAGTGCCTTCCATCCTAGGCTATGGGGCTGTGTGTTTTGCACACAGCATAGGTAGACAAAGCTCTAGTCCAAGCATGCAAGGGTGGCTCCATACAACACTGCAAGAGAAATGAACCACCATGAAACAGGAAACCTTGAGCAGTATGGCACCAACTTAAACATGAATATAGGCAAGGATTAATAAATGAAGACGCTGCATACTCAGTAAGTGAAAACATCAGCTTCTGAAAGTGCTTAAAAAGACTAAGGGTTTAAAGTGGAACTAAACTTTGTTAATCAAATCTACCTGTTTCTAATCCTTGTGCTACTAGCCTTAGTAAATTGAAGGAATGCTATAGATACATGTTTTAAATGTTCTCTTCAGTTGCTTCCTGGTTTCTGGCCTAGTTCAAAATGATCTCATACATCCCAGGTGTCTTCATGGACCTTTTTTTTTTTTTTTAATCTGAAGGAGGGGAGGAAGGGTTTTCTAAGCTATGCGCACCCCTTGCTTGCATGCCTCAGCTAAGGGCAGATGGATTCCATTAGGTAAATGCTACATTAATCATCTGCCCTTACTTAAGATGGCCACAGCTAGAAGTGCTAGGGGGCTGTTTTTTAAAGTGATTTCTTGACAAAATAAAGCATGGCAACACTGATGGATGGTTGAGTTTGTTTTGAACATTAAAACATAATGTGGTGTTGTGCTCAGATACATTTAAGCTGGGTACATACTATTCATTTTGAGGGGTTGAACGAAAAAAAACTGTCAAACCCGGTCGGAACCGCTGTACTAACCATGCGAGGTTAGTTTAGCGATGACAGGGGGATGGCCTCCTCACCAGAACACTCCTGACAGCACTCTCTGCCATATTCAGCCCGTGTGTACGGGGCTTTAATTTCTGCTTTAATATCACTTTAGGTTGAGATGGCTGTGCTGTAAATTTGTCATACTGTATGTGTCTGTCTGTCTAGCTATCTATCTGACTGTAAATCTCTCTATCTATCCTATGCCTGTTTGTATATCTTTCTTTATATTTAGAAATTACTTTAATAGGAAGACCTCTGAGTACAATCAGTACTGTGGATAAGACAGCTATAGGTACTGTAACCAAACAGTTGAAGATAAATAGCATAATGTGTATCTGAACAATGTCCTCATTACTCCCAGGGCGGGACCAGGCTTCCTGAGCTAGTGCTGACTCCCTCCTATTACCTTTAATGTCGTCTAGGAAAGTCCAACTAATGAGGAACCCACATCCAGGTCTTTCTGCCAAGCAAAAGTTACAAGCCATCCATCTTTTCTGAGCATAAGTGTGTTTGTTTAACAGGGGGAGTCATGCTATAGCTTGCGCCATCAGGCTACTGCATTCTACTATGCTATTGACATCATCCTGGAGCTTAGCCTGTATAAAAACTAAGGTTGACCACTCTCTGTATGGTGCAACATTTGTATTTTCAATCATCTGAAAATTAAAGCCAGTTTTTTAGAAGCCTTTTTTTTGTGATAGAGCATTTGGATCGTTGTGCATTTTATAAATACTGCGCGTGATCCATCAAATGTCGTTTAGCTGAATAGTATCCCTTATTATAATATTGTTCCAAAACACATTCTAATTAGCATTTGATTGATTAAAGTTATTAATGGAAAGTTTGAATGTGATGTTGCGTAGTAATTTCAAATATTAATTTATACTGCATGTGAGTTTATCATTCATTTTGTGAAAGTGATTTATAGGAAGAAGTGTTGCCGAGCGCTCATCCTGTATTTTAGGGTGATGGAAAGGTTCCTTTTATAGTTAATTATAACTATATATTGGTGTATATTTGTATCTTATATAAAGAAAAAAACATGGCTTGCCACCCCAATGGCTGAAGAGCTGGATAGTTCAGTTTAAGTGGGCAAACTGGGATACCGTTTTCAGCACTGGTATTCTCAAAGCAGGGATACTGCTCTCAGCAAAGGTGTTTCCAAAGTATAGATGCCGCTCTCAACACAGCCAATCCAAAAGTGGTGATACTGCTCTTAGAAATAGTGCTCCCAAAGCAGGAATGCTGTTTTAAGCAATGGTGATCTCAAACCAGGGATATGGCTCTCAGCCCTGGTGCTCCTAAAGCATGGATACTACTCTCAGCGCTGGTACTCCCAAAGATGAGAAACCGCTCTCAAGAATGGTGCTCCTAAACCTGGGATACAACTCTTAGCAATGGTGCTCCTAATTGGAAAAAACCCAGTGCAGTGCATAAAAAAACCCCATAAACATAACCTACAAGTGTCCAACATGAAAAAAAACGAAATATTCACATATGAGTGTATACCGGTCAAATATATGTCAAGAAAAAAAGTCCTCTTGTGTATACTGAGAGAAATGGAAGATTGTGAATCCCAAAAAAGCCTCAGCGTTTCAGCAATGGAACCACCACGAAGACCAAAAGAGTGGAAGCTTACCAGATTCTGATGACCCTCACAAAGGAGAGGTCAAAACATAACCTATCCACATAGCCTCCAAACTGTTTCAGGGATCACAACAGGTCATTGCACTTCAAAGTAATCCACCAGTCAGTACGTGATGAGGCTTCACACAAGCAACACAGGCAAGATATTATAAAAGAAGAAAGACACCTTCCATAGTGTAAAAACCATAGACACAGCAATATTTAATAGGATTGAGTGCACTGACAATCTGTAGGAGTTGTAAAAGCAATTCAAATCACATGTGTAGACCATTTTCCAAATCAAAGATGACTGTGGCTGGTTCGCACATGTGCAGTGGCGTGGCGTGGAGCTGGAACATACACCACTGCACATGCATGAACCAGCTGCCTTTATCTACAGAATAAATGAAGTGGAAGGGGGGACATCCTTCCACTACAGATCCTCGGATACAGCTTTCTGTCCAGCAAGGAAAACAGTTAATAGCACAACCTTGACATTGCCAAATCTCTCTCCTAGTCAGAGGCTGCTTTGCCTTAGGTGATATCATGCTGCACTTATACAGCTCTAAGGCACCTAAGAGCCTAGGTAGGATCTGCACTGCTGTTCTTCATGAGGAATTCAAAACAAAAGTAAATCTTTCAGGGTGCTGCTTAGACACAGATAATATTTCTAGATTTTCTGTAAGATAGCTTTGTTATGTTTTGATACAAACTGTGGGTAATGCGTTGCTGTGATATTTTTGGTAATGCTTTTGATCAAATGCTGCATAAAAGTATTTGAGTTGGTAAGAAGGTTGCTTTGTCTATGGCTAATGTAACAGAAATCCATAATATCTAATGGAAAAGATATTTGTGTTTTTCTGAAATTCCTGTGTACCAGTGACCAGACAATGGGCATTAAACATTCTACATATTCTTTACAAGCAGTAAAAAAAATTAAAACAAGCCATCCCTGACCTCTGTAGCTGCCTATACTGTAAAGTAATTTATCCTCAAAGGTTTTCAAAAATAATAGAAACTATATTTTAACAGCTTATAAACACCTGCTATATGTTTTCTTTAAAGGCGGACAGGCTGCCAAGATCTACTTTACAGTACATAGGAAATAGCTAAAATTTCAGTGCCTCTGTTGGGAATTTTAAAGATAAATTTCTCCTGAGCGCCTTTAGCTACAAAGGTGAATGAGGGCTTTTAAAGTACATTTACTGCATGCTCAGAATATGTAAATTCTTTAGTGTACATAGTCTGGGTGCAGTTTTACTATAAAATTTTAATGACCAGCAGTGGCAGCTGGTGCTAAAAAATTTTGTTGGGGCGCAAACAAAAACCCCTCTAGATCCACACTCACCATACAAACGGAGTGTGTTCCAAATCTTCAGCCTCCTTCAGCCTCCTGTCCTGATTGGCCGGGAGGAGAAGCTGGAAACCGATGGCAAGTATTGATTCGCTAAAATCACAAGTGGGAGGGTTCGAGGCGCAGTGCTCTGTGCCCCAAGGACAAGTTTAGAGCATGTGATTAGAGCCTCAGGCTCTAATCACATGCTTGTAAAAAAATGACTGACCTAATAGAAGTCCATTAGTCCGTCGCCCCGCACAGTGCACAGCCACACACATAAAATGATTGATTTTTAAATAAATGATAATATAACTAACATTATTTAACTTTAAGATGTCAAAAAATGTTAGTAATATTATCAGTTATTTAAAAATCAATCGTTCTATGATTATGCCCACACTCTAAAAAGACATGCTGGTAGGTCGTAAATCGTATCCTGTCTAAATTGGCCCTAGTATGTACTGTATGAGAGTTGGGGGCCATAGGTTGTAAGCTCCTTGATGGCAAGGACCGATGTGAATGTAAAGCTCTGCGTAAATTGACAGCGCTATATAAGTACCTGAAATAAATAAATAAATAAATAAATAATGCAAATTAACTTTGGGAACTTTAAGGGGCAGCGCCCCTATGCCCCTTATGGACCGGCCACCACTGCTGACCAGCCTATTTGTCCACCATCAGAGCAGTACCATACTGACTTTTCAGGCTTTGGAAATAATATTGCCTGGGAATCCATTACCTCCAATCTCATAAGCCCTTTTTATTTTCAGTGGTTTAAAAACATTACAATTCCAGACTTCGCTTGAAGGAATCCCAGGCTGTCCCAGGAATAGCAGCATGGTTTTATAATAAATGGGATACATTCAATAGCTTTAACTGTGTACATGCTACTGACATGACCCTCTTTCCTCACTGACAGAATTAATCTTTCTCTTTGTTTCAGCAACAGAAAAAGAATGTCTGTGATTGTCCGAACTTCATCAGGGCATCTCAGGCTCTATTGCAAAGGAGCAGTAAGTTTCCCGTCATTTCTGCTCCATGTTGTGATTTATTAATGTTAGTATTGAGTTACCAGGTACATTACTTGTAGAAAAGCTAGCTCCCTTAACAATGATTACTGTGTTTTTTGTTTTTTTTTTTTTTTTTTTGCTTTTTTTTTTGTTTTTTTTTTTGGTGTGCTGGAACTTCAGCATTGGAAATCTTTTATTTCATTGAGGTTCCAAGTTTGGAGCTGTGGCATTCTGAAAACTGACAGTTTTTCCTTAGTAGCTTTGGACACGATTCTCCTTTATTCAATAAAGTGTTCTTATTCATGAATGCAGTAACCCAAAGCATAAAGTATTTATATTCTTAAATACAGTAATCCATAGCATCAGAATTAATTCTGCATAAGTTAGATCGGTACAAGAAAGATTATGATGGGCTGTTATGGTTTACTGCATGGGAAAAGTGGATTGAGTGTAATGGGCCACATTTCAAAAGCCTTCTATGAAAAAAGACAGTGTTAGACAAGGTATAGCAAGCAATGTTTTATTGCTTTGTGGTCAGTTCAACATTCCCCCTGAGCTCTTGTTAATACATCTTGATACCTACGTCCACAGTTAACAAGCTTCTGTAAAGGTTCCATACACACAAAAATAAGATTTATCTTTGTTTAGGTGTCTGCAGGTTGTACTGGGTTTCATGTTTTTGGGGGAATTCTGCAGGAAGATCACGGCACCAGTGTCCCAGTTCCACTGACCTCTTGGCCATTGCATTGGCGTCTTCCTTTCTCATCCTCTCCTAGCTTTGAATATGTTCTGTGTTACGGAATATGTAGAAGAGCTTGGGAGACTTCACTTGCTGCAGCAGGACAAGGGAGAATGCATGACAGATGAGAAAAGAAGCAGAGCTGGGAAATTCAGCTAGGAAGCACAATACTGAAGCCCCCAATAAATATAGGAAGGGAAGTGGTAATTAAAATTGCTAACATCCATCCGCAACTGAAACATAAGCTGTGGATAGATTCTTTAACTACTTCACTGCTAGCCCGTAATACCCCTTCCTTTCCAGGCCATTTTTCAGTGCTGTGATAGTTTGACTGACAATTACCGTACTTATGCAGCACTGTACGCACATTAGTTTTATGGAATTTTTTCGAGAGAGATAGACTTTTTCTTTTTGGTGATATTCAGCTCTTTTTGGTCCTCTCCAGAAATGGTGCTGTCCCCTCATTCCTCTCCATCCTGCTGTCTGCAGAATAGGCTGAATTTCATAATATAGCGTCCCCTAGCGTCTGCTCCATGCCGTTCAAACTGCACATGTACACAGTGCGTCCTCTTTAGGCTCCAGCTAACCTTAATAGCAGCAGCTCCAGGCCATTCAAACTCCGCACAGTGTGCTCAGTTAAAGAATGAGACTATGCACACGCAGAGTTTGAACAGACCAAAGCAGCCACTGCTAAGGTTAGATGTAGCCAGGAGAGGACACGCTGCACATGCAGGCAGTTTAAATATCCAGAGTGGCTGTTAGGGTGAGAAATAGTGTGAAAATCAGCCCATTTTACCAACAGCAGGGCATAGAGGAATGGAGGGCTTTTTCTGTAGAGAAGCCAATATAGCCACATCTATACAGGGAGGACCTTCACCATTTTTAACATCAGTAGCTATGGTATGTACTATTCTTTGGATGTAGAACTGGGGGATTTTCAGAAAATCTTTCTGAAAGGTGAACTTACACTTTAAATACAAAAACAATTATCCAGGTTGCCAATTACAAAATAAAACAATATGTTACTAGGGAAGCTTGATGCATTTACAATTTGAAGTGACATTAAATAATGTCATTAAAAAATAATAGAGGCTCCACAGGAGATTTTGGAATATGTTTCCCAGAAATCTGACCACCAAAATAAACTTGCTTTTTTCTATAAAATTTCTGCCACGCCACAGAACATCAGATCACACTTACTCACCCTGCCGTGGAGATCTCCAAAGCAGTGTGCTGTGTTATTTATTATGTGATGCTGCAATAATGTATGAACGTTCTCAGCTCCACCTGAGTATACCAAGTTCAGCAGTTATACACAGGGGCAAATGCTGTTAAAGCAAAAATGTGCACAGACCATGAAAAAACAAGCAGTGCCCCACTGTTAAAGTGTTTGTACAACAAAAAACATATTTTTTTCCGTTTTGGAAAGAGTATGGATAATATGGATAGTATGGATAAAAAACCCTGTCAATTTATTTTTTGCTGTTTCCCTTTAAGGAGATTTCCCTTCACTTCTTGTCCTGGAGATGCAACGGGAAGTGAAATATTTTCAAAGTGAAGGGAATTTGGTTCAGTCACCAGAAGTTGTCAGCAGAACAGGCATCCAATTGGAAAGTTTTCCTATGCTTCTTGTGCTGATGACAATGGTCACTCTACATGGCGAGGACATAGAAAGCACTAAAAACTTATCAAGGGTTCTAATCTTTTCCTACTCTAGCCAAAATAATTTGTACACTGAATATACAGTTGCATAGCTACATATTTTCTCATCCATCAAATTGGCATAGCTCAGTTACAGCACTGTCGGCAGCACCATATTGGATTTCGTTGGGAGAACCGAAATCAGCATGCCTCTGTGACAGCCTATGTTTAGATCATACAAGTTTTCAGGGACATTGCAGGAGGGCCCATTCACACCAGAACGTGGTGCTGGAAACCCACGTTCTGTGCGAGTTTACTGCATCTCGTTCAAAACACACTGCTTTTGCAATCTGCAGCAGGAGTCAATGCAATGCTAAAAACAAACCAAATGTAGGTTGCATACCAAGTGCATTTGCCTGCACCCTGTCATATGGTACAGAAGTACCATGCAATCCCGGTTGCAGTGAGTTTTTTAAGTAGTGCATGCACTATTTTTGATGCACTTTTGCTAAAGCTGCGCTTATCGTGACACAAATAAACATTAAAAAGAAACATAGAAAAAAACAAAAAGAAAAGTCCATATAAGTGACAAAATCCATCCACTGGTCCAGAGTATGCATGTTCTTGGGTATAGACCTCCACTATATAAAGTGCCTGCTTACCGGAAAGTGTTGACCTCCTATTATGGAAGGTCAATCTCGCCTGCGGCTCGTAACCCAGCCAGCGCCTTTGTCCTTCCGAGAAACAGATGGAGATCCACCTATTATGGGTACTTGCTCATAAAAACTCCCCATGCTGCTTCCACCCTCTGCTTCCTCCAAAAGGAGACGATGCCATGCTGCTCCCAGGCTGGAAATTCCTCCCCCGATGTCCTCCTGACAGTCCAAGTTCCCTGAGTGTAATGAGGGGCCAGATTTACGCTGTGTGTCAGCTCAGCGATTCCGGCCGGCATCATCTCCTTCTGGAGGAAGCAGAGGGTGGAAGCAGCATGGGAAGTTTCTGTGATCGAGTACCCATAAGAGGTGGATCTCCATCTGTTTCTTGGAAGGACAAAGGCCCTGGCTGGGCTATGACCCACAGGCGAGATTTACTTCCCGTAATAGGAGGTCAACACGTTCTGGTAAGCAGGCACTTTATATGGTGGAGGTCTATACCCAAGAACACGCATACTCTGGTGATGGATGGTGCACATATCAGTGGATGGACTTTGTCACTTATATGGACTTTTCTTTTTGCTTTTTTCTGTTTCTTGTTAATGTTTATTCGTGTCACGGTAAGCCCAGCTTTAGCAAAAGTGATTTAGTACTTTTTGTTTCTCACATGAAAGCTGCTGCTGTGTATTTTGTCACAGTTTTAGATGAACAGCGCATTTTTTTATTTTTAAAAAAACGACTTTTGATGCGTTTCAGTGCCATTTCCACCCATTTAAATGAATGGGCTGAAAACGCACTACACTCAAATCGCACAGGAATGCGAGCACATTCTTGTGCAATTCCTGGTGTGAATTAGCCCTGAATCCCTGTCACTCTGGCTGTTAAGTTTTAAAAGTTCTGTAATGTTTAGTATTCAGCTGTAAATACTTGGCCTGGCTACAGCTTTGTTTAATCACTTGGGCACTAGAACAATTTGTTACATTTTTTGCATGCATGTAAAAATCAGCATTTTTTGCCATAAAATTACTTAAACTTCCAGAATGTTATATGTTTTCTGAAAGCAGAGACCCTGTAGAATAAAAATATGATAGTTGCTATTTTTTAATGTTGCACAATATTTTCACAACTGTAAATGGACACACATTTTCAGGAAAAAAATATAATAAAATAAATTTTAGTGCAAACACACACAAAATAACCCAGTTTTCTGTAAAATTTAAAAGATGGGGTTACGGCAAGCAAATAGACGTCTTAAAATTGTGTGCACCTGTGAGATCACAAATAACTATGATAATCAAAATTCTCCATAGTCAATGCTTTAAAAAGTCTTTAAAGCTCATCATTTTAGAGTTAACTGTGAGCACTGGTGCTAGAATTATAGTTCTTACTGTAGTGTTCACGGCGATACCTCACATTTGTGGTGCGATTGTGGTTTTCCTAATTTGTATTTACATGTGTGTTTGCATCTGTGGGTGTGAAAGTCAATGGACGTTACATTTATTTATTTTAATAAATGTTATAATTTTATTATATTAACTTTTTTTTTATTTAACTTTATTGCTATCACAAGGGGTTAACAAACCCCATGGTATAGCATTGGACAGGTGCCCAATCTCTTTATGGAGACAGTTGGGGTCTAATAGACCCCAGTGTCACTCTCACCTGCCCTCCAGAGCATCCAACCAAACAGAGCTTGCTTACTCAGATGCTCCCCTGGCTGTACTATCCAGGGACAAAATCATCATCACTTCTGGTTTCATTCAGTGCAGAGAAAATTGAAGGACAGATGTCTCTGTTTAACCCCACTCACCATCCTTATGCAGCTAGATGTGGTCACAAGCTCCCAAGAGCGGGAGAGTCCAGCAACCACGTGTACATCCAAAGCACGCATCTATCAGCCACGTACACACCAATATGGTAACAAGTCGTTTTTTCTTTCAATTTCAAGTTAACTTTAACTTTTATTAATCTGCATGAATAAATTCCTGACATGTCACAATATAGAGCAGCAGTATCATTTTCAAAAAACTTTGATTGTTATTATTAATAAGGCGTTTTTTGAACCCTAGTCTAGGACACTAAAAATAATGGATGGACCCTCTGCATACTGCTATACCCTTGTCTGTTTCCATCCGACTGTCATTCAATCCAATTCGCTAGATGGATGGGGTACAACAGATCCCTATCTGTCTGTTTTCAGTGACCCAAAATGAACAGGATGCAGGCTGGTGTAAATGGACACATTTCTGTTTACATCCACCTCCAATGGGTGGTCCTCTGGTGTGAAAGGGGCCTTACTTGCACATTACTTAGCACGCATGAACTTAAAGATTCTAGGTCTTTAACAGTTGGAAACCTCATAAGTGCTAGTTACTGCTCAGTTTTCCCAGCTTACTGGCATGAAGTGTAGGTGTATGTACCATACTGTAATGTTGACCAGACTGTGAAAAGAATAAAAAAGGTTTTGAGTCAACAAAATGAGATCTGCTACCACCCACCATTCCCGGTCAGAGGTCTGCATGTCCACCGTTACTGTGAATGAATTTACTATGTGAATGGTAACTAAATAAGGTAAATAGCTGGAACAAGTGAGTTTTTATTCTACACTGATAAGGATGAGCATAATTTATTCTGCTCCACTTCATTGAGATCACATAACAACGATAAAACATCTTTATAGGAAACCACCCTGCATGGATTATTATTACTGGTGATTTATACATGGGATTTATCCTGTGTGTCACAATGACTTATAGCTGCTTTAGGCTTGATACAAACCAGAGGCAACGTACCAAAGAAACTCTTTTGTCTTTGTTTTAATTTGTCTGCAAGAAGAAGATAAAGATCCTATTTCCATTATGCATGTTACACTTATGTATATATCAAACCCAGCAGGGCATTTTCCCAGCCATGCCCTTCTAGAGCCATGTACATAATGCCTTGTTCATACACAATCTTCCAACATTCCACAACTTTTACTGATTGCCTTCTCTGCTTATTAGAAACTAACTCTGTGACATTTCCATGATTTAACGGTGGATTGTTAACTAAACTGATTTGTGTTTGATTAGCGAGATACATGTAACTCCATTAAAAAGATGATAAAAATGCAATTTTTAAATGTAGAACTGGGGTCGCTGACCCAGGCATGATTTAAAAATACTCCAGCCTTTATTGCTGCTTTCAATTATTCCCTGTGTGCTGATATGTTTAAAATCTGAGCTCGAAGCAAACAGCTAAGTGAACAGTTGCAATATACTGTATATAAGTAGATATTTTTGTCTGCCACGATATTGGTATATTTGTTTGGTTAGTCTTGGGATCTGTGCATTCCTGAAAAATGTTATAGCCACAGCCTGGTCATCACTCTACACAAAGCTCTATACGAGTGAAACTTGTCAGATAAAGGAGTCTAAGCGAATTATGTATGAACTCGTACTTCAATAAAAGTTTATGCTGGGATTACTTCCTTGGTGCGGCCTTTATTATTATATACAAGGATTACTAATTTGTGGTTGGCATGAGCCCAAGAAGAGGTCCAGCTCCAGAGATTAGGGTCGCCATGCAGACAGCGGACCTGGCCCTTATTTTGATTTGTGCTGCGGTCGTTTGCACTTCTTTTCCCAACCTCGGTAGGTTGTTGGCTTGAGAGCATTGTTCAGAGCAGTAGAGTATGTTGGCTTAAGCTGGCCATACATTATACACTTTACTTATTCAATTTCCTTTACATTTACTTTTAACTATATAGTGCAAGGTCTTGCCAGCCATGTGTTATCCCTCCCACTCCCAGCATGCCTAACAGTCCTAGGAGGGCAGACATCCTTTCCCTTCTGGGCAAAGTTCCCCCCTTAAAGTCTTCTTTTTTTTTTTTTATGTAGGAGTGGCTGAGCTGAATAATCTAATCCTTGATCCCACCTTGGACCACGCTGGAGTAAAGATTGCAGGGCTACCCTGGAATGTGCCATTGGGCACTGGGTTCTGCCATTTGCGCTATCCTGTCTTTCTGATACTGTATTAGGTAGCCGCAAAGCACTTTCCAGGTAAAGAGTCATAGCACTATCTTTGGTGTGCCCAGTCTCACTTGATGCCTTTTGGTATGCCATGTGGATCTGAATATTGAGAGATAATACATTTTGGTATTTTACCAATTGCCATTATGTCCCTATTCTGTCCATTTAGTCAATTGTTATCTATTGTGCTTCTTTAGCAGTCCCTGAAAAGTCAGATCATAATGGCACAAAGTTCATATATATCAAAGGAGACTATATGGGAAAAGTGGTAGCCAATCTTTCAGCACCTTATATGGATCAGGAAGAACCCAGCTAGTGCAGATAGTGGAAGTACAACAGAAGGGCGCCCTTCTGTTTTACTTCCCTGGAAAGGGTTATTGGACTGAAAAATTATTGCTGCACCACCAGTTGAAAAGTAGCGCATGCGCTCTGTTCCGCTCGCTTTTCTTCACTGTGAGGTAGCTTCTTTGCATCATTGCTTCTATCTACTAAAGACATCCTTCACACCAAGGTTGGTCCTTGCTGCTTTCTACAGTAATCTGTCCACCTCTGGCCATGAAACCCTTCCTGCTTATGTGGCTGGTTGTGAGTAAACTGAAGTACTATTATGATGTTCCTGTTTAAATTATACAATATGTTGGATCACAAGCACAGAAGGAGCAGTTTCTTCATATCAGGTCAGTCTGGCTCACAATCCAATAACCGTTCTTGGGCCGCTAGCAGTGTCCTTCATAAATAACCTGACACCGACAGTCTGGATCATTGTCTTCTAACTTGGGTCAGCTCACTTGACTCACTCTTCTATATCTCCATCAGATGTGTGTCTCCTTCTCTGCTTTATCTAGGAAAGAGTTCTTTGCAGCCAGGAGAGATTTTTTGGATTGAGTTGCTAATATAACGGCTGAACTGTAAGTGTTCTTTCACACCTTCCTTGTCAGACATATCTGCAGCTGTATCAACTTCAGTACCTTCTGCTGCATAAGTTCTCTCTTAATTGGGAACTCACAGATACTTAACCTCATTTGGCTGAATTAACTCGCTTAATGAGCCCATATTAGCTCTTACTGATATTTGGTATAAGTCACATTTAAAATGGGACAGACAGTGACATCAACTAGTGTGGTTACCAGTGTGGACTATCTTAAAAGGTCCTTATCCTGTCAAAATGTTTCCAGTTATTATTATTATTATTATTATTATTATTATTATATAGGATTTACGGTATATAGCGCCAACAGCACTTTACAACATGAGGGCAAACAGTACAGTTATGGCCTGTACACACAATAGAATTTTCCGATGGAAAATGTGTGATAGGACCTTGTTGTCAGAAATTCCGACCGTGTGTAGGCTCCATCACACTTTTTCCATAGGAATTTCTGACACACAAAGTTTGAGAGCTTGCTATAAAATTTTCCGACAACAAAATCCGTTGTCGGAAATTCCGATCGTGTGTACACAAATCCGACGCACAAAGTGCCACGCATGTTTCAGAATAAATTAAGAGATGAAAGCTACTGCCCCGTTTATACTCCCGACGTACGTGTTTTACGTCACCGTGTTCAGAACGATCAGATTTTCCGACAGCTTTGTGTGACCGTGTGTATGCAAGACAAGTTTGAGCCAACATCCGTCGGAAAAAATCCATGGATTTTGTTGTCGGAATGTCCGATCAATGTCCGACCGTGTGTACAGGGCATTACAATACAATTCAATACAAGAGGAATCAGAGGGCCCCGCTCATTAAAGCTTTCAATCTAGTTCACTCATTACTTCAATGTGTTCTCTACATTCAAACGTTATGCTGATCAATATCCATTTGATAGAGATTTTATTCAAAAGTTGCCTGTACCCATTGTGGATCTGATGATATCTAAAACACTGACAGTATACAATCTGCTATAGCATATATATAGGTCTGTCAGACCTTAGTGGAATAGATTTAGCTTATGGCCAATGACCCAACTGCAGTCTTAACTAAGCATTTAATCATGGAGCACTTGGACAGATCCTCCTCAGCACGAAGGAATGCTCCCACTTTCCAAATGTTGGCCTTTGTGGCACCAGAGCCGAAAGCATCCCAGATGCCTGGAGAAGAGTCGTATTGTCTATGGACTACAAGCTAGAGTTCAGTTCTTTCCCTCTACCTGATTCATGTCATCTAACTTTCCTGTGTCTTTGCTCAGACTAGCAAACCTCAATGCAGCTCATGCAGATCTTTTAAACCAAGGAGACATTGCCATGGTTCCCTTACCAGGTTTCAGGGGTTTCACTCTGATGTTTTTACCATTTCAAAAGGGGGCATTTGTCCCATCTTTAACCTGAAGGCTCTAAATGTCTTCATTCAAACTCAAAAGTTCCACATGGAATCCACCAAGTCTGACAAGCCCCCCTCCATCAAGAAAAATTTCTAGGCTTGGTGTACATCAAGGACGTGTACTTGCAAACCCTCATTCTTCCAGCGCATCATCGCTACCTTTGTTTTGCAATGGGCACTCAGCACTATCAGTTTAAATTCCATCCCTTTGACCTATTGTCCACACTATGTGTGTTCTAGCCCTGTGCTTACCCTACTTTAGTCTCATGGTATTCCAATTGTGATATACTTAGACGATCTTTTATTATGGGAACAGTCAGCTTAAACTTTGACCGTCAATGTACTGCAGACAGTCCAGACACTAAAAAGGTTTAGTTGGATCCTAAAGAAATCAGCATGGCACATTGCTTGGAGAAGTTGGAGTGGCTCTGGGCCTTATTCTAGACACAGCTCAGGTGAAAGTTTGTTCTTCATAAAAAGCATTTGCTACTCTGCTCCCAGGTTTGGACTCTACAGTGTAGGATCTGACAAACTCTGAGATTCTGCATGAGAGTTCTTCGGTTGATGGTAGCCTTCGTTGAGGCAATCCCATTTTCTCCATTCGACTGCAGACCCCTTCAACACAACAATCTGTTGTCATGGGACTAATCAGTTAGTTGTCTATAGGCAAACCAATTAAACTTACAGAGAAAACCATGTTGTTTCTGCCCTGGTGGCTCAATAATCCAGTTTTGGAGTGAGGAAAATCCTTCCTCCCACCGTCATTGAAGGAAATATACCTCCTGTAAGGTCTGACATGGAAGGCTTACTTTTATACAAAGAATATTTCACCTTTTTACAACCCAGTTTGGAGTAACATTAGGCCTTGAGTATCATCAAGCGTCTAATCTCAGCACTTCTCATTATCTCAGAATCTCTTAACAGAAACCCCTGGCCTTCCATTCTTTGGTCAAGACTTTTGTACAAGGTGCCTTTCATTTGGCTCCTCCTGCCCAACCGACTCTGACTCCAGGGATCTAAATTTGGTTTTGCTTGGTTCTTTTCAAAGACCGCCGTTAAAACCTATCAGGGATATTTTCCTTTCCACTCTCACTCACAAGGTTCTGTTCCTTGTCACCATCACCTCTGATGATGGTGATGAACCGGCAGCCTTTTCTTATATGGATCTCTTGCTAGCTTTACACAAGGATGTGGTAATATTGGGGTCTAGAGCCTCCAAAAAAGCAGGTCTGTTTCTTTTTTTTGTTTTTTTTAACTACATTATCTGTAGCTTTATTTCTGGTGCGTGTTCATTGCATTGAGTGGCAGTTTATCCACATACTGGAAGATTTGGCATCAATTTTGATTCTGGACTTTATTTTTAAAGGACTATTTTTTCTGCACATATTTGTATTTTTCTGCACTCATGCATTTATAAGTTGTTTTTACTTTAATATTTTTATGTCATATGAAGTATGGTTATATTGAATGCTTTTACTGTCAGGAGCTGCAATTACTTATTTTATGTTGTCACTGTGGGATCTGTATGCCAATCCCTTTTTTTTGCTAGCAACCAGATCACACCATAGCGTGCTGGAGATTTTTTAATTATTATAATTGCAATCAATGTATGGGCAGGTTGGTTGTACAGAAGTTGATCTGCCAATCAACTTCTGTACAACCACTCTGTCCGTTTTTCACAGTTGATCAGCGCAGCTATAGCCAACAGCACTGATCAGTGTTTTTTGACAGCAGGGAAGCCTCCCCACTGTCAGAATACAATAACTCAGCAGGAAGGATTCAACCATCCAAGGCAAGTGTGGGGATGGGGGAATCGGAATATTTTTTATTGTTCAACCTAATAGTTGAACGAAAAAAAAAAAAATGGCTAATGTATGGGCTGCCTGAATCAGAGCTTAAGGAAGTGTTCCACCTTTCTCTGCAGCAGTAGATCACTGTTATAGTGATCTTTTGCTGGTTGATTACAGCCATAAGTAAATCACAATCAGTGATCTGTAGCTACAAAGCAGCATAGGGGAGCAGGATCTGGTCTCCACTGGCCAGGTCCATACCCCTCCCATGAAGACAAACAAAATGTAAAAAAGTGCTTAAAAAATGAATATTATTTATGATCAATCACTGATGATCATCATTACATTTGTGTTTGACTGCATGAGCAATAAGTTATTATATTCTAGCAATTTACAAAAGCCTTTTTTTCTGTGTGGCAATGAAAGGGGAATAAAGTTCTCCTCAAGTAAAATGCAAATTTTCACTTTGAGCTCTACCATTCCACTATGTTACATAAAAATCTCACTTATGTAAAATCTTTTTAATCAGCAGACTTTGGCTGTGATATTTTGGGAGAAATTCTGGGGCTGTGCAAATTAAAGGATTTTTTTCTTTCTAATTTAAAACCTAGGTAAAAAAATATAACATTCAAAGGCTCAAAGGGGTGTAGAAAAAAGCATAGTGGTAATGTAATTTCAAAAGTTGTTTCTGATGATTTTACATTTTCAGCTTTTATTAATATAATTAAAACTAACCTGGTAACTCTGCCATTAAAATCCTTGTTCAGGCTGTTCTTATTATTGGGTTTTAATGGTCTGACAGCTGTGCTCCTATGTTGTCACCCTATCACATACCCCACTTGTTGAGACAACTAGCATCTGTGCCAATGCACATTACACAACCCATTGCCAGTGATGAATCCCTAGCAATCTGTACACATGCATTTGTATGTAGTAACAATTGACTACTCAAATTTGGAACATTAGCGATCGCATACGATTAATTGCAGTATGGAGGATCATGACTTTATAGTCACATTGGCACCATCCATGATCACCAATGTGCACCCAGCCTTATGATGTTAATCTTTTTTTTTTTTTTTTTTTTTTTCATTCATTTTTGTTGTCTTTCAAAGGATAATGTTATATTCGAGAGGCTGTCAAGAGAATCCCAATACATGGAACAGACTTTAAACCACCTGGAACAGTTTGCTTCTGAAGGTAAAACATATTGCAGTGGTAATGATTACAATTATTATTAGTAATATATCATTTGACCTTGTCCTTTGCTGTCTTGTGCTCTCTGTTTCCCAGAAATGTAAATTGTAATGATAAAAAGTTTAATTTTAACTGAAAACATGAACTTCTTCCCGGTTTCACGGATGTTTTGTAATTCTTAAAGGGAGTGTTTAGTATACATTTCTGTATTTCTTTTTTTTTTTTTTTAATTGGGTTTCAGGACTACAATTTTTATAATATTTTTGTTCATGCCTTAGGAAGATAGACTTTTATGGGGTTTTGTCCTGAGAGTTCTATAGGACTGTAATGCACAGGCATGGCCAAGACAAGAACACCAGTGTGCTGCGGTTTGGCCGCAGTGCAATTGTATTACGGTTTTCCAGCGGTTTTAGGTGCGCTCCCATTTACTTATATTAGACTGTGTATTTTCTGAAAGTGCACCAAAGATGCCTCATACAAGACTTTGATGAAAATGCATGGTGTAATAAAAGTCAGTGGGAGCACACCACCCTAAAAAACACTAAAATCATGGGTTTAGAGCTTTTCACTGATGTTCAATACTAATGGTACCCTAGGTTTTAAGGGCATTTATATTTTCTACGTGGAAAGGCAGTTTCTCTCCTAAACGGGGTCCTCCATATCATAGAACTGGTGTGAGCCGACCTACACCAACTACCTGGACACTCTCGAAATAATGGGCAGTCCAACTTTGTTACTTGTTGCCTTATGCGTACCAATGTTTCTGTGTTGCTGTGTATGTAACATTAGCAAACTACTATTGTTGATATATTTTGTATTCCTTCTGATATCTTGGAAAGAAAAAAAAACAATAAAAATGACTGAAACAGATAAAGGACAAGTGCATTTTGGCCCAAACAGCACATTTTCTTTAAATATTGATATTTCATATTCACCACTTGCAGCCAGCAAATGAAGCTCAATGTTACTTTACCTTTTTACCAGCCTGATTTTACGTATTTTCTCTGAATAGAATTGGTTGTTAACTGTCATACACAGGAGCTCAAATTCTACACGAAACTGAATGAGCCACAGGAGGGGCATACTCTTAGCTCAATAGTCTGAACATAACCCTTCTCTGGATTTCCATTTAGCAATACAGGTAGTAATCAGCTAGTGGTGGTTTTTCTCCCTAGAAATCCAAAAAATGGTCTGCAAAATTTGTGGCTTGGGTGTATCCAAAATTTTTATTTGTGAAGTAGAAGTTTATACAATGTGTGCATAGAATGCACAAGGTAAAAAAACAATTAGACTTTAGAACCACTTTTAGGCTCCTTAAAGCGGGAGTCCCGCGAAAAATTTTTTTTAGATGTCAGCAGCTGCAAATACTGCAGCTGCTGACTTTTAAAATAAGGTCACTCACCTGTCCCAGGGTCCAGCGATGTCGGCACCCGAGACCGAACCATCCCTCGATCCTCGGGTGCTGCCGCGTCCATTCTCAGTGAGGGAACCAGGAAGTGAAGCGTTGCGGCTTCACTTCCCGATTCCCTACTACACATGCACGAGTTGCGCTGCGCTTTCTTAATGGTCCCCGCTATCTCCTGGGACCTGTGTCTTTCTCAGGAGACAGCGGGGGAGTGCGGGAGGGGGCGTGACTCCCATGGGAGTCTATTCCCGGAAGTGGGTGCAGATACCTGTCTTAGACAGGTATCTGCACCCCCCTCCGCCCTGAAAGGTGCCAACTGTGACACCGGAGGGGGGGAGGAATCCGATGAGCGGAAGTTCCACTTTTGGGTGGAACTCCGCTTTAAGATAATACAGGACAGCTCAAATTTCTGACAAGTCCAATAAACAATTGTTTGCATTTATCAAACAGATGTAACAATACACTTTCTAATTATATTTTTTAAAAAGCAAAAGGCAGCAAAAGAAAATAAGAGAAGTTAAAGTTTAATTTAACCCAAATAATTAAACTCTGTCATTACATGCTATATATAAGTCCTGTATATTAATAATAATATTACATTACGTTCATACTCACTTTGCTACTACTTTTCTGTAGATTGCAAAAATCATGCTTGACAATGCTGTTCACTGTCCCTCCCTCATTGTCTGTGTCTCCTCCGCTGCAGCCTGAGCTTGAGTAAACCAGCTGTTGCCACATCTACTGAGCATGCTCCAGTTTCATTTCACTTCTAAGCTGTTCATTTCCTTTTTTTTCTTATCTGTGCAGCCCACATAACTAAAGAAAGAATCACACATGTGGGTGTATACACAGTTGTAAATGACAGTCCTCTCCTTCCCTCCTCCTCCATGTTCTTGTGTTCCTAAACAAAATGGGGGCAGGATATAAGATGGCGATTGATGGAGGTGTTACCTCCTTGTTAGTCCCAGCACATACACACCATAGACACAGGCTGGAGGGGCGTGACACAGCCTGTGACTTGCAGAACCTCCTCCAGATATCTTTACAGTGTGAACAAAGTGAAATCTATTGTCAGTCGTTACACTCTGCCTACACCATGTTATTGCAAAAAAAATAAACATTTGCTTTGAAATATAGATTTGTGGCTGGGTTCACACTGGTATGACATGACTGTTGTACTAATGTCATCCTACTTTGCCCTGTGACATTGGTCCTACGTCAGTCCTACTTTGGTGCTAATTACACCCCACTTGAATGAACAAGATAAGATTTTGCTCTAACTTTGAGATAGTCTGACTTGTCCTTTGACCAATCAAAACAATCCCAGTGTGACATAAATTCCTTTTACTGCTGCTGTAATCACCATGTCGGATGTCACACATCGGATGGTGTCAAGGATGCCATATACAGGCATCCAGCACGGGTTATCGGATCCGTAGGCTGCACCATAAAGGAATCAGGAAACAGGTGGATAATTGAAATAAACGTATGTATTAAGGATAAAGATACACTAAACAACCAACACCAATAAACCATCAACAAAGTAAAAAAGCACAAGAACATGGAACCCCTAAACACATCTAACTAACTAGCTAAGTATACACAAATGCAAGGAACAAACAGGAATAACAGATAAAGGGGGGCTGGAAACAGGTACCAGGGAACAAGTCTCAGGGTCAGGATTCGGAATACAGGGTCCAGGACAGAAGACAAATACAGGTCAGGATTTCAGGATACAGGGTCCAGGACAGCAGACAGGTACGGGTCAGGCTTAGGCAGGAATCAGGCTTTCAGGGGGAATTCTGAAGCACTGAGCCTTGGTGAAGGGCGGGCTTATATAGTCCAGCAGTCCCACATCAGGTGCGGCTTGATTGTCAGTTAGTATCTCGGCTGGGAGACACCTGCTGGTGGCCACCAGAATTACACCATTTGGTGCTGAACACAACAGTGCCACCAGCAGGTGAACCAAGCAATGACACGGTTCCTGACAGTCCCCCCCCCCCTTAAAGAGTGGTCTCCAGATGCTCCATTTTGCCCTTGATTTGACAGTCCGTGTGGGTACGGAAAAGCCCTGAAAAGTTTCCCCACCAAGTCTGCGGACTTCGCACTTTTCAGGCCAGAGTCTTTTAACTCACTGGGAGGCGTGCCACCCGAGTCTGAAAATGGGACATGCGCCCCACCATCAGGGTCAGGAAGTTAGGATCCGGAAATGAAAATTAGAAGGGCAACGGGCATGAACCCATCGGAGGCAGACCACACAGGGGCATCACAGTCAGGCTGAGCCTCAAGGTAATAATTAAGTACAGGTTGGATGTGTGAAACGTGTCTACGTGACTAAAAATCTGGTGTCCCTGGTGTATCCTGGTGATTTTTAATAAAGGCACTTTGTTTTGGAATCTTTGAATGTGTGGCCATTTTTCTTTTTCCAAGTATTCCACGGAGGCGGGCTGGGGCTAGCACTCCTACTTGGTTCCATTTGGGTCATTGCACACACCTGGAGCGGTGGATACCTTCTTCCTAGGCTGAGCCTCAAGCAGGCAAGAAACAGCAGCAAGCTGGGCATCAGGCACCGCTTTATCAGGCACCGTATCAGCAGGCTGGGTAACGGGCACCAGTTCAGTAGGCTGGGTAATGGGCCCTGGATCATCAGACTGGGCAGCAGGCTCTGGGTCATCAGGCTGGGCAGCAGGCTCTGGATCATCAGGCTGGGCAGCAAGCTCTGGGTCATCAGGTTGGGCAGCAAGCTCT